>NW_027175412.1:1929722-2572963 GCF_028021215.1 Eschrichtius robustus
AGGGAAAGGAGCATTGTGAGTACAGGGGTCATGGAGCATTGTGATGACAATTGTTCTAGAACATTGTGAAGACAGGGATCATGGAGCATAGTGATGAAAGGGGACATGGAGCATTGTGATGACAGGCGTCATGGGACAATGTGTTGACAGTTGTCATGGAGCATTGTTAGAAAGGGAACATGGAGCAATTTGATTTCAGGGGCCATGAAAAATTGTGAATACATAGGCCATGGAGTATTCAGATGAATGTGGTCAAGGATCATTGTGACAAAAAGTGTCCTGGAATATTGTGATGACACGGTTCATGGAGCATTGCGATGACAAGGGCCATGGCGAAATGTGAAGACAGGTGTCATGGGGCATTGTGATGACAGTGGTCATCTAGAATTGTGAAGAAAGATATCATGGAGCACTGGGATGACAGGGGCCATGGAGCATTGTGATGACAGGCGTCATGGGGCATTGTGATGACACGGCCATGGAACATTATGATGACAAGAAGTCTGGAGCATTGTGATAAAAAGGGCATGGACCATTGTGATTAGAGGGGCCAAGGAGCATTCTGATGACAACGGCATGGAGCATTGTGATGACAAGGGTCATCGAGCATTGTGATGACAGTGGTCATGAAGCATTGTGATGAATGTGGTCATGGATCATTGTGATGACAAGTGTCGTGGAGCATTTTGATGACAGGGTTCATAGAGCATTGTGATGACACGGTTATGTAATATTGTGTTGACCAGAATTCTGTAGCACTGTGATGAAAAGGGAATGGAGCATTGTGATTACAGGGGTCATGGAGCATTGTGATGACAATTGTTCTAGAACATTGTGAAGACAGGGATCATGGAGCATAGTGATGAAAGGGGCCATGGAGCATTGTGATGATAGGCGTCATGGGACATTGTGTTGACAGTGGTCATGGAGCATTGTTAGAAATGGAACATGGAGCAATTTGATTTCAGGGGCCATGAAAAATTGTGAATACATAGGCCATGGAGTATTCAGATGAATGTGGTCAAGGATCATTGTGACGACAAGTATCCTGGAATATTGTGATGACACGGTTCATGGAGCATTGCGATGACAAAGGCCATGGCGAAATGTGAAGACAGGTGTCATGGGGCATTGTGATGACAGTGGTCATCTAGAATTGTGAAGAAAGATATCATGGAGCACTGGGATGACAGGGGCCTTGGAGCATTGTGAAGAAAGGGGTCATGGGGCATTTTGATGACATGGCCATGGAACATTTTTATGACAAGAATTCGGGAGCATTGTGTTAAAAAGAGCATGGACCATTGTTATTAGAGGGGCCAAGGAGCATTCTGATGACAACGGCATGGAGCATTGTGATGACAAGGGTCATCGAGCATTGTGATGACAGTGGTCATGAAGCATTGTGATGAATGTGGTCATGGATCATTGTGATGACAAGTGTCGTGGAGCATTGTGATGACAGGGGTCATAGAGCATTGTGATGACACGGTTATGGAATATTGTGATGACCAGAATTCTGTAGCACTGTGATGAAAGGGGAATGGAGCATTGTGATTACAGGGGTCATGGTGCATTGTGATGACAATTGTTCTAGAACACTGTGAAGACAGGGATCATGGAGCATAGTGATGAAAGGGCCATGGAGCATTGTGATGACAGGCGTCATGGGACAATGTGTTGACAGTGGTCATGGAGCATTGTTAGAAAGGGAACATGGAGCAATTTGATTTCAGGGGCCATGAAAAATTGTGAATACATAGGCCATGGAGTATTCAGATGAAAGTGGTCAAGGATCATTGTGACGAAAAGTGTCCTGGAATATTGTGATGACACGGTTCATGGAGCATTGCGATGACAAGGGCCATGGCGAAATGTGAAGACAGGTGTCATGGGGCATTGTGATGACAGTGGTCATCTAAAATTGTGAAGAAAGATATCATGGAGCACTGGGATGACAGGGGCCATGGAGCATTGTGATGACAGGGGTCATGGGGCATTGTGATGACACGGCCATATAACATTATGATGGCAAGTATTCTGGAGCATTGTGATAAAAAGGGCTTGGATCATTGTGATTAGAGGGGCCAAGGAGCATTCTGATGATAACGGCATGGAGCATTGTGATGACAAGGTTCATCGAGCATTGTGATGACAGTGGTCATGAAGCATTGTGATGAATGTGGTCATGGATCATTGTGATGACAACTGTCGTGGAGCATTGTGATGACAGGGGTCATTGAGCATTGTGATGACACGGTTATGGAATATTGTGATGACCAGAATTCTGTAGCACTGTGATGAAAAGGGAATGGAGCATTATGATTACAGGGGTCATGGAGCATTGTGATGACAAATGTTCTAGAACATTGTGATGACAGGGATCATGGAGCATAGTGATGAAAGTTGCAATGGAGCATTGTGATGACAGGCGTCATGGGACAATGTGTTGACAGTGGTCATGGAGCATTGTTAGAAAGGGAACATGGAGAATTTGATTTCAGGGGCCATGAAAAATTGTGAATACATAGGCCATGGAGTATTCAGATCAATGTGGTCATGGATCATTGTGATGACAAGTGTCGTGGAGCATTGTGATGACAGGGGTCATAGAGCATTTTGATGACATGGTTATGGAATATTGTGATGACCAGAATTCTGTAGCACTGTGATGAAAAGCGAATGGAGCATTGTGATTACAGGGGTCAAGAAGCATTGTGATAACAATTGTTCAAGAACATTGTGATGACAGGGATCATGGAGCATAGTGATGAAAGGGGCCATGGAGCATTGTGATGACAGGCGTCATGGGACAATGTGTTGACAGTGGTCATGGAGCATTGTTAGAAAGGGAACATGGAGCAATTTGATTTCAGGGGCCATGAAAAATTGTGAATACATAGGCCATGGAGTATTCAGATGAATGTGGTGAAGGATCATTGTGACGACAATTTTCCTGGAATATTGTGATGACACGGTTCATGAAGCATTGCGATGACAAGGGCCATGGCGAAATGTGAAGACAGGTGTCATGGGGCTTTGTGATGACAGTGGTCATTTAGAATTGTGAAGAAAGATATCATGGAGCAGTGGGATGACAGGGGCCATGGAGCATTGTGATGACAGGGGTCATGGGGCATTGTGATGACACGGCCATGGAACATTATGATGACAAGAATTCTGGAGCATTGTGATAAATAGGGCATGGACCATTGTGACTAGAGGGGCCAAGGAGCATTCTGATGACAACGGCATGGAGCATTGTGATGACAAGGGTCATCGAGCATTGTGATGACAGTGGTCATGAAGCAATGTGATGAAAGTGGTCATGGAGCATTGTGATGACAAGTGTCGTGGAGCATTGTGATGACAGGGGTAATAGAGCATTGTGATGACACGGTTATGAAATATTGTGATGACCAGAATTCTGTAGCACTGTGATGAAAAGGGAATGGAGCATTGTGATTACAGGGGTCATGGAGCATTGTGATGACAATTGTTCTAGAACATTGTGAAGACAGGGATCATGGAGCATAGTGATGAAAGGGGCCATGGAGCATTGTGATGACAGGCGTCATGGGACAATGTGTTGACAGTGGTCATGGAGCATTGTTAGAAAGGGAACATGGAGCAATTTGATTTCAGGGGCCATGAAAAATTGTGAATACATAGGCCATGGAGTATTCAGATGAAAGTGGTCAAGGATCATTGTGACGAAAAGTGTCCTGGAATATTGTGATGACACGGTTCATGGAGCATTGCGATGACAAGGGCCATGGCGAAATGTGAAGACAGGTGTCATGGGGCATTGTGATGACAGTGGTCATCTAAAATTGTGAAGAAAGATATCATGGAGCACTGGGATGACAGGGGCCATGGAGCATTGTGATGACAGTGGTCATAGGGCATTGTGATGACACGGCCATGGAACATTATGATGGCAAGTATTCTGGAGCATTGTGATAAAAAGGGCATGGATCATTGTGATTAGAGGGGCCAAGGAGCATTCTGATGACAACGGCATGGAGCATTGTGATGACAAGTGTCATCGAGCATTGTGATGACAGTGGTCATGAAGCATTGTGATGAATGTGGTCATGGATCATTGTGATGACAAGTGTCGTGGAGCATTGTGATGACAGGGGTCATAGAGCATTGTGATGACACAGTTATGGAATATTGTGATGACCAGAATTCTGTAGCACTGTGATTAAAAGGGAATGGAGCATTGTGATTACAGGGGTCATGGAGCATTGTGATGACAAATGTTCTAGAATATTGTGAAGACAGGGATCATGGAGCATAGTGATGAAAGGGGCCATGGAGGATTGTGAAGACAGGCGTCATGGGACAATTTGTTGACAGTGGTCATGGAGCATTGTTAGAAAGGGAACATGGAGCAATTTGATTTCAGGGGCCATGAAAAATTGTGAATACATAGGCCATGGAGTATTCAGATGAATGTGGTCAAGGATCATTGTGACGACAAGTGTCCTGGAATATTGTGATGACACGGTTCATGGAGCATTGCGATGACAAGGGCCATGGCGAAATGTGAAGACAGGTGTCATGGGGCTTTGTGATGACAGTGGTCATCTAGAATTGTGAAGAAAGATATCATGGAGCAGTGGGATGACAGGGGACATGGAGCATTGTGATGACAGGGGTCATGAGGCATTGTGATGACACGGCCATGGAACATTATGATGACAAGTATTCAGGAGCATTGTGATAAAAAGAGCATGGAGCATTGTGATTAGAGGGGCCAAGGAGCATTCTGATGACAACGGAATGGAGCATTGTGATGACAAGGTTCATCGAGCATTTTGATGACAGTGGTCATGAAGCATTGTGATGAATGTGGTCATGGATCATTGTGATTCCAAGTGTCGTGGAGCATTGTGATGACAGGGGTCATTGAGCATTGTGATGACACGGTTATGGAATATTGTGATGACCAGAATTCTGTAGCACTGTGATGAAAAAGGAATGGAGCATTGTGATTACAGGGGTCATGGAGCATTGTGATGACAATTGTTCTAGAACATTGTGATTACAGGGATCATGGAGCATAGTGATGAAAGTGGCCATGGAGCATTGTGATGACAGGTGTCATGGGACATTGTGTGGACAGTGGTCATGGAGCATTGTTAGAAAGGGAACATGGAGCATTTTGATTACAGGGGCCATGAAAAATTGTGAATACATAGGCCATGGAGTATTCAGATGAATGCGGTCAAGGATCATTGTGACGACAAGTATCCTGGAATATTGTGATGACACGCTTCATGGAGCATTGCGATGACAAGAGCCATG
Organism: Eschrichtius robustus; assembly: GCF_028021215.1. Classification (NCBI taxonomy): domain Eukaryota; kingdom Metazoa; phylum Chordata; class Mammalia; order Artiodactyla; family Eschrichtiidae; genus Eschrichtius; species Eschrichtius robustus. Next base: position 1,935,039 of record NW_027175412.1, read on the forward strand.
GCGAAATGTGAAGACAGGTGTCATGGGGCATTGTGATGACAGTGGTCATCTAGAATTGTGAAGAATGATATCATGGAGCACTGGGATGACAGGGGCCATGGAGCATTGTGATGACAGGGGTCATGGGGCATTGTGATGACACAGCCATGGAACATTATGATGACAAGAATTCTGGAGCATTGTGATAAAAAGGTCATGGACCATTGTGATTAGAGGGGTCAAGGAGCATTCTGATGACAACGGCATGGAGCATTGTGATGACAATGGTCATCGAGCATTGTGATGACAGTGGTCAGGAAGCATTGTGATGAATGCGGTTATGGATCATTCTGATGATAAGTGTCGTGGAGCATTGTGATGACAGGGGTCATAGAGCATTGTGATGACACGGTTATGGAATATTGTGATGACCAGAATTCTGTAGCACTGGAATGAAAGGGAATGGAGCATTGTGATTACAGGGGTCATGGATCATTGTGATGACAATTGTTCTAGAACATTGTGAAGACAGGGATCATCGAGCATAGTCATTAAAGGGGCCATGGAGCATTGTGATGACAGGCGTCATGGGACATTGTGTTGGCAGTGGTCATGGAGCATTGTTAGAAAGGGAACATGGAGCAATTTGATTTCAGGGGCCATGAAAAATTGTGAATACATAGGCCATGGAGTATTCAGATGAATGTGGTCAAGGATCATTGTGACGAAAAGTGTCCTGGAATATTGTGATGACACGGTTCATGGAGCATTGCCGTGACAAGGGCCATGGCGAAATGTGAAGACAGGTGTCAAGGGGCATTGTGATGACACGGCCATGGAACATTATGATGACAAGAAGTCTGGAGCATTGTGATAAAAAGGGCATGGACCACTGTGATTAGAGGGGCCAAGGAGCATTCTGATGACAACGGCATGGAGCATTGTGATGACAAGGGTCATCGAGCATTGTGATGACAGTGGTCATGAAGCATCGTGATGAATGTGGTCATGGATCATTGTGATGACAAGTGTCGTGGAGCATTTTGATGACAGGGTTCATAGAGCATTGTGATGACACGGTTATGTAATATTGTGTTGACCAGAATTCTGTAGCACTGTGATGAAAAGGGAAAGGAGCATTGTGATTAAAGGGGTCATGGAGCATTGTGATGACAATTGTTCTAGAACATTGTGAAGACAGGGATCATGGAGCATAGTGATGAAAGGGGCCATGGAGCATTGTGATGATAGGCGTCATGGGACATTGTGTTGGCAGTGGTCATGGAGCATTGTTAGAAAGGGAACATGGAGCAATTTGATTTCAGGGGCCATGAAAAATTGTGAATACATAGGCCATGGAGTATTCAGATGAATGTGGTCAAGGATCATTGTGACGACAAGTGTCCTGGAATATTGTGATGACACGGTTCATGGAGCATTGCGATGACAAGGGCCATGGCGAAATGTGAAGACAGGTGTAATGGGGCATTGTGATGACAGTGGTCATCTAGAATTGTGAAGAAAGATATCATGGAGCACTGCGATGACAGGGGCCATGGAGCATTGTGAAGACAGGGGTCATGGGGCATTTTGATGACATGGCCATGGAACATTTTTATGACAAGAATTCGGGAGCATTGTATTAAAAAGAGCATGGACCATTGTTATTAGAGGGGCCAAGGAGCATTCTGATGACAACGGCATGGAGCATTGTGATGACAAGGGTCATCGAGCATTGTGATGACAGTGGTCATGAAGCATTGTGATGAATGTGGTCATGGATCATTGTGATGACAAGTGTCGTGGAGCATTGTGATGACAGGGGTCATAGAGCATTGTGATGACACGGTTATGGAATATTGTGATGAGCAGAATTCTGTAGCACTGTGATGAATAGGGAATGGAGCATTGTGATTACAGGGGTCATGGAGCATTGTGATGACAATTGTTCCAGAACATTGTGAAGACAGGGATCATGGAGCCTAGTGATGAAAGGGCCATGGAGCATTGTGATGACAGGCGTCATGGGACAATGTGTTGAAGGTGGTCATGGAGCATTGTTAGAAAGGGAACATGGAGCAATTTGATTTCAGGGGCCATGAAAAATTGTGAATACATAGGCCATGGAGTATTCAGATGAATGTGGTCATGAATCATTGTGATGACAAGTGTCGTGGAGCATTGTGATGATAGGGGTCATAGAGCATTGTGATGACACGGTTATGGAATATTGTGATGACCAGAATTGTGTAGCACTGTGATGAAAAGGGAATGGAGCATTGTGATTTCAGGGGTCATGGAGCATTGTGATGACAAATGTTCTAGAATATTGTGAAGACAGGGATCATGAAGCATAGTGATGAAAGGGGCCATGGAGCATTGTGATGACAGGCGTCATGGCACATTGTGTTGACAGTGGTCATGGAGCATTGTTAGAAAGGGAACATGGAGCAATTTGATTTCAGGGGCCATGAAAAACTGTGAATACATAGGCCATGGAGTATTCAGATGAATGTGGTCAAGGATCATTGGGACGAAATGTGTCCAGGAATATTGTGATGACACGGTTCATGGAGCATTGCGATGACAAGGGCCATCGTGAAATGTGAAGACAGGTGTCATGGGGCACTGTGATGACAGTGGTCATCTAGAATTGTGAAGAAATATATCATGGTGCACTGGGATGACAGGGGCCATGGAGCATTGTGATGACAGTGGTCATGGGGCATTGTGATGACACGGCCATGGAACATTATGATGACAAGAATTCTGGAGCATTGTGATAAAAAGAGCATGGACCATTGTGATTAGAGGGGCCAAGGAGCATTCTGATGACAACGGCATGGAGCATTGTGATGACAAGGGTTATCGAGCATTGTGATGACAGTGGTCATGAAGCATTGTGATGAATGTGGTCATGGATCATTGTGATGACAAGTGTCGTGGAGCATTGTGATGACAGGGGTCATTGAGCATTGTGATGACACGGTTATGGAATATTGTGATGACCAGAATTCTGTAGCACTGTGATGAAAAGGGAATGGAGCATTATGATTACAGGGGTCATGGAGCATTGTGATGACAAATATTCTAGAACATTGTGATGACAGGGATCATGGAGCATAGTGATGAAAGGGGCAATGGAGCATTGTGATGACAGGCGTCATGGGACAATGTGTTGACAGTGGTCATGGAGCATTGTTAGAAAGGGAACATGGAGCAATTTGATTTCAGGGGCGATGAAAAATTGTGGATACATAGGCCATGGAGTATTCAGATCAATGTGGTCATGGATCATTGTGATGACAAGTGTCGTGGAGCATTGTGATGACAGGGGTCATAGAGCATTGTGATGACATGGTTATGGAATATTGTGATGACCAGAATTCTGTAGCACTGTGATGAAAAGCGAATGGAGCATTGTGATTACAGGGGTCAAGAAGCATTGTGATAACAATTGTTCAAGAACATTGTGATGACAGGGATCATGGAGCATAGTGATGAAAGGGGCCATGGAGCATTGTGATGACAGGCGTCATGGGACAATGTGTTGACAGTGGTCATGGAGCATTGTTAGAAAGGGAACATGGAGCAATTTGATTTCAGGGGCCATGAAAAATTGTGAATACATAGGCCATGGAGTATTCAGATGAATGTGGTGAAGGATCATTGTGACGACAATTTTCCTGGAATATTGTGATGACACGGTTCATGAAGCATTGCGATGACAAGGGCCATGGCGAAATGTGAAGACAGGTGTCATGGGGCTTTGTGATGACAGTGGTCATTTAGAATTGTGAAGAAAGATATCATGGAGCAGTGGGATGACAGGGGACATGGAGCATTGTGATGACAGGGGTCATGGGGCATTGTGATGACACAGCCATGGAACATTATGATGACAAGAATTCTGGAGCATTGTGATAAATAGGGCATGGACCATTGTGACTAGAGGGGCCAAGGAGCATTCTGATGAAAACGGAATGGAGCATTGTGATGACAAGGGTCATCGAGCATTGTGATGACAGTGGTCATGAAGCAATGTGATGAAAGTGGTCATGGAGCATTGTGATGACAAGTGTCGTGGAGCATTGTGATGACAGGGGTCATAGAGCATTGTGATGACACGGTTATGAAATATTGTGATGACCAGAATTCTGTAGCACTGTGATGAAAAGGGAATGGAGCATTGTGATTACAGGGGTCATGGAGCATTGTGATGACAATTGTTCTAGAACATTGTGAAGACAGGGATCATGGAGCATAGTGATGAAAGGGGCCATGGAGCATTGTGATGACAGGCGTCATGGGACAATGTGTTGACAGTGGTCATGGAGCATTGTTAGAAAGGGAACATGGAGCAATTTGATTTCAGGGGCCATGAAAAATTGTGAATACATAGGCCATGGAGTATTCAGATGAATGTGGTCAAGGATCATTGTGACGACAAGTATCCTGGAATATTGTGATGACACGGTTCATGGAGCATTGCGATGACAAGGGCCATGGCGAAATGTGAAGACAGGTGTAATGGGGCATTGTGATGACATTGGTCATCAAGAATTGTGAAGAAAGATATCATGGGGCACTGGGATGACAGGGGCCATGGAGCATTGTGAAGAAAGGGGTCATGGGGCATTTTGATGACATGGCCATGGAACATTTTTATGACAAGAATTCGGGAGCATTGTGTTAAAATGAGCATGGACCATTGTTATTAGAGGGGCCAAGGAGCATTCTGATGACAATGGCATGGAGCATTGTGATGACAAGGGTCATCGAGCATTGTGATGACAGTGGTCATGAAGCATTGTGATGAATGTGGTCATGGATCATTGTGATGACAAGTGTCGTGGAGCATTGTGATGACAGGGGTCATAGAGCATTGTGATGACACGGTTATGGAATATTGTGATGACCAGAATTCTGTAGCACTGTGATGAAAGGGGAATGGAGCATTGTGATTACAGGGGTCATGGTGCATTGTGATGACAATTGTTCTAGAACATTGTGAAGACAGGGATCATGGAGCATAGTGATGAAAGGGCCATGGAGCATTGTGATGACAGGCGTCATGGGACAATGTGTTGACAGTGGTCATGGAGCATTGTTAGAAAGGGAACATGGAGCAATTTGATTTCAGGGGCCATGAAAAATTGTGAATACATAGGCCATGGAGTATTCAGATGAATGTTGTCAAGGATCATTGTGACGACAATTGTCCTGGATTATTGTGATGACACGGTTCATGGAGCATTGTGATGACAAGGGCCATGGCGAAATGTGAAGACAGGTGTCATGGGGCATTGTGATGACAGTGGTCCTCTAGAATTGTGAAGAAAGATATCATGGAGCACTGGGATGACAGGGGCCATGGAGCATTGTGATGATAGGGGTCATGGGGCATTGTGATGACACGGCCATGGAACATTATGATGACAAGAATTCTGGAGCATTGTTATAAAAGGGCATGGACCATTGTGATTAGAGGGGCCAAGGAGCATTCTGATGACAACGGCATGGAGCATTGTGATGACAAGTGTCATCGAGCATTGTGATGATAGTGGTCATGAAGCATTGTGATGAATGTGGTTATGGATCATTGTGATGACAAGTGTCGTGGAGCATTGTGATGACAGGGGTCATAGAGCATTGTGATGACACGGTTATGGAATATTGTGATGACCAGAATTCTGTAGCACTGGAATGAAAGGGAATGGAGCATTGTGATTACAGGGGTCATGGAGCATTGTGATGACAAATGTTCTAGAATATTGTGAAGACAGGGATCATGGAGCATAGTGATGAAAGGGGCCATGGAGCATTGTGATGACAGGCGTCATGGGACAATGTGTTGAAGGTGGTCATGGAGCATTGTTAGAAAGGGAACATGGAGCAATTTGATTTCAGGGGCCATGAAAAATTGTGAATACATAGCCCATGGAGTATTCAGATGAATGTGGTCAAGGATCATTGTGACGACAAGTGTCCTGGAATATTGTGATGACACGGTTCATGGAGCATTGCGATGACAAGGGCCATGGCGAAATGTGAAGACAGGTGTCATGGGGCTTTGTGATGACAGTGGTCATCTAGAATTGTGAAGAAATATATCATGGAGCAGTGGGATGACAGGGGACATGGAGCATTGTGATGACAGGGGTCATGAGGCATTGTGATGACACGGCCATGGAACATTATGATGACAAGAAGTTTGGAGCATTGTGATAAAAAGGGCATGGACCATTGTGATTAGAGGGGCCAAGGAGCATTCTGATGACAACGGAATGGAGCATTGTGATGACAAGGTTCATCGAGCATTTTGATGACAGTGGTCATGAAGCATTGTGATGAATGTGGTCATGGATCATTGTGATTCCAAGTGTCGTGGAGCATTGTGATGACAGGGGTCATTGAGCATTGTGATGACACGGTTATGGAATATTGTGATGACCAGAATTCTGTAGCACTGTGATGAAAAAGGAATGGAGCATTGTGATGACAAGGTTCATCGAGCATTTTGATGACAGTGGTCATGAAGCATTGTGATGAATGTGGTCATGGATCATTGTGATTCCTAGTGTCGTGGAGTATTGTGATGACAGGGGTCATTGAGCATTGTGATGACACGGTTATGGAATATTGTGATGACCAGAATTCTGTAGCACTGTGATGAAAAAGGAATGGAGCATTGTGATTACAGGGGTCATGGAGCATTGTGATGACAATTGTTCTAGAACATTGTGATTACAGGGATCATGGAGCATAGTGATGAAAGGGGCCATGGAGCATTGTGATGACAGGTGTCATGGGACATTGTGTGGACAGTGGTCATGGAGCATTGTTAGAAAGGGAACATGGAGCATTTTGATTACAGGGGCCATGAAAAATTTTGAATACATAGGCCATGGAGTATTCAGATGAATGCGGTCAAGGATCATTGTGACGACATGTGTCCTGGAATATTGTGATGACACGGTTCATGGAGCATTGCGATGAAAAGAGCCATGGCGAAATGTGAAGACAGGTGTCATGGGGCATTGTGATGGCAGTGGTCATCTAGAATTGTGAAGAATGATATCATGGAGCACTGGGATGACAGGGGCCATGGAGCATTGTGATGACAGGGGTCATGGGGCATTGTGATGACACAGCCATGGAACATTATGATGACAAGAATTCTGGAGCATTGTGATAAAAAGGTCATGGACCATTGTGATTAGAGGGGCCAAGGAGCATTCTGATGACAACGGCATGGAGCATTGTGATGACAATGGTCATCGAGCATTGTGATGAGAGTGGTCAGGAAGCATTGTGATGAATGCGGTTATGGATCATTCTACTGATAAGTGTCGTGGAGCATTGTGATGACAGGGGTCATAGAGCATTGTGATGACACGGTTATGGAATATTGTGATGACCAGAATTCTGTAGCACTGGAATGAAAGGGAATGGAGCATTGTGATTACAGGGGTCATGGATCATTGTGATGACAATTGTTCTAGAACATTGTGAAGACAGGGATCATCGAGCATAGTCATTAAAGGGGCCATGGAGCATTGTGATGACAGGCGTCATGGGACATTGTGTTGGCAGTCGTCATGGAGCATTGTTAGAAAGGGAACATGGAGCAATTTGATTTCAGGGGCCATGAAAAATTGTGAATACATAGGCCATGGAGTATTCAGATGAATGTGGTCAAGGATCATTGTGACGAAAAGTGTCCTGGAATATTGTGATGACACGGTTCATGGAGCATTGCCATGACAAGGGCCATGGCGAAATGTGAAGACAGGTGTCATGGGGCATTGTGATGACACGGCCATGGAACATTATGATGAAAAGAAGTCTGGAGCATTGTGATAAAAAGGGCATGGACCACTGTGATTAGAGGGGCCAAGGAGCATTCTGATGACAACAGCATGGAGCATTGTGATGACAAGGGTCATCGAGCATTGTGATGACAGTGGTCATGAAGCATCGTGATGAATGTGGTCATGGATCATTGTGATGACAAGTGTCGTGGAGCATTTTGATGACAGGGTTCATAGAGCATTGTGATGACACGGTTATGTAATATTGTGTTGACCAGAATTCTGTAGCACTGTGATGAAAAGGGAAAGGAGCATTGTGATTACAGGGGTCATGGAGCATTGTGATGACAATTGTTCTAGAACATTGTGAAGACAGGGATCATGGAGCATAGTGATGAAAGGGGCCATGGAGCATTGTGATGATAGGCGTCATGGGACATTGTGTTGACAGTGGTCATGGAGCATTGTTAGAAAGGGAACATGGAGCAATTTGATTCAGGGGCCATGAAAAATTGTGAATACATAGGCCATGGAGTATTCAGATGAATGTGGTCAAGGATCATTGTGACGACAATTGTCCTGGAATATTGTGATGACACGGTTCATGGAGCATTGCGATGACAAGTGCCATGGCGAAATGTGAAGACAGGTGTAATGGGGCATTGTGATGACAGTGGTCATCTAGAATTGTGAAGAAAGATATCATGGAGCACTGGGATGACAGGGGCCATGGAGCATTGTGAAGACAGGAGTCATGGGGCATTTTGATGACATGGCCATGGAACATTTTTATGACAAGAATTCGGGAGCATTGTGTTAAAAAGAGCATGGACCATTGTTATTAGAGGGGCCAAGGAGCATTCTGATGACAACGGCATGGAGCATTGTGATGACAAGGGTCATCGAGCATTGTGATGACAGTGGTCATGAAGCATTGTGATGAATGTGGTCATGGATCATTGTGATGACAAGTGTCGTGGAGCATTGTGATGACAGGGTCATAGAGCATTGTGATGACACGGTTATGGAATATTGTGATGACCAGAATTCTGTAGCACTGTGATGAAAAGGGAATGGAGCATTGTGATTACAGGGGTCATGGAGCATTTTGATGACAATTGTTCTAGAACATTGTGAAGACAGGGATCATGGAGCATACTGATGAAAGGGGCCATGGAGCATTGTGATGACAGGCGTCATGGGACAATGTGTTGACAGTGGTCATGGAGCATTGTTAGAAAGGGAACATGGAGCAATTTGATTTCAGGGGCCATGAAAAATTGTGACTACATAGACCATGGTTTATTCAGATGAAAGTGGTCAAGGATCATTGTGACGAAAAGTGTCCTGGAATATTGTGATGACACGGTTCATGGAGCATTGCGATGACAAGGGCCATGGCGAAATGTGAAGACAGGTGTCTTCGGGCATTGTGATGACAGTGGTCATCTAGAATTGTGAAGAAAGATATCATGGAGAACTGGGATGACAGGGGCCATGGAGCATTGTGATGACACGGCCATGGAACATTATGATGACAAGAATTCTGGAGCATTGTGATAAATAGGGCATGGACCATTGTGATTCGAGGGACCAAGGAGCATTCTGATGACAACGGAATGGAGCATTGTGATGACAAGGATCATCGAGCATTGTGATGACAGTGGTCATGAAGCATTGTGATGAATGTGGTCATGGATCATTGTGATGACAAGTGTCATGGAGCATTGTGATGACAGGGGTCATAGAGCATTGTGATGACTCGGTTATGGAATATTGTGATGAGCAGAATTCTGTAGCACTGTGATGAATAGAGAATGGAGCATTTTGATTACAGGGGTCATGGAGCATTGTGATGACAATTGTTCCAGAACATTGTGAAGACAGGGATCATGGAGCCTAGTGATGAAAGGGCCATGGAGCATTGTGATGACAGGCGTCATGGGACAATGTGTTGAAGGTGGTCATGGAGCATTGTTAGAAAGGGAACATGGAGCAATTTGATTTCAGGGGCCATGAAAAATTGTGAATACATAGGCCATGGAGTATTCAGATGAATGTGGTCATGAATCATTGTGATGACAAGTGTCGTGGAGCATTGTGATGATAGGGGTCATAGAGCATTGTGATGACACGGTTATGGAATATTGTGATGACCAGAATTCTGTAGCACTGTGATGAAAAGGGAATGGAGCATTGTGATTACAGGGGTCATGGAGCATTGTGATGACAAATGTTCTAGAATATTGTGAAGACAGGGATCATGAAGCATAGTGATGAAAGGGGCCATGGAGCATTGTGATGACAGGCGTCATGGCACATTGTGTTGACAGTGGTCATGGAGCATTGTTAGAAAGGGAACATGGAGCAATTTGATTTCAGGGGCCATGAAAAACTGTGAATACATAGGCCATGGAGTATTCAGATGAATGTGGTCAAGGATCATTGGGACGAAATGTGTCCTGGAATATTGTGATGACACGGTTCATGGAGCATTGCGATGACAAGGGCCATCGTGAAATGTGAAGACAGGTGTCATGGGGCACTGTGATGACAGTGGTCATCTAGAATTGTGAAGAAATATATCATGGTGCACTGGGATGACAGGGGCCATGGAGCATTGTGATGACAGTGGTCATGGGGCATTGTGATGACACGGCCATGGAACATTATGATGACAAGAATTCTGGAGCATTGTGATAAAAAGGGCATGGACCATTGTGATTAGAGGGGCCAAGGAGCATTCTGATGACAACGGCATGGAGTATTGTGATGACAAGGTCATCGAGCATTGTGATGACAGTGGTCATGAAGCATTGTGATGAATGTGGTCATGGATCATTGTGATGACAAGTGTCGTGGAGCATTGTGATGACAGGGGTCATAGAGCATAGTGATGACACGGTTATGGAATTTTGTGATGACCAGGATTCTGTAGCACTGTGATGAAAAGGGAATGGAGCATTGTGATTACAGGGGTCATGGAGCATTGTGATGACAATTGTTCTAGAACATTGTGATGACTGGGATCATGGAGCATAATGATTAAAGGGGTAATGGAGCATTGTGATGACACGCGTCATGGGACATTGTGTTAACAGTGGTCATGGAGCATTGTGAAGAATGGGAGCTTCGAGCAATTGGATTTCAGGGGCCATTAAAAATTGTGAATATATAGGCCGTGGAGTATTCAGATGAATGTGGTCAAGGATCATTGTGACGACAAGTGTCCTGGAATATTGTGATGACACGGTTCATGGAGCATTGCGATGACAAGGGCCACGGCGAAATGTGAAGACAGGTGTCATGGGGCATTGTGATGACAGTGGTCATCTAGAATTGTGAAGAAAGATATCATGGAGCACTGGGATGACAGGGGCCATGGAGCATTGTGATGACAGGGGTCAAGGGGCATTGTGATGACCCGGCCATGGAATATTATGATGACAGGAATTCTGGAGAATTGTGATAAAATGGGCAAGGACCGTTGTGATTAGAGGGGCCACGGAGCATTCTGATGACAACGGCATGGAGCATTGTGATGACAAGGGTCATCGAGCATTGTGATGACAGTGGTCATGAAGCATTGTGATGAATGTGGTCATGGATCATTGTGATGACAAGTGTCGTGGAGCATTGTGATGACAGGCGTCTAGAGCATTGTGATGACACGGTTATGGAATATTGTGATGACCAGAATTCTGTAGCACTGTGATGAAAATGGAATGGAGCATTGTGATTACAGGGGTCATGGAGCATTGTGATGACAATTGTTCTAGAACATTGTGATCACAGGGATCATGGAGCATAGTGATGAAAAGGGCCATGGAGCATTGTGATGACAGGCATCATGGGACATTGTGTTGACAGTGGTCATGCAGCATTGTTAGAAAGGGAACATGGAGCAATTTGATTTCAGGGGCCATTAAAAATTGTGAATACATAGGCCATGGAGTATTCAGATGAATGTGGTCAAGGATCATTGTGACGACAAGTGTCCTGGAATATTGTGATGACACGGTTCATGGAGCACTGTGATGACAAGGGCCATCGCGAAATGTGAAGACAGGTGTCATGGGGCATTGTGATGACAGTGGTCATCTAGAATTGTGAAGAAAGATATCATGGAGCACTGGGATGACAGGGGCCATGGAGCATTGTGATGACAGGGCTCATGGGGCATTGTGATGACACGGCCATGCAACATTATGATGACAAGAATTCTGGAGCATTGTGATAAAAATGTCATGGACCATTGTGATTAGAGGGGCCAAGGAGCATTCTGATGACAACGGCATGGAGCATTGTGATGACAAGTGTCATCGAGCATTGTGATGACACTGGTCATGAAGCATTGTGATGAATGTGGTCATGGATCATTGTGATGACAAGTGTCGTGGAGCATTGTGATGACAGGGGTCATAGAGCATTGTGATGACACGGTTATGGAATATTGTGATGACCAGTATTCTGTAGCACTGTGATGAAAAGGGAATGGAGCATTGTGATTACAGGGGTCATGGAGCATTGTGATGACAATTGTTCTAGAATTTTGTGAAGACAGGTATCATGGAGCATAGTGATGAAAGGGGCCATGGAGCATTGTGATGACAGGCGTCATGGGACAATGTGTTGACAGTGGTCATGGAGCATTGTTAGAAAGGGAACATGGAGCAATTTGATTTCAGGGGCCATGAAAAATTGTGAATATATAGGCCATGGAGTATTCAGATGAAAGTGGTCAAGGATCATTGTGACGAAAAGTGTCCTGGAATATTGTGATGACACGTTTCATGGAGCATTTCAATTACAAGGGCCATGGCGAAATGTGAAGACATGTGTCATGCGGCATTGTGAAGACAGTGGTCATCTAAAATTGTGAAGAAAGATATCATGGAGAACTGGGATGACAGGGGCCATGGAGCATTGTGATGACAGGGTCATGGGGCATTGTGATGACACGGCCATGGAACATTATGATGACAAGAATTCTGGAGCATTGTGATAAAAAGGGCATGGACCATTGTGATTCGAGGGACCAAGGAGCATTCTGATGACAACGGCATGGAGCATTGTGATGACAAGGGTCATCGAGCATTGTGATGACAGTGGTCATGAAGCATTTTGATGAATGTGGTCATGGATCATTGTGATGACAAGTGTCATGGAGCATTGTGATGACAGGGGTCATAGAGCATTGTGATGACACGGTTATGGAATATTGTGATGAGCAGAATTCTGTAGCACTGTGATGAATAGGGAATGGAGCATTGTGATTACAGGGGTCATGGAGCATTGTGATGACAATTGTTCCAGAACATTGTGAAGACAGGGATCATGGAGCATAGTGATGAAATGGCCATGGAGCATTGTGATGACAGGCGTCATGGGACAATGTGTTGACAGTGGTCATGGAGCATTGTTAGAAAGGGAACATGGAGCAATTTGATTTCAGGGGCCATGAAAAATTGTGAATACATAGGCCATGGAGTATTCAGATGAATGTGGTCAAGGATCATTGTGACGACAAGTATCCTGGAATATTGTGATGACACGGTTCATGGAGCATTGCGATGACAAGGGCCATGGCGAAATGTGAAGACAGGTGTAATGGGGCATTGTGATGACAGTGGTCATCAAGAATTGTGAAGAAAGATATCATGGGGCACTGGGATGACAGGGGCCATGGAGCATTGTGAAGAAAGGGGTCATGGGGCATTTTGATGACATGGCCATGGAACATTTTTATGACAAGAATTCGGGAGCACTGTGTTAAAAAGAGCATGGACCATCGTTATTAGAGGGGCCAAGGAGCATTCTGATGACAATGGCATGGAGCATTGTGATGACAAGGGTCATCGAGCATTGTGATGACAGTGGTCATGAAGCATTGTGATGAATGTGGTCATGGATCATTGTGATGACAAGTGTCGTGGAGCATTGTGATGACAGGGGTCATAGAGCATTGTGATGACACGGTTATGGAATATTGTGATGACCAGAATTCTGTAGCACTGTGATGAAAGGGGAATGGAGCATTGTGATTACAGGGGTCATGGTGCATTGTGATGACAATTGTTCTAGAACATTGTGAAGACAGGGATCATGGAGCATAGTGATGAAAGGGCCATGGAGCATTGTGATGACAGGCGTCATGGGACAATGTGTTGACAGTGGTCATGGAGCATTGTTAGAAAGGGAACATGGAGCAATTTGATTTCAGGGGCCATGAAAAATTGTGAATACATAGGCCATGGAGTATTCAGATGAATGTGGTCAAGGATCATTGTGACGACAAGTGTCCTGGATTATTGTGATGACACGGTTCATGGAGCACTGTGATGACAAGGGCCATGGCGAAATGTGAAGACAGGTGTCATGGGGCATTGTGATGACAGTGGTCCTCTAGAATTGTGAAGAAAGATATCATGGAGCACTGGAATGACAGGGGCCATGGAGCATTGTGATGATAGGGCTCATGGGGCATTGTGATGACACGGCCATGGAACATTATGTTGACAAGAATTCTGGAGCATTGTTATAAAAGGGCATGGAACATTGTGATTAGACGGGCCAAGGAGCATTCTGATGACAACGGCATGGAGCATTGTGATGACAAGTGTCATCGAGCATTGTGATGATAGTGGTCATGAAGCATTGTGATGAATGTGGTTATGGATCATTGTGATGATAAGTGTCGTGGAGCATTGTGATGACAGGGGTCATAGAGCATTGTGATAACACGGTTATGAAATATTGTGATGACCATAATTCTGTAGCACTGTGATGAAAAGGGAATGGAGCATTGTGATTACAGGGGTCATGGAGCATTGTGATGACAATTGTTCTAGAACATTGTGAAGACAGGGATCATGGAGCATAGTGATAAAAGGGGCCATGGAGCATTGTGATGACAGGCGTCATGGGACAATGTGTTGACAGTGGTCATGGAGCATTGTTAGAAAGGGAACATGGAGCAATTTGATTTCAGGGGCCATGAAAAATTGTGAATACATAGGCCATGGAGTATTCAGATGTATGTGGTCAAGGATCATTGTGACGACAAGTGTCCTGGAATATTGTGATGACACGGTTCATGGAGCATTGCGATGACAAGGGCCATGGCGAAATGTGAAGACAGGTGTCATGGGGCATTGTGATGACAGTGGTCATCTAAAATTGTGAAGAAAGATATCATGGAGCACTGGGATGACAGGGGCCATGGAGCATTGTGATGACAGGGGTCATGGGGCATTGTGATGACACGGCCATGGAACATTATGATGGCAAGTATTCTGGAGCATTGTGATAAAAAGGGCATGGATCATTGTGATTAGAGGGGCCAAGGAGCATTCTGATGACAACGGCATGGAGCATTGTGATGACAAGTGTCATCGAGCATTGTGATGACAGTGGTCATGAAGCATTGTGATGAATGTGGTCATGGATCATTGTGATGACAAGTGTCGTGGAACATTGTGATGACAGGGGTCATAGAGCATTGTGATGACACAGTTATGGAATATTGTGATGACCAGAATTCTGTAGCACTGTGATGGAAAGGGAATGGAGCATTGTGATTACAGGGGTCATGGAGCATTGTGATGACAAATGTTCTAGAATATTGTGAAGACAGGGATCATGGAGCATAGTGATGAAAGGGGCCATGGAGCATTGTGATGACAGGCGTCATGGGACAATGTGTTGAAGGTGGTCATGGAGCATTGTTAGAAAGGGAACATGGAGCAATTTGATTTCAGGGGCCATGAAAAATTGTGAATACATAGGCCATGGAGTATTCAGATGAATGTGGTCATGAATCATTGTGATGACAAGTGTCGTGGAGCATTGTGATGATAGGGGTCATAGAGCATTGTGATGACACGTTTATGGAATATTGTGATGACCAGAATTCTGTAGCACTGTGATGAAAAGGGAATGGAGCATTGTGATTACAGGGGTCATGGAGCATTGTGATGACAAATGTTCTAGAATATTGTGAAGACAGGGATCATGAAGCATAGTGATGAAAGGGGCCATGGAGCATTGTGATGACAGGCGTCATGGCACATTGTGTTGACAGTGGTCATGGAGCATTGTTAGAAAGGGAACATGGAGCAATTTGATTTCAGGGGCCATGAAAAACTGTGAATACATAGGCCATGGAGTATTCAGATGAATGTGGTCAAGGATCATTGGGACGAAATGTGTCCTGGAATATTGTGATGACACGGTTCATGGAGCATTGCGATGACAAGGGCCATCGTGAAATGTGAAGACAGGTGTCATGGGGCACTGTGATGACAGTGGTCATCTAGAATTGTGAAGAAATATATCATGGTGCACTGGGATGACAGGGGCCATGGAGCATTGTGATGACAGTGGTCATGGGGCATTGTGATGACACGGCCATGGAACATTATGATGACAAGAATTCTGGAGCATTGTGATAAAAAGGGCATGGACCATTGTGATTAGAGGGGCCAAGGAGCATTCTGATGACAACGGCATGGAGCATTGTGATGACAAGGGTTATCGAGCATTGTGATGACAGTGGTCATGAAGCATTGTGATGAATGTGGTCATGGATCATTGTGATGACAAGTGTCGTGGAGCATTGTGATGACAGGGGTCATAGAGCATTGTGATGACACGGTTATGGAATTTTGTGATGACCAGGATTCTGTAGCACTGTGATGAAAAGGGAATGGAGCATTGTGATTACAGGGGTCATGGAGCATTGTGATGACAATTGTTCTAGAACATTGTGATGACTGGGATCATGGAGCATAATGATTAAAGGGGTAATGGAGCATTGTGATGACACGCGTCATGGGACATTGTGTTAACAGTGGTCATGGAGCATTGTGAAGAATGGGAGCTTCGAGCAATTGGATTTCAGGGGCCATTAAAAATTGTGAATATATAGGCCATGGAGTATTCAGATGAATGTGGTCAAGGATCATTGTGACGACAAGTGTCCTGGAATATTGTGATGACACGGTTCATGGAGCATTGCGATGACAAGGGCCATGGCGAAATGTGAAGACAGGTGTCATGGGGCATTGTGATGACAGTGGTCATCTAGAATTGTGAAGAAAGATATCATGGAGCACTGGGATGACAGGGGCCATGGAGCATTGTGATGACAGGGGTCAAGGGGCATTGTGATGACCCGGCCATGGAATATTATGATGACAGGAATTCTGAAGCATTGTGATAAAATGGGCAAGGACCGTTGTGATTAGAGGGGCCACGGAGCATTCTGATGACAACGGCATGGAGCATTGTGATGACAAGGGTCATCGAGCATTGTGATGACAGTGGTCATGAAGCATTGTGATGAATGTGGTCATGGATCATTGTGATGACAAGTGTCGTGGAGCATTGTGATGACAGGCGTCTAGAGCATTGTGATGACACGGTTATGGAATATTGTGATGACCAGAATTTTGTAGCACTGTGATGAAAAGGGAATGGAGCATTGTGATTACAGGGGTCATGGAGCATTGTGATGACAATTGTTCTAGAACATTGTGATCACAGGGATCATGGAGCATAGTGATGAAAAGGGCCATGGAGCATTGTGATGACAGGCATCATGGGACATTGTGTTGACAGTGGTCATGCAGCATTGTTAGAAAGGGAACATGGAGCAATTTGATTTCAGGGGCCATGAAAAATTGTGAATACATAGGCCATGGAGTATGCAGATGAATGTGGTCAAGGATCATTGTGACGACAAGTGTCCTGGAATATTGTGATGACACGGTTCATGGAGCATTGTGATGACAAGGGCCATCGCGAAATGTGAAGACAGGTGTCATGGGGCATTGTGATGACAGTGGTCATCTAGAATTGTGAAGAAAGATATCATGGAGCACTGGGATGACAGGGGCCATGGAGCATTGTGATGACAGGGCTCATGGGGCATTGTGATGACACGGCCATGCAACATTATGATGACAAGAATTCTGGAGTATTGTGATAAAAATGTCATGGACCATTGTGATTAGAGGGGCCAAGGAGCATTCTGATGACAACGGCATGGAGCATTGTGATGACAAGTGTCATCGAGCATTGTGATGACACTGGTCATGAATCATTGTGATGAATGTGGTCATGGATCATTGTGATGACAAGTGTCGTGGAGCATTGTGATGACAGGGGTCATAGAGCATTGTGATGACACGGTTATGGAATATTGTGATGACCAGAATTCTGTAGCACTGTGATGAAAGGGGAATGGAGCATTGTGATTACAGGGGTCATGGTGCATTGTGATGACAATTGTTCTAGAACATTGTGAAGACAGGGATCATGGAGCATAGTGATGAAAGGGCCATGGAGCATTGTGATGACAGGCGTCATGGGACAATGTGTTGACAGTGGTCATGGAGCATTGTTAGAAAGGGAACATGGAGCAATTTGATTTCAGGGGCCATGAAAAATTGTGAATACATAGGCCATGGAGTATTCAGATGAATGTGGTCAAGGATCATTGTGACGACAAGTGTCCTGGATTATTGTGATGACACGGTTCATGGAGCATTGTGATGACAAGGGCCATGGCGAAATGTGAAGACAGGTGTCATGGGGCATTGTGATGACAGTGGTCCTCTAGAATTGTGAAGAAAGATATCATGGAGCACTGGGATGACAGGGGCCATGGAGCATTGTGATGATAGGGGTCATGGGGCATTGTGATGACCCGGCCATGGAACATTATGATGACAAGAATTCTGGAGCATTGTTATAAAAGGGCATGGACCATTGTGATTAGAGGGGCCAAGGAGCATTCTGATGACAACGGCATGGAGCATTGTGATGACAAGTGTCATCGAGCATTGTGATGATAGTGGTCATGAAGCATTGTGATGAATGTGGTTATGGATCATTGTGATGACAAGTGTCGTGGAGCATTGTGATGACAGGGGTCATAGAGCATTGTGATAACACGGTTATGAAATATTGTGATGACCATAATTCTGTAGCACTGTGATGAAAAGGGAATGGAGCATTGTGATTACAGGGGTCATGGAGCATTGTGATGACAATTGTTCTAGAACATTGTGAAGACAGGGATCATGGAGCATAGTGATAAAAGGGGCCATGGAGCATTGTGATGACAGGCGTCATGGGACAATGTGTTGACAGTGGTCATGGAGCATTGTTAGAAAGGGAACATGGAGCAATTTGATTTCAGGGGCCATGAAAAATTGTGAATACATAGGCTATGGAGTATTCAGATGAATGTGGTCAAGGATCATTGTGACGAAAAGTGTCCTGGAATATTGTGATGACACGGTTCATGGAGCATTGCGATGACAAGGGCCATGGCGAAATGTGAAGACAGGTGTCATGGGGCATTGTGATGACAGTGGTCATCTAAAATTGTGAAGAAAGATATCATGGAGCACTGGGATGACAGGGGCCATGGAGCATTGTGATGACAGGGGTCATAGGGCATTGTGATGACACGGCCATGGAACATTATGATGGCAAGTATTCTGGAGCATTGTGATAAAAAGGGCATGGATCATTGTGATTAGAGGGGCCAAGGAGCATTCTGATGACAACGGCATGGAGAATTGTGATGACAAGTGTCATCGAGCATTGTGATGACAGTGGTCATGAAGCATTGTGATGAATGTGGTCATGGATCATTGTGATGACAAGTGTCGTGGAGCATTGTGATGACAGGGGTCATAGAGCATTGTGATGACACAGTTATGGAATATTGTGCTGACCAGAATTCTGTAGCACTGTGATGAAAAGGGAATGGAGCATTGTGATTACAGGGGTCATGGAGCATTGTGATGACAAATGTTCTAGAATATTGTGAAGACAGGGATCATGGAGCATAGTGATGAAAGGGGGCATGGAGGATTGTGAAGACAGGCGTCATGGGACAATGTGTTGACAGTGGTCATGGAGCATTGTTAGAAAGGGAACATGGAGCAATTTGATTTCAGGGGCCATGAAAAATTGTGAATACATAGGCCATGGAGTATTCAGATGAATGTGGTCAAGGATCATTGTGACGAAAAGTGTCCTGGAATATTGTGATGACACGGTTCATGGAGCATTGCGATGACAAGGGCCATGGCGAAATGTGAAGACAGGTGTCATCGGGCTTTGTGATGACAGTGGTCATCTAGAATTGTGAAGAAAGATATCATGGAGCAGTGGGATGACAGGGGACATGGAGCATTGTGATGACAGGGGTCATGAGGCATTGTGATGACACGGCCATGGAACATTATGATGACAAGTATTCTGGAGCATTGTGATAAAAAGAGCATGGAGCATTGTGATTAGAGGGGCCAAGGAGCATTCTGATGACAACGGAATGGAGCATTGTGATGACAAGGTTCATCGAGCATTTTGATGACAGTGGTCATGAAGCATTGTGATGAATGTGGTCATGGATCATTGTGATTCCAAGTGTCGTGGAGCATTGTGATGACAGGGGTCATTGAGCATTGTGATGACACGGTTATGGAATATTGTGATGACCAGAATTCTGTAGCACTGTGATGAAAAAGGAATGGAGCATTGTGATGACAAGGTTCATCGAGCATTTTGATGACAGTGGTCATGAAGCATTGTGATGAATATGGTCATGGATCATTGTGATGCCTACTGTCGTGGAACATTGTGATGACAGGGGTCATTGAGCATTGTGATGACACGGTTATGGAATATTGTGATGACCAGAATTCTGTAGCACTGTGATGAAAAAGGAATGGAGCATTGTGATTACAGGGTCATGGAGCATTGTGATGACAATTGTTCTAGAACATTGTGATTACAGGGATCATGGAGCATAGTGATGAAAGGGGCCATGGAGCATTGTGATGACAGGTGTCATGGGACATTGTGTGGACAGTGGTCATGGAGCATTGTTAGAAAGGGAACATGGAGCATTTTGATTACAGGGGCCATGAAAAATTTTGAATACATAGGCCATGGAGTATTCAGATGAATGCGGTCAAGGATCATTGTGACGACATGTGTCCTGGAATATTGTGATGACACGGTTCATGGAGCATTGCGATGACAAGAGCCATGGCGAAATGTGAAGACAGGTGTCATGGGGCATTGTGATGGCAGTGGTCATCTAGAATTGTGAAGAATGATATCATGGAGCACTGGGATGACAGGGGCCATGGAGCATTGTGATGACAGGGGTCATGGGGCATTGTGATGACACAGCCATGGAACATTATGATGACAAGAATTCTGGAGCATTGTGATAAAAATGTCATGGACCATTGTGATTAGAGGGGCCAAGGAGCATTCTGATGACAACGGCATGGAGCATTGTGATGACAATTGTCATCGAGCATTGTGATGAGAGTGGTCAGGAAGCATTGTGATGAATGCGGTTATGGATCATTCTGATGATAAGTGTCGTGGAGCATTGTGATGACAGGGGTCATAGAGCATTGTGATGACACGGTTATGGAATATTGTGATGACCAGAATTCTGTAGCACTGGAATGAAAGGGAATGGAGCATTGTGATTACAGGGGTCATGGATCATTGTGATGACAATTGTTCTAGAACATTGTGAAGACAGGGATCATCGAGCATAGTCATTAAAGGGGCCATGGAGCATTGTGATGATAGGCGTCATGGGACATTGTGTTGACAGTTCTCATGGAGCATTGTTAGAAAGGGAACATGGAGCAATTTGATTTCAGGGGCCATGAAAAATTGTGAATACATAGGCCATGGAGTATTCAGATGAATGTGGTCAAGGATCATTGTGACGAAATGTGTCCTGGAATATTGTGATGACACGGTTCATGGAGCATTGCCATGACAAGGGCCATGGCGAAATGTGAAGACAGGTGTCATGGGGCATTGTGATGACACGGCCATGGAACATTATGATGACAAGAAGTCTGGAGCATTGTGATAAAAAGGGCATGGACCACTGTGATTAGAGGGGCCAAGGAGCATTCTGATGACAACGGCATGGAGCATTGTGATGACAAGGGTCATCGAGCATTGTGATGACAGTGGTCATGAAGCATCGTGATGAATGTGGTCATGGATCATTGTGATGACAAGTGTCGTGGAGCATTTTGATGACAGGGTTCATAGAGCATTGTGATGACACGGTTATGTAATATTGTGTTGACCAGAATTCTGTAGCACTGTGATGAAAAGGGAAAGGAGCATTGTGATTACAGGGGTCATGGAGCATTGTGATGACAATTGTTCTAGAACATTGTGAAGACAGGGATCATGGAGCATAGTGATGAAAGGGGCCATGGAGCATTGTGATGATAGGCGTCATGGGACATTGTGTTGACAGTGGTCATGGAGCATTGTTAGAAAGGGAACATGGAGCAATTTGATTTCAGGGGCCATGAAAAATTGTGAATACATAGGCCATGGAGTATTCAGATGAATGTGGTCAAGGATCATTGTGACGACAATTGTCCTGGAATATTGTGATGACACGGTTCATGGAGCATTGCGATGACAAGTGCCATGGCGAAATGTGAAGACAGGTGTATTGGGGCATTGTGATGACAGTGGTCATCTAGAATTGTGAAGAAAGATATCATGGAGCACTGGGATGACAGGGGCCATGGAGCATTGTGAAGACAGGAGTCATGGGGCATTTTGATGACACGGCCAAGGAACATTTTTATGACAAGAATTCGGGAGCATTGTGTTAAAAAGAGAATGGACCATTGTTATTAGAGGGGCCAAGGAGCATTCTGATGACAACGGCATGGAGCATTGTGATGACAAGTGTCATCGAGCATTGTGATGACACTGGTCATGAAGCATTGTGATGAATGTGGTCATGGATCATTGTGATGACAAGTGTCGTGGAGCATTGTGATGACAGGGGTCATAGAGCATTGTGATGACACGGTTATGGAATATTGTGATGACCAGAATTCTGTAGCACTGTGATGAAAGGGGAATGGAGCATTGTGATTACAGGGGTCATGGTGCATTGTGATGACAATTGTTCTAGAACATTGTGAAGACAGGGATCATGGAGCATAGTGATGAAAGGGCCATGGAGCATTGTGATGACAGGCGTCATGGGACAATGTGTTGACAGTGGTCATGGAGCATTGTTAGAAAGGGAACATGGAGCAATTTGATTTCAGGGGCAATGAAAAATTGTGAATACATAGGCCATGGAGTATTCAGATGAATGTGGTCAAGGATCATTGTGACGACAAGTGTCCTGGATTATTGTGATGACACGGTTCATGGAGCATTGTGATGACAAGGGCCATGGCGAAATGTGAAGACAGGTGTCATGGGGCATTGTGATGACAGTGGTCCTCTAGAATTGTGAAGAAAGATATCATGGAGCACTGGGATGACAGGGGCCATGGAGCATTGTGATGATAGGGGTCATGGGGCATTGTGATGACCCGGCCATGGAACATTATGATGACAAGAATTCTGGAGCATTGTTATAAAAGGGCATGGACCATTGTGATTAGAGGGGCCAAGGAGCATTCTGATGAAAACGGCATGGAGCATTGTGATGACAAGTGTCATCGAGCATTGTGATGATAGTGGTCATGAAGCATTGTGATGAATGTGGTTATGGATCATTGTGATGACAAGTGTCGTGGAGCATTGTGATGACAGGGGTCATAGAGCATTGTGATAACACGGTTATGAAATATTGTGATGACCATAATTCTGTAGCACTGTGATGAAAAGGGAATGGAGCATTGTGATTACAGGGGTCATGGAGCATTGTGATGACAATTGTTCTAGAACATTGTGAAGACGGATCATGGAGCATAGTGATAAAAGGGGCCATGGAGCATTGTGATGACAGGCGTCATGGGACAATGTGTTGACAGTGGTCATGGAGCATTGTTAGAAAGGGAACATGGAGCAATTTGATTTCAGGGGCCATGAAAAATTGTGAATACATAGGCTATGGAGTATTCAGATGAAAGTTGTCAAGGATCATTGTGACGAAAAGTGTCCTGGAATATTGTGATGACACGGTTCATGGAGCATTGCGATGACAAGGGCCATGGCGAAATGTGAAGACAGGTGTCATGGGGCATTGTGATGACAGTGGTCATCTAAAATTGTGAAAAAAGATATCATGGAGCACTGGGATGACAGGGGCCATGGAGCATTGTGATGACAGGGGTCATAGGGCATTGTGATGACACGGCCATGGAACATTATGATGGCAAGTATTCTGGAGCATTGTGATAAAAAGGGCATGGATCATTGTGATTAGAGGGGCCAAGGAGCATTCTGATGACAACGGCATGGAGAATTGTGATGACAAGTGTCATCGAGCATTGTGATGACAGTGGTCATGAAGCATTGTGATGAATGTGGTCATGGATCATTGTGATGAAAAGTGTCGTGGAGCATTGTGATGACAGGGGTCATAGAGCATTGTGATGACACAGTTATGGAATATTGTGCTGACCAGAATTCTGTAGCACTGTGATGAAAAGGGAATGGAGCATTGTGATTACAGGGGTCATGGAGCATTGTGATGACAAATGTTCTAGAATATTGTGAAGACAGGGATCATGGAGCATAGTGATGAAAGGGGCCATGGAGGATTGTGAAGACAGGCGTCATGGGACAATGTGTTGACAGTGGTCATGGAGCATTGTTAGAAAGGGAACATGGAGCAATTTGATTTCAGGGGCCATGAAAAATTGTGAATACATAGGCCATGGAGTATTCAGATGAATGTGGTCAAGGATCATTGTGACGAAAAGTGTCCTGGAATATTGTGATGACACGGTTCATGGAGCATTGCGATGACAAGGGCCATGGCGAAATGTGAAGACAGGTGTCATGGGGCTTTGTGATGACAGTGGTCATCTAGAAATGTGAAGAAAGATATCATGGAGCAGTGGGATGACAGGGGACATGGAGCATTGTGATGACAGGGGTCATGAGGCATTGTGATGACACGGCCATGGAACATTATGATGACAAGTATTCTGGAGCATTGTGATAAAAAGAGCATGGAGCATTGTGATTAGAGGGGCCAAGGAGCATTCTGATGACAACGGAATGGAGCATTGTGATGACAAGGTTCATCGAGCATTTTGATGACAGTGGTCATGAAGCATTGTGATGAATGTGGTCATGGATCATTGTGATTCCAAGTGTCGTGGAGCATTGTGATGACAGGGGTCATTGAGCATTGTGATGACACGGTTATGGAATATTGTGATGACCAGAATTCTGTAGCACTGTGATGAAAAAGGAATGGAGCATTGTGATGACAAGGTTCATCGAGCATTTTGATGACAGTGGTCATGAAGCATTGTGATGAATGTGGTCATGGATCATTGTGATGCCTAGTGTCGTGGAACATTGTGATGACAGGGGTCATTGAGCATTGTGATGACACGGTTATGGAATATTGTGATGACCAGAATTCTGTAGCACTGTGATGAAAAAGGAATGGAGCATTGTGATTACAGGGGTCATGGAGCATTGTGATGACAATTGTTCTAGAACATTGTGATTACAGGGATCATGGAGCATAGTGATGAAAGGGGCCATGGAGCATTGTGATGACAGGTGTCATGGGACATTGTGTGGACAGTGGTCATGGAGCATTGTTAGAAAGGGAACATGGAGCATTTTGATTACAGGGGCCATGAAAAATTTTGAATACATAGGCCATGGAGTATTCAGATGAATGCGGTCAAGGATCATTGTGACGACATGTGTCCTGGAATATTGTGATGACACGGTTCATGGAGCATTGCGATGACAAGAGCCATGGCGAAATGTGAAGACAGGTGTCATGGAGCATTGTGATGGCAGTGGTCATCTAGAATTGTGAAGAATGATATCATGGAGCACTGGGATGACAGGGGCCATGGAGCATTGTGATGACAGGGGTCATGGGGCATTGTGATGACACAGCCATGGAACATTATGATGACAAGAATTCTGGAGCATTGTGATAAAAAGGTCATGGACCATTGTGATTAGAGGGGCCAAGGAGCATTCTGATGACAACGGCATGGAGCATTGTGATGACAATTGTCATCGAGCATTGTGATGAGAGTGGTCAGGAAGCATTGTGATGAATGCGGTTATGGATCATTCTGATGATAAGTGTCGTGGAGCATTGTGATGACAGGGGTCATAGAGCATTGTGATGACACGGTTATGGAATATTGTGATGACCAGAATTCTGTAGCCCTGGAATGAAAGGGAATGGAGCATTGTGATTACAGGGGTCATGGATCATTGTGATGACAATTGTTCTAGAACATTGTGAAGACAGGGATCATCGAGCATAGTCATTAAAGGGGCCATGGAGCATTGTGATGACAGGCGTCATGGGACATTGTGTTGGCAGTCGTCATGGAGCATTGTTAGAAAGGGAACATGGAGCAATTTGATTTCAGGGGCCATGAAAAATTGTGAATACATAGGCCATGGAGTATTCAGATGAATGTGGTCAAGGATCATTGTGACGAAATGTGTCCTGGAATATTGTGATGACACGGTTCATGGAGCATTGCCATGACAAGGGCCATGGCGAAATGTGAAGACAGGTGTCATGGGGCATTGTGATGACACGGCCATGGAACATTATGATGACAAGAAGTCTGGAGCATTGTGATAAAAAGGGCATGGACCACTGTGATTAGAGGGGCCAAGGAGCATTCTGATGACAACGGCATGGAGCATTGTGATGACAAGGGTCATCGAGCATTGTGATGACAGTGGTCATGAAGCATCGTGATGAATGTGGTCATGGATCATTGTGATGACAAGTGTCGTGGAGCATTTTGATGACAGGGTTCATAGAGCATTGTGATGACACGGTTATGTAATATTGTGTTGACCAGAATTCTGTAGCACTGTGATGAAAAGGGAAAGGAGCATTGTGATTACAGGGGTCATGGAGCATTGTGATGACAATTGTTCTAGAACATTGTGAAGACAGGGATCATGGAGCATAGTGATGAAAGGGGCCATGGAGCATTGTGATGATAGGCGTCATGGGACATTGTGTTGACAGTGGTCATGGAGCATTGTTAGAAAGGGAACATGGAGCAATTTGATTTCAGGGGCCATGAAAAATTGTGAATACATAGGCCATGGAGTATTCAGATGAATGTGGTCAAGGATCATTGTGACGACAATTGTCCTGGAATATTGTGATGACACGGTTCATGGAGCATTGCGATGACAAGTGCCATGGCGAAATGTGAAGACAGGTGTAATGGGGCATTGTGATGACAGTGGTCATCTAGAATTGTGAAGAAAGATATCATGGAGCACTGGGATGACAGGGGCCATGGAGCATTGTGAAGACAGGAGTCATGGGGCATTTTGATGACACGGCCAAGGAACATTTTTATGACAAGAATTCGGGAGCATTGTGTTAAAAAGAGAATGGACCATTGTTATTAGAGGGGCCAAGGAGCATTCTGATGACAACGGCATGGAGCATTGTGATGACAAGGGTCATCGAGCATTGTGATGACAGTGGTCATGAAGCATTGTGATGAATGTGGTCATGGATCATTGTGATGACAAGTGTCGTGGAGCATTGTGATGATAGGGGTCATAGAGCATTGTGATGACACGGTTAAGGAATATTGTGATGACCAGAATTCTGTAGCACTGTGATGAAAAGGGAATGGAGCATTGTGATTACAGGGGTCATGGAGCATTGTGATGACAAATGTTCTAGAATATTGTGAAGACAGGGATCATGAAGCATAGTGATGAAAGGGGCCATGGAGCATTGTGATGACAGGCGTCATGGCACATTTTGTTGACAGTGGTCATGGAGCATTGTTAGAAAGGGAACATGGAGCAATTTGATTTCAGGGGCCATGAAAAACTGTGAATACATAGGCCATGGAGTATTCAGATGAATGTGGTCAAGGATCATTGGGACGAAATGTGTCCTGGAATATTGTGATGACACGGTTCATGGAGCATTGCGATGATAAGGGCCATCGTGAAATGTGAAGACAGGTGTCATGGGGCACTGTGATGACAGTGGTCATCTAGAATTGTGAAGAAATATATCATGGTGCACTGGGATGACAGGGGCCATGGAGCATTGTGATGACAGTGGTCATGGGGCATTGTGATGACACGGCCATGGAACATTATGATGACAAGAATTCTGGAGCATTGTGATAAAAAGGGCATGGACCATTGTGATTAGAGGGGCCAAGGAGCATTCTGATGACAACGGCATGGAGCATTGTGATGACAAGGGTTATCGAGCATTGTGATGACAGTGGTCATGAAGCATTGTGATGAATGTGGTCATGGATCATTGTGATGACAAGTGTCGTGGAGCATTGTGATGACAGGGGTCATAGAGCATTGTGATGACACGGTTATGTAATTTTGTGATGACCAGGATTCTGTAGCACTGTGATGAAAAGGGAATGGAGCATTGTGATTACAGGGGTCATGGAGCATTGTGATGACAATTGTTCTAGAACATTGTGAAGACAGGGATCATCGAGCATAGTCATTAAAGGGGCCATGGAGCATTGTGATGATAGGCGTCATGGGACATTGTGTTGACAGTGGTCATGGAGCATTGTTAGAAAGGGAACATGGAGCAATTTGATTTCAGGGGCCATGAAAAATTGTGAATACATAGGCCATGGAGTATTCAGATGAATGTGGTCAAGGATCATTGTGACGACAATTGTCCTGGAATATTGTGATGACACGGTTCATGGAGCATTGCGATGACAAGTGCCATGGCGAAATGTGAAGACAGGTGTATTGGGGCATTGTGATGACAGTGGTCATCTAGAATTGTGAAGAAAGATATCATGGAGCACTGGGATGACAGGGGCCATGGAGCATTGTGAAGACAGGAGTCATGGGGCATTTTGATGACACGGCCAAGGAACATTTTTATGACAAGAATTCGGGAGCATTGTGTTAAAAAGAGAATGGACCATTGTTATTAGAGGGGCCAAGGAGCATTCTGATGACAACGGCATGGAGCATTGTGATGACAAGTGTCATCGAGCATTGTGATGACACTGGTCATGAAGCATTGTGATGAATGTGGTCATGGATCATTGTGATGACAAGTGTCGTGGAGCATTGTGATGACAGGGGTCATAGAGCATTGTGATGACACGGTTATGGAATATTGTGATGACCAGAATTCTGTAGCACTGTGATGAAAGGGGAATGGAGCATTGTGATTACAGGGGTCATGGTGCATTGTGATGACAATTGTTCTAGAACATTGTGAAGACAGGGATCATGGAGCATAGTGATGAAAGGGCCATGGAGCATTGTGATGACAGGCGTCATGGGACAATGTGTTGACAGTGGTCATGGAGCATTGTTAGAAAGGGAACATGGAGCAATTTGATTTCAGGGGCAATGAAAAATTGTGAATACATAGGCCATGGAGTATTCAGATGAATGTGGTCAAGGATCATTGTGACGACAAGTGTCCTGGATTATTGTGATGACACGGTTCATGGAGCATTGTGATGACAAGGGCCATGGCGAAATGTGAAGACAGGTGTCATGGGGCATTGTGATGACAGTGGTCCTCTAGAATTGTGAAGAAAGATATCATGGAGCACTGGGATGACAGGGGCCATGGAGCATTGTGATGATAGGGGTCATGGGGCATTGTGATGACCCGGCCATGGAACATTATGATGACAAGAATTCTGGAGCATTGTTATAAAAGGGCATGGACCATTGTGATTAGAGGGGCCAAGGAGCATTCTGATGAAAACGGCATGGAGCATTGTGATGACAAGTGTCATCGAGCATTGTGATGATAGTGGTCATGAAGCATTGTGATGAATGTGGTTATGGATCATTGTGATGACAAGTGTCGTGGAGCATTGTGATGACAGGGGTCATAGAGCATTGTGATAACACGGTTATGAAATATTGTGATGACCATAATTCTGTAGCACTGTGATGAAAAGGGAATGGAGCATTGTGATTACAGGGGTCATGGAGCATTGTGATGACAATTGTTCTAGAACATTGTGAAGACGGATCATGGAGCATAGTGATAAAAGGGGCCATGGAGCATTGTGATGACAGGCGTCATGGGACAATGTGTTGACAGTGGTCATGGAGCATTGTTAGAAAGGGAACATGGAGCAATTTGATTTCAGGGGCCATGAAAAATTGTGAATACATAGGCTATGGAGTATTCAGATGAAAGTTGTCAAGGATCATTGTGACGAAAAGTGTCCTGGAATATTGTGATGACACGGTTCATGGAGCATTGCGATGACAAGGGCCATGGCGAAATGTGAAGACAGGTGTCATGGGGCATTGTGATGACAGTGGTCATCTAAAATTGTGAAAAAAGATATCATGGAGCACTGGGATGACAGGGGCCATGGAGCATTGTGATGACAGGGGTCATAGGGCATTGTGATGACACGGCCATGGAACATTATGATGGCAAGTATTCTGGAGCATTGTGATAAAAAGGGCATGGATCATTGTGATTAGAGGGGCCAAGGAGCATTCTGATGACAACGGCATGGAGAATTGTGATGACAAGTGTCATCGAGCATTGTGATGACAGTGGTCATGAAGCATTGTGATGAATGTGGTCATGGATCATTGTGATGAAAAGTGTCGTGGAGCATTGTGATGACAGGGGTCATAGAGCATTGTGATGACACAGTTATGGAATATTGTGCTGACCAGAATTCTGTAGCACTGTGATGAAAAGGGAATGGAGCATTGTGATTACAGGGGTCATGGAGCATTGTGATGACAAATGTTCTAGAATATTGTGAAGACAGGGATCATGGAGCATAGTGATGAAAGGGGCCATGGAGGATTGTGAAGACAGGCGTCATGGGACAATGTGTTGACAGTGGTCATGGAGCATTGTTAGAAAGGGAACATGGAGCAATTTGATTTCAGGGGCCATGAAAAATTGTGAATACATAGGCCATGGAGTATTCAGATGAATGTGGTCAAGGATCATTGTGACGAAAAGTGTCCTGGAATATTGTGATGACACGGTTCATGGAGCATTGCGATGACAAGGGCCATGGCGAAATGTGAAGACAGGTGTCATGGGGCTTTGTGATGACAGTGGTCATCTAGAAATGTGAAGAAAGATATCATGGAGCAGTGGGATGACAGGGGACATGGAGCATTGTGATGACAGGGGTCATGAGGCATTGTGATGACACGGCCATGGAACATTATGATGACAAGTATTCTGGAGCATTGTGATAAAAAGAGCATGGAGCATTGTGATTAGAGGGGCCAAGGAGCATTCTGATGACAACGGAATGGAGCATTGTGATGACAAGGTTCATCGAGCATTTTGATGACAGTGGTCATGAAGCATTGTGATGAATGTGGTCATGGATCATTGTGATTCCAAGTGTCGTGGAGCATTGTGATGACAGGGGTCATTGAGCATTGTGATGACACGGTTATGGAATATTGTGATGACCAGAATTCTGTAGCACTGTGATGAAAAAGGAATGGAGCATTGTGATGACAAGGTTCATCGAGCATTTTGATGACAGTGGTCATGAAGCATTGTGATGAATGTGGTCATGGATCATTGTGATGCCTAGTGTCGTGGAACATTGTGATGACAGGGGTCATTGAGCATTGTGATGACACGGTTATGGAATATTGTGATGACCAGAATTCTGTAGCACTGTGATGAAAAAGGAATGGAGCATTGTGATTACAGGGGTCATGGAGCATTGTGATGACAATTGTTCTAGAACATTGTGATTACAGGGATCATGGAGCATAGTGATGAAAGGGGCCATGGAGCATTGTGATGACAGGTGTCATGGGACATTGTGTGGACAGTGGTCATGGAGCATTGTTAGAAAGGGAACATGGAGCATTTTGATTACAGGGGCCATGAAAAATTTTGAATACATAGGCCATGGAGTATTCAGATGAATGCGGTCAAGGATCATTGTGACGACATGTGTCCTGGAATATTGTGATGACACGGTTCATGGAGCATTGCGATGACAAGAGCCATGGCGAAATGTGAAGACAGGTGTCATGGAGCATTGTGATGGCAGTGGTCATCTAGAATTGTGAAGAATGATATCATGGAGCACTGGGATGACAGGGGCCATGGAGCATTGTGATGACAGGGGTCATGGGGCATTGTGATGACACAGCCATGGAACATTATGATGACAAGAATTCTGGAGCATTGTGATAAAAAGGTCATGGACCATTGTGATTAGAGGGGCCAAGGAGCATTCTGATGACAACGGCATGGAGCATTGTGATGACAATTGTCATCGAGCATTGTGATGAGAGTGGTCAGGAAGCATTGTGATGAATGCGGTTATGGATCATTCTGATGATAAGTGTCGTGGAGCATTGTGATGACAGGGGTCATAGAGCATTGTGATGACACGGTTATGGAATATTGTGATGACCAGAATTCTGTAGCCCTGGAATGAAAGGGAATGGAGCATTGTGATTACAGGGGTCATGGATCATTGTGATGACAATTGTTCTAGAACATTGTGAAGACAGGGATCATCGAGCATAGTCATTAAAGGGGCCATGGAGCATTGTGATGACAGGCGTCATGGGACATTGTGTTGGCAGTCGTCATGGAGCATTGTTAGAAAGGGAACATGGAGCAATTTGATTTCAGGGGCCATGAAAAATTGTGAATACATAGGCCATGGAGTATTCAGATGAATGTGGTCAAGGATCATTGTGACGAAATGTGTCCTGGAATATTGTGATGACACGGTTCATGGAGCATTGCCATGACAAGGGCCATGGCGAAATGTGAAGACAGGTGTCATGGGGCATTGTGATGACACGGCCATGGAACATTATGATGACAAGAAGTCTGGAGCATTGTGATAAAAAGGGCATGGACCACTGTGATTAGAGGGGCCAAGGAGCATTCTGATGACAACGGCATGGAGCATTGTGATGACAAGGGTCATCGAGCATTGTGATGACAGTGGTCATGAAGCATCGTGATGAATGTGGTCATGGATCATTGTGATGACAAGTGTCGTGGAGCATTTTGATGACAGGGTTCATAGAGCATTGTGATGACACGGTTATGTAATATTGTGTTGACCAGAATTCTGTAGCACTGTGATGAAAAGGGAAAGGAGCATTGTGATTACAGGGGTCATGGAGCATTGTGATGACAATTGTTCTAGAACATTGTGAAGACAGGGATCATGGAGCATAGTGATGAAAGGGGCCATGGAGCATTGTGATGATAGGCGTCATGGGACATTGTGTTGACAGTGGTCATGGAGCATTGTTAGAAAGGGAACATGGAGCAATTTGATTTCAGGGGCCATGAAAAATTGTGAATACATAGGCCATGGAGTATTCAGATGAATGTGGTCAAGGATCATTGTGACGACAATTGTCCTGGAATATTGTGATGACACGGTTCATGGAGCATTGCGATGACAAGTGCCATGGCGAAATGTGAAGACAGGTGTAATGGGGCATTGTGATGACAGTGGTCATCTAGAATTGTGAAGAAAGATATCATGGAGCACTGGGATGACAGGGGCCATGGAGCATTGTGAAGACAGGAGTCATGGGGCATTTTGATGACACGGCCAAGGAACATTTTTATGACAAGAATTCGGGAGCATTGTGTTAAAAAGAGAATGGACCATTGTTATTAGAGGGGCCAAGGAGCATTCTGATGACAACGGCATGGAGCATTGTGATGACAAGGGTCATCGAGCATTGTGATGACAGTGGTCATGAAGCATTGTGATGAATGTGGTCATGGATCATTGTGATGACAAGTGTCGTGGAGCATTGTGATGATAGGGGTCATAGAGCATTGTGATGACACGGTTAAGGAATATTGTGATGACCAGAATTCTGTAGCACTGTGATGAAAAGGGAATGGAGCATTGTGATTACAGGGGTCATGGAGCATTGTGATGACAAATGTTCTAGAATATTGTGAAGACAGGGATCATGAAGCATAGTGATGAAAGGGGCCATGGAGCATTGTGATGACAGGCGTCATGGCACATTTTGTTGACAGTGGTCATGGAGCATTGTTAGAAAGGGAACATGGAGCAATTTGATTTCAGGGGCCATGAAAAACTGTGAATACATAGGCCATGGAGTATTCAGATGAATGTGGTCAAGGATCATTGGGACGAAATGTGTCCTGGAATATTGTGATGACACGGTTCATGGAGCATTGCGATGATAAGGGCCATCGTGAAATGTGAAGACAGGTGTCATGGGGCACTGTGATGACAGTGGTCATCTAGAATTGTGAAGAAATATATCATGGTGCACTGGGATGACAGGGGCCATGGAGCATTGTGATGACAGTGGTCATGGGGCATTGTGATGACACGGCCATGGAACATTATGATGACAAGAATTCTGGAGCATTGTGATAAAAAGGGCATGGACCATTGTGATTAGAGGGGCCAAGGAGCATTCTGATGACAACGGCATGGAGCATTGTGATGACAAGGGTTATCGAGCATTGTGATGACAGTGGTCATGAAGCATTGTGATGAATGTGGTCATGGATCATTGTGATGACAAGTGTCGTGGAGCATTGTGATGACAGGGGTCATAGAGCATTGTGATGACACGGTTATGTAATTTTGTGATGACCAGGATTCTGTAGCACTGTGATGAAAAGGGAATGGAGCATTGTGATTACAGGGGTCATGGAGCATTGTGATGACAATTGTTCTAGAACATTGTGATGACTGGGATCATGGAGCATAATGATTAAAGGGGTAATGGAGCATTGTGATGACACGCGTCATGGGACATTGTGTTAACAGTGGTCATGGAGCATTGTGAAGAATGGGAGCTTCGAGCATTTGGATTTCAGGGGCCATTAAAAATTGTGAATATATAGGCCATGGAGTATTCAGATGAATGTGGTCAAGGATCATTGTGACGACAAGTGTCCTGGAATATTGTGATGACACGGTTCATGGAGCATTGCGATGACAAGGGCCACGGCGAATTGTGAAGACAGGTGTCATGGGGCATTGTGATGACAGTGGTCATCTAGAATTGTGAAGAAAGATATCATGGAGCACTGGGATGACAGGGGCCATGGAGCATTGTGATGACAGGGGTCAAGGGGCATTGTGATGACCCGGCCATGGAATATTATGATGACAGCAATTCTGGAGCATTGTGATAAAATGGGCAAGGACCGTTGTGATTAGAGGGGCCACGGAGCATTCTGATGACAACGGCATGGAGCATTGTGATGACAAGGGTCATCGAGCATTGTGATGACAGTGGTCATGAAGCATTGTGATGAATGTGGTCATGGATCATTGTGATGACAAGTGTCGTGGAGCATTGTGATGACAGGTGTCTAGAGCATTGTGATGACACGGTTATGGAATATTGTGATGACCAGAATTCTGTAGCACTGTGATGAAAAGGGAATGGAGCATTGTGATTACAGGGGTCATGGAGCATTGTGATGACAATTGTTCTAGAACATTGTGATCACAGGGATCATGGAGCATAGTGATGAAAAGGGCCATGGAGCATTGTGATGACAGGCATCATGGGATATTGTGTTGACAGTGGTCATGCAGCACTGTTAGAAAGGGAACATGGAGCAATTTGATTTCAGGGGCCATGAAAAATTGTGAATACATAGGCCATGGAGTATTCAGATGAATGTGGTCAAGGATCATTGTGACGACATGTGTCCTGGAATATTGTGATGACACGGTTCATGGAGCACTGTGATGACAAGGGCCATCGCGAAATGTGAAGACAGGTGTCATGGGTCATTGTGATGACAGTGGTCATCTAGAATTGTGAAGAAAGATATCATGGAGCACTGGGATGACAGGGGCCATGGAGCATTGTGATGACAGGGCTCATGGGGCATTGTGATGACACGGCCATGCAACATTATGATGACAAGAATTCTGGAGCATTGTGATAAAAATGTCATGGACCATTGTGATTAGAGGGGCCAAGGAGCATTCTGATGACAACGGCATGGAGCATTGTGATGACAAGTGTCATCGAGCATTGTGATGACACTGGTCATGAAGCATTGTGATGAATGTGGTCATGGATCATTGTGATGACAAGTGTCGTGGAGCATTGTGATGACAGGGGTCATAGAGCATTGTGATGACACGGTTACGGAATATTGTGATGACCAGAATTCTGTAGCACTGTGATGAAAAGGGAATGGAGCATTGTGATTACAGGGGTCATGGAGCATTGTGATGACAATTGTTCTAGAATTTTGTGAAGACAGGTATCATGGAGCATAGTGATGAAAGGGGCCATGGAGCATTGTGATGACAGGCGTCATGGGACAATGTGTTGACAGTGGTCATGGAGCATTGTTAGAAAGGGAACATGGAGCAATTTGATTTCAGGGGCCATGAAAAATTGTGAATATATAGGCCATGGAGTATTCAGATGAAAGTCGTCAAGGATCATTGTGACGAAAAGTCTCCTGGAATATTGTGATGACACGTTTCATGGAGCATTTCAATGACAAGGGCCATGGCGAAATGTGAAGACAGGTGTCATGGGGCATTGTGATGACAGTGGTCATCTAAAATTGTGAAGAAAGATATCATGGAGAACTGGGATGACAGGGGCCATGGAGCATTGTGATGACAGGGTCATGGGGCATTGTGATGACACGGCCATGGAACATTATGATGACAAGAATTCTGGAGCATTGTGATAAAAAGGGCATGGACCATTGTGATTCGAGGGACCAAGGAGCATTCTGATGACAACGGCATGGAGCATTGTGATGACAAGGGTCATCGAGCATTGTGATGACAGTGGTCATGAAACATTGTGATGAATGTGGTCATGGATCATTGTGATGACAAGTGTCATGGAGCATTGTGATGACAGGGGTCATAGAGCATTGTGATGACACGGTTATGGAATATTGTGATGAGCAGAATTCTGTAGCACTGTGATGAATAGGGAATGGAGCATTGTGATTACAGGGGTCATGGAGCATTGTGATGACAATTGTTCCAGAACATTGTGAAGACAGGGATCATGGAGCCTAGTGATGAAATGGCCATGGAGCATTGTGATGACAGGCGTCATGGGACAATGTGTTGACAGTGGCCATGGAGTATTGTTAGAAAGGGAACATGGAGCAATTTGATTTCAGGGGCCATGAAAAATTGTGAATACATAGGCCATGGAGTATTCAGATGAATGTGGTCATGAATCATTGTGATGACAAGTGTCGTGGAGCATTGTGATGATAGGGGTCATAGAGCATTGTGATGACACGGTTATGGAATATTGTGATGACCAGAATTCTGTAGCACTGTGATGAAAAGGGAATGGAGCATTGTGATTACAGGGGTCATGGAGCATTGTGATGACAATTGTTCTAGAATTTTGTGAAGACAGGTATCATGGAGCATAGTGATGAAAGGGGCCATGGAGCATTGTGATGACAGGCGTCATGGGACAATGTGTTGACAGTGGTCATGGAGCATTGTTAGAAAGGGAACATGGAGCAATTTGATTTCAGGGGTCATGAAAAATTGTGAATATATAGGCCATGGAGTATTCAGATGAAAGTGGTCAAGGATCATTGTGACGAAAAGTGTCCTGGAATATTGTGATGACACGTTTCATGGAGCATTTCAAGGACAAGGGCCATGGCGAAATGTGAAGACAGGTGTCATGGGGCATTGTGATGACAGTGGTCATCTAAAATTGTGAAGAAAGATATCATGGAGAACTGGGATGACAGGGGCCATGGAGCATTGTGATGACAGGGTCATGGGGCATTGTGATGACACGGCCATGGAACATTATGATGACAAGAATTCTGGAGCATTGTGATAAAAAGGGCATGGACCATTGTGATTCGAGGGACCAAGGAGCATTCTGATTACAACGGCATGGAGCATTGTGATGACAAGTGTCATCGAGCATTGTGATGACAGTGGTCATGAAGCATTGTGATGAATGTGGTCATGGATCATTGTGATGACAAGTGTCATGGAGCATTGTGATGACAGGGGTCATAGAGCATTGTGATGACACGGTTATGGAATATTGTGATGACCAGAATTCTGTAGCACTGTGATGAAAAGGGAATGGAGCATTGTGATTACAGGGGTCATGGAGCATTGTGATGACAATTGTTCCAGAACATTGTGAAGACAGGGATCATGGAGCCTAGTGATGAAATGGCCATGGAGCATTGTGATGACAGGCGTCATGGGACAATGTGTTGACAGTGGCCATGGAGCATTGTTAGAAAGGGAACATGGAGCAATTTGATTTCAGGGGCCATGAAAAATTGTGAATACATAGGCTATGGAGTATTCAGATGAATGTGGTCAAGGATCATTGTGACGACAAGTGTCCTGGAATATTGTGATGACATGGTTCATGGAGCATTGCGATGACAAGGGCCATGGTGAAATATGAAGACAGGTGTCATGGGGCTTTGTGATGACAGTGGTCATCTGGAATTGTGAAGAAAGATATCATGGAGCAGTGGGATGACACGGGCCATGTAGCATTGTGATGACAGGGGTCATGGGGCATTGTGATGACAAGAATTCTGGAGCATTGTGATAAAAAGGGCATGGACCATTGTGATTCGAGGGACCAAGGAGCATTCTGATGACAACGGCATGGAGCATTGTGATGACAAGGGTCATCGAGCATTGTGATGACAGTGGTCATGAAGCATTGTGATGAATGTGGTCATGGATCATTGTGATGACAAGTGTCATGGAGCATTGTGATGACAGGGGTCATAGAGCATTGTGATGACACGGTTATGGATTATTGTGATGAGCAGATTTCTGTAGCACTGTGATGAATAGGGAATGGAGCATTGTGATTACAGGGGTCATGGAGCATTGTGATGACAATTGTTTCAGAACATTGTGAAGACAGGGATCATGGAGCCTAGTGATGAAAGGGCCATGGAGCATTGTGATGACAGGCGTCATGGGACATTGTGTTGACAGTGGTCATGGAGCATTGTTAGAAAGGGAACATGGAGCAATTTGATTTCAGGGGCCATGAAAAATTGTGAATACATAGGCCATGGAGTATTCAGATGAATGTGGTCAAGGATCATTGTGACGACAATTGTCCTGGAATATTGTGATGACACGGTTCATGGAGCATTGCGATGACAAGTGCCATGGCGAAATGTGAAGACAGGTGTAATGGGGCATTGTGATGACAGTGGTCATCTAGAATTGTGAAGAAAGATATCATGGAGCACTGGGATGACAGGGGCCATGGAGCATTGTGAAGACAGGAGTCATGGGGCATTTTGATGACACGGCCAAGGAACATTTTTATGACAAGAATTCGGGAGCATTGTGTTAAAAAGAGAATGGACCATTGTTATTAGAGGGGCCAAGGAGCATTCTGATGACAACGGCATGGAGCATTGTGATGACAAGGGTCATCGAGCATTGTGATGACAGTGGTCATGAAGCATTGTGATGAATGTGGTCATGGATCATTGTGATGACAAGTGTCGTGGAGCATTGTGATGACAGGGTCATAGAGCATTGTGATGACACGGTTATGGAATATTGTGATGACCAGAATTCTTTAGCACTGTGATGAAAAGGGAATGGAGCATTGTGATTACAGGGGTCATGGAGCATTTTGATGACAATTGTTCTAGAACATTGTGAAGACAGGGATCATGGAGCATACTGATGAAAGGGGCCATGGAGCATTGTGATGACAGGCGTCATGGGACAATGTGTTGACAATGGTCATGGAGCATTGTTAGAAAGGGAACATGGAGCAATTTGATTTCAGGGGCCATGAAAAATTGTGACTACATAGACCATGTTTTATTCAGATGAAAGTGGTCAAGGATCATTGTGACGAAAAGTGTCCTGGAATATTGTGATGACACGGTTCATGGAGCATTGCGATGACAAGGGCCATGGCGAAATGTGAAGACAGGTGTCTTCGGGCATTGTGATGACAGTGGTCATCTAGAATTGTGAAGAAAGATATCATGGAGAACTGGGATGACAGGGGCCATGGAGCATTGTGATGACAGGGTCATGGGGCATTGTGATGACACGGCCATGGAACATTATGATGACAAGAATTCTGGAGCATTGTGATAAAAAGGGCATGGACCATTGTGATTCGAGGGACCAAGGAGCATTCTGATGACAACGGCATGGAGCATTGTGATGACAAGGATCATCGAGCACTGTGATGACAGTGGTCATGAAGCATTGTGATGAATGTGGTCATGGATCATTGTGATGACAAGTGTCATGGAGCATTGTGATGACAGGGGTCATAGAGCATTGTGATGACTCGGTTATGGAATATTGTGATGAGCAGAATTCTGTAGCACTGTGATGAATAGGGAATGGAGCATTTTGATTACAGGGGTCATGGAGCATTGTGATGACAATTGTTCCAGAACATTGTGAAGACAGGGATCATGGAGCCTAGTGATGAAAGGGCCATGGAGCATTGTGATGACAGGCGTCATGGGACAATGTGTTGAAGGTGGTCATGGAGCATTGTTAGAAAGGGAACATGGAGCAATTTGATTTCAGGGGCCATGAAAAATTGTGAATACATAGGCCATGGAGTATTCAGATGAATGTGGTCATGAATCATTGTGATGACAAGTGTCGTGGAGCATTGTGATGATAGGGGTCATAGAGCATTGTGATGACACGGTTAAGGAATATTGTGATGACCAGAATTCTGTAGCACTGTGATGAAAAGGGAATGGAGCATTGTGATTACAGGGGTCATGGAGCATTGTGATGACAAATGTTCTAGAATATTGTGAAGACAGGGATCATGAAGCATAGTGATGAAAGGGGCCATGGAGCATTGTGATGACAGGCGTCATGGCACATTTTGTTGACAGTGGTCATGGAGCATTGTTAGAAAGGGAACATGGAGCAATTTGATTTCAGGGGCCATGAAAAACTGTGAATACATAGGCCATGGAGTATTCAGATGAATGTGGTCAAGGATCATTGGGACGAAATGTGTCCTGGAATATTGTGATGACACGGTTCATGGAGCAATGCGATGATAAGGGCCATCGTGAAATGTGAAGACAGGTGTCATGGGGCACTGTGATGACAGTGGTCATCTAGAATTGTGAAGAAATATATCATGGTGCACTGGGATGACAGGGGCCATGGAGCATTGTGATGACAGTGGTCATGGGGCATTGTGATGACCCGGCCATGGAACATTATGATGACAAGAATTCTGGAGCATTGTGATAAAAAGGGCATGGACCATTGTGATTAGAGTGGCCAAGGAGCATTCTGATGACAACGGCATGGAGCATTGTGATGACAAGGGTTATCGAGCATTGTGATGACAGTGGTCATGAAGCATTGTGATGAATGTGGTCATGGATCATTGTGATGACAAGTGTCGTGGAGCATTGTGATGACAGGGGTCATAGAGCATTGTGATGACACGGTTATGTAATTTTGTGATGACCAGGATTCTGTAGCACTGTGATGAAAAGGGAATGGAGCATTGTGATTACAGGGGTCATGGAGCATTGTGATGACAATTGTTCTAGAACATTGTGATGACTGGGATCATGGAGCATAGTGATGAAAGGGGCCATGGAGCATTGTGATGACAGGCGTCCTGGGACAATGTGTTGACAGTGGTCATGGAGCACTGTGAAGAATGGGAGCTTCGAGCATTTGGATTTCAGGGGCCATTAAAAATTGTGAATATATAGGCCATGGAGTATTCAGATGAATGTGGTCAAGGATCATTGTGACGACAAGTGTCCTGGAATATTGTGATGACACGGTTCATGGAGCATTGCGATGACAAGGGCCACGGCGAAATGTGAAGACAGGTGTCATGGGGCATTGTGATGACAGTGGTCATCTAGAATTGTGAAGAAAGATATCATGGAGCACTGGGATGACAGGGGCCATGGAGCATTGTGATGACAGGGGTCAAGGGGCATTGTGATGACCCGGCCATGGAATATTATGATGACAGGAATTCTGGAGCATTGTGATAAAATGGGCAAGGACCGTTGTGATTAGAGGGGCCACGGAGCATTCTGATGACAACGGCATGGAGCATTGTGATGACAAGGGTCATCGAGCATTGTGATGACAGTGGTCATGAAGCATTGTGATGAATGTGGTCATGGATCATTGTGATGACAAGTGTCGTGGAGCATTGTGATGACAGGTGTCTAGAGCATTGTGATGACACGGTTATGGAATATTGTGATGACCAGAATTCTGTAGCACTGTGATGAAAAGGGAATGGAGCATTTTGATTACAGGGGTCATGGAGCATTGTGATGACAATTGTTCTAGAACATTGTGATCACAGGGATCATGGAGCATAGTGATGAAAAGGGCCATGGAGCATTGTGATGACAGGCATCATGGGACATTGTGTTGACAGTGGTCATGCAGCATTGTTAGAAAGGGAACATGGAGCAATTTGATTTCAGGGGCCATGAAAAATTGTGAATACATAGGCCATGGAGTATTCAGATGAATGTGGTCAAGGATCATTGTGACGACATGTGTCCTGGAATATTGTGATGACACGGTTCATGGAGCACTGTGATGACAAGGGCCATCGCGAAATGTGAAGACAGGTGTCATGGGGCATTGTGATGACAGTGGTCATCTAGAATTGTGAAGAAAGATATCATGGAGCACTGGGATGACAGGGGCCATGGAGCATTGTGATGACAGGGCTCATGGGGCATTGTGATGACACGGCCATGCAACATTATGATGACAAGAATTCTGGAGCATTGTGATAAAAATGTCATGGACCATTGTGATTAGAGGGGCCAAGGAGCATTCTGATGACAACGGCATGGAGCATTGTGATGACAAGTGTCATCGAGCATTGTGATGACACTGGTCATGAAGCATTGTGATGAATGTGGTCATGGATCATTGTGATGACAAGTGTCGTGGAGCATTGTGATGACAGGGGTCATAGAGCATTGTGATGACACGGTTACGGAATATTGTGATGACCAGAATTCTGTAGCACTGTGATGAAAAGGGAATGGAGCATTGTGATTACAGGGGTCATGGAGCATTGTGATGACAATTGTTCTAGAATTTTGTGAAGACAGGTATCATGGAGCATAGTGATGAAAGGGGCCATGGAGCATTGTGATGACAGGCGTCATGGGACAATGCGTTGACAGTGGTCATGGTGCATTGTTAGAAAGGGAACATGGAGCAATTTGATTTCAGGGGCCATGAAAAATTGTGAATATATAGGCCATGGAGTATTCAGATGAAAGTGGTCAAGGATCATTGTGACGAAAAGTCTCCTGGAATATTGTGATGACACGTTTCATGGAGCATTTCAATGACAAGGGCCATGGCGAAATGTGAAGACAGGTGTCATGGGGCATTGTGATGACAGTGGTCATCTAAAATTGTGAAGAAAGATATCATGGAGAACTGGGATGACAGGGGCCATGGAGCATTGTGATGACAGGGTCATGGGGCATTGTGATGACACGGCCATGGAACATTATGATGACAAGAATTCTGGAGCATTGTGATAAAAAGGGCATGGAGCATTGTGATTCGAGGGACCAAGGAGCATTCTGATGACAACGGCATGGAGCATTGTGATGACAATGGTCATCGAGCATTGTGATGACAGTGGTCATGAAACATTGTGATGAATGTGGTCACGGATCATTGTGATGACAAGTGTCATGGAGCATTGTGATGACAGGGGTCATAGAGCATTGTGATGACACGGTTATGGAATATTGTGATGAGCAGAATTCTGTAGCACTGTGATGAATAGGGAATGGAGCATTGTGATTACAGGGGTCATGGAGCATTGTGATGACAATTGTTCCAGAACATTGTGAAGACAGGGATCATGGAGCCTAGTGATGAAATGGCCATGGAGCATTGTGATGACAGGCGTCATGGGACAATGTGTTGACAGTGGCCATGGAGTATTGTTAGAAAGGGAACATGGAGCAATTTGATTTCAGGGGCCATGAAAAATTGTGAATACATAGGCCATGGA
Organism: Eschrichtius robustus; assembly: GCF_028021215.1. Taxonomy (NCBI): domain Eukaryota; kingdom Metazoa; phylum Chordata; class Mammalia; order Artiodactyla; family Eschrichtiidae; genus Eschrichtius; species Eschrichtius robustus. The sequence goes on from NW_027175412.1 coordinate 1,978,904, forward strand.
GTATTCAGATGAATGTGGTCATGAATCATTGTGATGACAAGTGTCGTGGAGCATTGTGATGATAGGGGTCATAGAGCATTGTGATGACACGGTTATGGAATATTGTGATGACCAGAATTCTGTAGCACTGTGATGAAAAGGGAATGGAGCATTGTGATTACAGGGGTCATGGAGCATTGTGATGACAATTGTTCTAGAATTTTGTGAAGACAGGTATCATGGAGCATAGTGATGAAAGGGGCCATGGAGCATTGTGATGACAGGCGTCATGGGACAATGTGTTGACAGTGGTCATGGAGCATTGTTAGAAAGGGAACATGGAGCAATTTGATTTCAGGGGTCATGAAAAATTGTGAATATATAGGCCATGGAGTATTCAGATGAAAGTGGTCAAGGATCATTGTGACGAAAAGTGTCCTGGAATATTGTGATGACACGTTTCATGGAGCATTTCAAGGACAAGGGCCATGGCGAAATGTGAAGACAGGTGTCATGGGGCATTGTGATGACAGTGGTCATCTAAAATTGTGAAGAAAGATATCATGGAGAACTGGGATGACAGGGGCCATGGAGCATTGTGATGACAGGGTCATGGGGCATTGTGATGACACGGCCATGGAACATTATGATGACAAGAATTCTGGAGCATTGTGATAAAAAGGGCATGGACCATTGTGATTCGAGGGACCAAGGAGCATTCTGATTACAACGGCATGGAGCATTGTGATGACAAGGGTCATCGAGCATTGTGATGACAGTGGTCATGAAGCATTGTGATGAATGTGGTCATGGATCATTGTGATGACAAGTGTCATGGAGCATTGTGATGACAGGGGTCATAGAGCATTGTGATGACACGGTTATGGAATATTGTGATGAGCAGAATTCTGTAGCACTGTGATGAATAGGGAATGGAGCATTGTGATTACAGGGGTCATGGAGCATTGTGATGACAATTGTTCCAGAACATTGTGAAGACAGGGATCATGGAGCCTAGTGATGAAATGGCCATGGAGCATTGTGATGACAGGCGTCATGGGACAATGTGTTGACAGTGGCCATGGAGCATTGTTAGAAAGGGAACATGGAGCAATTTGATTTCAGGGGCCATGAAAAATTGTGAATACATAGGCCATGGAGTATTCAGATGAATGTGGTCATGAATCATTGTGATGACAAGTGTCGTGGAGCATTGTGATGATAGGGGTCATAGAGCAATGTGATGACACGGTTATGGAATATTGTGATGACCAGAATTCTGTAGCACTGTGATGAAAAGGGAATGGAGCATTGTGATTACAGAGGTCATGGAGCATTGTGATGACAAATGTTCTAGAATATTGTGAAGACAGGGATCATGAAGCATAGTGATGAAAGGAGCCATGGAGCATTGTGATGACAGGCGTCATGGCACATTGTGTTGACAGTGGTCATGGAGCATTGTTAGAAAGGGAACATGGAGCAATTTGATTTCAGGGGCCATGAAAAACTGTGAATACATAGGCCATGGAGTATTCAGATGAATGTGGTCAAGGATCATTGGGACGAAATGTGTCCTGGAATATTGTGATGACACGGTTCATGGAGAATTGCGATGACAAGGGCCATCGTGAAATGTGAAGACAGGTGTCATGGGGCACTGTGATGACAGTGGTCATCTAGAATTGTGAAGAAATATATCATGGTGCACTGGGATGACAGGGGCCATGGAGCATTGTGATGACAGTGGTCATGGGGCATTGTGATGACACGGCCATGGAACATTATGATGACAAGAATTCTGGAGCATTGTGATAAAAAGGGCATGGACCATTGTGATTAGAGGGGCCAAGGAGCATTCTGATGACAACGGCATGGAGCATTGTGATGACAAGGGTTATCGAGCATTGTGATGACAGTGGTCATGAAGCATTGTGATGAATGTGGTCATGGATCATTGTGATGACAAGTGTCGTGGAGCATTGTAATGACAGGGGTCATAGAGCATTGTGATGACACGGTTATGGAATTTTGTGATGACCAGGATTCTGTAGCACTGTGATGAAAAGGGAATGGAGCATTGTGATTACAGGGGTCATGGAGCATTGTGATGACAATTGTTCTAGAACATTGTGATGACTGGGATCATGGAGCATAATGATTAAAGGGGTAATGGAGCATAGTGATGACAGGCGTCATGGGACATTGTGTTAACAGTGGTCATGGAGCATTGTGAAGAATGGGAGCTTCGAGCAATTGGATTTCAGGGGCCATTAAAAATTGTGAATATATAGGCCATGGAGTATTCAGATGAATGTGGTCAAGGATCATTGTGACGAAAATTGTCCTGGAATATTGTGATGACACGGTTCATGGAGCATTGCGATGACCAGGGCCATGACGAAATGTGAAGACAGGTGTCATGGGGCATTGTGATGACAGTGGTCATCTAGAATTGTGAAGAATGATATCATGGAGCCCTGGGATGAGAGGGGCCATGGAGCATTGTGATGACAGGGGTCAAGGGGCATTGTGATGACCCGGCCATGGAATATTATGATGACAGGAATTCTGGAGCATTGTGATAAAATGGGCAAGGACCGTTGTAATTAGAGGGGCCACGGAGCATTCTGATGACAACGGCATGGAGCATTGTGATGAACAGGGTCATCGAGCATTGTGATGACAGTGGTCATGAAGCATTGTGATGAATGTGGTCATGGATCATTGTGATGACAAGTGTCGTGGAGCATTGTGATGACAGGGGTCATAGAGCATTGTGATGACACGGTTACGGAATATTGTGATGACCAGAATTCTGTAGCACTGTGATGAAAAGGGAATGGAGCATTGTGATTACAGGGGTCATGGAGCATTGTGATGACAATTGTTCTAGAATTTTGTGAAGACAGGTATCATGGAGCATAGTGATGAAAGGGGCCATGGAGCATTGTGATGACAGGCGTCATGGGACAATGTGTTGACAGTGGTCATGGTGCATTGTTAGAAAGGGAACATGGAGCAATTTGATTTCAGGGGCCATGAAAAATTGTGAATATATAGGCCATGGAGTATTCAGATGAAAGTGGTCAAGGATCATTGTGACGAAAAGTCTCCTGGAATATTGTGATGACACGTTTCATGGAGCATTTCAATGACAAGGGCCATGGCGAAATGTGAAGACAGGTGTCATGGGGCATTGTGATGACAGTGGTCATCTAAAATTGTGAAGAAAGATATCATGGAGAACTGGGATGACAGGGGCCATGGAGCATTGTGATGACAGGGTCATGGGGCATTGTGATGACACGGCCATGGAACATTATGATGACAAGAATTCTGGAGCATTGTGATAAAAAGGGCATGGAGCATTGTGATTCGAGGGACCAAGGAGCATTCTGATGACAACGGCATGGAGCATTGTGATGACAATGGTCATCGAGCATTGTGATGACAGTGGTCATGAAACATTGTGATGAATGTGGTCATGGATCATTGTGATGACAAGTGTCATGGAGCATTGTGATGACAGGGGTCATAGAGCATTGTGATGACACGGTTATGGAATATTGTGATGAGCAGAATTCTGTAGCACTGTGATGAATAGGGAATGGAGCATTGTGATTACAGGGGTCATGGAGCATTGTGATGACAATTGTTCCAGAACATTGTGAAGACAGGGATCATGGAGCCTAGTGATGAAATGGCCATGGAGCATTGTGATGACAGGCGTCATGGGACAATGTGTTGACAGTGGCCATGGAGTATTGTTAGAAAGGGAACATGGAGCAATTTGATTTCAGGGGCCATGAAAAATTGTGAATACATAGGCCATGGAGTATTCAGATGAATGTGGTCATGAATCATTGTGATGACAAGTGTCGTGGAGCATTGTGATGATAGGGGTCATAGAGCATTGTGATGACACGGTTATGGAATATTGTGATGACCAGAATTCTGTAGCACTGTGATGAAAAGGGAATGGAGCATTGTGATTACAGGGGTCATGGAGCATTGTGATGACAATTGTTCTAGAATTTTGTGAAGACAGGTATCATGGAGCATAGTGATGAAAGGGGCCATGGAGCATTGTGATGACAGGCGTCATGGGACAATGTGTTGACAGTGGTCATGGAGCATTGTTAGAAAGGGAACATGGAGCAATTTGATTTCAGGGGTCATGAAAAATTGTGAATATATAGGCCATGGAGTATTCAGATGAAAGTGGTCAAGGATCATTGTGACGAAAAGTGTCCTGGAATATTGTGATGACACGTTTCATGGAGCATTTCAAGGACAAGGGCCATGGCGAAATGTGAAGACAGGTGTCATGGGGCATTGTGATGACAGTGGTCATCTAAAATTGTGAAGAAAGATATCATGGAGAACTGGGATGACAGGGGCCATGGAGCATTGTGATCACAGGGTCATGGGGCATTGTGATGACACGGCCATGGAACATTATGATGACAAGAATTCTGGAGCATTGTGATAAAAAGGGCATGGACCATTGTGATTCGAGGGACCAAGGAGCATTCTGATTAAACGGCATGGAGCATTGTGATGACAAGGGTCATCGAGCATTGTGATGACAGTGGTCATGAAGCATTGTGATGAATGTGGTCATGGATCATTGTGATGACAAGTGTCATGGAGCATTGTGATGACAGGGGTCATAGAGCATTGTGATGACACGGTTATGGAATATTGTGATGAGCAGAATTCTGTAGCACTGTGATGAATAGGGAATGGAGCATTGTGATTACAGGGGTCATGGAGCATTGTGATGACAATTGTTCCAGAACATTGTGAAGACAGGGATCATGGAGCCTAGTGATGAAATGGCCATGGAGCATTGTGATGACAGGCGTCATGGGACAATGTGTTGACAGTGGCCATGGAGCATTGTTAGAAAGGGAACATGGAGCAATTTGATTTCAGGGGCCATGAAAAATTGTGAATACATAGGCCATGGAGTATTCAGATGAATGTGGTCATGAATCATTGTGATGACAAGTGTCGTGGAGCATTGTGATGATAGGGGTCATAGAGCAATGTGATGACACGGTTATGGAATATTGTGATGACCAGAATTCTGTAGCACTGTGATGAAAAGGGAATGGAGCATTGTGATTACAGGGGTCATGGAGCATTGTGATGACAAATGTTCTAGAATATTGTGAAGACAGGGATCATGAAGCATAGTGATGAAAGGGGCCATGGAGCATTGTGATGACAGGCGTCATGGCACATTGTGTTGACAGTGGTCATGGAGCATTGTTAGAAAGGGAACATGGAGCAATTTGATTTCAGGGGCCATGAAAAACTGTGAATACATAGGCCATGGAGTATTCAGATGAATGTGGTCAAGATTCATTGGGACGAAATGTGTCCTGGAATATTGTGATGACACGGTTCATGGAGAATTGCGATGACAAGGGCCATCGTGAAATGTGAAGACAGGTGTCATGGGGCACTGTGATGACAGTGGTCATCTAGAATTGTGAAGAAATATATCATGGTGCACTGGGATGACAGGGGCCATGGAGCATTGTGATGACAGTGGTCATGGGGCATTGTGATGACACGGCCATGGAACATTATGATGACAAGAATTCTGGAGCATTGTGATAAAAAGGGCATGGACCATTGTGATTAGAGGGGCCAAGGAGCATTCTGATGACAACGGCATGGAGCATTGTGATGACAAGGGTTATCGAGCATTGTGATGACAGTGGTCATGAAGCATTGTGATGAATGTGGTCATGGATCATTGTGATGACATGTGTCGTGGAGCATTGTAATGACAGGGGTCATAGAGCATTGTGATGACACGGTTATGGAATTTTGTGATGACCAGGATTCTGTAGCACTGTGATGAAAAGGGAATGGAGCATTGTGATTACAGGGGTCATGGAGCATTGTGATGACAATTGTTCTAGAACATTGTGATGACTGGGATCATGGAGCATAATGATTAAAGGGGTAATGGAGCATAGTGATGACAGGCGTCATGGGACATTGTGTTAACAGTGGTCATGGAGCATTGTGAAGAATGGGAGCTTCGAGCAATTGGATTTCAGGGGCCATTAAAAATTGTGAATATATAGGCCATGGAGTATTCAGATGAATGTGGTCAAGGATCATTGTGACGAAAATTGTCCTGGAATATTGTGATGACACGGTTCATGGAGCATTGCGATGACCAGGGCCATGACGAAATGTGAAGACAGGTGTCATGGGGCATTGTGATGACAGTGGTCATCTAGAATTGTGAAGAATGATATCATGGAGCCCTGGGATGACAGGGGCCATGGAGCATTGTGATGACAGGGTTCAAGGGGCATTGTGATGACCCGGCCATGGAATATTATGATGACAGGAATTCTGGAGCATTGTGATAAAATGGGCAAGGACCGTTGTAATTAGAGGGGCCACGGAGCATTCTGATGACAACGGCATGGAGCATTGTGATGACAAGGGTCATCGAGCAATGTGATGACAGTGGTCATGAAGCATTGTGATGAATGTGGTCATGGATCATTGTGATGACAAGTGTCGTGGAGCATTGTGATGACAGGGTTCATAGAGCATTGCGATGACACGGTTATGGAATATTGTGATGACCAGAATTCTGTAGCACTGTGATGAAAAGGGAATGGAGCATTGTGATTACAGGGGTCATGGAGCATTGTGATGACAATTGTTCTAGAACATTGTGATCACAGGGATCATGGAGCATAGTGATGAAAAGGGCCATGGAGCATTGTGATGACAGGCATCATGGGACATTGTGTTGACAGTGGTCATGCAGCATTGTTAGAAAGGGAACATGGAGCAATTTGATTTCAGGGGCCATGAAAATTTGTGAATACATAGGCCATGGAGTATGCAGATGAATGTGGTCAAGGATCATTGTGACGACAAGTGTCCTGGAATATTGTGATGACACGGTTCATGGAGCATTGTGATGACAAGGGCCATCGCGAAATGTGAAGACAGGTGTCATGGGGCATTGTGATGACAGTGGTCATCTAGAATTGTGAAGAAAGATATCATGGAGCACTGGGATGACAGGGGCCATGGAGCATTGTGATGACAGGGGTCATGGGGCATTGTGATGACACGCCATGGAACATTATGATGTCAAGAATTCTGGAGCATTGTGATAAAAAGGGCATGGACCATTGTGATTAGAGGGGCCAAGGAGCATTCTGATGACAACGGCATGGAGCATTGTGATGACAAGGGTTATCGAGCATTGTGATGACAGTGGTCATGAAGCATTGTGATGAATGTGGTCATGGATCATTGTGATGACAAGTGTCGTGGAGCATTGTGATGACAGGGGTCATAGAGCATTGTGATGACACTGTTAGGAATTTTGTGATGACCAGGATTCTGTAGCACTGTGATGAAAAGGGAATGGAGCATTGTGATTACAGGGGTCATGGAGCATTGTGATGACAATTGTTCTAGAACATTGTGATGACTGGGATCATGGAGCATAATGATTAAAGGGGTAATGGAGCATTGTGATGACACGCGTCATGGGACATTGTGTTAACAGTGGTCATGGAGCATTGTGAAGAATGGGAGCTTCGAGCAATTGGATTTCAGGGGCCATTAAAAATTGTGAATATATAGGCCATGGAGTATTCAGATGAATGTGGTCAAGGATCATTGTGACGACAAGTGTCCTGGAATATTGTGATGACACGGTTCATGGAGCATTGCGATGACAAGGGCCATGGCGAAATGTGAAGACAGGTGTCATGGGGCATTGTGATGACAGTGGTCATCTAGAATTGTGAAGAAAGATATCATGGAGCACTGGGATGACAGGGCCCATGGAGCATTGTGATGACAGGGGTCAAGGGGCATTGTGATGACCCGGCCATGGAATATTATGATGACAGGAATTCTGGAGCATTGTGATAAAATGGGCAAGGACCGTTGTGATTAGAGGGGCCACGAAGCATTCTGATGACAACGGCATGGAGCATTGTGATGACAAGGGTCATCGAGCAATGTGATGACAGTGGTCATGAAGCATTGTGATGAATGTGGTCATGGATCATTGTGATGACAAGTGTCGTGGAGCATTGTGATGACAGGCGTCTAGAGCATTGTGATGACACGGTTATGGAATATTGTGATGACCAGAATTCTGTAGCACTGTGATGAAAAGGGAATGGAGCATTGTGATTACAGGGGTCATGGAGCATTGTGATGACAATTGTTCTAGAACTTTGTGAAGACAGGTATCATGGAGCATAGTGATGAAAGGGGCCATGGAGCATTGTGATGACAGGCGTCATGGGACAATATGTTGACAGTGGTCATGGAGCATTGTTAGAAAGGGAACATGGAGCAATTTGATTTCAGGGGCCATGAAAAATTGTGAATATATAGGCCATGGAGTATTCAGATGAAAGTGGTCAAGGATCATTGTGACGAAAAGTGTCCTGGAATATTGTGATGACACGTTTCATGGAGCATTGCGATGACAAGGGCCATGGCGAAATGTGAAGACAGGTGTCATGGGGCATTGTGATGACAGTGGTCATCTAAAATTGTGAAGAAAGATATCATGGAGCACTGGGATGACAGGGGCCATGGAGCATTGTGATGACAGGGGTCATGGGGCATTGTGATGACACGGCCATATAACATTATGATGGCAAGTATTCTGGAGCATTGTGATAAAAAGGGCATGGACCATTGTGATTAGAGGGGCGAAGGAGCATTCTGATGACAACGGCATGGAGCATTGTGATGACAAGTGTCATCGAGCATTGTGATGACAGTGGTCATGAAGCATTGTGATGAATGTGGTCATGGATCATTGTGATGACAAGTGTCGTGGAACATTTGATGACAGGGGTCATAGAGCATTGTGATGACACGGTTATGGAATATTGTGATGACCAGAATTCTGTAGCACTGTGATGAATAGGGAATGGAGCATTGTGATTACAGGGGTCATGGAGCATTGTGATGACAATTGTTCTAGAACATTGTGAAGACAGGGATCATGGAGCATAGTGATGAAAGGGGCCATGGAGCATTGTGATGACAGGCGTCATGGGACAATGTGTTGACAGTGGTCATGTAGCATTGTTAGAAAGTGAACACGGAGCAATTTGATTTCAGGGGTCATGAAAAATTGTGAATACATAGGCCATGGAGTATTCAGATGAATGTGGTCAAGGATCATTGTGACGAAATGTGTCCTGGAATATTGTGATGACACGGTTCATGGAGCATTGCGATGACAAGGGCCATGGCGAAATGTGAAGACAGGTGTCATGGGGCATTGTGATGACAGTGGTCATCTCAAATTGTGAAGAAAGATATCATGGAGCACTGGGATGACAGGAGCCATGGAGCATTGTGATGACAGGGGTCATGGGGCATTGTGATGACACGGCCATGGAACAATATGATGGCAAGAATTCTGGAGCATTTTGATAAAAAGGGCATGGCCCATTGTGATTAGAGGGGCCAAGGAGCATTCTGATGACAACGTCATGGAGCATTGTGATGACAAGGGTCATCGAGCATTGTGATGACAGTGGTCATGAAGCATTGTGTTGAATGTGGTCATGGATCATTGTGATGACAAGTGTCGTGGAGCATTGTGATGACAGGGGTCATAGAGCATTGTGATGACACGGTTACGGAATATTGTGATGACCAGAATTCTGTAGCACTGTGATGAAAAGGGAATGGAGCATTGTGATTACAGGGGTCATGGAGCATTGTGATGACAATTGTTCTAGAACTTTGTGAAGACAGGTATCATGGAGCATAGTGATGAAAGTGGCCATGGAGCATTGTGATGACAGGCGTCATGGGACAATGTGTTGACAGTGGTCATGGAGCATTTTTAGAAAGGGAACATGGAGCAGTTTGATTTCAGGGGCCATGAAAAATTGTGAATATATATGCCATGGAGTATTCAGATGAAAGTGGTCAAGGATCATTGTGACGAAAAGTGTCCTGGAATATTGTGATGACACGTTTCATGGAGCATTTCGATGACAAGGGCCATGGCGAAATGTGAAGACAGGTGTCATGGGGCATTGTGATGACAGTGGTCATCTAAAATTGTGAAGAAAGATATCATGGAGCACTGGGATGACAGGGGCCATGGAGCATTGTGATGACAGGGGTCATGGGGCATTGTGATGACACGGCCATATAACATTATGATGGCAAGTATTCTGGAGCATTGTGATAAAAAGGGCATGGACCATTGTGATTAGAGGGGCCAAGGAGCATTCTGATGACAACGGCATGGAGCATTGTGATGACAAGTGTCATCGAGCATTGTGATGACAGTGGTCATGAAGCATTGTGATGAATGTGGTCATGGATCATTGTGATGACAAGTGTCGTGGAGCATTGTGATGACAGGGGTCATAGAGCATTGTGATGACACGGTTATGGAATATTGTGATGACCAGAATTCTGTAGCACTGTGATGAATAGGGAATGGAGCATTGTGATTACAGGGGTCATGGAGCATTGTGATGACAATTGTTCTAGAACATTGTGAAGACAGGGATCATGGAGCATAGTGATGAAAGGGGCCATGGAGCATTGTGATGACAGGCGTCATGGGACATTGTGTTGGCAGTGGTCATGGAAAATTGTTAGAAAGGGAACATGGAGCAATTTGATTTCAGGGGCCATGAAAAATTGTGAATACATAGGCTATGGAGTATTCAGATGAATGTGGTCAAGGATCATTGTGACGACAAGTGTCCTGGAATATTGTGATGACATGGTTCATGGAGCATTGCGATGACAAGGGCCATGGTGAAATATGAAGACAGGTGTCATGGGGCTTTGTGATGACAGTGGTCATCTGGAATTGTGAAGAAAGATATCATGGAGCAGTGGGATGACACGGGCCATGTAGCATTGTGATGACAGGGGTCATGGGGCATTGTGATGACAAGAATTCTGGAGCATTGTGATAAAAAGGGCATGGACCATTGTGATTCGAGGGACCAAGGAGCATTCTGATGACAACGGCATGGAGCATTGTGATGACAAGGGTCATCGAGCATTGTGATGACAGTGGTCATGAAGCATTGTGATGAATGTGGTCATGGATCATTGTGATGACAAGTGTCATGGAGCATTGTGATGACAGGGGTCATAGAGCATTGTGATGACACGGTTATGGAATATTGTGATGAGCAGATTTCTGTAGCACTGTGATGAATAGGGAATGGAGCATTGTGATTACAGCGGTCATGGAGCATTGTGATGACAATTGTTCCAGAACATTGTGAAGACAGGGATCATGGAGCCTAGTGATGAAAGGGCCATGGAGCATTGTGATGACAGGCGTCATGGGACAATGTGTTGACAGTGGTCATGGAGCATTGTTAGAAAGGGAACATGGAGCAATTTGATTTCAGGGGCCATGAAAAATTGTGAATACATAGGCCATGGAGTATTCAGATGAATGTGGTCACGAATCACTGTGATGACAAGTGTCGTGGAGCATTGTGATGATAGGGGTCATAGAGCATTGTGATAACACGGTTATGGAATATTGTGATGACCAGAATTCTGTAGCACTGTGATGAAAAGGGAATGGAGCATTGTGATTACAGGGGTCATGGAGCATTGTGATGACAAATGTTCTAGAATATTGTGAAGACAGGGATCATGAAGCATAGTGATGAAAGGGGCCATGGAGCATTGTGATGACAGGCGTCATGGCACATTGTGTTGACAGTGGTCATGGAGCATTGTTAGAAAGGGAACATGGAGCAATTTGATTTCAGGGGCCATGAAAAATTGTGAATACATAGGCCATGGAGTATTCAGATGAATGTGGTCAAGGATCATTGGGACGAAATGTGTCCTGGAATATTGTGATGACACGGTTCATGGAGCATTGCGATGACAAGGGCCATCGTGAAATGTGAAGACAGGTGTCATGGGGCACTGTGATGACAGTGGTCATCTAGAATTGTGAAGAAATATATCATGGTGCACTGGGATGACAGGGGCCATGGAGCATTGTGATGACAGTGGTCATGGGGCATTGTGATGACACGGCCATGGAACATTATGATGACAAGAATTCTGGAGCATTGTGATAAAAAGGGCATGGACCATTGTGATTAGAGGGGCCAAGGAGCATTCTGATGACAACGGCATGGAGCATTGTGATGACAAGGGTTATCGAGCATTGTGATGACAGTGGTCATGAAGCATTGTGATGAATGTGGTCATGGATCATTGTGATGACAAGTGTCGTGGAGCATTGTGATGACAGGGGTCATAGAGCATTGTGATGACACTGTTAGGAATTTTGTGATGACCAGGATTCTGTAGCACTGTGATGAAAAGGGAATGGAGCATTGTGATTACAGGGGTCATGGAGCATTGTGATGACAATTGTTCTAGAACATTGTGATGACTGGGATCATGGAGCATAATGATTAAAGGGGTAATGGAGCATTGTGATGACACGCGTCATGGGACATTGTGTTAACAGTGGTCATGGAGCATTGTGAAGAATGGGAGCTTCGAGCAATTGGATTTCAGGGGCCATTAAAAATTGTGAATATATAGGCCATGGAGTATTCAGATGAATGTGGTCAAGGATCATTGTGACGACAAGTGTCCTGGAATATTGTGATGACACGGTTCATGGAGCATTGCGATGACAAGGGCCATGGCGAAATGTGAAGACAGGTGTCATGGGGCATTGTGATGACAGTGGTCATCTAGAATTGTGAAGAAAGATATCATGGAGCACTGGGATGACAGGGCCCATGGAGCATTGTGATGACAGGGGTCAAGGGGCATTGTGATGACCCGGCCATGGAATATTATGATGACAGGAATTCTGGAGCATTGTGATAAAATGGGCAAGGACCGTTGTGATTAGAGGGGCCACGAAGCATTCTGATGACAACGGCATGGAGCATTGTGATGACAAGGGTCATCGAGCAATGTGATGACAGTGGTCATGAAGCATTGTGATGAATGTGGTCATGGATCATTGTGATGACAAGTGTCGTGGAGCATTGTGATGACAGGCGTCTAGAGCATTGTGATGACACGGTTATGGAATATTGTGATGACCAGAATTCTGTAGCACTGTGATGAAAAGGGAATGGAGCATTGTGATTACAGGGGTCATGGAGCATTGTGATGACAATTGTTCTAGAACTTTGTGAAGACAGGTATCATGGAGCATAGTGATGAAAGGGGCCATGGAGCATTGTGATGACAGGCGTCATGGGACAATGTGTTGACAGTGGTCATGGAGCATTGTTAGAAAGGGAACATGGAGCAATTTGATTTCAGGGGCCATGAAAAATTGTGAATATATAGGCCATGGAGTATTCAGATGAAAGTGGTCAAGGATCATTGTGACGAAAAGTGTCCTGGAATATTGTGATGACACGTTTCATGGAGCATTGCGATGACAAGGGCCATTGCGAAATGTGAAGACAGGTGTCATGGGGCATTGTGATGACAGTGGTCATCTAAAATTGTGAAGAAAGATATCATGGAGCACTGGGATGACAGGGGCCATGGAGCATTGTGATGACAGGGGTCATGGGGCATTGTGATGACACGGCCATATAACATTATGATGGCAAGTATTCTGGAGCATTGTGATAAAAAGGGCATGGACCATTGTGATTAGAGGGGCCAAGGAGCATTCTGATGACAACGGCATGGAGCATTGTGATGACAAGTGTCATCGAGCATTGTGATGACAGTGGTCATGAAGCATTGTGATGAATGTGGTCATGGATCATTGTGATGACAAGTGTCGTGGAACATTTGATGACAGGGGTCATAGAGCATTGTGATGACACGGTTATGGAATATTGTGATGACCAGAATTCTGTAGCACTGTGATGAATAGGGAATGGAGCATTGTGATTACAGGGGTCATGGAGCATTGTGATGACAATTGTTCTAGAACATTGTGAAGACAGGGATCATGTACCATAGTGATGAAAGGGCCATGGAGCATTGTGATGACAGGCGTCATGGGACAATGTGTTGACAGTGGTCATGGAGCATTGTTAGAAAGGTAACATGGAGCAATTTGATTTCAGGGGCCATGAAAAATTGTGAATACATACGCCATGGAGTATTCAGATGAATGTGGTCATGGATCATTATGATGACATGTGTCGTGGAGCATTGTGATGACAGGGGTCATAGAGCATTGTGATGACACGGTTATGGAATATTGTGATGACCAAAATTCTGCAGCACTGTGATGAAAAGGGAATGGAGCATTGTGATTACAGGGGTCATGGAGCATTGTGATGACAATTGTTCTAGAACATTGTGATGACAGGGATCATGGAGCATAGTGATGAAAGGGGCCATGGAGCATTGTGATGACAGGCGTCATGGGACATTGTGTTGACAGTGGTCATGGAGCATTGTTAGAAAGGGAACATGGAGCAATTTGATTTCAGGGGCCATGAAAAATTGTGAATGCATAGGCCATGGAGTATTGAGATGAATGTGGTCAAGGATCATTGTGACGACAAGTGTCGTGGAACATTTGATGACAGGGGTCATAGAGCATTGTGATGACACGGTTATGGAATATTGTGATGACCAGAATTCTGTAGCACTGTGATGAAAAGGGAATGGAGCATTGTGATTACAGGGGTCATGGAGCATTGTGATGACAAATGTTCTAGAATATTGTGAAGACAGGGATCATGAAGCATAGTGATGAAAGGGGCCATGGAGCATTGTGATGACAGGCGTCATGGCACATTGTGTTGACAGTGGTCATGGAGCATTGTTAGAAAGGGAACATGGAGCAATTTGATTTCAGGGGCCATGAAAAATTGTGAATACATAGGCCATGGAGTATTCAGATGAATGTGGTCAAGGATCATTGGGACGAAATGTGTCCTGGAATATTGTGATGACACGGTTCATGGAGCATTGCGATGACAAGGGCCATCGTGAAATGTGAAGACAGGTGTCATGGGGCACTGTGATGACAGTGGTCATCTAGAATTGTGAAGAAATATATCATGGTGCACTGGGATGACAGGGGCCATGGAGCATTGTGATGACAGTGGTCATGGGGCATTGTGATGACACGGCCATGGAACATTATGATGACAAGAATTCTGGAGCATTGTGATAAAAAGGGCATGGACCATTGTGATTAGAGGGGCCAAGGAGCATTCTGATGACAACGGCATGGAGCATTGTGATGACAAGGGTTATCGAGCATTGTGATGACAGTGGTCATGAAGCATTGTGATGAATGTGGTCATGGATCATTGTGATGACAAGTGTCGTGGAGCATTGTGATGACAGGGGTCATAGAGCATTGTGATGACACTGTTAGGAATTTTGTGATGACCAGGATTCTGTAGCACTGTGATGAAAAGGGAATGGAGCATTGTGATTACAGGGGTCATGGAGCATTGTGATGACAATTGTTCTAGAACATTGTGATGACTGGGATCATGGAGCATAATGATTAAAGGGGTAATGGAGCATTGTGATGACACGCGTCATGGGACATTGTGTTAACAGTGGTCATGGAGCATTGTGAAGAATGGGAGCTTCGAGCAATTGGATTTCAGGGGCCATTAAAAATTGTGAATATATAGGCCATGGAGTATTCAGATGAATGTGGTCAAGGATCATTGTGACGACAAGTGTCCTGGAATATTGTGATGACACGGTTCATGGAGCATTGCGATGACAAGGGCCATGGCGAAATGTGAAGACAGGTGTCATGGGGCATTGTGATGACAGTGGTCATCTAGAATTGTGAAGAAAGATATCATGGAGCACTGGGATGACAGGGCCCATGGAGCATTGTGATGACAGGGGTCAAGGGGCATTGTGATGACCCGGCCATGGAATATTATGATGACAGGAATTCTGGAGCATTGTGATAAAATGGGCAAGGACCGTTGTGATTAGAGGGGCCACGAAGCATTCTGATGACAACGGCATGGAGCATTGTGATGACAAGGGTCATCGAGCAATGTGATGACAGTGGTCATGAAGCATTGTGATGAATGTGGTCATGGATCATTGTGATGACAAGTGTCGTGGAGCATTGTGATGACAGGCGTCTAGAGCATTGTGATGACACGGTTATGGAATATTGTGATGACCAGAATTCTGTAGCACTGTGATGAAAAGGGAATGGAGCATTGTGATTACAGGGGTCATGGAGCATTGTGATGACAATTGTTCTAGAACTTTGTGAAGACAGGTATCATGGAGCATAGTGATGAAAGGGGCCATGGAGCATTGTGATGACAGGCGTCATGGGACAATGTGTTGACAGTGGTCATGGAGCATTGTTAGAAAGGGAACATGGAGCAATTTGATTTCAGGGGCCATGAAAAATTGTGAATATATAGGCCATGGAGTATTCAGATGAAAGTGGTCAAGGATCATTGTGACGAAAAGTGTCCTGGAATATTGTGATGACACGTTTCATGGAGCATTGCGATGACAAGGGCCATGGCGAAATGTGAAGACAGGTGTCATGGGGCATTGTGATGACAGTGGTCATCTAAAATTGTGAAGAAAGATATCATGGAGCACTGGGATGACAGGGGCCATGGAGCATTGTGATGACAGGGGTCATGGGGCATTGTGATGACACGGCCATATAACATTATGATGGCAAGTATTCTGGAGCATTGTGATAAAAAGGGCATGGACCATTGTGATTAGAGGGGCCAAGGAGCATTCTGATGACAACGGCATGGAGCATTGTGATGACAAGTGTCATCGAGCATTGTGATGACAGTGGTCATGAAGCATTGTGATGAATGTGGTCATGGATCATTGTGATGACAAGTGTCGTGGAACATTTGATGACAGGGGTCATAGAGCATTGTGATGACACGGTTATGGAATATTGTGATGACCAGAATTCTGTAGCACTGTGATGAATAGGGAATGGAGCATTGTGATTACAGGGGTCATGGAGCATTGTGATGACAATTGTTCTAGAACATTGTGAAGACAGGGATCATGGAGCATAGTGATGAAAGGGGCCATGGAGCATTGTGATGACAGGCGTCATGGGACAATGTGTTGACAGTGGTCATGTAGCATTGTTAGAAAGTGAACACGGAGCAATTTGATTTCAGGGGTCATGAAAAATTGTGAATACATAGGCCATGGAGTATTCAGATGAATGTGGTCAAGGATCATTGTGACGAAATGTGTCCTGGAATATTGTGATGACACGGTTCATGGAGCATTGCGATGACAAGGGCCATGGCGAAATGTGAAGACAGGTGTCATGGGGCATTGTGATGACAGTGGTCATCTCAAATTGTGAAGAAAGATATCATGGAGCACTGGGATGACAGGAGCCATGGAGCATTGTGATGACAGGGGTCATGGGGCATTGTGATGACACGGCCATGGAACAATATGATGGCAAGAATTCTGGAGCATTTTGATAAAAAGGGCATGGCCCATTGTGATTAGAGGGGCCAAGGAGCATTCTGATGACAACGTCATGGAGCATTGTGATGACAAGGGTCATCGAGCATTGTGATGACAGTGGTCATGAAGCATTGTGTTGAATGTGGTCATGGATCATTGTGATGACAAGTGTCGTGGAGCATTGTGATGACAGGGGTCATAGAGCATTGTGATGACACGGTTACGGAATATTGTGATGACCAGAATTCTGTAGCACTGTGATGAAAAGGGAATGGAGCATTGTGATTACAGGGGTCATGGAGCATTGTGATGACAATTGTTCTAGAACTTTGTGAAGACAGGTATCATGGAGCATAGTGATGAAAGTGGCCATGGAGCATTGTGATGACAGGCGTCATGGGACAATGTGTTGACAGTGGTCATGGAGCATTTTTAGAAAGGGAACATGGAGCAGTTTGATTTCAGGGGCCATGAAAAATTGTGAATATATATGCCATGGAGTATTCAGATGAAAGTGGTCAAGGATCATTGTGACGAAAAGTGTCCTGGAATATTGTGATGACACGTTTCATGGAGCATTTCGATGACAAGGGCCATGGCGAAATGTGAAGACAGGTGTCATGGGGCATTGTGATGACAGTGGTCATCTAAAATTGTGAAGAAAGATATCATGGAGCACTGGGATGACAGGGGCCATGGAGCATTGTGATGACAGGGGTCATGGGGCATTGTGATGACACGGCCATATAACATTATGATGGCAAGTATTCTGGAGCATTGTGATAAAAAGGGCATGGACCATTGTGATTAGAGGGGCCAAGGAGCATTCTGATGACAACGGCATGGAGCATTGTGATGACAAGTGTCATCGAGCATTGTGATGACAGTGGTCATGAAGCATTGTGATGAATGTGGTCATGGATCATTGTGATGACAAGTGTCGTGGAGCATTGTGATGACAGGGGTCATAGAGCATTGTGATGACACGGTTATGGAATATTGTGATGACCAGAATTCTGTAGCACTGTGATGAATAGGGAATGGAGCATTGTGATTACAGGGGTCATGGAGCATTGTGATGACAATTGTTCTAGAACATTGTGAAGACAGGGATCATGGAGCATAGTGATGAAAGGGGCCATGGAGCATTGTGATGACAGGCGTCATGGGACATTGTGTTGGCAGTGGTCATGGAAAATTGTTAGAAAGGGAACATGGAGCAATTTGATTTCAGGGGCCATGAAAAATTGTGAATACATAGGCTATGGAGTATTCAGATGAATGTGGTCAAGGATCATTGTGACGACAAGTGTCCTGGAATATTGTGATGACATGGTTCATGGAGCATTGCGATGACAAGGGCCATGGTGAAATATGAAGACAGGTGTCATGGGGCTTTGTGATGACAGTGGTCATCTGGAATTGTGAAGAAAGATATCATGGAGCAGTGGGATGACACGGGCCATGTAGCATTGTGATGACAGGGGTCATGGGGCATTGTGATGACAAGAATTCTGGAGCATTGTGATAAAAAGGGCATGGACCATTGTGATTCGAGGGACCAAGGAGCATTCTGATGACAACGGCATGGAGCATTGTGATGACAAGGGTCATCGAGCATTGTGATGACAGTGGTCATGAAGCATTGTGATGAATGTGGTCATGGATCATTGTGATGACAAGTGTCATGGAGCATTGTGATGACAGGGGTCATAGAGCATTGTGATGACACGGTTATGGAATATTGTGATGAGCAGATTTCTGTAGCACTGTGATGAATAGGGAATGGAGCATTGTGATTACAGGGGTCATGGAGCATTGTGATGACAATTGTTCCAGAACATTGTGAAGACAGGGATCATGGAGCCTAGTGATGAAAGGGCCATGGAGCATTGTGATGACAGGCGTCATGGGACAATGTGTTGACAGTGGTCATGGAGCATTGTTAGAAAGGGAACATGGAGCAATTTGATTTCAGGGGCCATGAAAAATTGTGAATACATAGGCCATGGAGTATTCAGATGAATGTGGTCACGAATCACTGTGATGACAAGTGTCGTGGAGCATTGTGATGATAGGGGTCATAGAGCATTGTGATAACACGGTTATGGAATATTGTGATGACCAGAATTCTGTAGCACTGTGATGAAAAGGGAATGGAGCATTGTGATTACAGGGGTCATGGAGCATTGTGATGACAAATGTTCTAGAATATTGTGAAGACAGGGATCATGAAGCATAGTGATGAAAGGGGCCATGGAGCATTGTGATGACAGGCGTCATGGCACATTGTGTTGACAGTGGTCATGGAGCATTGTTAGAAAGGGAACATGGAGCAATTTGATTTCAGGGGCCATGAAAAATTGTGAATACATAGGCCATGGAGTATTCAGATGAATGTGGTCAAGGATCATTGGGACGAAATGTGTCCTGGAATATTGTGATGACACGGTTCATGGAGCATTGCGATGACAAGGGCCATCGTGAAATGTGAAGACAGGTGTCATGGGGCACTGTGATGACAGTGGTCATCTAGAATTGTGAAGAAATATATCATGGTGCACTGGGATGACAGGGGCCATGGAGCATTGTGATGACAGTGGTCATGGGGCATTGTGATGACACGGCCATGGAACATTATGATGACAAGAATTCTGGAGCATTGTGATAAAAAGGGCATGGACCATTGTGATTAGAGGGGCCAAGGGGCATTCTGATGACAACGGCATGGAGCATTGTGATGACAAGGGTTATCGAGCATTGTGATGACAGTGGTCATGAAGCATTGTGATGAATGTGGTCATGGATCATTGTGATGACAAGTGTCGTGGAGCATTGTGATGACAGGGGTCATAGAGCATTGTGATGACACTGTTAGGAATTTTGTGATGACCAGGATTCTGTAGCACTGTGATGAAAAGGGAATGGAGCATTGTGATTACAGGGGTCATGGAGCATTGTGATGACAATTGTTCTAGAACATTGTGATGACTGGGATCATGGAGCATAATGATTAAAGGGGTAATGGAGCATTGTGATGACACGCGTCATGGGACATTGTGTTAACAGTGGTCATGGAGCATTGTGAAGAATGGGAGCTTCGAGCAATTGGATTTCAGGGGCCATTAAAAATTGTGAATATATAGGCCATGGAGTATTCAGATGAATGTGGTCAAGGATCATTGTGACGACAAGTGTCCTGGAATATTGTGATGACACGGTTCATGGAGCATTGCGATGACAAGGGCCATGGCGAAATGTGAAGACAGGTGTCATGGGGCATTGTGATGACAGTGGTCATCTAGAATTGTGAAGAAAGATATCATGGAGCACTGGGATGACAGGGCCCATGGAGCATTGTGATGACAGGGTTCAAGGGGCATTGTGATGACCCGGCCATGGAATATTATGATGACAGGAATTCTGGAGCATTGTGATAAAATGGGCAAGGACCGTTGTGATTAGAGGGGCCACGAAGCATTCTGATGACAACGGCATGGAGCATTGTGATGACAAGGGTCATCGAGCAATGTGATGACAGTGGTCATGAAGCATTGTGATGAATGTGGTCGTGGAGCATTGTGATGACAGGCGTCTAGAGCATTGTGATGACACGGTTATGGAATATTGTGATGACCAGAATTCTGTAGCACTGTGATGAAAAGGGAATGGAGCATTGTGATTACAGGGGTCATGGAGCATTGTGATGACAATTGTTCTAGAACTTTGTGAAGACAGGTATCATGGAGCATAGTGATGAAAGGGGCCATGGAGCATTGTGATGACAGGCGTCATGGGACAATGTGTTGACAGTGGTCATGGAGCATTGTTAGAAAGGGAACATGGAGCAATTTGATTTCAGGGGCCATGAAAAATTGTGAATATATAGGCCATGGAGTATTCAGATGAAAGTGGTCAAGGATCATTGTGACGAAAAGTGTCCTGGAATATTGTGATGACACGTTTCATGGAGCATTGCGATGACAAGGGCCATTGCGAAATGTGAAGACAGGTGTCATGGGGCATTGTGATGACAGTGGTCATCTAAAATTGTGAAGAAAGATATCATGGAGCACTGGGATGACAGGGGCCATGGAGCATTGTGATGACAGGGGTCATGGGGCATTGTGATGACACGGCCATATAACATTATGATGGCAAGTATTCTGGAGCATTGTGATAAAAAGGGCATGGACCATTGTGATTAGAGGGGCCAACGAGCATTCTGATGACAACGGCATGGAGCATTGTGATGACAAGTGTCATCGAGCATTGTGATGACAGTGGTCATGAAGCATTGTGATGAATGTGGTCATGGATCATTGTGATGACAAGTGTCGTGGAACATTTGATGACAGGGGTCATAGAGCATTGTGATGACACGGTTATGGAATATTGTGATGACCAGAATTCTGTAGCACTGTGATGAATAGGGAATGGAGCATTGTGATTACAGGGGTCATGGAGCATTGTGATGACAATTGTTCTAGAACATTGTGAAGACAGGGATCATGTACCATAGTGATGAAAGGGCCATGGAGCATTGTGATGACAGGCGTCATGGGACAATGTGTTGACAGTGGTCATGGAGCATTGTTAGAAAGGTAACATGGAGAAATTTGATTTCAGGGGCCATGAAAAATTGTGAATACATACGCCATGGAGTATTCAGATGAATGTGGTCATGGATCATTATGATGACATGTGTCGTGGAGCATTGTGATGACAGGGGTCATAGAGCATTGTGATGACACGGTTATGGAATATTGTGATGAGCAGAATTCTGCAGCACTGTGATGAAAAGGGAATGGAGCATTGTGATTACAGGGGTCATGGAGCATTGTGATGACAATTGTTCTAGAACATTGTGATGACAGGGATCATGGAGCATAGTGATGAAAGGGGCCATGGAGCATTGTGATGACAGGCGTCATGGGACATTGTGTTGACAGTGGTCATGGAGCATTGTTAGAAAGGGAACATGGAGCAATTTGATTTCAGGGGCCATGAAAAATTGTGAATGCATAGGCCATGGAGTATTGAGATGAATGTGGTCAAGGATCATTGTGATGAAAAGTGTCCTGGAATATTGTGATTACACGGTTCATGGAGCATTGCGATGACAAGGGCCATGGCGAAATGTAAAGACAGGTGTCATGGGGCATTGTGATGACAGTGGTCATCTAGAATTGTGAAGAAAGATATCATGGAGCAGTGGGATGACAGGGGCCATGGAGCATTGTGATGACAAGGGTCATGGGGCATTTTGATGACACGGCCATGGGACATTATGATGACAAGAAGTTTGCAGCATTGTGATAAAAAGGTCATGGACCATTGTGATAAGAGGGGCCAAGGAGCATTCTGATGACAACGGCATGGAGCATTGTGATGACAAGGGTCATCGAGCATTGTGATGACAGTGGTCATGAAGCATTGTGATGAATGTGGTCATGGATCATTGTGATGACAAGTGTCGTGGAGCATTGTGATGACAGGGGTCATAGAGCATTGTGATGACACGGTTATGGAATTTTGTGATGACCAGAATTCTGTAGCACTGTTATGAAAAGGGAATGGAGCATTGTGATTACAGGGGTCATGGAGCATTGTGATGACAATTGTTCTAGAACATTGTGAAGACAGGGATCATGTAGCATAGTGATGAAAGGGCCATGGAGCATTGTGATGACAGGCGTCATGGGACAATGTGTTGACAGTGGTCATGGAGCATTGTTAGAAAGGTAACATGGAGCAATTTGATTTCAGGGGCCATGAAAAATTGTGAATACATAGGCCTTGGAATATTCAGATGAATGTGGTCATGGATCATTATGATGACAAGTGTCGTGGAGCATTGTGATGACAGGGGTCATAGAGCATTGTGATGACACGGTTATGGAATATTGTGATGACCAGAATTCTGCAGCACTGTGATGAAAAGGGAATGGAGCATTGTGATTACAGGGTCATGGAGCATTGTGATGACAATTGTTCTAGAACATTGTGATGACAGGGATCATGGAGCATAGTGATGAAAGGGGCCATGGAGCTTTGTGATGATAGGCGTCATGGGACATTGTGTTGACAGTGGTCATGGAGCAATGTTAGAAAGGGAACATGGAGCAATTTGATTTCAGGGGCCATGAAAAATTGTGAATACATAGGCCATGGAGTATTCAGATGAATGTGGTCAAGGATCATTGTGACGACAAGTGTCTGGAATATTGTGATGACACGGTTCATGGAGAATTGCGATGACAAGGGCCATGGCGAAATGTGAAGACAGGTGTCATGGGGCATTGTGATGACAGTGGTCATCTAGAATTGTGAAGAAAGATATCATGGAGCACTGGGATGACAGGGGCCATGGAGCATTGTGATGACAAGGGTCATGGGGCATTGTGATGACACGGCCATGGAACATTATGATGACAAAAAGTTTGGAGCATTGTGATAAAAAGGGCATGGACCATTGTGATTAGAGGGGCCAAGGAGCATTCTGATGACAACGGCATGGGGCATTGTGATGAAAAGGGTCATCGAGCATTGTGATGACAGTGGTCATGAAGCATTGTGATGAATGTGGTCATGGATCATTGTGATGACAAGTGTCATGGAGCATTGTGATGACAAGGGTCATAGAGCATTGTGATGACACGGTTATGGAATTTTGTGATGACCAGAATTCTGTAGCACTGTTATGAAAAGGGAATGGAGCATTGTGATTACAGGGGTCATGGAGCATTGTGATGACAATTGTTCTAGAACATTGTGAAGACAGGGATCATGTAGCATAGTGATGAAAGGGCCATGGAGCATTGTGATGACAGGCGTAATGGGACAATGTGTTGACAGTGGTCATGGAGCATTGTTAGAAAGGTAACATGGAGCAATTTGATTTCAGGGGCCATGAAAAATTGTGAATACATACGCCATGGAGTATTCAGATGAATGTGGTCATGGATCATTGTGATGACAAGTGTCGTGGAGCATTGTGATGACAGGGGTCATAGAGCATTGTGATGACACGGTTATGGAATATTGTGATGACCAGAATTCTGTAGCACTGTGATGAAAAGGGAATGGAGCATTGTGATTACAGGGGTCATGGATCATTGTGATGACAATTGTTCTAGAACATTGTGAAGACAGGTATCATCGAGCATAGTGATGAAAGCGGCCATGGAGCATTGTGATGACAGGCGTCATGAGACATTGTGTTGGCAGTGGTCAAGGAGCATTGTTAGAAAGGGAACATGGAGCAATTTGATTTCAGGGGCCATGAAAAATTGTGAATACATAGGCCATGGAGTATTCAGATGAATGTGGTCAAGGATCATTGTGACGAAAAGTGTACTGGAATATTGTGATGAAACGGTTCATGGAGCATTGCGATGACAAGGGCCATGGCGAAATATGAAGACATGTGTCATGGGGCATTGTGATGACAGTGGTCATTTGGAATTGTGAAGAAAGATATCATGGAGCACTGGGATGACAGGGGCCATGGAGCATTGTGATGACAGGGGTCATGGGGCATTGTGATGACACGGCCATGGAACATTATGATGACAAGAATTCTGGAGCACTGTGATAAATAGGGCATGGACCATTGTGATTAGAGGGGCCAAGGAGCATTCTGATGACAACGGCATGGAGCATTGTGATGACAAGTGTCATCGAGCATTGTGATGACAGTTGTCATGAAGCATTTTGATGAATGTGGTCATGGATCATTGTGATGACAAGTGTCGTGGAGCATTGTGATGACAGGGGTCATAGAGCATTGTGATGACACGGTTATGGAATATTGTGATGACCGGAATTCTGTAGCACTGTGATTAAAAGGGAATGGAGCATTATGATTACAGGGGTCATGGAGCATTGTGATGACAATTGTTCTAGAACATTCTGATGACAAGGATCATGGAGCATAGCGATGAAACGGGCCATGGAGCATTGTGATGACAGGCGTCATGGGACAATGTGTTGACAGTGGTCATGGAGCATTGTTAGAAAGGGAACATGGAGCAATTTGATTTTAGGGGCGATGAAAAATTGTGAATACATAGGCCATGGATTATTCAGATCAATGTGGTCATGGATCATTGTGATGACAAGTGTCGTGGAGCATTGTGATGACAGCTGTCATAGAGCATTGTGATGACATGGTTATGGAATATTGTGATGACCAGAATTCTGTAGCACTGTGATGAAAAGCGACTGGAGCATTGTGATTACAGGGGTCAAGAAGCATTGTGATAACAATTGTTCTAGAACATTGTGATGACAGGGATCATGGAGCATAGTGATGAAAGGGGCCATGGAGCATTGTGATGACAGGCGTCATGGGACAATGTGTTGACAGTGGTCATGGAGCATTGTTAGAAAGGGAACATGGAGCAATTTGATTTCAGGGGCCATGAAAAATTGTGAATACATAGGCCATGGAGTATTCAGATGAATGTGGTCAAGGATCATTGTGACGACAAGTGTCCTGGAATATTGTGATGACACGGTTCATGAAGCATTGCGATGACAAGGGCCATGGCGAAATGTGAAGACAGGTGTCATGGGGCTTTGTGATGACAGTGGTCATCTAGAATTGTGAAGAAAGATATCATGGAGCAGTGGGATGACAGGGGCCATGGAGCATTGTGATGACAGGGGTCATGGGGCATTGTGATGACACGGCCATGGAACATTAAGATGACAAGAATTCTGGAGCATTGTGATAAATAGGGCATGGACCATTGTGATTAGAGGGGCCAAGGAGCATTCTGTTGACAACGGCATGGAGCATTGTGATGACAAGGGTCATCGAGCATTGTGATGACAGTGGTCATGTAGCATTGTGATGAATGTGGTCATGGATCATTGTGATGACAAGTGTCGTGTAGCATTGTGATGACAGGGGTCATAGAGCATTGTGATGACACGGTTATGGAATATTGTGATGACCAGAATTCTGTAGCACTGTGATGAAAAAGGAATAGAGCATTGTGATTACAGGGGTCATGGAGCATTGTGATGACAATTGTTCTAGAACATTGAGATGACAGGGATCATGGAGCATAGTGATGAAAGGGGCCATGGAGCATTGTGATGACAGGCGTCATGGGACATTGTGTTGACAGTGGTCATGGAGCATTGTTAGAAATGGAACATGGAGCAATTTGATTTCAGGGGCCATGAAAAATTGTGAATACATAGGCCATGGAGTATTCAGATGAATGTGGTCAAGGATCATTGTGACGAAAATTGTCCTGGAATATTGTGATGACACGGTTCATGGAACATTGCGATGAAAAGGGCCATGGCGAAATGTGAAGAAAGGTGTCATGGGGCATTGTGATGACAGTGCTCATCTAGAATTGTGAAGAAAGATATCATGGAGCACTGGGATGACAGGGGCCATGAAGCATTGTGATGACAGGGGTCATGGGGCATTTTGATGACACGGCCATGGAACATTATGATGAAAAGATTTCGGGAGCATTGTGATAAAAAGAGCATGGACCATTGTTATTAGAGGGGCCAAGGAGCATTCTGATGACAACGGCATGGAGCATTGTGATGACAAGGGTCATCGAGCATTGTGCTGACAGTGGTCATGAAGCATTGTGATGAATGTGGTCATGGATCATTGTGATGACATGTGTCGGGGAGCATTGTGATGACAGGGGTCATAGAGCATTGTGATGACACGGTTATGGAATATTGTGATGACCAGAATTCTGTAGCAGTGTGATGAAAGCGGAATGGAGCATTGTGTTTACAGGGGTCATGGAACATTGTGATGACAATTGTTCTAGAACATTGTGAAGACAGGGATCATGGAGCATAGTGATGAAAGGGCCATGGAGCATAGTGATGACAGGCGTCATGGGACAATCTGTTGACAGTGGTCATGGAGCAGTGTTAGAAAGGGAACATGGAGCAATTTGATTTCAGGGGCCATGAAAAATTGTGAATACATAGGCCATGGAGTATTCAGATGAATGTGGTCAAGGATCATTGTGACGACAAGTGTCCTAGAATATTGTGATGACACGGTTCATGGAGCATTGTGATGACAAGGGCCATGGTGAAATGTGAAGACAGGTGTCATGGGGCATTGTGATGACAGTGGTCATCTAGAATTGTGAAGATAGATATCATGGAGCAGTGGGATGACAGGGGCCATGGAGCATTGTGATGACAGGGGTCATGGGGCATTGTGATGACACGGCAATGGAACATTATGATGACAAAAATTCTGGAGCATTGTGATAAAAAGGGCATGGACAATTGTGATTAGAGGGGCCAAGGAGCATTCTGATGACAACGGCATGGAGCATTGTGATGACAAGGGTCATCGAGCATTGTGATGACAGTGGTCATGAAGCATTGTGATGAATGGGGTCATGGATCATTGTGATGACAAGTGTCGTGGAGCATTGTGATGACAGGGGTCATAGAGCATTGTGATGACACGGTTATGGAATATTGTGATGACCGGAATTCTGTAGCACTGTGATGAAAAAGGAATGGAGCATTATGATTACAGGGGTCATAGAGCATTGTGATGACAATTGTTCTAGAACATTCTGATGACAAGGATCATGGAGCATAGTGATGAAAGGGGCCATGGAGCATTGTGATGACAGGCGTCATGGGACAATGTGTTGACAGTGGTCATGGAGCATTGTTAGGAAGGGAACATGGAGCAATTTTATTTCAGGGGCCATGAAAAATTGTGAATACATAGGCCATGGAGTATTCAGATCAATGTGGTCATGGATCATTGTGATGACAAGTGTCGTGGAGCATTGTGATGACAGGGGTCATAGAGCATTGTGATGACACGGTTATGGAATATTGTGATGACCAGAATTCTGTAGCACTGTGATGAAAAGGGAATGGAGCATTGTGATTACAGGGGTCATGGATCATTGTGATGACAATTGTTCTAGAACATTGTGAAGACAGGGATCATCGAGCATAGTGATGAAAGGGGCCATGGAGCATTGTGATGACAGGCGTCATGGGACATTGTGTTGGCAGTGGTCATGGAGCATTGTTAGAAAGGGAACATGGAGCAATTTGATTTCAGGGGCCATGAACAATTGTGAATACATAGGCCATGGAGTATTCAGATGAATGTGGTCAAGGATCATTGTGACGAAAAGTGTATTGGAATATTGTGATGACACGGTTCATGGAGCATTGCGATGACAAGGGCCATGGCGAAATATGAAGACAGGTGTCATGGGGCATTGTGATGACAGTGGTCATTTGGAATTGTGAAGAAAGATATCATGGAGCACTGGGATGACAGGGGCCATAGAGCATTGTGATGACAGGGATCATGGGGCATTGTGATGACTCGGCCATGGAACATTATGATGACAAAAATTCTGGAGCATTGTGATAAATAGGGCATGGACCATTGTGATTAGAGGGGCCAAGGAGCATTCTGATGACAACGGCATGGAGCATTGTGATGACAAGTGTCATCGAGCATTGTGATGACAGTGGTCATGAAGCATTGTGATGAATGTGGTCATGGATCATTGTGATGACAAGTGTCGTGGAGCATTGTGATGACAGGGGTCATAGAGCATTGTGATGACACGGTTATGGAATATTGTGATGACCGGAATTCTGTAGCACTGTGATGAAAAGGGAATGGAGCATTATGATTACAGGGGTCATGGAGCATTGTGATGACAATTGTGCTAGAACATTCTGATGACAAGGATCATGGAGCATAGTGATGAAAGGGGCCATGGAGCATTGTGATGACAGGCGTCATGGGACAATGTGTTGACAGTGGTCATGGAGCATTGTTAGAAAGGGAACATGGAGCAATTTGATTTCAGGGGCCATGAAAAATTGTGAATACATAGGCCATGGAGTATTCAGATGAATGTGGTCAAGGATCATTGTGACGACAAGTGTCCTGGAATATTGTGATGACACGGTTCATGGAGCATTGAGATGAAAAGGGCCATGGCGAAATGTGAAGAAAGGTGTCATGGGGCATTGTGATGACAGTGGTCATCTAGAATTGTGAAGAAAGATATCATGGAGCACTGGGATGACAGGGGCCATGGAGCATTGAGATGACAGGGATCATGGGGCATTGTGATGACACGGCCATGGAACATTATGATGACAATAATTTTGAAGCATTGTGATAAAAAGAGCATGGACCATTGTGATTAGAGGGGCCAAGGAGCATTCTGATGACAACGGCATGGAGCATTGTGATGACAAGGGTCATCGAGCATTGTGATGACAGGGGTCATAGAGCATTGTGATGACACGGTTATGGAATATTGTGATGACCAGAATTCTGTAGCACTGTGATGAAAAGGGAATGGAGCATTGTGATTACAGGGGTCATGGAGCATTGTGATGACAATTGTTCTAGAACTTTGTGAAGACAGGTATCATGGAGCATAGTGATGAAAGGGGCCATGGAGCATTGTGATGACAGGCGTCATGGGACAATGTGTTGACAGTGGTCATGGAGCATTTTTAGAAAGGGAACATGGAGCAGTTTGATTTCAGGGGCCATGAAAAATTGTGAATATATAGGCCATGGAGTATTCAGATGAAAGTGGTCAAGGATCATTGTGACGAAAAGTGTCCTGGAATATTGTGATGACACGTTTCATGGAGCATTTCGATGACAAGGGCCATGGCGAAATGTGAAGACAGGTGTCATGGGGCATTGTGATGACAGTGGTCATCTAAAATTGTGAAGAAATATATCATGGAGCACTGGGATGACAGGGGCCATGGAGCATTGTGATGACAGGGGTCATGGGGCATTGTGATGACACGGCCATATAACATTATGACGGCAAGTATTCTGGAGCATTGTGATAAAAAGGGCATGGACCATTGTGATTAGAGGGGCCAAGGAGCATTCTGATGACAACGGCATGGAGCATTGTGATGACAAGTGTCATCGAGCATTGTGATGACAGTGGTCATGAAGCATTGTGATGAATGTGGTCATGGATCATTGTGATGACAAGTGTCGTGGAGCATTGTGATGACAGGGGTCATAGAGCATTGTGATGACACGGTTATGGAATATTGTGATGACCAGAATTCTGTAGCACTGTGATGAATAGGGAATGGAGCATTGTGATTACAGGGGTCATGGAGCATTGTGATGACAATTGTTCTAGAACATTGTGAAGACAGGGATCATGGAGCATAGTGATGAAAGGGGCCATGGAGCATTGTGATGACAGGCGTCATGGGACATTGTGTTGGCAGTGGTCATGGAACATTGTTAGAAAGGGAACATGGAGCAATTTGATTTCAGGGGCCATGAAAAATTGTGAATACATAGGCTATGGAGTATTCAGATGAATGTGGTCAAGGATCATTGTGACGACAAGTGTCCTGGAATATTGTGATGACATGGTTCATGGAGCATTGCGATGACAAGGGCCATGGTGAAATATGAAGACAGGTGTCATGGGGCTTTGTGATGACAGTGGTCATCTGGAATTGTGAAGAAAGATATCATGGAGCAGTGGGATGACACGGGCCATGTAGCATTGTGATGACAGGGGTCATGGGGCATTGTGATGACAAGAATTCTGGAGCATTGTGATAAAAAGGGCATGGACCATTGTGATTAGAGGGGTCAAGGAGCATTCTGATGACAACGGCATGGAGCATTGTGATGACCAGTGTCATCGAGCATTTTGATGACAGTGGTCATGAAGCATTGTGATGAATGTCGTCATGGATCATTGTGATGACAAGTGTCGTGGAGCATTGTGATGACAGGGGTCATAGGGCATTGTGATGACACGGTTATGGAATATTGTGATGACCAGAATTCTGTAGCACTGTGATGAAAAGGGAAAGGAGCATTGTGAGTACAGGGGTCATGGAGCATTGTGATGACAATTGTTCTAGAACATTGTGAAGACAGGGATCATGGAGCATAGTGATGAAAGGGGACATGGAGCATTGTGATGACAGGCGTCATGGGACAATGTGTTGACAGTTGTCATGGAGCATTTTTAGAAAGGGAACATGGAGCCATTTGATTTCAGGGGCCATGAAAAATTGTGAATACATAGGCCATGGAGTATTCAGATGAATGTAGTCAAGGATCATTGTGACAAAAAGTGTCCTGGAATATTGTGATGACACGGTTCATGGAGCATTGCGATGACAAGGGCCATGGCGAAATGTGAAGACAGGTGTCATGGGGCATTGTGATGACAGTGGTCATCTAGAATTGTGAAGAAAGATATCATGGAGCACTGGGATGACAGGGGCCATGGAGCATTGTGATGACAGGCGTCATGGGGCATTGTGATGACACGGCCATGGAACATTATGATGACAAGAATTCTGGAACATTGTGATAAAAAGGGCATGGACCATTGTGATTAGAGGGGCCAAGGAGCATTCTGATGACAACGGCATGGAGCATTGTGATGACCAGGGTCATCGAGCATTGTGATGACAGTGGTCATGAAGCATTGTGATGAATGTGGTCATGGATCATTGTGATGGCAAGTGTCGTGGATCATTGTAATGACAGGGGTCATAGAGCATTTTGATGACACGGTTATGGAATATTGTGAAGACAAGAAATCTGTAGCACAGTGATGAAAATGGAATGGAGCATTGTGATTACAGGGGTCATGGAGCATTGTGATGACAATTGTTCTAGAACATTGTGAAGACAGGGATCATGGAGCATAGTGATAAAAGGGGCCATGGAGCATTGTGATGACAGGTGTCATGGGACAATGTATTTACAATGGTCATGGAGCATTCTTAGAAAGGGAACATGGAGCAATTTGATTTCAGGGGCCATGAAAAATTGTGAATACATAGGCCATGGAGTATTCAGATGAATATGGTCAAGGATCACTGTGACGACAAGTGTCCTGGAATATTGTAATGACACGGTTCATGGAGCATTGCGATGACAAGGGCCATGGCGAAATGTGAAGACAGGTGTCATGGGGCATTGTGATGACAGTGGTCATCTAGAATTGTGAAGAAAGATATCATGGAGCACTGGGATGACAGTGGCCATGGAGCATTGTGATGACAGGGGTCATGGAGCATTGTGATGACACGGCCATGGAACATTATTATGACAAGAATTCTGGAGCATTGTGATAAAAAGTCATGGACCATTGTGATTAGATGGGCCAAGGAGCATTCTGATGACAACGGCATGGAGCATTGTGACGACACTTGTTCTAGAACATTGTGAAGACAGGGGTCATAGAGCATTGTGAGGACACGGTTATGGAATATTGTGATGACCAGAATTCTGTAGCACAGTGATGAAAAGGGAATGGAGCATTGTGAGTACATGGGTCATCGAGCATTGTGATGACAATTGTTCTAGAACATTGTGAAGACAGGGATCATGGAGCATAGTGATGAATGGGGCCATGGAGCATTGTGATGACAGGCGTCATGGGACAATGTGTTGACAGTGGTCATGGAGCATTGTTAGAAAGGGAATATGGAGCAATTTGATTTCAGGGGCCATGATAAATTGTGAATACATAGGCCATGGAGTATTCAGATGAATGTGGTCAAGGATCATTGTGACGACAAGTGTCCTGGAATATTGTGATGACACGGTTCATGGAGCATTGCGATGACAAGGGCCATGGAGAAATGTGAAGACAGGTGTCATGGGGCTTTGTGATGACAGTTGTCATCTAGAATTGTGAAGAAAGATATCATGGAGCACTGGGATGACAGGGGCCATGGAGCATTGTGATGACAGGGGTCATGGGGCATTGTGATGACACGGCCATGGAACATTATGATGACAATAATTCTGGAGCATTGTGATAAAAAGGGCATGGACCATTGTGATTAGAGGGGCCAAGGAGCATTCTGATGACAACGGCATGGAGCATTGTGATGACAAGGGTCATCGAGCATTGTGATGACAGTGGTCATGAAGCATTGTGATGAATGTGGTTATGGATCATTGTGATGACAAGTGTGGTGGATCATTGTGATGACAGGGGTCATAGAGCATTGTGATGACACGGTTATGGAATATTGTGATGACCAGAATTCTGTAGCACTGTGATGAAAAGGGAATGGAGCATTGTGATTACACGGGTCATGGAGCATTGTGATGAAAATTGTTTAGAACATTGTGAAGACAGGGATCATGGAGCATAGTGATGAAAGGGGCCATGGAGCACTGTGATGACAGGCTTATGGGACATTGTGTTGATAGTGGTCATGGAACATTGTTAGAAAGGGAACATGGAGCAATTTAATTTCAGGGGTCATGAAAAATTGTGAATACATAGGCCATGGAGTATTCAGATGAATGTGGTCATGTATCATTGTGATGACAAGTGTCGTGGAGCATTGTGATGACAGGGGTCATAGAGCATTGTGATGACACGGTTATGGAATATTGTGATGACCAGAATTCTGTAACACTGTGATGAAAAGGGAATGGAGCATTGTGATTACAGGGGTCATGGAGTATTGTGATGACAATTGTTCTAGAACATTGTGAAGACAGGGATCATGGAGCACAGTGATGAATGGGGCCATGGAGCATTGTGATGACAGGCGTCATGGGACAATGTGTTGTCAGTGGTCATGGAGCATTGTTAGAAAGGGAACATGGAGCAATTTGATTTCAGGGGCCATGAAAAATTGTGAATACATCGGCCATGGAGTATTCAGATGAATGTGGTCAAGGATCATTGTGAAAAAAAGTGTCCTGGAATATTGTGATGACACGGTTCATGGAGCATTGCGATGAAAAGGGCCATGGCGAAATGTGATGAGAGTGGTCCTCTAGAATTGTGAAGAAAGATATCATGGAGCCCTGGGATGACAGGGGCCATGGAGCATTGTGATGACAGGGGTCATGGGGCATTGTGATGACACGGCCATGGAACATTATGATGACAAGTATTCTGGAGCATTGTGATAAAAAGGGTATGGACCATTGTGATTAGAGGGGTCAAGGAGCATTCTGATGACAACGGCATGGAGCATTGTGATGACCAGGATCATCGAGCATTGTGATGACAGTGGTCATGAAGCATTGTGATGAATGTCGTCATGGATCATTGTGATGACAAGTGTCGTGGAGCATTGTGATGACAGGGGTCATAGAGCATTGTGATGACACGGTTATGGAGTATTGTGATGGCCAGAATTCTGTAGCACTGTGATGAAAAGGGAATGGAGCATTGTGATTACAGTGGTCATGGAGCATTGTGATGACAATTGTTCTAGAACATTGTGAAGACAGGGATCATGGAGCATAGTGATGAAAGGGGCCATGGAGCATTGTGATGACAGGCGTCATGGGACAATGTGTTGAAAGTGGTCATGGAGCATTGTTAGAAAGGGAACATGGAGCAATTTGAATTCAGGGGCCATGAAAAATTGTGAATACATAGGCCATGGAGTATTCAGATGAATGTGGTCAAGGTTCAATGTGACGACAAGTGTCCTGGAATATTGTGATGACACGGTTCATGGAGCTTTGCGATGACAAGGGCCATGGCGAAATGTGAAGACAGGTGTCATGGGGCATTGTGATGACAGGGGTCATGGGGCATTGTGATGACACGGCCATGGAACATTATGATGACAAGAATTCTGGAGCATTGTGATAAAAAGGGCATGGACGTTTGTGATTAGAGGGGTCAAGGAGCATTCTGATGACAATGGCATGGAGCATTGAGATGACCAGGGTCATCGAATATTGTGATGACAGTGGTCATGAAGCATTGTGATGAATGTGGTCATGGATCATTGTGATGACAAGTGTCGTGGAGCATTGTGATGACAGGTGTCATGGGACAATGTGTTGACAATGGTCAAGGAGCATTGTTAGAAATGGAACATGGAGCAATTTAATTTCAGGGGCCATGAAAAATTGTGAATACATAGGCCAAAGGGTATTCAGATGAATGTGGTCAAGGATCAATTTGACGAAAAGTGTCCTGGAATATTGTGATGACACGGTTCATGGAGCATTGCGATGACAAGGGCCATGGCGAAATGTGAAGACAGGTGTCATGGGGCATTGTGATGACAGTGGTCATCTAGAATTGTGAAGAAAGATATCATGGAGCACTGAGATGACAGGGGCCATGGAGCATTGTGATGACAGGCGTCATGGGACATTGTGTTGACAGTTGTCATGGAGCATTGTTAGAAAGGGAACATGGAGCAATTTGATTTCAGGGGCCATGAAAAATTGTGAATACATAGGCCATGGAATATTCAGATGAATGTGGTCAAGGATCATTGTGACGAAAATTGTCCTGGAATATTGTGATAACACGGTTCATGGAGCATTGCGATGACAAGGGCCATGGCGAAATGTGAAGACAGGTGTCATGGGGCATTGTGAAGACAGTGGTCATCTAGAATTGTGAAGAAAGATATCATGGAGCACTGGGATGACAGGGGCCATGGAGCATTGTGATGACAGGGGTCATGGGGCATTGTGATGACACGGCCATGGAACATTATGATGGCAAGAATTCTGGAGCATTGTGATAAAAAGGGCATGTACCATTGTGATTAGAGGGGTCAAGGAGCATTCTGATGACAACGTCATGGAGCATTGTGATGACAAGTGTCATCGAGCATTGTGATGACAGTGGTCATGAAGCATTGTGATGAATGGGGTCATGGATTATTGTGATGACAAGTGTCGTGGAGCATTGTGATGACAGGGGTCATAGAGCATTGTGATGACAGGGTTATGGAATATTGTGAAGACCAGAAATTTGTAGCACAGTGATGAAAATGGAATGGAGCATTGTGATTACAGGGGTCATGGAGAAATGTGATGAAAATTGTTCTAGAAAATTGTGAAGACAGGGATCATGGAGCATAGTGATGAAAGGGGCCATGGAGCATTGTGATGACAGGCGTCATGGGACAATGTGTTGACAGTGGTCATTGAGCATTGTTAGAAAGGGAACATGGAGCAATTTGATTTCAGGGGCCATGAAAAATTGTGAATACATAGGCCATGGATTATTCAGATGAATGTGGTCAAGGATCATTGTGACAAAAAGTGTCCTGGAATATTGTGATGACACGGTTCATGGAGCATTGCGATGACAAGGGCCATGGCGAAATGTGAAGACGGGTGTCATGGAGCATTGTGATGACAGTGGTCATCTAGAATTGTGAAGAAAGGTATCATGGAGCACTGGGATGACAGGGGCCATGGAGCATTGTGATGACAGGGGTCATGGGGCATTGTGATGACACGGCCATGGAACATTATGATGACAAGAATTCTGGAGCATTGTGATAAAAAGGGCATGGACCATTGTGATTAGAGGGGCCAAGGAGCATTCTGATGACAACGGCATGGAGCATTGTGATGAAAAGGGTCATCGAGCATTGTGATGACAGTGGTCATGAAGCATTGTGATGAATGTGGTCATGGATCATTGTGATGACAAGTGTCGTGGAGCATTGTGATGACAGGTGTCATAGAGCATTGTGATGACACGTTTATGGAGTATTGTGATGACCAGAATTCTGTAGCACTGTGATGAAAAGGGAATGGAGCATTGTGATTACAGGGGTCATGGAGCATTTTGATGAATGTGGTCATGGATCATTGTGATGAAAAGTGTAGTGGAGCATTGTGATGACAGGTGTCATAGAGCATTGTGATGACACGGTTATGGAATATTTTTAAGACCAGAATTCTGTAGCACTGTGATGAAAAAGGAATGGAGAATTGTGATTACAGGGGTCATGGAGCATTGTGATGACAATTGTTCTAGAACATTGTGAAGACAGGGGTCATGGAGCATAGTGATGAAAGGGGCCATGGAGCATTGTGATGACAGGTGTCATGGGACAATGTGTTGACAATGGTCAAGGAGCATTGTTTGAAAGGGAACATGGAGCAATTTCATTTCAGGGGCCATGAAAAATTGTGAATACATAGGCCAAAGAGTATTCAGATGAATGTGGTCAAGGACCATTGTGACAAAAAGTGTCCTGGAATATTGTGATGACACGGTTCATGGAGCATTGCGATGACAAGGGCCATGGCGAAATGTGAAGACAGGTGTCATGGGGCATTGTGATGAGAGTGGTCATCTAGAATTGTGAAGAAAGATATCATGGAGCACTGGGATGAAAGGGGCCATGGAGCATTGTGATGACAGGGGTCATTGGGCATTGTGATGACACGGCCATGGAACATTATGATGACAAGAATTCTGGAGTATTGTGATAAAAAGGTCATGGACCATTGTGATTAGAGTGGTCAAGGAGCATTCTGATGACAACGTCATGGAGCATTGTGATGACAATGGTCATTGAGCATTGTGATGACAGTGGTCATGAAGCATTGTGATGAATGTGGTCATGGATCATTGTGATGACAAGTGTCGTGGAGCATTGTGATGACAGGGGTCATAGAGCATTGTGATGACACGGTTATGGAATATTGTGAAGCCCAGAATTCTGTAGCACTGTGATGAAAAGGGAATGGAGCATTGTGATTACAGGGGTCATGGAGCATTGTGAAGACAATTGTTCTAGAACATTGTGAAGACAGGGGTCAGGGGGCATAGTGATGAAAGGGGCCATGGAGCATTGTGATGACAGGCGTCATGGGACAATGTGTTGACAGTGGTCATGGAGCATTGTTAGAAAGGGAACATGGAGCAATTTGATTTCAGGGGCCATGAAAAATTGTGAATACATAGGCCATGGAGTATTCAGATGAATGTGGTCAAGGATCATTGTGACAAAAAGTGTCCTAGAATATTGTGATGACACAGTTCATGGAGCATTGCGATGACAAGGGCCATGGCGAAATGTGAAGACAGGTGTCATGGGGCATTGTGAAGACAGTGGTCATCTAGAATTGTGAAGAAAGATATCATGGAGCACTGGGATGACAGGGGCCATGGAGCATTGTGATGACAGGGGTCATGGGGCATGGTGATGACACGGCCATGGAACATTATGATGGCAAGAATTCTGGAGCATTGTGATAAAAAGGGCATGGACCATTGTGATTAGAGGGGGCAAGGAGCATTCTGATGACAACGGCATGGAGCATTGTGATGACAAGGGTCATCGAGCATTGTGATGACAGTGGTCATGAAGCATTGTGATGAATGGGTCATGGATCTTTGTGATGACAGGTGTCGTGGAGCATTGTGATGACAGGGGTCATAGAGCATTGTGATGACACGGTTATGGAATATTGTGAAGACCAGTAATCTGTAGCACAGTGATGAAAATGGAATGGAGCATTGTGATTACAGGGGTCATGGAGAAATGTGATGACAATTGTTCTAGAAAATTGTGAAGACAGGGTTCATGGAGCATAGTGATGAAAGGGGCCATGGAGCATTGTGATGACAGGCGTCATGGGACATTGTGTTGACAGTGGTCATGGAGAATTGTTAGAAAGGGAACATGGAGCAATTTGATTTCAGGGGCCATGAAAAATTGTGAATACATAGGCCATGGAGTATTCAGATGAATGTGGTCAAGGATCATTGTGATGAAAAGTGTCCTGGAATATCGTGATGACACGGTTCATGGAGCATTGCGATGACAAGGGCCATGGCGAAATGTGAAGACAGGTGTCATGGGGCATTGTGATGACAGTGGTCATCTAGAATTGTGAAGAAAGATATCATGGAGCACTGGGATGACAGGGGCCATGGAGCATTGTGATGACAGGCGTCATGGGGCATTGTGATGACACGGCCATGGAACATTATGATGACAAGAATTCTGGAACATTGTGATAAAAAGGGCATGGACCATTGTGATTAGAGGGGCCAAGGAGCATTCTGATGACAACGGCATGGAGCATTGTGATGACCAGTGTCATCGAGCATTGTGATGACAGTGGTCATGAAGCATTGTGATGAATGTGGTCATGGATCATTGTGATGACAAGTGTCGTGGATCATTGTGATGACAGGGGTCATAGAGCATTGTGATGACACGGTTATGGAATATTGTGAAGACCAGGAATCTGTAGCACAGTGATGAAAATGGAATGGAGCATTGTGATTACAGGGGTCATGGAGCATTGTGATGACAATTGTTCTAGAACATTGTGAAGACAGGGATCATGGAGCATAGTGATAAAAGGGGCCATGGAGCATTGTGATGACAGGTGTCATGGGACAATGTATTTACAATGGTCATGGAGAATTGTTAGAAAGGGAACATGGAGCAATTTGATTTCAGGGGCCATGAAAAATTGCGAATACATACGCCATGGAGTATTCAGATGAATGTGGTCAAGGATCATTGTGACGAAAAGTGTCCTGGAAAATTGTGATGACACGGTTCATGGAGCATTGCGATGACAAGGGCCATGGCGAAATGTGAAGACAGGTGGCATGGGGCATTGTGATGACAGTGGTCATCTAGAATTGTGAAGAAAGATATCATGGAGCACTGGGATGACAGGGGCCATGGAGCATTGTGATGACAGGGGTCATGGGGCATTGTGATGACACGGCCATGGAACATTATTATGACAAGAATTCTGGAGCATTGTGATAAAAAGTCATGGACCATTGTGATTAGATGGGCCAAGGAGCATTCTGATGACAACGGCATGGAGCATTGTGACGACAATTGTTCTAGAACATTGTGAAGACAGGGGTCATAGAGCATTGTGAGGACACGGTTATGGAATATTGTGATGACCAGAATTCTGTAGCACAGTGATGAAAAGGGAATGGTGCATTGTGAGTACAGGGGTCATGGAGCATTGTGATGAAAATTGTTTAGAACATTGTGAAGACAGGGATCATGGAGCATAGTGATGAAAGGGGCCATGGAGCATTGTGATGACAGGCTTATGGGACATTGTGTTGATAGTGGTCATGGAGCATTGTTAGAAAGGGAACATGGAGCAATTTAATTTCAGGGGTCATGAAAAATTGTGAATACATAGGCCATGGAGTATTCAGATGAATGTTGTCATGGATCATTGTGATGACAAGTGTCGTGGAGCATTGTGATGACAGGGGTCATAGAGCATTGTGATGACACGGTTATGGAATATTGTGATGACCAGAATTCTGTAGCACTGTGATGAAAAGGGAATGGAGCATTGTGATTACAGGGGTCATGGAGCATTGTGATGATAATTGTTCTAGAACATTGTGAAGACAGGGATCATGGAGCACAGTGATGAATGGGGCCATGGAGCATTGTGATGACAGGCGTCATGGGAAAATGTGTTGTCAGTGGTCATGGAGCATTGTTAGAAAGGGAACATGGAGCAATTTGATTTCAGGGGCCATGAAAAATTGTGAATACATCGGCCATGGAGTATTCAGATGAATGTGGTCAAGGATCATTGTGACAAAATTGTCCTGGAATATTGTGATGACACGGTTCATGGAGCATTGCGATGAAAAGGGCCATGGCGAAATGTGATGAGAGTGGTCCTCTAGAATTGTGAAGAAAGATATCATGGAGCCCTGGGATGACAGGGGCCATGGAGCATTGTGATGACAGGGGTCATGGGGCATTGTGATGACACGGCCATGGAACATTATGATGACAAGAATTCTGGAGCATTGTGATAAAAAGGGCATGGACCATTGTGATTAGAGGGGTCAAGGAGCATTCTGATGACAACGGCATGGAGCATTGTGATGACCAGTGTCATCGAGCATTTTGATGACAGTGGTCATGAAGCATTGTGATGAATGTCGTCATGGATCATTGTGATGACAAGTGTCGTGGAGCATTGTGATGACAGGGGTCATAGAGCATTGTGATGACACGGTTATGGAATATTGTGATGACCAGAATTCTGTAGCACTGTGATGAAAAGGGAAAGGAGCATTGTGAGTACAGGGGTCATGGAGCATTGTGATGACAATTGTTCTAGAACATTGTGAAGACAGGGATCATGGAGCATAGTGATGAATGGGGACATGGAGCATTGTGATGACAGGCGTCATGGGACAATGTGTTGACAGTTGTCATGGAGCATTTTTAGAAAGGGAACATGGAGCAATTTGATTTCAGGGGCCATGAAAAATTGTGAATACATAGGCCATGGAGTATTCAGATGAATGTGGTCAAGGATCATTGTGACAAAAAGTGTCCTGGAATATTGTGATGACACGGTTCATGGAGCATTGCGATGACAAGGGCCATGGCGAAATGTGAAGACAGGTGTCATGGGGCATTGTGATGACAGTGGTCATCTAGAATTGTGAAGAAAGATATCATGGAGCACTGGGATGACAGGGGCCATGGAGCATTGTGATGACAGGCGTCATGGGGCATTGTGATGACACGGCCATGGAACATTATGATGACAAGAATTCTGGAACATTGTGATAAAAAGGGCATGGACCATTGTGATTAGAGGGGCCAAGGAGCATTCTGATGACAACGGCATGGAGCATTGTGATGATCAGGGTCATCGAGCATTGTGATGACAGTGGTCATGAAGCATTGTGATGAATGTGGTCATGGATCATTGTGATGACAAGTGTCGTGGATCATTGTAATGACAGGGGTCATAGAGCATTTTGATGACACGGTTATGGAATATTGTGAAGACCAGAAATCTGTA
Source organism: Eschrichtius robustus (assembly GCF_028021215.1). NCBI lineage: Eukaryota > Metazoa > Chordata > Mammalia > Artiodactyla > Eschrichtiidae > Eschrichtius > Eschrichtius robustus. Next base: position 2,020,968 of record NW_027175412.1, read on the forward strand.
GCACAGTGATGAAAATGGAATGGAGCATTGTGATTACAGGGGTCATGGAGCATTGTGATGACAATTGTTCTAGAACATTGTGAAGACAGGGATCATGGAGCATAGTGATAAAAGGGGCCATGGAGCATTGTGATGACAGGTGTCATGGGACAATGTATTTACAATGGTCATGGAGCATTCTTAGAAAGGGAACATGGAGCAATTTGATTTCAGGGGCCATGAAAAATTGTGAATACATAGGCCATGGAGTATTCAGATGAATATGGTCAAGGATCATTGTGACGACAAGTGTCCTGGAATATTGTAATGACACGGTTCATGGAGCATTGCGATGACAAGGGCCATGGCGAAATGTGAAGACAGGTGTCATGGGGCATTGTGATGACAGTGGTCATCTAGAATTGTGAAGAAAGATATCATGGAGCACTGGGATGACAGGGGCCATGGAGCATTGTGATGACAGGGGTCATGGAGCATTGTGATGACACGGCCATGGAACATTATTATGACAAGAATTCTGGAGCATTGTGATAAAAAGTCATGGACCATTGTGATTAGATGGGCCAAGGAGCATTCTGATGACAACGGCATGGAGCATTGTGACGACACTTGTTCTAGAACATTGTGAAGACAGGGGTCATAGAGCATTGTGAGGACTCGGTTATGGAATATTGTGATGACCAGAATTCTGTAGCACTGTGATGAAAAGGGAATGGAGCATTGTGATTACAGGGGTCATGGAGCATTATGATGACAATTGTTCTAGAACATTGCGATGACAGGGATCATGGAGCATAGTGATGAAAGGGGCCATGGAGCATTGTGATGACAGGCGTCATGGGACATTGTGTTGACAGTTGTCATGGAGCATTGTTAGAAAGGGAACATGGAGCAATTTCATTTCAGGGGCCATGAAAAATTGTGAATACATAGGCCAAAGAGTATTCAGATGAATGTGGTCAAGGACCATTGTGACGAAAAGTGTCCTGGAATATTGTGATGACACGGTTCATGGAGCATTGCGATGACAAGGGCCATGGCGAAATGTGAAGACAGGTGTCATGGGGCATTGTGATGAGAGTGGTCATCTAGAATTGTGAAGAAAGATATCATGGAGCACTGGGATGAAAGGGGCCATGGAGCATTGTGATGACAGGGGTCATGGGGCATTGTGATGACACGGCCATGGAACATTATGATGACAAGAATTCTGGAGTATTGTGATAAAAAGGTCATGGACCATTGTGATTAGAGTGGTCAAGGAGCATTCTGATGACAACGGCATTGAGCATTGTGATGACAAGGGTCATCGAGCATTGTGATGACAGTGGTCATGGAGCATTGTGATGAATGTGGTTATGCATCATTGTGATGACAAGTGTCGTGGAGCATTGTGATGACAGGGGTCATAGAGCATTGTGATGACAGTGGTCATGAAGCATTGTGATGAATGTGGTCATGGATCATTGTGATGACAAGTGTCGTGGAGCATTGTGATGACAGGGGTCATAGAGCATTGTGAGGACACGGTTATGGAATATTGTGATGACCAGAATTCTGTAGCACTGTGATGCAAAGGGAATGGACCATTGTGATTACAGGGGTCATGGAGCATTGCGATGACAATTGTTCTAGAACATTGTGAAGACAGGGATCATGGAGCATAGTGATAAAAGGGGCCATGGAGCATTGTGATGACAGGCGTCCTGGGACAATGTGTTGACAGTGGTCATGGAGCATTGTTAGAAAGGGAACATGGAGCAATTTGATTTCAGGGGCCATGAAACGTTGTGAATACATAGGCCATGGAGTATTCAGATGAATATGGTCAAGGATCATTGTGACGACAAGTGTACTGGAATATTGAAATGACACGGTTCATGGAGCATTGCGATGACAAGGGCCATGGCGAAATGTGAAGACAGGTGTCATGGGGCATTGTGAAGACAGTGGTCATCTATAATTATGAAGAAAGATATCATGGCGCACTGGGATGACAGGGGCCATGGAGCAATGTGATGACAGGGGTCATGGGGCATTGTGATGACACGGCCATGAAACATTATGATGTCAAGAATTCTGGAGCATTGTGATAAAAAGGGCATGGACCATTGTGATTAGAGGGGCCAAGGAGCATTCTGATGACAACGGCATGGAGCATTGTGATGACAAGGGTCATCGAGCATTGTGATGACAGTGGTCATGAAGCATTGTGATGAATACGGTCATGGATCATTGTGATGAAAAGTGTCGTGGAGCATTGTGATGACAGGGGTCATAGAGCATTGTGATGACACGGTTATGGAATATTGTGATCACCAGAATTCTGTAGCACTGTGATGAAAAGGGAATGGAGCATTGTGATTACAGGGGTCATGGAGCATTGTGATGACCATTGTTCTAGAACATTGTGATGACAGGGGTCATGGAGCATAGTGATGAAAGGGGCCATGGAGCATTGTGATGACAGGCGTCATGGGACAATGTGTTGACAGTTGTCATGGAGCATTGTTAGAAAGGGAACATGGAGCAATTTGATTTCAGGGGCCATGAAAAATTGTGAATACATAGGCCATGGAGTATTCAGATGAATGTGGTCAAGGATCATTGTGACGAAAAGTGTCCTGGAATATTGTGATGACACGTTTCATGGAGCATTGCGATAACAAGAGCCATGGCGAAATGTGAAGACAGGTGTCATGGGGCATTGTGATGACAGTGGTCATCTAGAATTGTGAAGAAAGATATCATGGAGCACTGGGATGACAGGGGCCAGGGAGCATTGTGATGACAGGGGTCATGGGGCATTGTGATGACACGGCCATGGAACATTATGATGACAAGAATTCTGGAGCATTGTGATAAAAAGGGCATGGACCATTGTGATTAGAGGGGCCAAGGAGCATTCTGATGACAACGGCATGGAGCATTGTGATGACAAGGGTCATCGAACATTGTGATGACAGTGGTCATGAAGCATTGTGATGAATGTGGTCATGGATCATTGTGATGACAAGTGTCGTGGAGCATTGTGATGACAGGGGTCATAGAGCATTGTGATGACACGGTTATGGAATATTGTGATGACCAGAATTCTGTAGCACTGTGATGAAAAGGGAATGGAGCATTGTGAGTACAGGGGTCATGGAGCATTGTGATGACAATTGTTCTAGAACATTGTGAAGACAGGGATCATGGAGCATAGTGATGAAAGGGGCCATGGAGCATTGTGATGACAGGCGTCATGGGACAATGTGTTGACAGTTGTCATAGAGCATTGTTAGAAAGGGAACATGGAGCAATTTGATTTCAGGGGCCATGAAAAATTGTGAATACATAGGCCATGGAGTATTCAGATGAATGTGGTCAAGGATCATTGTGACAAAATTTGTCCTGGAATATTGTGATGACACGGTTCATGGAGCATTGCGATGACAAGGGCCATGGCGAAATGTGAAGACAGGTGTCATGGGGCATTGTGATGACAGTGGTCATCTAGAATTGTGAAGAAAGATATCATGGAGCACTGGGATGACAGGGGCCATGAAGCATTGTGATGACAGGCGTCTTGGGGCATTGTGATGACACGGCCATGGAACATTATGATGACAAGAATTCTGGAGCATTGTGATAAAAAGGGCATGGACCATTGTGATTAGAGGGGCCAAGGAGCATTCTGATGACAACGGCATGGTGCATTGTGATGACCAGTGTCATCGAGCATTGTGATGACAGTGGTCATGAAGCATTGTGATGAATGTGGTCATGGATCATTGTGATGACAAGTGTCGTGGAGCATTGTGATGACAGGGGTCATAGAGCATTGTGATGACACGGTTATGGAATATTGTGATGACCAGAATTCTGTAGCACTGTGATGCAAAGGGAATGGAGCATTGTGATTACAGGGGTCATGGAGCATTGTGATGACAATTGTTCTAGAACATTGTGAAGACAGGGATCATGGAGCATAGTGATGAAAGGGGCCATGGAGCATTGTGATGACAGGCGTCCTGGGACAATGTGTTGACAGTGGTCATGGAGCATTGTTAGAAAGGGAACATGGAGCAATTTGATTTCAGGGGCCATGAAAAGTTGTGAATACATAGGCCATGGAGTATTCAGATGAATATGGTCAAGGATCATTGTGACGACAAGTGTACTGGAATATTGTGATGACACGTTTCATGGAGCATTGCGATGACAAGAGCCATGGCGAAATGTGAAGACAGGTGTCATGGGGCATTGTGATGACAGTGGTCATCTAGAATTGTGAAGAAAGATATCATGGAGCACTGGGATGACAGGGGCCAGGGAGCATTGTGATGACAGGGGTAATGGGGCATTGTGATGACACGGCCATGGAACATTATGATGACAAGAATTCTGGAGCATTGTGATAAAAAGGGCATGGACCATTGTGATTAGAGGGGCCAAGGAGCATTCTGATGACAACGGCATGGAGCATTGTGATGACAAGGGTCATCGAACATTGTGATGACAGTGGTCATGAAGCATTGTGATGAATGTGGTCATGGATCATTGTGATGACAAGTGTCGTGGAGCATTGTGATGACAGGGGTCATAGAGCATTGTGAGGACACGGTTATGGAATATTGTGATGACCAGAATTCTGTAGCACTGTGATGAAAAGGGAATGGAGCATTGTGAGTACAGGGGTCATGGAGCATTGTGATGACAATTGTTCTAGAACATTGTGAAGACAGGGATCATGGAGCATAGTGATGAAAGGGGCCATGGAGCATTGTGATGACAGGCGTCCTGGGACAATGTGTTGACAGTGGTCATGGAGCATTGTTAGAAAGGGAACATGGAGCAATTTGATTTCAGGGGCCATGAAAAGTTGTGAATACATAGGCCATGGAGTATTCAGATGAATATGGTCAAGGATCATTGTGACGACAAGTGTACTGGAATATTGTAATGACACGGTTCATGGAGCATTGCGATGACAAGGGCCATGGCGAAATGTGAAGACAGGTGTCATGGGGCATTGTGAAGACAGTGGTCATCTATAATTATGAAGAAAGATATCATGGCGCACTGGGATGACAGGGGCCATGGAGCATTGTGATGACAGGGGTCATGGGGCATTGTGATGACACGGCCATGGAACATTATGATGTCAAGAATTCTGGAGCATTGAGATAAAAAGGGCATGGACCATTGTGATTAGAGGGGCCAAGGAGCATTCTGATGACAACGGCATGGAGCATTGTGATGACAAGGGTCATCGAGCATTGTGATGACAGTGGTCATGAAGCATTGTGATGAATGTGGTCATGGATCATTGTGATGACAAGTGTCGTGGAGCATTGTGATGACAGGGGTCATAGAGCATTGTGATGGCACGGTTATGGAATATTGTGATGACCAGAATTCTGTAGCACTGTGATGAAAAGGGAATGGAGCATTGTGATTACAGGGGTCATGGAGCATCGTGATGACCATTGTTCTAGAACATTGTGATGACAGGGATCATGGAGCATAGTGATGAAAGGGGCCATGGAGCATTGTGATGACTGGCGTCATTGGACAATGTGTTGCCAGTGGTCATGGAGAATTGTTAGAAAGGGAACATGGAGCAATTTGATTTCAGGGGCCATGAAAAATTGTGAATACATAGGCCATGGAGTATTCAGATGTATGTGGTCAAGGATCATTGTGACGACAAGTGTCCTGGAATAATGTGATGACACGGTTCATGGAGCATTGCGATGACAAGGGCAATTGCGAAATGTGAAGACAGGTGTCATGGGACATTGTGATTGCAGTGGTCATCTAGAATTGTGAAGAAAGATATCATGGAGCACTGGGATGACAGGGGCCATGGAGCATTGTGATGACAGGCGTCATGGGGCATTGTGATGACACGGCCATGGAACATTATGATGACAAGAATTCTGGAGCATTGTGATAAAAACGGCATGGACCATTGTGATTAGAGGGGCCAAGGAGCATTCTGACGACAACGGCTTGGAGCATTGTGATGACCAGGGACATCGAGCATTGTGATGACAGTGGTCATGAAGCATTGTGATGAATGTGGTCATGGATCATTGTGATGACAAGTGTCGTGGATCATTGTGATGACAGGGGTCATAGAGCATTGTGATGACACGGTTATGGAATATTGTGATGACCAGAATTCTGTAGCACTGAGATGAAAAGGGAATGGAGCATTGTGATTACAGGGGTCATGGAGCATTGTGATGACAATTGTTCTAGAACATTGTGAAGACAGGGATCATGGAGCATAGTGATGAAAGGGGCCATGGAGCATTGTGATGACAGGCGTCATGGGACAATGTGTTGACAGTGGTCTTGGATCATTGTTAGAAAGGGAACATGGAGCCATTTGATTTCAGGGGCCATGAAAAATTGTGAATACATAGGCCATGGAGTATTCAGATGAATGTGGTCAAGGATCATTGTGACGAAAAGTGTCCTGGAATATTGTGATGACACGGTTCATGGAGCAGTGCGATGACAAGGGACATGGCGAAATGTGAAGACAGGTGTCATGGGGCATTGTGATGACAGTGGTCATCTAGAATTGTGAAGAAAGATATCATGGAGCACTGGGATGACAGGGGCCATGGAGCATTGTGATGACAGGCGTCATGGGGCATTGTGATGACACGGCCATGGAACATTATGATGACAAGAATTCTGGAACATTGTGATAAAAAGGGAATGGACCATTGTGATTAGAGGGGCCAAGGAGCATTCTGATGACAACAGCATGGAGCATTGTGATGACCAGGGTCATCGAGCATTGTGATGACAATGGTCATGAAGCATTGTGATGAATGTGGTCATGGATCATTGTGATGACAAGTGTCGTGGAGCATTGTGATGACAGGGGTCATAGAGCATTGTGATGACACGGTTATGGAATATTGTGATGACCAGAATTCTGTAGCACTGTGATGAAAAGGGAATGGAGCATTGTGAGTACAGGGGTCATGGAGCTTTGTGATCACAATTGTTCTAGAACATTGTGAAGACAGGGATCATGGAGCATAGTGATGAAAGGGGACATGGAGCATTGTGATGACAGGCGTCATGGGACAATGTGTTGACAGTTGTCATGGAGCATTGTTAGAAAGTGAACATGGAGCAATTTGATTTCAGGGGCCATGAAAAATTGTGAATACATAGGCCATGGAGTATTCAGATGAATGTGGTCAAGGATCATTGTGACGAAAAGTGTCCTGGAATATTGTGATGACACGTTTCATGGAGCATTGCGATGACAAGAGCCATGGCGAAATGTGAAGACAGGTGTCATGGGTCATTGTGATGACAGTGGTCATCTAGAATTGTGAAGAAAGATATCATGGAGCACTGGGATGACAGGGGCCAGGGAGCATTGTGATGACAGGGGTCATGGGGCATTGTGATGACACGGCCATGGAACATTATGATGACAAGAATTCTGGAGCATTGTGATAAAAAGGGCATGGACCATTGTGATTAGAGGGGCCAAGGAGCATTCTGATGACAACGGCATGGAGCATTGTGATGACCATGGTCATCGAGCATTGTGATGACAGTGGTCATGAAGCATTGTGATGAATGTGGTCATGGATCATTGTGATGACAAGTGTCGTGGAGCATTGTGATGACAGGGGTCATAGAGCATTGTGAGGACACGGTTATGGAATATTGTGATGACCAGAATTCTGTAGCACTGTGATGCAAAGGGAATAGAGCATTGTGATTACAGGGGTCATGGAGCATTGCGATGACAATTGTTCTAGAACATTGTGAAGACAGGGATCATGGAGCATAGTATGAAAGGGGCCATGGAGCATTGTGATGACAGGCGTCCTGGGACAATGTGTTGACAGTGGTCATGGAGCATTGTTAGAAAGGGAACATGGAGCAATTTGATTTCAGGGGCCATGAAAAGTTGTGAATACATAGGCCATGGAGTATTCAGATGAATATGGTCAAGGATCATTGTGACGACAAGTGTACTGGAATATTGTGATGACACGGTTCATGGAGCATTGCGATGACAAGGGACATGGCGAAATGTGAAGACAGGTGTCATGGGGCATTGTGATGACAGTGGTCATCTAGAATTGTGAAGAAAGATATCATGGAGCACTGGGATGACAGGGGCCATGGAGCATTGTGATGACAGGCGTCATGGGGCATTGTGATGACACGGCCATGGAACATTATGATGTCAAGAATTCTGGAGCTTTGTGATAAAAAGGGCATGGACCATTGTGATTAGAGGGGCCAAGGAGCATTCTGATGACAACGGCATGGAGCATTGTGATGACCAGGGTCATCGAGCATTGTGATGACAGTGGTCATGAAGCATTGTGATGAATATGGTCATGGATCATTGTGATGACAAGTGTCGTGGAGCATTGTGATGACAGGGGTCATAGTGCATTGTGATGACACGGTTATGGAATATTGTGATGACCAGAATTCTGTAGCACTGAGATGAAAAGGGAATGGAGCATTGTGATTACAGGGGTCATGGAGCATTGTGATGACAATTGTTCTAGAACATTGTGAAGACAGGGATCATGGAGCATAGTGATGAAAGGGGCCATGGAGCATTGTGATGACAGGCGTCATGGGACAATGTGTTGACAGTGGTCTTGGATCATTGTTAGAAAGGGAACATGGAGCAATTTGATTTCAGGGGCCATGAAAAATTGTGAATACATAGGCCATGGAGTATTCAGATGAATGTGGTCAAGGATCATTGTGATGAAAAGTGTCCTGGAATATTGTGATGACACAGTTCATGGAGCATTGCGATGACAAGGGCCATGGCGAAATGTGAAGACAGGTGTCATGGGACATTGTGATGACAGTGGTCATCTAGAATTGTGAAGAAAGATATCATGGAGCACTGGGATGACAGGGGCCATGGAACATTGTGATGACAGGGGTCATGGGGCATTGTGATGACACGGCCATGGAACATTATGATGACAAGAATTCTGGAGCATTGTGATAAAAAGGGCATGGACCATTGTGATAAGAGGGGCCAAGGAGCATTCTGATGACAACGGCATGGAGCATTGTGATGACCAGGGTCATCGAGCATTGTGATGACAGTGGTCATGAAGCATTGTGATGAATGTGTTCATGGATCATTGTGATGACAAGTGTCGTGGAGCATTGTGATGACAGGGGTCATAGAACATTGTGATGACACGGTTATGGAATATTGTGATGACCAGAATTCTGTAGCACTGTGATGAAAAGGGAATGGAGCATTGTGAGTACAGGGGTCATGGAGCATTGTGATGACAATTGTTCTAGAACATTGTGAAGACAGGGATCATGGAGCATAGTGATGAAAGGGGCCATGGAGCATTGTGATGACAGGCGTCCTGGGACAATGTGTTGACAGTGGTCATGGAGCATTGTTAGAAAGGGAACATGGAGCAATTTGATTTCAGGGGCCATGAAAAGTTGTGAATACATAGGCCATGGAGTATTCAGATGAATATGGTCAAGGATCCTTGTGACGACAAGTGTAATGGAATATTGTAATGACACGGTTCATGGAGCATTTCGATGACAAGGGCCATGGCGAAATGTGAAGACAGGTGTCATGGGGCATTGTGAAGACAGTGGTCATCTATAATTATGAAGAAAGATATCATGGTGCACTGGGATGACAGGGGCCATGGAGCATTGTGATGACAGGCGTCATGGGACAATGTGTTGACAGTGGTCTTGAATCATTGTTAGAAAGGGAACATGGAGCAATTTGATTTCAGGGGATATGAAAAATTGTGAATACATAGGCCATGGAGGATTCAGATGAATGTGGGCAAGGATCATTGTGATGAAAATTGTCCTGGAATATTGTGATGACACGGTTCATGGCGCATTGCGATGACAAGGGCCATGGCGAAATGTGAAGACAGTTGTCATGGGGCATTGTGATGACACGGCCATGGAACATTAGGATGACAAGAAATCTGGAGCATTGTGATAAAAAGGGCATGGACCATTGTGATTGGAGGGGCCAAGGAGCATTCTGATGACAACGGCATGGAGCATTGTGATGACAAGGGTCATCGAGCATTGTGATGACAGTGGTCATGAAGCATTGTGATGAATGTGGTCATGGATCATTGTGATGACAAGTGTCGTGTAGCATTGTGATGACAGGGGTCATAGAGCATTGTGATGACACGGTTATTGAATATTGTGATGACCAGAATTCTGTAGCACTGTGATGAAAAGGGAAAGGAGCATTGTGATTACAGGGGTCATGGAGCATCGTGATGACAATTGTTTAGAACATTGTGAAGACAGGGATCATGGAGCATAGTGATGAAAGGGGCCATGGAGCATTGTGATGACAGGCGTCATGGGACAATGTGTTGACAGTGGTCATGGAGCATTGTTAGAAAGGGAACATGGAGCAATTTGATTTCAGGGGATATGAAAAATTGTGAATACATAGGCCATGGAGTATTCAGATGAATGTGGGCAAGGATCATTGTGACGACAAGTGTCCTGGAATATTGTGATGACACGGTTCATGGAGCATTGCGATGACAAGGGCCATGGCGAAATGTGAAGACAGTTGTCATGGGGCTTTGTGATGACAGTGGTCATCTAGAATTGTGAAGAAAGATATCATGGAGCAGTGGGATGACGGGGGCCATGGAGCATTGTGATGACAGGGGTTATGGGGCATTGTGATGACACGGACATGGAACATTATGATGACAAGAATTCTGGAGCATTGTGATAAATAGGGCATGGACCATTGTGATTAGAGGGGCCAAGGAGCATTCTGATGACAACGGCATGGAGCATTTTGATGACAAGTTTCATCGAGCATTGTGATGATAGTGGTCATGAAGCATTGTGATGAATGTGGTCATGGATCATTGTGATGACAAGTGTCGTGGAGCATTGTGATGACAGGTCTCATAGAGCATTTTGATGACACGGTTATGGAATATTGTGATGACCAGAATTCTGTAGCACTGTGATGAAAAGGGAATGGAGCATTGTGATTACAGGGGTCATGGAGCATTGTGATGACAATTGTTCTAGAACATTGCGATGACAGGGATCATGGAGCATAGTGATGAAAGGGGCCATGGAGCATTGGGATGACAGGCGTCATGGGACATTGTGTTGACAGTGGTCTTGGAGCATTGTTAGAAAGGGAACATGGAGCAATTTGATTTCAGGGGATATGAAAAATTGTGAATACATAGGCCATGGAGTATTCAGATGAATGTGGGCAAGGATCATTGTGACGACAAGTGTCCTGGCATATTGTGATGACACGGTTCATGGAGCATTGCGATGACAAGGGCCATGGCGAAATGTGAAGACAGTTGTCATGGGGCTTTGTGATGACAGTGGTCATCTAGAATTGTGAAGAAAGATATCATGGAGCACTGGGATGACAGGGGCCATGGAGCATTGTGATGACAGGGGTCATGGGGCATTGTGATGACACGGCCATGGAACATTACGATGACAAGAATTCTGGAGCATTGTGATAAAAAGGGCATGGACCACTGTGATTAGAGGGGCCAAGGAGCATTCTGATGACAACGGCATGGAGCATTTTGATGACAAGTTTCATCGAGCATTGTGATGATAGTGGTCATGAAGCATTGTGATGAATGTGGTCATGGATCGTTGTGATGAAAAGTGTCGTGGAGCATTGTGATGACAGGTCTCATAGAGCATTTTGATGACACGGTTATGGAATATTGTGATGACCAGAATTCTGTAGCACTGTGATGAAAAGGGAATGGAGCATTGTGATTACAGGGGTCATGGAGCATTGTGATGACAATTGTTCTAGAACATTGCGATGACAGGGATCATGGAGCATAGTGATGAAAGGGGCCATGGAGCATTGTGATGACAGGCGTCATGGGATATTGTGTTGACAGTGGTCTTGGAGCATTGTTAGAAAGGGAACATGGAGCAATTTGATTTCAGGTGCCATGAACAATTGTGAATACATAGGCCATGGAGTATTCAGATGAATGTGGTCAAGGATCATTGTGAAGAAAAGTGTACTGGAATATTGTGATGACACGGTTCATGGAACATTGCGATGACAAGGGCCATGGCGAAATGTGAAGACAGGTGTCATGGGGCATTGTGATGACAGTGGTCATCTAGAATTGTGAAGAAAGATATCATGGAGCACTGGGATGACAGGGGCCATGGAGCATTGTGATGACATGGGTCATGGGGCATTGTGATGACACGGCCATGGAACATTATGATGACAAGAATTCTGGAGCATTGTGATAAATAGGGCATGGACCATTGTGATTAGAAGGGCCAAGGAGCATTCTGATGACAACGGCATGGAGCATTGTGATGACAATGTTCATCGAGCATTGTGATGACAGTGGTCATGAATCATTGTGATGAATGTGGTCATGGATCATTGTGATGACAAGAGTCGTGGAGCACTGTGATGACAGGGGTCATAGAGCATTGTGATGACACGGTTATGGAATATTGTGATGACCAGAATTCTGTAGCACTGAGATGAAAAGGGAATGGAGCATTGTGATGACAGGCGTCATGGGACAATGTGTTGACAGTGGTCTTGGATCACTGTTAGAAAGGGAACATGGAGCAATTTGATTTCAGGGGCCATGAAAAATTGTGAATACATAGGCCATGGAGTATTCAGATGAATGTGGTCAAGGATCATTGTGATGAAAAGTGTCCTGGAATATTGTGAGGACACGGTTCATGGAGCATTGCGATGACAAGGGCCATGGCGAAATGTGAAGACAGGTGTCATGGGGCATTGTGATGACAGTGGTCATCTAGAATTGTGAAGAAAGATATCATGGAGCACTTGGATGACAGGGGCCATGGAACATTGTGATGACAGGGGTCATGGGGCATTGTGATGACACCGCCATGGAACATTATGTTGACAAGAATTCTGGAGCATTGTGATAAAATGGGCATGGACCATTGTGATTAGAGGGGCCAAGGAGCATTCTGATGACAACGGCATGGAGCATTGTGATGACAGGGGTCATCGAGCATTGTGATGACAGTGGTCATGAAGCATTGTGATGAATGTGGTCATGGATCATTGTGATGACAAGTGTCGTGGAGCATTGTGATGACAGGGGTCATAGAGCATTGTGATGACACGGTTATGGAATATTGTGATGACCAGAATTCTGTAGCACTGTGATGAAAATGGAATGGAGCATTGTGATTACAGGGGTCATGGAGCATTGTGATGACCATTGTTCTAGAACATTGTGACGACAGGGATCATGGAGCATAGTGATGAAATGGGCCATGGGGCATTGTGATGACAGGCGTCATGGGACATTGTGTTGACAGTGGTCATGGAGAATTGTTAGAAAGGGAACATGGAGCAATTTGATTTCAGGGGCCATGAAAAATTGTGAATACATAGGCCATGGAGTATTCAGATGAATGTGGTCAAGGATCATTGTGAATACAAGTGTCCCGGAATATTGTGATGACACGGTTCATGGAGCATTGCGATGACAAGGGCCATGGCGAAATGTGATGACAGGTGTCATGGGGCATTGTGATGACAGTGGTCATCTAGAATTGTGAAGAAAGATATCATGGAGCACTGGGATGACAGGGGCCATGGAGCATTGTGATGACAGGGGTCATGGGGCATTGTGATGACACGCTATGGAACATTATGATGTCAAGAATTCTGGAGCATTGTGATAAAAAGGGCATGGACCATTGTGATTAGAGGGGCCAAGGAGCATTCTGATGACAACGGCATGGAGCATTGTGATGACAAGGGTCATCGAGCATTGTGATGACAGTGGTCATGAAGCATTGTGATGAATGTGTTCATGGATCATTGTGATGACAAGTGTCGTGGATCATTGTGATGACAGGGGTCATAGAGCATTGTGATGACACGGTTATGGAATATTGTGATGACCAGAATTCTGTAGCACTGTGATGAAAAGGGAATGGAGCATTGTGATTACAGGGGTCATGGAGCATTGTGATGACCATTGTTCTAGAACATTGTGATGACAGGGATCATGGAGCATAGTGATGAAAGGGGCCATGGAGCATTGTGATGACAGGCGTCATGGGACAATGTGTTGACAGTGGTCATGGAGAATTGTTAGAAAGGGAACATGGAGCAATTTGATTTCAGGGGCCATGAAAAATTGTGAATACATAGGCCATGGAGTATTCAGATGAATGTGGTCAAGGATCATTGTGACTACAAGTGTCCTGGAATATTGTGATGACACGGTTCATGGAGCATTGCGATGACAAGGGCCATGGCGAAATGTGAAGACAGGTGTCATGGGGCATTGTGATGACAGTGGTCATCTAGAATTGCGAAGAAAGATATCATGGAGCACTGGGATGACAGGGGCCATGGAGTATTGTGATGACAGGGGTCATGGGGCATTCTGATGACACGGCCATGGAACATTATGATGACAAGAATTATGGAGCATTGTGATAAAAAGGGCATGGACCATTGTGATTAGAGGGGCCAAGGAGCATTCTGATGACAACGGCATGGAGCATTGTGATGACCAGGGTCATCGAGCATTGTGATGACAGTGGTCATGAAGCATTGTGATGAATGTGGTCATGGATCATTGTGATGACAAGTGTCGTGGATCATTGTGATGACAGGGGTCATAGAGCATTGTGATGACACGGTTATGGAATATTGTGATGACCAGAATTCTGTAGCACTGAGATGAAAAGGGAATGGAGCATTGTGATTACAGGGGTCATGGAGCATTGTGATCACAATTGTTCTAGAACATTGTGAAGACAGGGATCATGGAGCATAGTGATGAAAGGGGACATGGAGCATTGTGATGACAGGCGTCATGGGACAATGTGTTGACAGTTGTCATGGAGCATTGTTAGAAAGTGAACATGGAGCAATTTGATTTCAGGGGCCATGAAAAATTGTGAATACATAGGCCATGGAGTATTCAGATGAATGTGGTCAAGGATCATTGTGACGAAAAGTGTCCTGGAATATTGTGATGACACGTTTCATGGAGCATTGCGATGACAAGAGCCATGGCGAAATGTGAAGACAGGTGTCATGGGGCATTGTGATGACAGTGGTCATCTAGAATTGTGAAGAAAGATATCATGGAGCACTGGGATGACAGGGGCCAGGGAGCATTGTGATGACAGGGGTCATGGGGCATTGTGATGACACGGCCATGGAACATTATGATGACAAGAATTCTGGAGCATTGTGATAAAAAGGGCATGGACCATTGTGATTAGAGGGGCCAAGGAGCATTCTGATGACAACGGCATGGAGCATTGTGATGACCATGGTCATCGAGCATTGTGATGACAGTGGTCATGAAGCATTGTGATGAATGTGGTCATGGATCATTGTGATGACAAGTGTCGTGGAGCATTGTGATGACAGGGGTCATAGAGCATTGTGAGGACACGGTTATGGAATATTGTGATGACCAGAATTCTGTAGCACTGTGATGCAAAGGGAATAGAGCATTGTGATTACAGGGGTCATGGAGCATTGCGATGACAATTGTTCTAGAACATTGTGAAGACAGGGATCATGGAGCATAGTGATGAAAGGGGCCATGGAGCATTGTGATGACAGGCGTCCTGGGACAATGTGTTGACAGTGGTCATGGAGCATTGTTAGAAAGGGAACATGGAGCAATTTGATTTCAGGGGCCATGAAAAGTTGTGAATACATAGGCCATGGAGTATTCAGATGAATATGGTCAAGGATCATTGTGACGACAAGTGTACTGGAATATTGTGATGACACGGTTCATGGAGCATTGCGATGACAAGGGACATGGCGAAATGTGAAGACAGGTGTCATGGGGCATTGTGATGACAGTGGTCATCTAGAATTGTGAAGAAAGATATCATGGAGCACTGGGATGACAGGGGCCATGGAGCATTGTGATGACAGGCGTCATGGGGCATTGTGATGACACGGCCATGGAACATTATGATGTCAAGAATTCTGGAGCTTTGTGATAAAAAGGGCATGGACCATTGTGATTAGAGGGGCCAAGGAGCATTCTGATGACAACGGCATGGAGCATTGTGATGACCAGGGTCATCGAGCATTGTGATGACAGTGGTCATGAAGCATTGTGATGAATATGGTCATGGATCATTGTGATGACAAGTGTCGTGGAGCATTGTGATGACAGGGGTCATAGTGCATTGTGATGACACGGTTATGGAATATTGTGATGACCAGAATTCTGTAGCACTGAGATGAAAAGGGAATGGAGCATTGTGATTACAGGGGTCATGGAGCATTGTGATGACAATTGTTCTAGAACATTGTGAAGACAGGGATCATGGAGCATAGTGATGAAAGGGGCCATGGAGCATTGTGATGACAGGCGTCATGGGACAATGTGTTGACAGTGGTCTTGGATCATTGTTAGAAAGGGAACATGGAGCAATTTGATTTCAGGGGCCATGAAAAATTGTGAATACATAGGCCATGGAGTATTCAGATGAATGTGGTCAAGGATCATTGTGATGAAAAGTGTCCTGGAATATTGTGATGACACAGTTCATGGAGCATTGCGATGACAAGGGCCATGGCGAAATGTGAAGACAGGTGTCATGGGACATTGTGATGACAGTGGTCATCTAGAATTGTGAAGAAAGATATCATGGAGCACTGGGATGACAGGGGCCATGGAACATTGTGATGACAGGGGTCATGGGGCATTGTGATGACACGGCCATGGAACATTATGATGACAAGAATTCTGGAGCATTGTGATAAAAAGGGCATGGACCATTGTGATAAGAGGGGCCAAGGAGCATTCTGATGACAACGGCATGGAGCATTGTGATGACCAGGGTCATCGAGCATTGTGATGACAGTGGTCATGAAGCATTGTGATGAATGTGTTCATGGATCATTGTGATGACAAGTGTCGTGGAGCATTGTAATGACAGGGGTCATAGAACATTGTGATGACACGGTTATGGAATATTGTGATGACCAGAATTCTGTAGCACTGTGATGAAAAGGGAATGGAGCATTGTGATTACAGGGGTCATGGAGCATTGTGATGACAATTGTTCTAGAACATTGTGAAGACAGGGATCATGGAGCATAGTGATGAAAGGGGCCATGGAGCATTGTGATGACAGGCGTCCTGGGACAATGTGTTGACAGTGGTCATGGAGCATTGTTAGAAAGGGAACATGGAGCAATTTGATTTCAGGGGCCATGAAAAGTTGTGAATACATAGGCCATGGAGTATTCAGATGAATATGGTCAAGGATCCTTGTGACGACAAGTGTAATGGAATATTGTAATGACACGGTTCATGGAGCATTGCGATGACAAGGGCCATGGCGAAATGTGAAGACAGGTGTCATGGGGCATTGTGAAGACAGTGGTCATCTATAATTATGAAGAAAGATATCATGGTGCACTGGGATGACAGGGGCCATGGAGCATTGTGATGACAGGCGTCATGGGACAATGTGTTGACAGTGGTCTTGAATCATTGTTAGAAAGGGAACATGGAGCAATTTGATTTCAGGGGATATGAAAAATTGTGAATACATAGGCCATGGAGGATTCAGATGAATGTGGGCAAGGATCATTGTGATGAAAATTGTCCTGGAATATTGTGATGACACGGTTCATGGCGCATTGCGATGACAAGGGCCATGGCGAAATGTGAAGACAGTTGTCATGGGGCATTGTGATGACACGGCCATGGAACATTAGGATGACAAGAAATCTGGAGCATTGTGATAAAAAGGGCATGGACCATTGTGATTGGAGGGGCCAAGGAGCATTCTGATGACAACGGCATGGAGCATTGTGATGACAAGGGTCATCGAGCATTGTGATGACAGTGGTCATGAAGCATTGTGATGAATGTGGTCATGGATCATTGTGATGACAAGTGTCGTGTAGCATTGTGATGACAGGGGTCATAGAGCATTGTGATGACACGGTTATTGAATATTGTGATGACCAGAATTCTGTAGCACTGTGATGAAAAGGGAAAGGAGCATTGTGATTACAGGGGTCATGGAGCATCGTGATGACAATTGTTTAGAACATTGTGAAGACAGGGATCATGGAGCATAGTGATGAAAGGGGCCATGGAGCATTGTGATGACAGGCGTCATGGGACAATGTGTTGACAGTGGTCATGGAGCATTGTTAGAAAGGGAACATGGAGCAATTTGATTTCAGGGGATATGAAAAATTGTGAATACATAGGCCATGGAGTATTCAGATGAATGTGGGCAAGGATCATTGTGACGACAAGTGTCCTGGAATATTGTGATGACACGGTTCATGGAGCATTGCGATGACAAGGGCCATGGCGAAATGTGAAGACAGTTGTCATGGGGCTTTGTGATGACAGTGGTCATCTAGAATTGTGAAGAAAGATATCATGGAGCAGTGGGATGACGGGGGCCATGGAGCATTGTGATGACAGGGGTTATGGGGCATTGTGATGACACGGACATGGAACATTATGATGACAAGAATTCTGGAGCATTGTGATAAATAGGGCATGGACCATTGTGATTAGAGGGGCCAAGGAGCATTCTGATGACAACGGCATGGAGCATTTTGATGACAAGTTTCATCGAGCATTGTGATGATAGTGGTCATGAAGCATTGTGATGAATGTGGTCATGGATCATTGTGATGACAAGTGTCGTGGAGCATTGTGATGACAGGTCTCATAGAGCATTTTGATGACACGGTTATGGAATATTGTGATGACCAGAATTCTGTAGCACTGTGATGAAAAGGGAATGGAGCATTGTGATTAAAGGGGTCATGGAGCATTGTGATGACAATTGTTCTAGAACATTGCGATGACAGGGATCATGGAGCATAGTGATGAAAGGGGCCATGGAGCATTGTGATGACAGGCGTCATGGGACATTGTGTTGACAGTGGTCTTGGAGCATTGTTAGAAAGGGAACATGGAGCAATTTGATTTCAGGGGATATGAAAAATTGTGAATACATAGGCCATGGAGTATTCAGATGAATGTGGGCAAGGATCATTGTGACGACAAGTGTCCTGGCATATTGTGATGACACGGTTCATGGAGCATTGCGATGACAAGGGCCATGGCGAAATGTGAAGACAGTTGTCATGGGGCTTTGTGATGACAGTGGTCATCTAGAATTGTGAAGAAAGATATCATGGAGCAGTGGGATGACGGGGGCCATGGAGCATTGTGATGACAGGGGTTATGGGGCATTGTGATGACACGGACATGGAACATTATGATGACAAGAATTCTGGAGCATTGTGATAAATAGGGCATGGACCATTGTGATTAGAGGGGCCAAGGAGCATTCTGATGACAACGGCATGGAGCATTGTGATGACCAGGGTCATCGAGCATTGTGATGACAGTGGTCATGAAGCATTGTGATGAATGTGGTCATGGATCATTGTGATGACAAGTGTCGTGGAGCATTGTGATGACAGGGGTCATAGAGCATTGTGATGACACGGTTATGGAATATTGTGATGACCAGAATTCTGTAGCACTGTGATGAAAAGGGAATGGAGCATTGTGATTACAGGGGTCATGGAGCATTGTGATGACAATTGTTCTAAAACATTGTGAAGACAGGGATCATGGAGCATAGTGATGAAAGGGGCCATGGAGCATTGTGATGACAGGCGTCATGGGACAATGTGTTGACAGTGGTCTTGAATCATTGTTAGAAAGGGAACATGGAGCAATTTGATTTCAGGGGCCATGAAAAATTGTGAATACATAGGCCATGGATTATTCAGATGAATGTGGTCAAGGATCATTGTGATGAAAAGTGTCCTGGAATATTATGATGACACGGTTCATGGAGCATTGCGATGACAAGGGCCATGGCGAAATGTGAAGACAGGTGTCATGGGACTTTGTGATGACAGTGGTCATCTAGAATTGTGAAGAAAGATATCATGGAGTACTGGGATGACAGGGGCCATGGAGCATTGTGATGACAGGGGTCATGGGGCATTGTGATGACACGGCCATGGAACATTACGATGACAAGAATTCTGGAGCATTGTGATAAAAAGGGCATGGACCACTGTGATTAGAGGGGCCAAGGAGCATTCTGATGACAACGGCATGGAGCATTTTGATGACAAGTTTCATCGAGCATTGTGATGATAGTGGTCATGAAGCATTGTGATGAATGTGGTCATGGATCGTTGTGATGAAAAGTGTCGTGGAGCATTGTGATGACAGGTCTCATAGAGCATTTTGATGACACGGTTATGGAATATTGTGATGACCAGAATTCTGTAGCACTGTGATGAAAAGGGAATGGAGCATTGTGATTACAGGGGTCATGGAGCATTGTGATGACAATTGTTCTAGAACATTGCGATGACAGGGATCATGGAGCATAGTGATGAAAGGGGCCATGGAGCATTGTGATGACAGGCGTCATGGGATATTGTGTTGACAGTGGTCTTGGAGCATTGTTAGAAAGGGAACATGGAGCAATTTGATTTCAGGTGCCATGAACAATTGTGAATACATAGGCCATGGAGTATTCAGATGAATGTGGTCAAGGATCATTGTGAAGAAAAGTGTACTGGAATATTGTGATGACACGGTTCATGGAACATTGCGATGACAAGGGCCATGGCGAAATGTGAAGACAGGTGTCATGGGGCATTGTGATGACAGTGGTCATCTAGAATTGTGAAGAAAGATATCATGGAGCACTGGGATGACAGGGGCCATGGAGCATTGTGATGACATGGGTCATGGGGCATTGTGATGACACGGCCATGGAACATTATGATGACAAGAATTCTGGAGCATTGTGATAAATAGGGCATGGACCATTGTGATTAGAAGGGCCAAGGAGCATTCTGATGACAACGGCATGGAGCATTGTGATGACAATGTTCATCGAGCATTGTGATGACAGTGGTCATGAATCATTGTGATGAATGTGGTCATGGATCATTGTGATGACAAGAGTCGTGGAGCACTGTGATGACAGGGGTCATAGAGCATTGTGATGACACGGTTATGGAATATTGTGATGACCAGAATTCTGTAGCACTGAGATGAAAAGGGAATGGAGCATTGTGATGACAGGCGTCATGGGACAATGTGTTGACAGTGGTCTTGGATCACTGTTAGAAAGGGAACATGGAGCAATTTGATTTCAGGGGCCATGAAAAATTGTGAATACATAGGCCATGGAGTATTCAGATGAATGTGGTCAAGGATCATTGTGATGAAAAGTGTCCTGGAATATTGTGAGGACACGGTTCATGGAGCATTGCGATGACAAGGGCCATGGCGAAATGTGAAGACAGGTGTCATGGGGCATTGTGATGACAGTGGTCATCTAGAATTGTGAAGAAAGATATCATGGAGCACTTGGATGACAGGGGCCATGGAACATTGTGATGACAGGGGTCATGGGGCATTGTGATGACACCGCCATGGAACATTATGTTGACAAGAATTCTGGAGCATTGTGATAAAATGGGCATGGACCATTGTGATTAGAGGGGCCAAGGAGCATTCTGATGACAACGGCATGGAGCATTGTGATGACAGGGGTCATCGAGCATTGTGATGACAGTGGTCATGAAGCATTGTGATGAATGTGGTCATGGATCATTGTGATGACAAGTGTCGTGGAGCATTGTGATGACAGGGGTCATAGAGCATTGTGATGACACGGTTATGGAATATTGTGATGACCAGAATTCTGTAGCACTGTGATGAAAATGGAATGGAGCATTGTGATTACAGGGGTCATGGAGCATTGTGATGACCATTGTTCTAGAACATTGTGACGACAGGGATCATGGAGCATAGTGATGAAATGGGCCATGGGGCATTGTGATGACAGGCGTCATGGGACATTGTGTTGACAGTGGTCATGGAGAATTGTTAGAAAGGGAACATGGAGCAATTTGATTTCAGGGGCCATGAAAAATTGTGAATACATAGGCCATGGAGTATTCAGATGAATGTGGTCAAGGATCATTGTGAATACAAGTGTCCCGGAATATTGTGATGACACGGTTCATGGAGCATTGCGATGACAAGGGCCATGGCGAAATGTGATGACAGGTGTCATGGGGCATTGTGATGACAGTGGTCATCTAGAATTGTGAAGAAAGATATCATGGAGCACTGGGATGACAGGGGCCATGGAGCATTGTGATGACAGGGGTCATGGGGCATTGTGATGACACGCTATGGAACATTATGATGTCAAGAATTCTGGAGCATTGTGATAAAAAGGGCATGGACCATTGTGATTAGAGGGGCCAAGGAGCATTCTGATGACAACGGCATGGAGCATTGTGATGACAAGGGTCATCGAGCATTGTGATGACAGTGGTCATGAAGCATTGTGATGAATGTGTTCATGGATCATTGTGATGACAAGTGTCGTGGATCATTGTGATGACAGGGGTCATAGAGCATTGTGATGACACGGTTATGGAATATTGTGATGACCAGAATTCTGTAGCACTGTGATGAAAAGGGAATGGAGCATTGTGATTACAGGGGTCATGGAGCATTGTGATGACCATTGTTCTAGAACATTGTGATGACAGGGATCATGGAGCATAGTGATGAAAGGGGCCATGGAGCATTGTGATGACAGGCGTCATGGGACAATGTGTTGACAGTGGTCATGGAGAATTGTTAGAAAGGGAACATGGAGCAATTTGATTTCAGGGGCCATGAAAAATTGTGAATACATAGGCCATGGAGTATTCAGATGAATGTGGTCAAGGATCATTGTGACTACAAGTGTCCTGGAATATTGTGATGACACGGTTCATGGAGCATTGCGATGACAAGGGCCATGGCGAAATGTGAAGACAGGTGTCATGGGGCATTGTGATGACAGTGGTCATCTAGAATTGCGAAGAAAGATATCATGGAGCACTGGGATGACAGGGGCCATGGAGTATTGTGATGACAGGGGTCATGGGGCATTCTGATGACACGGCCATGGAACATTATGATGACAAGAAATATGGAGCATTGTGATAAAAAGGGCATGGACCATTGTGATTAGAGGGGCCAAGGAGCATTCTGATGACAACGGCATGGAGCATTGTGATGACCAGGGTCATCGAGCATTGTGATGACAGTGGTCATGAAGCATTGTGATGAATGTGGTCATGGATCATTGTGATGACAAGTGTCGTGGATCATTGTGATGACAGGGGTCATAGAGCATTGTGATGACACGGTTATGGAATATTGTGATGACCAGAATTCTGTAGCACTGAGATGAAAAGGGAATGGAGCATTGTGATTACAGGGGTCATGGAGCATTGTGATGACAATTGTTCTAGAACATTGTGAAGACAGGGATCATGGATCATAGTGATGAAAAGGGCCATGGAGCATTGTGATGACAGGCGTCATGGGACAATGTGTTGACAGTGGTCTTGGATCATTGTTAGAAAGGGAACATGGAGCAATTTGATTTCAGGGGCCATGAAAAATTGTGAATACATAGGCCATGGAGTATTCAGATGAATGTGGTCAAGGATCATTGTGATGAAAAGTGTCCTGGAATATTGTGATGACACGGTTCATGGAGCATTGCAATGACAAGGGCGATGGCGAAATGTGAAGACAGGTGTCATGGGACATTGTGATGACAGTGGTCATCTAGAATTGTGAAGAAAGATATCATGGAGCACTGGGATGAGAGGGGCCATAGAGCATTGTGATTACAGGCGTCATGGGGCATTGTGATGACACGGCCATGGAACATTATGATGAGAAAATTCTGGAACATTGTGATAAAAAGGGCATGGACCATTGTGATTAGAGGGGCCAAGGAGCATTCTGATGACAACGGCATGGAGCATTGTGATGACCAGGGTCATCGAGCATTGTGATGACAGTGGTCATGAAGCATTTTGATGAATGTGGTCATGGATCATTGTGATGACAAATGTCGTGGAGCATTGTGATGACAGGGGTCATAGAGCATTATGATGACACGGTTATGGAATATTGTGATGACCAGAATTCTGTAGCACTGTGATGAAAAGGGAATGGAGCATTGTGATTACAGGGGTCATGGAGCATTGTGATGACAATTGTTCTAGAACATTGCGATGACAGGGATCATGGAGCATAGTGATGAAAGGGGCCATGGAGCATTGTGATGACAGGCGTCATGGGACATTGTGTTGACAGTGGTCTTGGAGCATTGTTAGAAAGGGAACATGGAGCAATTTGATTTCAGGGGATATGAAAAATTGTGAATACATAGGCCATGGAGTATTCAGATGAATGTGGGCAAGGATCATTGTGACGACAAGTGTCCTGGCATATTGTGATGACACGGTTCATGGAGCATTGCGATGACAAGGGCCATGGCGAAATGTGAAGACAGTTGTCATGGGGCTTTGTGATGACAGTGGTCATCTAGAATTGTGAAGAAAGATATCATGGAGCAGTGGGATGACGGGGGCCATGGAGCATTGTGATGACAGGGGTTATGGGGCATTGTGATGACACGGACATGGAACATTATGATGACAAGAATTCTGGAGCATTGTGATAAATAGGGCATGGACCATTGTGATTAGAGGGGCCAAGGAGCATTCTGATGACAACGGCATGGAGCATTGTGATGACAATGTTCATCGAGCATTGTGATGACAGTGGTCATGAAGCATTGTGATGAATGTGGTCATGGATCATTGTGATGACAAGAGTCGTGGAGCATTGTGATGACAGGGGTCATAGAGCATTGTGATGACACGGTTATGGAATATTGTGATGACCAGAATTCTGTAGCACTGAGATGAAAAGGGAATGGAGCATTGTGATGACAGGCGTCATGGGACAATGTGTTGACAGTGGTCTTGGATCACTGTTAGAAAGGGAACATGGAGCAATTTGATTTCAGGGGCCATGAAAAATTGTGAATACATAGGCCATGGAGTATTCAGATGAATGTGGTCAAGGATCATTGTGATGAAAAGTGTCCTGGAATATTGTGAGGACACGGTTCATGGAGCATTGCGAATACAAGGGCCATGGCGAAATGTGAAGACAGGTGTCATGGGGCATTGTGATGACAGTGGTCATCTAGAATTGTGAAGAAAGATATCATGGAGCACTTGGATGACAGGGGCCATGGAACATTGTGATGACAGGGGTCATGGGGCATTGTGATGACACCGCCATGGAACATTATGTTGACAAGAATTCTGGAGCATTGTGATAAAATGGGCATGGACCATTGTGATTAGAGGGGCCAAGGAGCATTCTGATGACAACGGCATGGAGCATTGTGATGACAGGGGTCATCGAGCATTGTGATGACAGTGGTCATGAAGCATTGTGATGAATGTGGTCATGGATCATTGTGATGACAAGTGTCGTGGAGAATTGTGATGACAGGGGTCACAGAGCATTGTGATGACACGGTTATGGAATATTGTGATGACCAGAATTCTGTAGCACTGTGATGAAAATGGAATGGAGCATTGTGATTACAGGGGTCATGGAGCATTGTGATGACCATTGTTCTAGAACATTGTGACGACAGGGATCATGGAGCATAGTGATGAAAGGGGCCATGGGGCATTGTGATGACAGGCGTCATCGGACATTGTGTTGACAGTGGTCATGGAGAATTGTTAGAAAGGGAACATGGAGCAATTTGATTTCAGGGGCCATGAAAAATTGTGAATACATAGGCCATGGAGTATTCAGATGAATGTGGTCAAGGATCATTGTGACAAAAAGTGTCCTGGAATATTGTGATGACACGGTTCATGGAGCATTGCGATGAAAAGGGCCATGGCGAAATGTGATGAGAGTGGTCATCTAGAATTGTGAAGTAAGATATCATGGAGCCCTGGCATGATAGGGGCCATGGAGCATTGTGATGACAGGGGTCATGGGGCATTGTGATGACACGGCAATGGAACATTATGATGACAAAAATTCTGGAGCATTGTGATAAAAAGGGCATGGACCATTGTGATTAGAGGGGTCAAGGAGCATTCTGATGACAACGGCATGGAGCATTGTGAAGACCAGGGTCATCGAGCATTGTGATGACAGTGGTCATGAAGCATTGTGATGAATGTGGTCATGGATCATTGTGATGACAAGTGTCGTGGAGCATTGTGATGAAAGGGTTCATAGAGCATTGTGATGACACGGTTATGGAGTATTGTGATGACCAGAATTCTGTAGCACTGTGATGAAAAGGGAATGGAGCATTGTGATTACAGTGGTCATGGAGCATTGTGATGACAATTGTTTTAGAACATTGTGAAGACAGGGATCATGGAGCATAGTGATGAAAGGGGCCATGGAGCATTGTGATGACAGGCGTCATGGGACAATGTGTTGACAGTGGTCATGGAGCATTGTTAGAAAGGGAACATGGAGCAATTTGATTTCAGGGGATATGAAAAATTGTGAATACATAGGCCATGGAGTATTCAGATGAATGTGGGCAAGGATCATTGTGACGACAAGTGTCCTGGAATATTGTGATGACACGGTTCATGGAGCATTGCGATGACAAGGGCCATGGCGAAATGTGAAGACAGTTGTCATGGGGCTTTGTGATGACAGTGGTCATCTAGAATTGTGAAGAAAGATATCATGGAGCAGTGGGATGACGGGGGCCATGGAGCATTGTGATGACAGGGGTTATGGGGCATTGTGATGACACGGACATGGAACATTATGATGACAAGAATTCTGGAGCATTGTGATAAATAGGGCATGGACCATTGTGATTAGAGGGGCCAAGGAGCATTCTGATGACAACGGCATGGAGCATTTTGATGACAAGTTTCATCGAGCATTGTGATGATAGTGGTCATGAAGCATTGTGATGAATGTGGTCATGGATCATTGTGATGACAAGTGTCGTGGAGCATAGTGATGACAGGTCTCATAGAGCATTTTGATGACACGGTTATGGAATATTGTGATGACCAGAATTCTGTAGCACTGTGATGAAAAGGGAATGGAGCATTGTGATTACAGGGGTCATGGAGCATTGTGATGACAATTGTTCTACAACATTTCGATGACAGGGATCATGGAGCATAGTGATGAAAGGGGCCATGGAGCATTGTGATGACAGGCGTCATGGGACATTGTGTTGACAGTGGTCTTGGAGCATTGTTAGAAAGGGAACATGGAGCAATTTGATTTCAGGGGATATGAAAAATTGTGAATACATAGGCCATGGAGTATTCAGATGAATGTGGGCAAGGATCATTGTGACGACAAGTGTCCTGGCATATTGTGATGACACGGTTCATGGAGCATTGCGATGACAAGGGCCATGGCGAAATGTGAAGACAGTTGTCATGGGGCTTTGTGATGACAGTGGTCATCTAGAATTGTGAAGAAAGATATCATGGAGCAGTGGGATGACGGGGGCCATGGAGCATTGTGATAACAGGGGTTATGGGGCATTGTGATGACACGGACATGGAACATTATGATGACAAGAATTCTGGAGCATTGTGATAAATAGGGCATGGACCATTGTGATTAGAGGGGCCAAGGAGCATTCTGATGACAACGGCATGGAGCATTGTGATGACCAGGGTCATCGAGCATTGTGATGACAGTGGTCATGAAGCATTGTGATGAATGTGGTCATGGATCATTGTGATGACAAGTGTCGTGGAGCATTGTGATGACAGGGGTCATAGAGCATTGTGATGACACGGTTATGGAATATTGTGATGACCAGAATTCTGTAGCACTGTGATGAAAAGGGAATGGAGCATTGTGATTACAGGGGTCATGGAGCATTGTGATGACAATTGTTCTAAAACATTGTGAAGACAGGGATCATGGAGCATAGTGATGAAAGGGGCCATGGAGCATTGTGATAACAGGCGTCATGGGATATTGTGTTGACAGTGGTCTTGGAGCATTGTTAGAAAGGGAACATGGAGCAATTTGATTTCAGGGGCCATGAACAATTGTGAATACATAGGCCATGGAGTATTCAGATGAATGTGGTCAAGGATCATTGTGACAAAAAGCGTCCTGGAATATTGTGATGACACGGTTCATGGAACATTGCGATGACAAGGGCCATGGGGAAATGTGAAGACAGGTGTCATGGGGCATTGTGATGACAGTGGTCATCTAGAATTGTGAAGAAAGATATCATGGAGCACTGGGATGACAGGGGCCATGGAGCATTGTGATGACATGGGTCATGGGGCATTGTGATGACACGGCCATGGAATATTATGATGACAAGAATTCTGGAGCATTGTGATAAATAGGGCATGGACCATTGTGATTAGAAGGGCCAAGGAGCATTCTGATGACAACGGCATGGAGCATTGTGATGACAATATTCATCGAGCATTGTGATGACAGTGGTCATGAAGCATTGTGATGAATGTGGTCATGGATCATTGTGATGACAAGAGTCGTGGAGCATTGTGATGACAGGGGTCATAGAGCATTGTGATGACACGGTTATGGAATATTGTGATGACAAGAATTCTGTAGCACTGAGATGAAAAGGGAATGGAGCATTGTGATGACAGTCGTCATGGGACAATGTGTTGACAGTGGTCTTGGATCACTGTTAGAAAGGGAACATGGAGCAATTTGATTTCAGGGGCGATGAAAAATTGTGAATACATAGGCCATGGAGTATTGAGATGAATGTGGTCAAGGATCATTGTGACAAAAAGTGTCCTGGAATATTGTGATGACACGGTTCATGGAGCATTGCGATGACAAAGGCCATGGCGAAATGTGAAGACAGGTGTCATGGGGCATTGTGATGACAGTGGTCATCTAGAATTGTGAAGAAAGATATCATGAAGCACTGGGATGACAGGGGCCATGGAGCATTGTGATGACAGGCGTCATGGGGCATTGTGATGACACGGCCATGGAACATTATGATGACAAGAATTCTGGAACATTGTGATAAAAAGGGCATGGACCATTGTGATTAGAGGGGCCAAGGAGCATTCTGATGACAACGGCATGGAGCATTGTGATGACCAGGGTCATCGAGCATTGTGATGACAGTGGTCATGAAGCATTGTGATGAATGTGGTCATGGATCATTGTGATGACAAGTGTCGTGGAGCATTGTGATGACAGGGGTCATAGAGCATTGTGATGACACGGTTATGGAATATTGTGATGACCAGAATTCTGTAGCACTGTGATGAAAAGGGAATGGAGCATTGTGAGTACAGGGGTCATGGAGCATTGTGATGACAATTGTTCTAGAACATTGTGAAGACAGGGATCATGGAGCATAGTGATGAAAGGGGCCATGGAGCATTGTGATGACAGGCATCATGGGACAATGTGTTGACAGTTCTCATGGAGCATTGTTAGAAAGGGAACATGGAGCAATTTGATTTCAGGGGCCATGAAAAATTGTGAATACATAGGCCATGGAGTATTCAGATGAATGTGGTCAAGGATCATTGTGACGAAAATTGTCCTGGAATATTGTGATGACACGTTTCATGGAGCATTGCGATGATAAGAGCCATGGAGAAATGTGAAGACAGGTGTCATGGGGCATTGTGATGACAGTGGTCATCTAGAATTGTGAAGAAAGATATCATGGAGCACTGGGATGACAGGGGCCAGGGAACATTGTGATGACAGGGGTCATGGGGCATTGTGATGACACGGCCATGGAACATTATGATGACAAGAATTCTGGAGCATTGTGATAAAAAGGGCATGGACCATTGTGATTAGAGGGGCCAAGGAGCATTCTGATGACAACGGCATGGAGCATTGTGATGACCAGTGTCATCGAGCATTGTGATGACAGTGGTCATGAAGCATTGTGATGAATGTGGTCATGGATCATTGTGATGACAAGTGTCGTGGAGCATTGTGATGACAGGGGTCATAGAGCATTGTGAGGACACGGCTATGGAATATTGTGATGACCAGAATTCTGTAGCCCTGTGATGAAAATGGAATGGAGCATTGTGAGTACATGGGTCATGGAGCATTGTGATGACAATTGTTCTAGAACATTGTGAAGACAGGGATCATGGAGCATAGTGATGAAAGGGGCCATGGAGCATTGTGATGACAGGCGTCATGGGACAATGTGTTGACAGTTGTCATAGAGCATTGTTAGAAAGTGAACATGGAGCAATTTGATTTCAGGGGCCATGAAAAATTGTGAATACATAGGCCATGGAGTATTCAGATGAATTTGGTCAAGGATCATTGTGACTACAAGTGTCCTGGAATATTGTGATGACACGGTTCATGGAGCATTGCGATGACAAGGGCCATGGCGAAATGTGAAGACAGGTGTCAGGGGGCATTGTGATGACAGTGGTCATCTAGAATTGTGAAGAAAGATATCATGGAGCACTGGGATGACAGGGGCCATGGAGCATTGTGATGACAGGGGTCATGGGGCATTCTGATGACACGGCCATGGAACATTATGATGACAAGAATTCTGGAACATTGTGATAAAAAGGGCATGGACCATTGTGATTAGAGGGGCCAAGGAGCATTCTGATGACAACGGCATGGAGCATTGTGATGACCAGGGTCATCGAGCATTGTGATGACAGTGGTCATGAAGCATTGTGATGAATGTGGTCATGGATCATTGTGATGACAAGTGTCGTGGAGCATTGTGATGACAGGGGTCATAGAGCATTGTGATGACACGGTTATGGAATATTGTGATGACCAGAATTCTGTAGCACTGTGATGAAAAGGGAATGGAGCATTGTGAGTACAGGGGTCATGGAGCATTGTGATGACAATTGTTCTAGATCATTGTGAAGACAGGGATCATGGAGCATAGTGATGAAAGGGGACATGGAGCATTGTGATGACAGGCGTCATGGGACAATGTGTTGACAGTTGTCATGGAGTATTGTTAGAAAGGGAACATGGAGCAATTTGATTTCAGGGGCCAGGAAAAATTGTGAATACATAGGCCATGGAGTATTCAGATGAATGTGGTCAAGGATCATTGTGACAAAAAGTTTACTGGAATATTGTGATGACACGGTTCATGGAGCATTGCAATGACAAGGGCCATGGCGAAATGTGAAGACAGGTGTCATGGGGCATTGTGATGACAGTGGTCATCTAGAATTGTGAAGAAAGATATCATGGAGCACTGGGATGACAGGGGCCATGGAGCATTGTGATGACATGGGTCATGGGGCATTGTGATGACAGTGGTCATCTAGAATTGTGAAGAAAGATATCATGGAGCACTGGGATGACAGGGGCCAGGGAACATTGTGATGACAGGGGTCATGGGGCATTGTGATGACACGGCCATGGAACATTATAATGACAAGAATTCTGGAGCATTGTGATAAAAAGGGCATGGACCATTGTGATTAGAGGGGCCAAGGAGCATTCTGATGACAACGGCATGGAGCATTGTGATGACCAGGGTCATCGAGCATTGTGATGACAGTGGTCATGAAGCATTGTGATGAATGTGTTCATGGATCATTGTGATGACAAGTGTCGTGGAGCATTGTGATGACAGGGGTCATAGAGCATTGTGAAGACACGGCTATGGAATATTGTGATGACCAGAATTCTGTAGCCCTGTGATGAAAAGGGAATGGAGCATTGTGAGTACAGGGGTCATGGAGCATTGTGATGACAATTGTTCTAGAACATTGTGAAGACAGGGATCATGGAGCATAGTGATGAAAGGGGCCATGGAGCATTGTGATGACAGGCGTCATGGGACAATGTGTTGACAGTTGTCATAGAGCATTGTTAGAAAGTGAACATGGAGCAATTTGATTTCAGGGGCCATGAAAAATTGTGAATACATAGGCCATGGAGTATTCAGATGAATGTGGTCAAGGATCATTGTGACTACAAGTGTCCTGGAATATTGTGATGACACGGTTCATGGAGCATTGCGATGACAAGGGCCATGGCGAAATGTGAAGACAGGTGTCATGGGGCATTGTGATGACAGTGGTCATCTAGAATTGTGAAGAAAGATATCATGGAGCACTGGGATGACAGGGGCCTGCAGCATTGTGATGACAGGGGTCATGGGGCATTCTGATGACACGGCCATGGAACATTATGATGACAAGAATTCTGGAACATTGTGATAAATTGGGCATGGACCATTGTGATTAGAGGGGCCAAGGAGCATTCTGATGACAACGGCATGGAACATTGTGATGACCAGTGTCATCGAGCATTGTGATGACAGTGGTCATGAAGCATTGTGATGAATGTGGTCATGGATCATTGTGATGACAAGTGTCGTGGAGCATTGTGATGACAGGGGTCATAGAGCATTGTGATGACACGCTTATGGAATATGGTGATAACCAGAATTCTGTAGCACTGTGATGAAAAGGGAATGGAGCATTGTGAGTACAGGGGTCATGGAGCATTGTGATGACAATTGTTCTAGAACATTGTGAAGACAGGGATCATGGAGCATAGTGATGAAAGGGGACATGGAGCATTGTGATGACAGGCGTCATGGGACAATGTGTTGACAGTTGTCATGGAGCATTGTTAGAAAGGGAACATGGAGCAATTTGATTTCAGGGGCCAGGAAAAATTGTGAATACATAGGCCATGGAGTATTCAGATGAATGTGGTCAAGGATCATTGTGACAAAAAGTTTACTGGAATATTGTGATGACACGGTTCATGGAGCATTGCAATGACAAGGGCCATGGCGAAATGTGAAGACAGGTGTCATGGGGCATTGTGATGACAGTGGTCATCTAGAATTGTGAAGAAAGATATCATGGAGCACTGGGATGACAGGGGCCAGGGAACATTGTGATGACAGGGGTCATGGGGCATTGTGATGACACGGCCATGGAACATTATGATGACAAGAATTCTGGAGCATTGTGATAAAAAGGGCATGGACCATTGTGATTAGAGGGGCCAAGGAGCATTCTGATGACAACGGCATGGAGCATTGTGATGACCAGGGTCATCGAGCATTGTGATGACAGTGGTCATGAAGCATTGTGATGAATGTGGTCATGGATCATTGTGATGACAAGTGTCCTGGAGCATTGTGATGACAGGGGTCATAGAGCATTGTGAGGACAGGGGTCATAGAGCATTGTGAGGACACGGCTATGGAATATTGTGATGACCAGAATTCTGTAGCCCTGTGATGAAAAGGGAATGGAGCATTGTGAGTACAGGGGTCATGGAGCATTGTGATGACAATTGTTCTAGAACATTGTGAAGACAGGGATCATGGAGCATAGTGATGAAAGGGGCCATGGAGCATTGTGATGACAGGCGTCATGGGACAATGTGTTGACAGTTGTCATAGAGCATTGTTAGAAAGGGAACATGGAGCAATTTGATTTCAGGGGCCCGGAAAAATTGTGAATACATAGGCCATGGAGTATTCAGATGAATGTGGTCAAGGATCATTGTGACAAAAAGTTTACTGGAATATTGTGATGACACGGTTCATGGAGCATTGCAATGACAAGGGCCATGGCGAAATGTGAAGACAGGTGTCATGGGGCATTGTGATGACAGTGGTCATCTAGAATTGTGAAGAAAGATATCATGGAGCACTGGGATGACAGGGGCCATGGAGCATTGTGATGACATGGGTCATGGGGCATTGTGATGACAGTGGTCATCTAGAATTGTGAAGAAAGATATCATGGAGCACTGGGATGACAGGGGCTATGGAGCATTGTGATGACATGGGTCATGGGCATTCTGATGACACCGCCATGGAACATTATGATGACAAGAATTCTGGAGCATTGTGATAAAAAGGTCATGGACCATTGTGATTAGAGGGGCCAAGGAGCATTCTGATGACAACAGCATGGAGCATTGTGATGACAAGGGTCATCGAGCATTGTGATGAGAGTGGTCATGAGGCATTGTGATGAATGTGGTCATGGATCATTGTGATGACAAGTGTCGTGGAGCATTGTGATGACAGGGGTCATAGAGCATTGTGATGACACGGTTATGGAATATTGTGATGACCAGAATTCTGTAGCACTGAGATGAAAAGGGAATGGAGCATTGTGAGTACAGGGGTCATGGAGCATTGTGATGACAATTGTTCTAGAACATTGTGAAGACAGGGATCATGGAGCATAGTGATGAAAGGGGCCATGGAGCATTGTGATGACAGGTGTCATGGGACAATGTATTGACAATGGTCATGGAGCATTGTTAGAAAGGGAACATGGAGCAATTTGATTTCAGGGGCCATGAAAAATTGTGAATACATAGGCCATGGAGTATTCAGATGAATGTGGTCAAGGATCATTGTGACGACAAGTGTCCTGGAATATTGTGATGACACGGTTCATGGAGCATTGCGATGACAAGAGCCATGGCGAAATGTGAAGACAGGTGTCATGGGGCATTGTGATGACAGTGGTCATCTAGAATTGTGAAGAAAGATATCATGGAGCACTGGGATGACAGGGGCAATGAAGCATTGTGATGACAGGCGTCTTGGGGCATTGTGATGACACGGCCATGGAACATTATGATGACAAGAATTCTGGAGCATTGTGATAAAAAGGGCATGGACCATTGTGATTAGAGGGGCCAAGGAGCATTCTGATGACAACGACATGTTGCATTGTGATGACCAGTGTCATCGAGCATTGTGATGACAGTGGTCATGAAGCATTGTGATGAATGTGGTCATGGATCATTTGATGACAAGTGTCGTGGAGCATTGTGATGACAGGGGTCATAGAGCATTGTGATGACACGTTTATGGAATATTGTGATGACCAGAATTCTGTAGCACTGCGATGAAAAGGGAATGGAGCATTGTGAGTACAGGGGTCATGGAGCATTGTGATGACAATTGTTCTAGAACATTGTGAAGACGGGGATCATGGAGCATAGTGATGAAAGGGGCCAAGGAGCATTGTGATGACAGGCGTCATGGGACAATGTGTTGACAGTGGTCTTGGATCATTGTTAGAAACGG
Source organism: Eschrichtius robustus (assembly GCF_028021215.1). Classification (NCBI taxonomy): domain Eukaryota; kingdom Metazoa; phylum Chordata; class Mammalia; order Artiodactyla; family Eschrichtiidae; genus Eschrichtius; species Eschrichtius robustus. The sequence goes on from NW_027175412.1 coordinate 2,056,026, forward strand.
AACATGGAGCAATTTGATTTCAGGGGCCATGAAAAATTGTGAATACATAGGCCATGGAGTATTCAGATGAATGTGGTCAAGGATCATTGTGATGAAAAGTGTCCTGGAATATTGTGATGACACGGTTAATGGAGCATTGCGATGACAAGGGCCATGGCGAAATGTGAAGACAGTTGTCATGGGACATTGTGATTGCAGTGGTCATCTAGAATTGTGAAGAAAGATATCATGGAGCACTGGGATGACAGGGGCCATGGAGCATTGTGATGACAGGGGTCATGGGGCATTGTGATGACACGGCCATGGAACATTATGATGACAAGAATTCTGGAACATTGTGATAAAAAGGGCATGGACCATTGTGATTAGAGGGGCCAAGGAGCATTCTGATGACAACGGCATGGAGCATTGTGATGACCAGGGTCATCGAGCATTGTGATGATAGTGGTCATGAAGCATTGTGATGAATGTGGTCATGGATCATTGTGATGACAAGTGTCGTGGAGCATTGTGATGACAGGGGTCATAGAGCAATGTGATGACACGGTTATGGAATATTGTGATGACCAGAATTCTGTAGCACTGTGATGAAAAGGGAAAGGAGCATTGTGAGTACAGGGGTCAGGACCATTGTGATGACAATTGTTCTAGAACATTGTGAAGACAGGGATCATGGAGCATAGTGATGAAAGGGGACATGGAGCATTGTGATGACAGGCGTCATGGGACAATGTGTTGACAGTTGTCATGGAGCATTGTTAGAAAGGGAACATGGAGCAATTTGATTTCAGGGGCCACGAAAAATTGTGAATACATAGGCCATGGAGTATTCAGATGAATGTGGTCAAGGATCATTGTGACTACAAGTGTCCTGGAATATTGTGATGACACGGTTCATGGAGCATTGCGATGACAAGGGCCATGGCGAAATGTGAAGACAGGTGTCATGGGGCTTTGTGATGACAGTGGTCATCTAGAATTGTGAAGAAAGATATCATGGAGCACTGGGATGACAGGGGCCATGGAGCATTGTGATGACAGGCGTCATGGGGCATTGTGATGACACGGCCATGGAACATTATGATGACAAGAATTCTGGAACATTGTGATAAAAAGGGCATGGACCATTGTGATTAGAGGGGCCAAGGAGCATTCTGATGACAACGGCATGGAGCATTGTGATGACCAGGGTCATCGAGCATTGTGATGACATTGGTCATGAAGCATTGTGATGAATGTGGTCATGGATCATTGTGATGACAAGTGTCGTGGAGCATTGTGATGACAGGGGTCATAGAGCATTGTGATGACACGGTTATGGAATATTGTGATGACCAGAATTCTGTAGCACTGTGATGAAAAGGGAATGGAGCATTGTGATTACAGGGGTCATGGAGCATTGTGATGACAATTGTTCTACAACATTTCGATGACAGGGATCATGGAGCATAGTGATGAAAGGGGCCATGGAGCATTGTGATGACAGGCGTCATGGGATATTGTGTTGACAGTGGTCTTGGAGCATTGTTAGAAAGGGAACATGGAGCAATTTGATTTCAGGGGCCATGAACAATTGTGAATACATAGGCCATGGAGTATTCAGATGAATGTGGTCAAGGATCATTGTGAAGAAAAGTGTACTGGAATATTGTGATGACACGGTTCATGGAACATTGCGATGACAAGGGCCATGGCGAAATGTGAAGACAGGTGTCATGGGGCATTGTGATGACAGTGGTCATCTAGAATTGTGAAGAAAGATATCATGGAGCACTGGGATGACAGGGGCCATGGAGCATTGTGATGACATGGGTCATGGGGCATTGTGATGACACGGCCATGGAACATTATGATGACAAGAATTCTGGAGCATTGTGATAAATAGGGCATGGACCATTGTGATTAGAAGGGCCAAGGAGCATTCTGATGACAACAGCATGGAGCATTGTGATGACAATGTTCATCGAGCATTGTGATGACAATGGTCATGAAGCATTGTGATGAATGTGGTCATGGATCATTGTGATGACAAGAGTCGTGGAGCATTGTGATGACAGGGGTCATAGAGCATTGTGATGAAACGGTTATGGAATATTGTGATGACCAGAATTCTGTAGCACTGAGATGAAAAGGGAATGGAGCATTGTGATGACAGGCGTCATGGGACAATGTGTTGACAGTGGTCTTGGATCACTGTTAGAAAGGGAACATGGAGCAATTTGATTTCAGGGGCCATGAAAAATTGTGAATACATAGGCCATGGAATATTCAGATGAATGTGGTCAAGGATCATTGTGATGAAAAGTGTCCTGGAATATTGTGAGGACACGGTTCATGGAGCATTGCGATGACAAGGGCCATGGCGAAATGTGAAGACAGGTGTCATGGGGCATTGTGATGACAGTGGTCATCTAGAATTGTGAAGAAAGATATCATGGAGCACTTGGATGACAGGGGCCATGGAACATTGTGATGACAGGGGTCATGGCGCATTGTGATGACACCGCCATGGAACATTATGTTGACAAGAATTCTGGAGCATTGTGATAAAATGGGCATGGACCATTGTGATTAGAGGGGCCAAGGAGCATTCTGATGACAACGGCATGGAGCATTGTGATGACAGGGGTCATCGAGCATTGTGATGACAGTGGTCATGAAGCATTGTGATGAATGTGGTCATGGATCATTGTGATGACAAGTGTCGTGGAGCATTGTGATGACAGGGGTCATAGAGCATTGTGATGACACGGTTATGGAATATTTTGATGACCAGTATTCTGTAGCACTGTGATGAAAATGGAATGGAGCATTGTGATTACAGGGGTCATGGAGCATTGTGATGACCATTGTTCTAGAACATTGTGACGACAGGGATCATGGAGCATAGTGATGAAAGGGGCCATGGGGCATTGTGATGACAGGCGTCATGGGACATTGTGTTGACAGTGGTCATGGAGAATTGTTAGAAAGGGAACATGGAGCAATTTGATTTCAGGGGCCATGAAAAATTGTGAATACATAGGCCATGGAGTATTCAGATGAATGTGTTCAAGGATCATTGTGACGAAAAGTGTCCTGGAATATTGTGATGACACGGTTCATGGAACATTGCGATGACAAGGGCCATGGCGAAATGTGAAGACAGGTGTCATGGGGCATTGTGATGACAGTGGTCATCTAGAATTGTGAAGAAAGATATCATGGAGCACTGGGATGACAGGGGCCATGGAGCATTGTGATGACAGGGGTCATGAGGCATTGTGATGTCACGGCCTTGGAACATTATGATGACAAGTATTCTGGAGCATTGTGATAAAAAGAGCATGGAGCATTGTGATTAGAGGGGCCAAGGAGCATTCTGATGACAACGGCATGGAGCATTGTGATGACCAGGGTCATCGAGCATTGTGATGACAGTGGTCATGAAGCATTGTGATGAATGTGGTCATGGATCATTGTGATGACAAGTGTCGTGGAGCATTGTGATGACAGGAGTCATGGGACAATGTGTTGACAGTGGTCTTGAATCATTGTTAGAAAGGGAACATGGAGCAATTTGATTTCAGGGGCCATGAAAAATTGTGAATACATAGGCCATGGAGTATTCAGATGAATGTGGTCAAGGATCATTGTGATGAAAAGTGTCCTGGAATATTATGATGACACGGTTCATGGAGCATTTCGATGACAAGGGCCATGGCGAAATGTGAAGACAGGTGTCATGGGACTTTGTGATGACAGTGGTCATCTAGAATTGTGAAGAAAGATATCATGGAGCACTGGGATGACAGGGGCCATGGAGCATTGTGATGACAGGGGTCATGGGGCATTGTGATGACACGGCCATGGAACATTATGATGACAAGAATTCTGGAGCATTGTGATAAAAAGGGCATGGACCACTGTGATTAGAGGGGCCAAGGAGCATTCTGATGACAACGGCATGGAGCATTTTGATGACAAGTTTCATCGAGCATTGTGATGATAGTGGTCATGAAGCATTGTGATGAATGTGGTCATGGATCGTTGTGATGAAAAGTGTCGTGGAGCATTGTGATGACAGGTCTCATAGAGCATTTTGATGACACGGTTATGGAATATTGTGATGACCAGAATTCTGTAGCACTGTGATGAAAAGGGAATGGAGCATTGTGATTACAGGGGTCATGGAGCATTGTGATGACAATTGTTCTAGAACATTGCGATGACAGGGATCATGGAGCATAGTGATGAAAGGGGCCATGGAGCATTGTGATGACAGGCGTCATGGGATATTGTGTTGACAGTGGTCTTGGAGCATTGTTAGAAAGGGAACATGGAGCAATTTGATTTCAGGGGCCATGAACAATTGTGAATACATAGGCCATGGAGTATTCAGATGAATGTGGTCAAGGATCATTGTGAAGAAAAGTGTACTGGAATATTGTGATGACACGGTTCATGGAACATTACGATGACAAGGGCCATGGCGAAATGTGAAGACAGGTGTCATGGGTCATTGTGATGACAGTGGTCATCTAGAATTGTGAAGAAAGATATCATGGAGCACTGGGATGACAGGGGCCATGGAGCATTGTGATGACATGGGTCATGGGGCATTGTGATGACACGGCCATGGAACATTATGATGACAAGAATTCTGGAGCATTGTGATAAATAGGGCATGGACCATTGTGATTAGAGGGGCCAAGGAGCATTCTGATGACAACGACATGTTGCATTGTGATGACCAGTGTCATCGAGCATTGTGATGACAGTGGTCATGAAGCATTGTGATGAATGTGGTCATGGATCATTTGATGACAAGTGTCGTGGAGCATTGTGATGACAGGGGTCATAGAGCATTGTGATGACACGTTTATGGAATATTGTGATGACCAGAATTCTGTAGCACTGCGATGAAAAGGGAATGGAGCATTGTGAGTACAGGGGTCATGGAGCATTGTGATGACAATTGTTCTAGAACATTGTGAAGACAGGGATCATGGAGCATAGTGATGAAAGGGGCCATGGAGCACTGTGATGACAGGCGTCATGGGACAATGTGTTGACAGTGGTCTTGGATCATTGTTAGAAACGGAACATGGAGCAATTTGATTTCAGGGGCCATGAAAAATTGTGAATACATAGGCCATGGAGTATTCAGATGAATGTGGTCAAGGATCATTGTGATGAAAAGTGTCCTGGAATATTGTGATGACACGGTTCATGGAGCATTGCGATGACAAGGGCCATGGCGAAATGTGAAGACAGGTGTCATGGGACATTGTGATTGCAGTGGTCATCTAGAATTGTGAAGAAAGATATCATGGAGCACTGGGATGACAGGGGCCATGGAGCATTGTGATGACAGGCGTCATGGGGCATTGTGATGACACGGCCATGGAACATTATGATGACAAGAATTCTGGAACATTGTGATAAAAAGGGCATGGACCATTGTGATTAGAGGGGCCAAGGAGCATTCTGATGACAACGGCATGGAGCATTGTCATGACCAGGGTCATCGAGCATTGTGATGATAGTGGTCATGAAGCATTGTGATGAATGTGGTCATGGATCATTGTGATGACAAGTGTCGTGGAGCATTGTGATGACAGGGGTCATAGAGCAATGTGATGACACGGTTATGGAATATTGTGATGACCAGAATTCTATAGCACTGTGATGAAAAGGGAAAGGAGCATTGTGAGTACAGGGGTCAGGAGCATTGTGATGACAATTGTTCTAGAACATTGTGAAGACAGGGATCATGGAGCATAGTGATGAAAGGGGACATGGAGCATTGTGATGACAGGCGTCATGGGACAATGTGTTGACAGTTGTCATGGAGCATTGTTAGAAAGGGAACATGGAGCAATTTGATTTCAGGGGCCACGAAAAATTGTGAATACATAGGCCATGGAGTATTCAGATGAATGTGGTCAAGGATCATTGTGACTACAAGTGTCCTCGAATATTGTGATGACACGGTTCATGGAGCATTGCGATGACAAGGGCCATGGCGAAATGTGAAGACAGGTGTCATGGGGCATTGTGATGACAGTGGTCATCTAGAATTGTGAAGAAAGATATCATGGAGCACTGGGATGACAGGGGCCATGGAGCATTGTGATGACAGTCGTCATGGGGCATTGTGATGACACGGCCATGGAACATTATGATGACAAGAATTCTGGAACATTGTGATAAAAAGGGCATGGACCATTGTGATTAGAGGGGCCAAGGAGCATTCTGATGACAACGGCATGGAGCATTGTGATGACCAGGGTCATCGAGCATTGTGATGACATTGGTCATGAAGCATTGTGATGAATGTGGTCATGGATCATTGTGATGACAAGTGTCGTGGAGCATTGTGATGACAGGGGTCATAGAGCATTGTGATGACACGGTTATGGAATATTGTGATGACCAGAATTCTGTAGCACTGTGATGAAAAGGGAATGGAGCATTGTGATTACAGGGGTCATGGAGCATTGAGATGACAATTGTTCTACAACATTGCGATGACAGGGATCATGGAGCATAGTGATGAAAGGGGCCATGGAGCATTGTGATGACAGGCGTCATGGGATATTGTGTTGACAGTGGTCTTGGAGCATTGTTAGAAAGGGAACATGGAGCAATTTGATTTCAGGGGCCATGAACAATTGTGAATACATAGGCCATGGAGTATTCAGATGAATGTGGTCAAGGATCATTGTGAAGAAAAGTGTACTGGAATATTGTGATGACACGGTTCATGGAACATTGCGATGACAAGGGCCATGGCGAAATGTGAAGACAGGTGTCATGGGGCATTGTGATGACAGTGGTCATCTAGAATTGTGAAGAAAGATATCATGGAGCACTGGGATGACAGGGGTCATGGAGCATTGTGATGACATGGGTCATGGGGCATTGTGATGACACGGCCATGGAACATTATGATGACAAGAATTCTGGAGCATTGTGATAAATAGGGCATGGACCATTGTGATTAGAAGGGCCAAGGAGCATTCTGATGACAACAGCATGGAGCATTGTGATGACAATGTTCATCGAGCATTGTGATGACAATGGTCATGAAGCATTGTGATGAATGTGGTCATGGATCATTGTGATGACAAGAGTCGTGGAGCATTGTGATGACAGGGGTCATAGAGCATTGTGATGAAACGGTTATGGAATATTGTGATGACCAGAATTCTGTAGCACTGAGATGAAAAGGGAATGGAGCATTGTGATGACAGGCGTCATGGGACAATGTGTTGACAGTGGTCTTGGATCACTGTTAGAAAGGGAACATGGAGCAATTTGATTTCAGGGGCCATTAAAAATTGTGAATACATAGGCCATGGAGTATTCAGATGAATGTGGTCAAGGATCATTGTGATGAAAAGTGTCCTGGAATATTGTGAGGACACGGTTCATGGAGCATTGCGATGACAAGGGCCATGGCGAAATGTGAAGACAGGTGTCATGGGGCATTGTGATGACAGTGGTCATCTAGAATTGTGAAGAAAGATATCATGGAGCACTTGGATGACAGGGGCCATGGAACATTGTGATGACAGGGGTCATGGCGCATTGTGATGACACCGCCATGGAACATTATGTTGACAAGAATTCTGGAGCATTGTGATAAAATGGGCATGGACCATTGTGATTAGAGGGGCCAAGGAGCATTCTGATGACAACGGCATGGAGCATTGTGATGACAGGGGTCATCGATCATTGTGATGACAGTGGTCATGAAGCATTGTGATGAATGTGGTCATGGATCATTGTGATGACAAGTGTCGTGGAGCATTGTGATGACAGGGGTCATAGAGCATTGTGATGACACGGTTATGGAATATTTTGATGACCAGAATTCTGTAGCACTGTGATGAAAATGGAATGGAGCATTGTGATTACAGGGGTCATGGAGCATTGTGATGACCATTGTTCTAGAACATTGTGACGACAGGGATCATGGAGCATAGTGATGAAAGGGGCCATGGGGCATTGTGATTACAGGCGTCATGGGACATTGTGTTGACAGTGGTCATGGAGAATTGTTAGAAAGGGAACATGGAGCAATTTGATTTCAGGGGCCATGAAAAATTGTGAATACATAGGCCATGGAGTATTCAGATGAATGTGTTCAAGGATCATTGTGACGAAAAGTGTCCTGGAATATTGTGATGACACGGTTCATGGAACATTGCGATGACAAGGGCCATGGCGAAATGTGAAGACAGGTGTCATGGGGCATTGTGATGACAGTGGTCATCTAGAATTGTGAAGAAAGATATCATGGAGCACTGGGATGACAGGGGCCATGGAGCATTGTGATGACAGGGGTCATGAGGCATTGTGATGTCACGGCCTTGGAACATTATGATGACAAGTATTCTGGAGCATTGTGATAAAAAGAGCATGGAGCATTGTGATTAGAGGGGCCAAGGAGCATTCTGATGACAACGGCATGGAGCATTGTGATGACCAGGGTCATCGAGCATTGTGATGACAGTGGTCATGAAGCATTGTGATGAATGTGGTCATGGATCATTGTGATGACAAGTGTCGTGGAGCATTGTGATGACAGGGGTCATAGAGCATTGTGATGACACGGTTATGGAATATTGTGATGACCAGAATTCTGTAGCACTGTGATGAAAAGGGAATGGAGCATTGTGATTACAGGGGCCATGGAGCATTGTGATGACAGGCGTCATGGGACAATGTGTTGACAGTGGTCTTGAATCATTGTTAGAAAGGGAACATGGAGCAATTTGATTTCAGGGGCCATGAAAAATTGTGAATACATAGGCCATGGAGTATTCAGATGAATGTGGTCAAGGATCATTGTGATGAAAAGTGTCCTGGAATATTATGATGACACGGTTCATGGAGCATTGCGATGACAAGGGCCATGGCGAAATGTGAAGACAGGTGTCATGGGACTTTGTGATGACAGTGGTCATCTAGAATTGTGAAGAAAGATATCATGGAGCACTGGGATGACAGGGGCCATGGAGCATTGTGATGACAGGGGTCATGGGGCATTGTGATGACACGGCCATGGAACATTATGATGACAAGAATTCTGGAGCATTGTGATAAAAAGGGCATGGACCACTGTGATTAGAGGGGCCAAGGAGCATTCTGATGACAACGGCATGGAGCATTTTGATGACAAGTTTCATCGAGCATTGTGATGATAGTGGTCATGAAGCATTGTGATGAATGTGGTCATGGATCGTTGTGATGAAAAGTGTCGTGGAGCATTGTGATGACAGGTCTCATAGAGCATTTTGATGACACGGTTATGGAATATTGTAATGACCAGAATTCTGTAGCACTGTGATGAAAAGGGAATGGAGCATTGTGATTACAGGGGTCATGGAGCATTGTGATGACAATTGTTCTAGAACATTGCGATGACAGGGATCATGGAGCATAGTGATGAAAGAGGCCATGGAGCATTGTGATGACAGGCGTCATGGGATATTGTGTTGACAGTGGTCTTGGAGCATTGTTAGAAAGGGAACATGGAGCAATTTGATTTCAGGGGCCATGAACAATTGTGAATACATAGGCCATGGAGTATTCAGATGAATGTGGTCAAGGATCATTGTGAAGAAAAGTGTACTGGAATATTGTGATGACACGGTTCATGGAACATTGCGATGACAAGGGCCATGGCGAAATGTGAAGACAGGTGTCATGGGGCATTGTGATGACAGTGGTCATCTAGAATTGTGAAGAAAGATATCATGGAGCACTGGGATGACAGGGGCCATGGAGCATTGTGATGACATGGGTCATGGGGCATTGTGATGACACGGCCATGGAACATTATGATGACAAGAATTCTGGAGCATTGTGATAAATAGGGCATGGACCATTGTGATTAGAAGGGCCAAGGAGCATTCTGATGACAATGGCATGGAGCATTGTGATGACAATATTCATCGAGCATTGTGATGACAGTGGTCATGAAGCATTGTGATGAATGTGGTCATGGATCATTGTGATGACAAGAGTCGTGGACCATTGTGATGACAGGGGTCATAGAGCATTGTGATGACACGGTTATGGAATATTGTGATGACCAGAATTCTGTAGCACTGAGATGAAAAGGGAATGGAGCATTGTGATGACAGGAGTCATGGGACAATGTGTTGACAGTGGTCTTGGATCACTGTTAGAAAGGGAACATGGAGCAATTTGAATTCAGGGGCCATGAAAAATTGTGAATACATAGGCCATGGAGTATTCAGATGAATGTGCTCAAGGATCATTGTGATGAAAAGTGTCCTGGAATATTGTGAGGACACGGTTCATGGAGCATTGCGATGACAAGGGCCATGGCGAAATATGAAGACAGGTGTCATGGGGCATTGTGATGACAGTGGTCATCTAGAATTGTGAAGAAAGATATCATGGAGCACTTGGATGACAGGGGCCATGGAACATTGTGATGACAGGGGTCATGGGGCATTGTGATGACACCGCCATGGAACATTATGTTGACAAGAATTCTGGAGCATTGTGATAAAATGGGCATGGACCATTGTGATTAGAGGGGCCAAGGAGCATTCTGATGACAACGGCATGGAGCATTGTGATGACATGGGTCATCGAGCATTGTGATGACAGTGGTCATGAAGCATTGTGATGAATGTGGTCATGGATCATTGTGATGACAAGTGTCGTGGAGCATTGTGATGACAGGGGTCATAGAGCATTGTGATGACACGGTTATGGAATATTGTGATGACCAGAATTCTGTAGCACTGTGATGAAAATGGAATGGAGCATTGTGATTACAGGGGTCATGGAGCATTGTGATGACCATTGTTCTAGAACATTGTGACGACAGGGATCATGGAGCATAGTGATGAAAGGGGCCATGGGGCATTGTGATGACAGGCGTCATGGGACATTGTGTTGACAGTGGTCATGGAGAATTGTTAGAAAGGGAACATGGAGCAATTTGATTTCAGGGGCCATGAAAAATTGTGAATACATAGGCCATGGAGTATTCAGATGAATGTGGTCAAGGATCATTGTGAATACAAGTGTCCCGGAATATTGTGATGACACGGTTCATGGAGCATTGCGATGACAAGGGCCATGGCGAAATGTGATGACAGGTGTCATGGGGCATTGTGATGACAGTGGTCATCTAGAATTGTGAAGAAAGATATCATGGAGCACTGGGATGACAGGGGCCATGGAGCATTGTGATGACATGGGTCATGGGGCATTGTGATGACACGGCCATGGAACATTATGATGTCAAGAATTCTGGAGCATTGTGATAAAAAGGGCATGGACCATTGTGATTAGAGGGGCCAAGGAGCATTCTGATGACAACGGCATGGAGCATTGTGATGACAGGGGTCATCGAGCATTGTGATGACAGTGGTCATGAAGCATTGTGATGAATGTGTTCATGGATCATTGTGATGACAAGTGTCGTGGAGCATTGTGATGACAGGGGTCATAGAGCAATGTGATGACACGGTTATGGAATATTGTGATGACCAGAATTCTGTAGCACTGTGATGAAAAGGGAATGGAGCATTGTGAGTACAGGGGTCATGGAGCATTGTGATGACAATTGTTCTAGAACATTGTGAAGACAGGGATCATGGAGCATAGTGATGAAAGGGGACATGGAGCATTGTGATGACAGGCGTCATGGGACAATGTGTTGACAGTTGTCATGGAGCATTGTTAGAAAGTGAACATGGAGCAATTTGATTTCAGGGGCCATGAAAAATTGTGAATACATAGGCCATGGAGTATTCAGATGAATGTGGTCAAGGATCATTGTGACGAAAATTGTCCTGGAATATTGTGATGACACGTTTCATGGAGCATTGCGATGATAAGAGCCATGGAGAAATGTGAAGACAGGTGTCATGGGGCATTGTGATGACAGTGGTCATCTAGAATTGTGAAGAAAGATATCATGGAGCACTGGGATGACAGGGGCCAGGGAACATTGTGATGACAGGGGTCATGGGGCATTGTGATGACACGGCCATGGAACATTATGATGACAAGAATTCTGGAGCATTGTGATAAAAAGGGCATGGACCATTGTGATTAGAGGGGCCAAGGAGAATTCTGATGACAACGGCATGGAGCATTGTGATGACCAGTGTCATCGAGCATTGTGATGACAGTGGTCATGAAGCATTGTGATGAATGTGGTCATGGATCATTGTGATGACAAGTGTCGTGGAGCATTGTGATGACAGGGGTCATAGAGCATTGTGAGGACACGGCTATGGAATATTGTGATGACCAGAATTCTGTAGCCCTGTGATGAAAATGGAATGGAGCATTGTGAGTACAGGGGTCATGGAGCATTGTGATGACAATTGTTCTAGAACATTGTGAAGACAGGGATCATGGAGCATAGTGATGAAAGGGGCCATGGAGCATTGTGATGACAGGCGTCATGGGACAATGTGTTGACAGTTGTCATAGAGCATTGTTAGAAAGTGAACATGGAGCAATTTGATTTCAGGGGCCATGAAAAATTGTGAATACATAGGCCATGGAGTATTCAGATGAATGTGATCAAGGATCATTGTGACTACAAGTGTCCTGGAATATTGTGATGACACGGTTCATGGAGCATTGCGATGACAAGGGCCATGGCGAAATGTGAAGACAGGTGTCATGGGGCATTGTGATGACAGTGGTCATCTAGAATTGTGAAGAAAGATATCATGGAGCACTGGGATGACAGGGGCCATGGAGCATTGTGATGACAGGGGTCATGGGGCATTCTGATGACACGGCCATGGAACATTATGATGACAAGAATTCTGGAACATTGTGATAAAAAGGGCATGGACCATTGTGATTAGAGGGGCCAAGGAGCATTCTGATGACAACGGCATGGAGCATTGTGATGACCAGGGTCATCGAGCATTGTGATGACAGTGGTCATGAAGCATTGTGATGAATGTGGTCATGGATCATTGTGATGACAAGTGTCGTGGAGCATTGTGATGACAGGGGTCATAGAGCATTGTGATGACACGGTTATGGAATATTGTGATGACCAGAATTCTGTAGCACTGTGATGAAAAGGGAATGGAGCATTGTGAGTACAGGGGTCATGGAGAATTGTGATGACAATTGTTCTAGATCATTGTGAAGACAGGGATCATGGAGCATAGTGATGAAAGGGGACATGGAGCATTGTGATGACAGGCGTCATGGGACAATGTGTTGACAGTTGTCATGGAGTATTGTTAGAAAGGGAACATGGAGCAATTTGATTTCAGGGGCCAGGAAAAATTGTGAATACATAGGCAATGGAGTATTCAGATGAATGTGGTCAAGGATCATTGTGACAAAAAGTTTACTGGAATATTGTGATGACACGGTTCATGGAGCATTGCAATGACAAGGGCCATGGCGAAATGTGAAGACAGGTGTCATGGGGCATTGTGATGACAGTGGTCATCTAGAATTGTGAAGAAAGATATCATGGAGCACTTGGATGACAGGGGCCATGGAGCATTGTGATGACATGGGTCATGGGGCATTGTGATGACAGTGGTCATCTAGAATTGTGAAGAAAGATATCATGGAGCACTGGGATGACAGGGGCCAGGGAACATTGTGATGACAGGGGTCATGGGGCATTGTGATGACACGGCCATGGAACATTATAATGACAAGAATTCTGGAGCATTGTGATAAAAAGGGCATGGACCATTGTGATTAGAGGGGCCAAGGAGCATTCTGATGACAACGGCATGGAGCATTGTGATGACCAGGGTCATCGAGCATTGTGATGACAGTGGTCATGAAGCATTGTGATGAATGTGTTCATGGATCATTGTGATGACAAGTGTCGTGGAGCATTGTGATGACAGGGGTCATAGAGCATTGTGAGGACACGGCTATGGAATATTGTGATGACCAGAATTCTGTAGCCCTGTGATGAAAAGGGAATGGAGCATTGTGAGTACAGGGGTCATGGAGCATTGTGATGACAATTGTTCTAGAACATTGTGAAGACAGGGATCATGGAGCATAGTGATGAAAGGGGCCATGGAGCATTGTGATGACAGGCGTCATGGGACAATGTGTTGAGAGTTGTCATAGAGCATTGTTAGAAAGTGAACATGGAGCAATTTGATTTCAGGGGCCATGAAAAATTGTGAATACATAGGCCATGGAGTATTCAGATGAATGTGGTCAAGGATCATTGTGACTACAAGTGTCCTGGAATATTGTGATGACACGGTTCATGGAGCATTGCGATGACAAGGGCCATGGCGAAATGTGAAGACAGGTGTCATGGGGCATTGTGATGACAGTGGTCATCTAGAATTGTGAAGAAAGATATCATGGAGCACTGGGATGACAGGGGCCTGCAGCATTGTGATGACAGGGGTCATGGGGCATTCTGATGACACGGCCATGGAACATTATGATGACAAGAATTCTGGAACATTGTGATAAATTGGGCATGGACCATTGTGATTAGAGGGGCCAAGGAGCATTCTGATGACAACGGCATGGAACATTGTGATGACCAGTGTCATCGAGCATTGTGATGACAGTGGTCATGAAGCATTGTGATGAATGTGGTCATGGATCATTGTGATGACAAGTGTCGTGGAGCATTGTGATGACAGGGGTCATAGAGCATTGTGATGACACGGTTATGGAATATTGTGATGACCAGAATTCTGTAGCACTGTGATGAAAAGGGAATGGAGCATTGTGAGTACAGGGGTCATGGAGCATTGTGATGACAATTGTTCTAGAACATTGTGAAGACAGGGATCATGGAGCCTAGTGATGAAAGGGGACATGGAGCATTGTGATGACAGGCGTCATGGGACAATGTGTTGACAGTTGTCATGGAGCATTGTTAGAAAGGGAACATGGAGCAATTTGATTTCAGGGGCCAGGAAAAATTGTGAATACATAGGCCATGGAGTATTCAGATGAATGTGGTCAAGGATCATTGTGACAAAAATTTACTGGAATATTGTGATGACACGGTTCATGGAGCATTGCAATGACAAGGGCCATGGCGAAATGTGAAGACAGGTGTCATGGGGCATTGTGATGACAGTGGTCATCTAGAATTGTGAAGAAAGATATCATGGAGCACTGGGATGACAGGGGCCAGGGAACATTGTGATGACAGGGGTCATGGGGCATTGTGATGACACGGCCATGGAACATTATGATGACAAGAATTCTGGAGCATTGTGATAAAAAGGGCATGGACCATTGTGATTAGAGGGGCCAAGGAGCATTCTGATGACAACGGCATGGAGCATTGTGATGACCAGGGTCATCGAGCATTGTGATGACAGTGGTCATGAAGCATTGTGATGAATGTGGTCATGGATCATTGTGATGACAAGTGTCGTGGAGCATTGTGATGACAGGGGTCATAGAGCATTGTGAGGACACGGCTATGGAATATTGTGATGACCAGAATTCTGTAGCCCTGTGATGAAAAGGGAATGGAGCATTGTGAGTACAGGGGTCATGGAGCATTGTGATGACAATTGTTCTAGAACATTGTGAAGACAGGGATCATGGAGCATAGTGATGAAAGGGGCCATGGAGCATTGTGATGACAGGCGTCATGGGACAATGTGTTGACAGTTGTCATAGAGCATTGTTAGAAAGTGAACATGGAGCAATTTGATTTCAGGGGCCATGAAAAATTGTGAATACATAGGCCATGGAGTATTCAGATGAATGTGGTCAAGGATCATTGTGACTACAAGTGTCCTGGAATATTGTGATGACACGGTTCATGGAGCATTGCGATGACAAGGGCCATGGCGAAATGTGAAGACAGGTGTCATGGGGCATTGTGATGACAGTGGTCATCTAGAATTGTGAAGAAAGATATCATGGAGCACTGGGATGACAGGGGCCTGGAGCATTGTGATGACAGGGGTCATGGGGCATTCTGATGACACGGCCATTGAACATTATGATGACAAGTATTCTGGAACATTGTGATAAATAGGGCATGGACCATTGTGATTAGAGGGGCCAAGGAGCATTCTGATGACAACGGCATGGAACATTGTGATGACCAGTGTCATCGAGCATTGTGATGACAGTGGTCATGAAGCATTGTGATGAATGTGGTCATGGATCATTGTGATGACAAGTGTCGTGGAGCATTGTGATGACAGGGGTCATAGAGCATTGTGATGACACGGTTATGGAATATTGTGATGACCAGAATTCTGTAGCACTGTGATGAAAAGGGAATGGAGCATTGTGAGTACAGGGGTCATGGAGCATTGTGATGACAATTTTTCTAGAACATTGTGAAGACAGGGATCATGGAGCATAGTGATGAAAGGGGACATGGAGCATTGTGATGACAGGCGTCATGGGACAATGTGTTGACAGTTGTCATGGAGCATTGTTAGAAAGGGAACATGGAGCAATTTGATTTCAGGGGCCAGGAAAAATTGTGAATACATAGGCCATGGAGTATTCAGATGAATGTGGTCAAGGATCATTGTGACAAAAAGTTTACTGGAATATTGTGATGACACGGTTCATGGAGCATTGCAATGACAAGGGCCATGGCGAAATGTGAAGACAGGTGTCATGGGGCATTGTGATGACAGTGGTCATCTAGAATTGTGAAGAAAGATATCATGGAGCACTGGGATGACAGGGGCCAGGGAACATTGTGATGACAGGGGTCATGGGGCATTGTGATGACACGGCCATGGAACATTATGATGACAAGAATTCTGGAGCATTGTGATAAAAAGGGCATGGATCATTGTGATTAGAGGGGCCAAGGAGCATTCTGATGACAACGGCATGGAGCATTGTGATGACCAGGGTCATCGAGCATTGTGATGACAGTGGTCATGAAGCATTGTGATGAATGTGGTCATGGATCATTGTGATGACAAGTGTCGTGGAGCATTGTGATGACAGGGGTCATAGAGCATTGTGAGGACACGGCTATGGAATATTGTGATGACCAGAATTCTGTAGCCCTGTGATGAAAAGGGAATGGAGCATTGTGAGTACAGGGGTCATGGAGCATTGTGATGACAATTGTTCTAGAACATTGTGAAGACAGGGATCATGGAGCATAGTGATGAAAGGGGCCATGGAGCATTGTGATGACAGGCGTCATGGGACAATGTGTTGACAGTTGTCATAGAGCATTGTTAGAAAGTGAACATGGAGCAATTTGATTTCAGGGGCCATGAAAAATTGTGAATACATAGGCCATGGAGTATTCAGATGAATGTGGTCAAGGATCATTGTGACTACAAGTGTCCTGGAATATTGTGATGACACGGTTCATGGAGCATTGCGATGACAAGGGCCATGGCGAAATGTGAAGACAGGTGTCATGGGGCATTGTGATGACAGTGGTCATCTAGAATTGTGAAGAAAGATATCATGGAGCACTGGGATGACAGGGGCCATGGAGCATTGTGATGACAGGGGTCATGGGGCATTCTGATGACACGGCCATGGAACATTATGATGACAAGAATTCTGGAACATTGTGATAAAAAGGGCATGGACCATTGTGATTAGAGGGGCCAAGGAGCATTCTGATGACAACGGCATGGAGCATTGTGATGACCAGGGTCATCGAGCATTGTGATGACAGTGGTCATGAAGCATTGTGATGAATGTGGTCATGGATCATTGTGATGACAAGTGTCGTGGAGCATTGTGATGACAGGGGTCATAGAGCATTGTGATGACACGGTTATGGAATATTGTGATGACCAGAATTCTGTAGCACTGTGATGAAAAGGGAATGGAGCATTGTGAGTACAGGGGTCATGGAGCATTGTGATGACAATTGTTCTAGAACATTGTGAAGACAGGGATCATGGAGCATAGTGATGAAAGGGGACATGGAGCATTGTGATGACAGGCGTCATGGGACAATGTGTTGACAGTTGTCATGGAGCATTGTTAGAAAGGGAACATGGAGCAATTTGATTTCAGGGGCCAGGAAAAATTGTGAATACATAGGCCATGGAGTATTCAGATGAATGTGGTCAAGGATCATTGTGACAAAAAGTTTACTGGAATATTGTGATGACACGGTTCATGGAGCATTGCAATGACAAGGGCCATGGCGAAATGTGAAGACAGGTGTCATGGGGCATTGTGATGACAGTGGTCATCTAGAATTGTGAAGAAAGATATCATGGAGCACTGGGATGACAGGGGCCATGGAGCATTGTGATGACATGGGTCATGGGGCATTGTGATGACAGTGGTCATCTAGAATTGTGAAGAAAGATATCATGGAGCACTGGGATGACAGGGGCTATGGAGCATTGTGATGACATGGGTCATGGGCATTCTGATGACACCGCCATGGAACATTATGATGACAAGAATTCTGGAGCATTGTGATAAAAAGGTCATGGACCATTGTGATTAGAGGGGCCAAGGAGCATTCTGATGACAACAGCATGGAGCATTGTGATGACAAGGGTCATCGAGCATTGTGATGAGAGTGGTCATGAGGCATTGTGATGAATGTGGTCATGGATCATTGTGATGACAAGTGTCGTGGAGCATTGTGATGACAGGGGTCATAGAGCATTGTGATGACACGGTTATGGAATATTGTGATGACCAGAATTCTGTAGCACTGAGATGAAAAGGGAATGGAGCATTGTGAGTACAGGGGTCATGGAGCATTGTGATGACAATTGTTCTAGAACATTGTGAAGACAGGGATCATGGAGCATAGTGATGAAAGGGGCCATGGAGCATTGTGATGACAGGTGTCATGGGACAATGTATTGACAATGGTCATGGAGCATTGTTAGAAAGGGAACATGGAGCAATTTGATTTCAGGGGCCATGAAAAATTGTGAATACATAGGCCATGGAGTATTCAGATGAATGTGGTCAAGGATCATTGTGACGACAAGTGTCCTGGAATATTGTGATGACACGGTTCATGGAGCATTGCGATGACAAGAGCCATGGCGAAATGTGAAGACAGGTGTCATGGGGCATTGTGATGACAGTGGTCATCTAGAATTGTGAAGAAAGATATCATGGAGCACTGGGATGACAGGGGCAATGAAGCATTGTGATGACAGGCGTCTTGGGGCATTGTGATGACACGGCCATGGAACATTATGATGACAAGAATTCTGGAGCATTGTGATAAAAAGGGCATGGACCATTGTGATTAGAGGGGCCAAGGAGCATTCTGATGACAACGACATGTTGCATTGTGATGACCAGTGTCATCGAGCATTGTGATGACAGTGGTCATGAAGCATTGTGATGAATGTGGTCATGGATCATTTGATGACAAGTGTCGTGGAGCATTGTGATGACAGGGGTCATAGAGCATTGTGATGACACGTTTATGGAATATTGTGATGACCAGAATTCTGTAGCACTGCGATGAAAAGGGAATGGAGCATTGTGAGTACAGGGGTCATGGAGCATTGTGATGACAATTGTTCTAGAACATTGTGAAGACGGGGATCATGGAGCATAGTGATGAAAGGGGCCAAGGAGCATTGTGATGACAGGCGTCATGGGACAATGTGTTGACAGTGGTCTTGGATCATTGTTAGAAACGGAACATGGAGCAATTTGATTTCAGGGGCCATGAAAAATTGTGAATACATAGGCCATGGAGTATTCAGATGAATGTGGTCAAGGATCATTGTGATGAAAAGTGTCCTGGAATATTGTGATGACACGGTTCATGGAGCATTGCGATGACAAGGGCCATGGCGAAATGTGAAGACAGGTGTCATGGGACATTGTGATTGCAGTGGTCATCTAGAATTGTGAAGAAAGATATCATGGAGCACTGGGATGACAGGGGCCATGGAGCATTGTGATGACAGGGGTCATGGGGCATTGTGATGACACGGCCATGGAACATTATGATGACAAGAATTCTGGAACATTGTGATAAAAAGGGCATGGACCATTGTGATTAGAGGGGCCAAGGAGCATTCTGATGACAACGGCATGGAGCATTGTGATGACCAGGGTCATCGAGCATTGTGATGATAGTGGTCATGAAGCATTGTGATGAATGTGGTCATGGATCATTGTGATGACAAGTGTCGTGGAGCATTGTGATGACAGGGGTCATAGAGCAATGTGATGACACGGTTATGGAATATTGTGATGACCAGAATTCTGTAGCACTGTGATGAAAAGGGAAAGGAGCATTGTGAGTACAGGGGTCAGGAGCATTGTGATGACAATTGTTCTAGAACATTGTGAAGACAGGGATCATGGAGCA
Source organism: Eschrichtius robustus (assembly GCF_028021215.1). Lineage (NCBI taxonomy): Eukaryota > Metazoa > Chordata > Mammalia > Artiodactyla > Eschrichtiidae > Eschrichtius > Eschrichtius robustus. The sequence goes on from NW_027175412.1 coordinate 2,076,319, forward strand.
TAGTGATGAAAGGGGACATGGAGCATTGTGATGACAGGCGTCATGGGACAATGTGTTGACAGTTGTCATGGAGCATTGTTAGAAAGGGAACATGGAGCAATTTGATTTCAGGGGCCACGAAAAATTGTGAATACATAGGCCATGGAGTATTCAGATGAATGTGGTCAAGGATCATTGTGACTACAAGTGTCCTGGAATATTGTGATGACACGGTTCATGGAGCATTGCGATGACAAGGGCCATGGCGAAATGTGAAGACAGGTGTCATGGGGCATTGTGATGACAGTGGTCATCTAGAATTGTGAAGAAAGATATCATGGAGCACTGGGATGACAGGGGCCATGGAGCATTGTGATGACAGGCGTCATGGGGCATTGTGATGACACGGCCATGGAACATTATGATGACAAGAATTCTGGAACATTGTGATAAAAAGGGCATGGACCATTGTGATTAGAGGGGCCAAGGAGCATTCTGATGACAACGGCATGGAGCATTGTGATGACCAGGGTCATCGAGCATTGTGATGACATTGGTCATGAAGCATTGTGATGAATGTGGTCATGGATCATTGTGATGACAAGTGTCGTGGAGCATTGTGATGACAGGGGTCATAGAGCATTGTGATGACACGGTTATGGAATATTGTGATGACCAGAATTCTGTAGCACTGTGATGAAAAGGGAATGGAGCATTGTGATTACAGGGGTCATGGAGCATTGTGATGACAATTGTTCTACAACATTTCGATGACAGGGATCATGGAGCATAGTGATGAAAGGGGCCATGGAGCATTGTGATGACAGGCGTCATGGGATATTGTGTTGACAGTGGTCTTGGAGCATTGTTAGAAAGGGAACATGGAGCAATTTGATTTCAGGGGCCATGAACAATTGTGAATACATAGGCCATGGAGTATTCAGATGAATGTGGTCAAGGATCATTGTGAAGAAAAGTGTACTGGAATATTGTGATGACACGGTTCATGGAACATTGCGATGACAAGGGCCATGGCGAAATGTGAAGACAGGTGTCATGGGGCATTGTGATGACAGTGGTCATCTAGAATTGTGAAGAAAGATATCATGGAGCACTGGGATGACAGGGGCCATGGAGCATTGTGATGACATGGGTCATGGGGCATTGTGATGACACGGCCATGGAACATTATGATGACAAGAATTCTGGAGCATTGTGATAAATAGGGCATGGACCATTGTGATTAGAAGGGCCAAGGAGCATTCTGATGACAACAGCATGGAGCATTGTGATGACAATGTTCATCGAGCATTGTGATGACAATGGTCATGAAGCATTGTGATGAATGTGGTCATGGATCATTGTGATGACAAGAGTCGTGGAGCATTGTGATGACAGGGGTCATAGAGCATTGTGATGAAACGGTTATGGAATATTGTGATGACCAGAATTCTGTAGCACTGAGATGAAAAGGGAATGGAGCATTGTGATGACAGGCGTCATGGGACAATGTGTTGACAGTGGTCTTGGATCACTGTTAGAAAGGGAACATGGAGCAATTTGATTTCAGGGGCCATGAAAAATTGTGAATACATAGGCCATGGAATATTCAGATGAATGTGGTCAAGGATCATTGTGATGAAAAGTGTCCTGGAATATTGTGAGGACACGGTTCATGGAGCATTGCGATGACAAGGGCCATGGCGAAATGTGAAGACAGGTGTCATGGGGCATTGTGATGACAGTGGTCATCTAGAATTGTGAAGAAAGATATCATGGAGCACTTGGATGACAGGGGCCATGGAACATTGTGATGACAGGGGTCATGGCGCATTGTGATGACACCGCCATGGAACATTATGTTGACAAGAATTCTGGAGCATTGTGATAAAATGGGCATGGACCATTGTGATTAGAGGGGCCAAGGAGCATTCTGATGACAACGGCATGGAGCATTGTGATGACAGGGGTCATCGAGCATTGTGATGACAGTGGTCATGAAGCATTGTGATGAATGTGGTCATGGATCATTGTGATGACAAGTGTCGTGGAGCATTGTGATGACAGGGGTCATAGAGCATTGTGATGACACGGTTATGGAATATTTTGATGACCAGAATTCTGTAGCACTGTGATGAAAATGGAATGGAGCATTGTGATTACAGGGGTCATGGAGCATTGTGATGACCATTGTTCTAGAACATTGTGACGACAGGGATCATGGAGCATAGTGATGAAGGGGGCCATGGGGCATTGTGATGACAGGCGTCATGGGACATTGTGTTGACAGTGGTCATGGAGAATTGTTAGAAAGGGAACATGGAGCAATTTGATTTCAGGGGCCATGAAAAATTGTGAATACATAGGCCATGGAGTATTCAGATGAATGTGTTCAAGGATCATTGTGACGAAAAGTGTCCTGGAATATTGTGATGACACGGTTCATGGAACATTGCGATGACAAGGGCCATGGCGAAATGTGAAGACAGGTGTCATGGGGCATTGTGATGACAGTGGTCATCTAGAATTGTGAAGAAAGATATCATGGAGCACTGGGATGACAGGGGCCATGGAGCATTGTGATGACAGGGGTCATGAGGCATTGTGATGTCACGGCCTTGGAACATTATGATGACAAGTATTCTGGAGCATTGTGATAAAAAGAGCATGGAGCATTGTGATTAGAGGGGCCAAGGAGCATTCTGATGACAACGGCATGGAGCATTGTGATGACCAGTGTCATCGAGCATTGTGATGACAGTGGTCATGAAGCATTGTGATGAATGTGGTCATGGATCATTGTGATGACAAGTGTCGTGGAGCATTGTGATGACAGGGGTCATAGAGCATTGTGATGACACGGTTATGGAATATTGTGATGACCAGAATTCTGTAGCACTGTGATGAAAAGGGAATGGAGCATTGTGATTACAGGGGCCATGGAGCATTGTGATGACAGGCGTCATGGGACAATGTGTTGACAGTGGTCTTGAATCATTGTTAGAAAGGGAACATGGAGCAATTTGATTTCAGGGGATATGAAAAATTGTGAATACATAGGCCATGGAGTATTCAGATGAAAGTGGGCAAGGATCATTGTGATGAAAATTGTCCTGGAATATTGTGATGACACGGTTCATGGCGCATTGCGATGACAAGGACCATGGCGAAATGTGAAGACAGTTGTCATGGGGCATTGTGATGACACGGCCATGGAACATTATGATGACAAGAAATCTGGAGCATTGTGATAAAAAGGGCATGGACCATTGTGATTGGAGGGGCCAAGGAGCATTCTGATGACAACGGCATGGAGCATTGTGATGACAAGGGTCATCGAGCATTGTGATGACAGTGGTCATGAAGCATTGTGATGAATGTGGTCATGGATCATTGTGATGACAAGTGTCGTGGAGCATTGTGATGACAGGGGTCATAGAGCATTGTGATGACACGGTTATTGAATATTGTGATGACCAGAATTCTGTAGCACTGTGATGAAAAGGGAAAGGAGCATTGTGATTACAGGGGTCATGGAGCATCGTGATGACAATTGTTTAGAACATTGTGAAGACAGGGATCATGGAGCATAGTGATGAAAGGGGCCATGGAGCATTGTGATGACAGGAGTCATGGGACAATGTGTTGACAGTGGTCTTGAATCATTGTTAGAAAGGGAACATGGAGCAATTTGATTTCAGGGGCCATGAAAAATTGTGAATACATAGGCCATGGAGTATTCAGATGAATGTGGTCAAGGATCATTGTGATGAAAAGTGTCCTGGAATATTATGATGACACGGTTCATGGAGCATTTCGATGACAAGGGCCATGGCGAAATGTGAAGACAGGTGTCATGGGACTTTGTGATGACAGTGGTCATCTAGAATTGTGAAGAAAGATATCATGGAGCACTGGGATGACAGGGGCCATGGAGCATTGTGATGACAGGGGTCATGGGGCATTGTGATGACACGGCCATGGAACATTATGATGACAAGAATTCTGGAGCATTGTGATAAAAAGGGCATGGACCACTGTGATTAGAGGGGCCAAGGAGCATTCTGATGACAACGGCATGGAGCATTTTGATGACAAGTTTCATCGAGCATTGTGATGATAGTGGTCATGAAGCATTGTGATGAATGTGGTCATGGATCGTTGTGATGAAAAGTGTCGTGGAGCATTGTGATGACAGGTCTCATAGAGCATTTTGATGACACGGTTATGGAATATTGTGATGACCAGAATTCTGTAGCACTGTGATGAAAAGGGAATGGAGCATTGTGATTACAGGGGTCATGGAGCATTGTGATGACAATTGTTCTAGAACATTGCGATGACAGGGATCATGGAGCATAGTGATGAAAGGGGCCATGGAGCATTGTGATGACAGGCGTCATGGGATATTGTGTTGACAGTGGTCTTGGAGCATTGTTAGAAAGGGAACATGGAGCAATTTGATTTCAGGGGCCATGAACAATTGTGAATACATAGGCCATGGAGTATTCAGATGAATGTGGTCAAGGATCATTGTGAAGAAAAGTGTACTGGAATATTGTGATGACACGGTTCATGGAACATTGCGATGACAAGGGCCATGGCGAAATGTGAAGACAGGTGTCATGGGTCATTGTGATGACAGTGGTCATCTAGAATTGTGAAGAAAGATATCATGGAGCACTGGGATGACAGGGGCCATGGAGCATTGTGATGACATGGGTCATGGGGCATTGTGATGACACGGCCATGGAACATTATGATGACAAGAATTCTGGAGCATTGTGATAAATAGGGCATGGACCATTGTGATTAGAGGGGCCAAGGAGCATTCTGATGACAACGACATGTTGCATTGTGATGACCAGTGTCATCGAGCATTGTGATGACAGTGGTCATGAAGCATTGTGATGAATGTGGTCATGGATCATTTGATGACAAGTGTCGTGGAGCATTGTGATGACAGGGGTCATAGAGCATTGTGATGACACGTTTATGGAATATTGTGATGACCAGAATTCTGTAGCACTGCGATGAAAAGGGAATGGAGCATTGTGAGTACAGGGGTCATGGAGCATTGTGATGACAATTGTTCTAGAACATTGTGAAGACAGGGATCATGGAGCATAGTGATGAAAGGGGCCATGGAGCATTGTGATGACAGGCGTCATGGGACAATGTGTTGACAGTGGTCTTGGATCATTGTTAGAAACGGAACATGGAGCAATTTGATTTCAGGGGCCATGAAAAATTGTGAATACATAGGCCATGGAGTATTCAGATGAATGTGGTCAAGGATCATTGTGATGAAAAGTGTCCTGGAATATTGTGATGACACGGTTCATGGAGCATTGCGATGACAAGGGCCATGGCGAAATGTGAAGACAGGTGTCATGGGACATTGCGATTGCAGTGGTCATCTAGAATTGTGAAGAAAGATATCATGGAGCACTGGGATGACAGGGGCCATGGAGCATTGTGATGACAGACGTCATGGGGCATTGTGATGACACGGCCATGGAACATTATGATGACAAGAATTCTGGAACATTGTGATAAAAAGGGCATGGACCATTGTGATTAGAGGGGCCAAGGAGCATTCTGATGACAACGGCATGGAGCATTGTCATGACCAGGGTCATCGAGCATTGTGATGATAGTGGTCATGAAGCATTGTGATGAATGTGGTCATGGATCATTGTGATGACAAGTGTCGTGGAGCATTGTGATGACAGGGGTCATAGAGCAATGTGATGACACGGTTATGGAATATTGTGATGACCAGAATTCTGTAGCACTGTGATGAAAAGGGAAAGGAGCATTGTGAGTACAGGGGTCAGGAGCATTGTGATGACAATTGTTCTAGAACATTGTGAAGACAGGGATCATGGAGCATAGTGATGAAAGGGGACAGGGAGCATTGTGATGACAGGCGTCATGGGACAATGTGTTGACAGTTGTCATGGAGCATTGTTAGAAAGGGAACATGGAGCAATTTGATTTCAGGGGCCACGAAAAATTGTGAATACATAGGCCATGGAGTATTCAGATGAATGTGTTCAAGGATCATTGTGACTACAAGTGTCCTGGAATATTGTGATGACACGGTTCATGGAGCATTGCGATGACAAGGGCCATGGCGAAATGTGAAGACAGGTGTCATGGGGCATTGTGATGACAGTGGTCATCTAGAATTGTGAAGAAAGATATCATGGAGCACTGGGATGACAGGGGCCATGGAGCATTGTGATGACAGGCGTCATGGGGCATTGTGATGACACGGCCATGGAACATTATGATGACAAGAATTCTGGAACATTGTGATAAAAAGGGCATGGACCATTGTGATTAGAGGGGCCAAGGAGCATTCTGATGACAACGGCATGGAGCATTGTGATGACCAGGGTCATCGAGCATTGTGATGACATTGGTCATGAAGCATTGTGATGAATGTGGTCATGGATCATTGTGATGACAAGTGTCGTGGAGCATTGTGATGACAGGGGTCATAGAGCATTGTGATGACACGGTTATGGAATATTGTGATGACCAGAATTCTGTAGCACTGTGATGAAAAGGGAATGGAGCATTGTGATTACAGGGGTCATGGAGCATTGTGATGACAATTGTTCTACAACATTGCGATGACAGGGATCATGGAGCATAGTGATGAAAGGGGCCATGGAGCATTGTGATGACAGGCGTCATGGGATATTGTGTTGACAGTGGTCTTGGAGCATTGTTAGAAAGGGAACATGGAGCAATTTGATTTCAGGGGCCATGAACAATTGTGAATACATAGGCCATGGAGTATTCAGATGAATGTGGTCAAGGATCATTGTGAAGAAAAGTGTACTGGAATATTGTGATGACACGGTTCATGGAACATTGCGATGACAAGGGCCATGGCGAAATGTGAAGACAGGTGTCATGGGTCATTGTGATGACAGTGGTCATCTAGAATTGTGAAGAAAGATATCATGGAGCACTGGGATGACAGGGGTCATGGAGCATTGTGATGACATGGGTCATGGATCATTGTGATGACAAGAGTCGTGGAGCATTGTGATGACAGGGGTCATAGAGCATTGTGATGAAACGGTTATGGAATATTGTGATGACCAGAATTCTGTAGCACTGAGATGAAAAGGGAATGGAGCATTGTGATGACAGGCGTCATGGGACAATGTGTTGACAGTGGTCTTGGATCACTGTTAGAAAGGGAACATGGAGCAATTTGATTTCAGGGGCCATGAAAAATTGTGAATACATAGGCCATGGAGTATTCAGATGAATGTGGTCAAGGATCATTGTGATGAAAAGTGTCCTGGAATATTGTGAGGACACGGTTCATGGAGCATTGCGATGACAAGGGCCATGGCGAAATGTGAAGACAGGTGTCATGGGGCATTGTGATGACAGTGGTCATCTAGAATTGTGAAGAAAGATATCATGGAGCACTTGGATGACAGGGGCCATGGAACATTGTGATGACAGGGGTCATGGCGCATTGTGATGACACCGCCATGGAACATTATGTTGACAAGAATTCTGGAGCATTGTGAAAAAATGGGCATGGACCATTGTGATTAGAGGGGCCAAGGAGCATTCTGATGACAACGGCATGGAGCATTGTGATGACAGGGGTCATCGAGCATTGTGATGACAGTGGTCATGAAGCATTGTGATGAATGTGGTCATGGATCATTGTGATGACAAGTGTCGTGGAGCATTGTGATGACAGGGGTCATAGAGCATTGTGATGACACGGTTATGGAATATTTTGATGACCAGAATTCTGTAGCACTGTGATGAAAATGGAATGGAGCATTGTGATTACAGGGGTCATGGAGCATTGTGATGACCATTGTTCTAGAACATTGTGACGACAGGGATCATGGAGCATAGTGATGAAAGGGGCCATGGGGCATTGTGATGACAGGCGTCATGGGACATTGTGTTGACAGTGGTCATGGAGAATTGTTGGAAAGGGAACATGGAGCAATTTGATTTCAGGGGCCATGAAAAATTGTGAATACATAGGCCATGGAGTATTCAGATGAATGTGTTCAAGGATCATTGTGACGAAAAGTGTCCTGGAATATTGTGATGACACGGTTCATGGAACATTGCGATGACAAGGGCCATGGCGAAATGTGAAGACAGGTGTCATGGGGCATTGTGATGACAGTGGTCATCTAGAATTGTGAAGAAAGATATCATGGAGCACTGGGATGACAGGGGCCATGGAGCATTGTGATGACAGGGGTCATGAGGCATTGTGATGTCACGGCCTTGGAACATTATGATGACAAGTATTCTGGAGCATTGTGATAAAAAGAGCATGGAGCATTGTGATTAGAGGGGCCAAGGAGCATTCTGATGACAACGGCATGGAGCATTGTGATGACCAGGGTCATCGAGCATTGTGATGACAGTGGTCATGAAGCATTGTGATGAATGTGGTCATGGATCATTGTGATGACAAGTGTCGTGGAGCATTGTGATGACAGGGGTCATAGAGCATTGTGATGACACGGTTATGGAATATTGTGATGACCAGAATTCTGTAGCACTGTGATGAAAAGGGAATGGAGCATTGTGATTACAGGGGCCATGGAGCATTGTGATGACAGGCGTCATGGGACAATGTGTTGACAGTGGTCTTGAATCATTGTTAGAAAGGGAACATGGAGCAATTTGATTTCAGGGGCCATGAAAAATTGTGAATACATAGGCCATGGAGTATTCAGATGAATGTGGTCAAGGATCATTGTGATGAAAAGTGTCCTGGAATATTATGATGACACGGTTCATGGAGCATTGCGATGACAAGGGCCATGGCGAAATGTGAAGACAGGTGTCATGGGACTTTGTGATGACAGTGGTCATCTAGAATTGTGAAGAAAGATATCATGGAGCACTGGGATGACAGGGGCCATGGAGCATTGTGATGACAGGGGTCATGGGGCATTGTGATGACACGGCCATGGAACATTATGATGACAAGAATTCTGGAGCATTGTGATAAAAAGGGCATGGACCACTGTGATTAGAGGGGCCAAGGAGCATTCTGATGACAACGGCATGGAGCATTGTGATGACCAGGGTCATCGAGCATTGTGATGACATTGGTCATGAAGCATTGTGATGAATGTGGTCATGGATCATTGTGATGACAAGTGTCGTGGAGCATTGTGATGACAGGGGTCATAGAGCATTGTGATGACACGGTTATGGAATATTGTGATGACCAGAATTCTGTAGCACTGTGATGAAAAGGGAATGGAGCATTGTGATTACAGGGGTCATGGAGCATTGTGATGACAATTGTTCTACAACATTGCGATGACAGGGATCATGGAGCATAGTGATGAAAGGGGCCATGGAGCATTGTGATGACAGGCGTCATGGGATATTGTGTTGACAGTGGTCTTGGAGCATTGTTAGAAAGGGAACATGGAGCAATTTGATTTCAGGGGCCATGAACAATTGTGAATACATAGGCCATGGAGTATTCAGATGAATGTGGTCAAGGATCATTGTGAAGAAAAGTGTACTGGAATATTGTGATGACACGGTTCATGGAACATTGCGATGACAAGGGCCATGGCGAAATGTGAAGACAGGTGTCATGGGTCATTGTGATGACAGTGGTCATCTAGAATTGTGAAGAAAGATATCATGGAGCACTGGGATGACAGGGGTCATGGAGCATTGTGATGACATGGGTCATGGGGCATTGTGATGACACGGCCATGGAACATTATGATGACAAGAATTCTGGAGCATTGTGATAAATAGGGCATGGACCATTGTGATTAGAAGGGCCAAGGAGCATTCTGATGACAACAGCATGGAGCATTGTGATGACAATGTTCATCGAGCATTGTGATGACAATGGTCATGAAGCATTGTGATGAATGTGGTCATGGATCATTGTGATGACAAGAGTCGTGGAGCATTGTGATGACAGGGGTCATAGAGCATTGTGATGAAACGGTTATGGAATATTGTGATGACCAGAATTCTGTAGCACTGAGATGAAAAGGGAATGGAGCATTGTGATGACAGGCGTCATGGGACAATGTGTTGACAGTGGTCTTGGATCACTGTTAGAAAGGGAACATGGAGCAATTTGATTTCAGGGGCCATGAAAAATTGTGAATACATAGGCCATGGAGTATTCAGATGAATGTGGTCAAGGATCATTGTGATGAAAAGTGACCTGGAATATTGTGAGGACACGGTTCATGGAGCATTGCGATGACAAGGGCCATGGCGAAATGTGAAGACAGGTGTCATGGGGCATTGTGATGACAGTGGTCATCTAAAATTGTGAAGAAAGATATCATGGAGCACTTGGATGACAGGGGCCATGGAACATTGTGATGACAGGGGTCATGGCGCATTGTGATGACACCGCCATGGAACATTATGTTGACAAGAATTCTGGAGCATTGTGATAAAATGGGCATGGACCATTGTGATTAGAGGGGCCAAGGAGCATTCTGATGACAACGGCATGGAGCATTGTGATGACAGGGGTCATCGAGCATTGTGATGACAGTGGTCATGAAGCATTGTGATGAATGTGGTCATGGATCATTGTGATGACAAGTGTCGTGGAGCATTGTGATGACAGGGGTCATAGAGCATTGTGATGACACGGTTATGGAATATTTTGATGACCAGAATTCTGTAGCACTGTGATGAAAATGGAATGGAGCATTGTGATTACAGGGGTCATGGAGCATTGTGATGACCATTGTTCTAGAACATTGTGACGACAGGGATCATGGAGCATAGTGATGAAAGGGGCCATGGGGCATTGTGATGACAGGCGTCATGGGACATTGTGTTGACAGTGGTCATGGAGAATTGTTGGAAAGGGAACATGGAGCAATTTGATTTCAGGGGCCATGAAAAATTGTGAATACATAGGCCATGGAGTATTCAGATGAATGTGTTCAAGGATCATTGTGACGAAAAGTGTCCTGGAATATTGTGATGACACGGTTCATGGAACATTGCGATGACAAGGGCCATGGCGAAATGTGAAGACAGGTGTCATGGGGCATTGTGATGACAGTGGTCATCTAGAATTGTGAAGAAAGATATCATGGAGCACTGGGATGACAGGGGCCATGGAGCATTGTGATGACAGGGGTCATGAGGCATTGTGATGTCACGGCCTTGGAACATTATGATGACAAGTATTCTGGAGCATTGTGATAAAAAGAGCATGGAGCATTGTGATTAGAGGGGCCAAGGAGCATTCTGATGACAACGGCATGGAGCATTGTGATGACCAGGGTCATCGAGCATTGTGATGACAGTGGTCATGAAGCATTGTGATGAATGTGGTCATGGATCATTGTGATGACAAGTGTCGTGGAGCATTGTGATGACAGGGGTCATAGAGCATTGTGATGACACGGTTATGGAATATTGTGATGACCAGAATTCTGTAGCACTGTGATGAAAAGGGAATGGAGCATTGTGATTACAGGGGCCATGGAGCATTGTGATGACAGGCGTCATGGGACAATGTGTTGACAGTGGTCTTGAATCATTGTTAGAAAGGGAACATGGAGCAATTTGATTTCAGGGGCCATGAAAAATTGTGAATACATAGGCCATGGAGTATTCAGATGAATGTGGTCAAGGATCATTGTGATGAAAAGTGTCCTGGAATATTATGATGACACGGTTCATGGAGCATTGCGATGACAAGGGCCATGGCGAAATGTGAAGACAGGTGTCATGGGACTTTGTGATGACAGTGGTCATCTAGAATTGTGAAGAAAGATATCATGGAGCACTGGGATGACAGGGGCCATGGAGCATTGTGATGACAGGGGTCATGGGGCATTGTGATGACACGGCCATGGAACATTATGATGACAAGAATTCTGGAGCATTGTGATAAAAAGGGCATGGACCACTGTGATTAGAGGGGCCAAGGAGCATTCTGATGACAACGGCATGGAGCATTTTGATGACAAGTTTCATCGAGCATTGTGATGATAGTGGTCATGAAGCATTGTGATGAATGTGGTCATGGATCGTTGTGATGAAAAGTGTCGTGGAGCATTGTGATGACAGGTCTCATAGAGCATTTTGATGACACGGTTATGGAATATTGTGATGACCAGAATTCTGTAGCACTGTGATGAAAAGGGAATGGAGCATTGTGATTACAGGGGTCATGGAGCATTGTGATGACAATTGTTCTAGAACATTGCGATGACAGGGATCATGGAGCATAGTGATGAAAGAGGCCATGGAGCATTGTGATGACACGCGTCATGGGATATTGTGTTGACAGTGGTCTTGGAGCATTGTTAGAAAGGGAACATGGAGCAATTTGATTTCAGGGGCCATGAACAATTGTGAATACATAGGCCATGGAGTATTCAGATGAATGTGGTCAAGGATCATTGTGAAGAAAAGTGTACTGGAATATTGTGATGACACGGTTCATGGAACATTGCGATGACAAGGGCCATGGCGAAATGTGAAGACAGGTGTCATGGGTCATTGTGATGACAGTGGTCATCTAGAATTGTGAAGAAAGATATCATGGAGCACTGGGATGACAGGGGCCATGGAGCATTGTGATGACATGGGTCATGGGGCATTGTGATGACACGGCCATGGAACATTATGATGACAAGAATTCTGGAGCATTGTGATAAATAGGGCATGGACCATTGTGATTAGAAGGGCCAAGGAGCATTCTGATGACAATGGCATGGAGCATTGTGATGACAATGTTCATCGTGCATTGTGATGACAGTGGTCATGAAGCATTGTGATGAATGTGGTCATGGATCATTGTGATGACAAGAGTCGTGGACCATTGTGATGACAGGGGTCATAGAGCATTGTGATGACACGGTTATGGAATATTGTGAGACCAGAATTCTGTAGCACTGAGATGAAAAGGGAATGGAGCATTGTGATGACAGGAGTCATGGGACAATGTGTTGACAGTGGTCTTGGATCACTGTTAGAAAGGGAACATGGAGCAATTTGATTTCAGGGGCCATGAAAAATTGTGAATACATAGGCCATGGAGTATTCAGATGAATGTGCTCAAGGATCATTGTGATGAAAAGTGTCCTGGAATATTGTGAGGACACGGTTCATGGAGCATTGCGATGACAAGGGCCATGGCGAAATATGAAGACAGGTGTCATGGGGCATTGTGATGACAGTGGTCATCTAGAATTGTGAAGAAAGATATCATGGAGCACTTGGATGACAGGGGCCATGGAACATTGTGATGACAGGGGTCATGGGGCATTGTGATGACACCACCATGGAACATTATGTTGACAAGAATTCTGGAGCATTGTGATAAAATGGGCATGGACCATTGTGATTAGAGGGGCCAAGGAGCATTCTGATGACAACGGCATGGAGCATTGTGATGACAGGGGTCATCGAGCATTGTGATGACAGTGGTCATGAAGCATTGTGATGAATGTGGTCATGGATCATTGTGATGACAAGTGTCGTGGAGCATTGTGATGACAGGGGTCATAGAGCATTGTGATGACACGGTTATGGAATATTGTGATGACCAGAATTCTGTAGCACTGTGATGAAAATGGAATGGAGCATTGTGATTACAGGGGTCATGGAGCATTGTGATGACCATTGTTCTAGAACATTGTGACGACAGGGATCATGGAGCATAGTGATGAAAGGGGCCATGGGGCATTGTGATGACAGGCGTCATGGGACATTGTGTTGACAGTGGTCATGGAGAATTGTTAGAAAGGGAACATGGAGCAATTTGATTTCAGGGGCCATGAAAAATTGTGAATACATAGGCCATGGAGTATTCAGATGAATGTGGTCAAGGATCATTGTGAATACAAGTGTCCCGGAATATTGTGATGACACGGTTCATGGAGCATTGCGATGACAAGGGCCATGGCGAAATGTGATGACAGGTGTCATGGGGCATTGTGATGACAGTGGTCATCTAGAATTGTGAAGAAAGATATCATGGAGCACTGGGATGACAGGGGCCATGGAGCATTGTGATGACATGGGTCATGGGGCATTGTGATGACACGGCCATGGAACATTATGATGTCAAGAATTCTGGAGCATTGTGATAAAAAGGGCATGGACCATTGTGATTAGAGGGGCCAAGGAGCATTCTGATGACAACGGCATGGAGCATTGTGATGACCAGGGTCATCGAGCATTGTGATGACAGTGGTCATGAAGCATTGTGATGAAAGTGTTCATGGATCATTGTGATGACAAGTGTCGTGGAGCATTGTGATGACAGGGGTCATAGAGCATTGTGAGGACACGGCTATGGAATATTGTGATGACCAGAATTCTGTAGCCCTGTGATGAAAAGGGAATGGAGCATTGTGAGTACAGGGGTCATGGAGCATTGTGATGACAATTGTTCTAGAACATTGTGAAGACAGGGATCATGGAGCATAGTGATGAAAGGGGCCATGGAGCATTGTGATGACAGGCGTCATGGGACAATGTGTTGACAGTTGTCATAGAGCATTGTTAGAAAGTGAACATGGAGCAATTTGATTTCAGGGGCCATGAAAAATTGTGAATACATAGGCCATGGAGTATTCAGTTGAATGTGGTCAAGGATCATTGTGACTACAAGTGTCCTGGAATATTGTGATGACACGGTTCATGGAGCATTGCGATGACAAGGGCCATGGCGAAATGTGAAGACAGGTGTCATGGGGCATTGTGATGACAGTGGTCATCTAGAATTGTGAAGAAAGATATCATGGAGCACTGGGATGACAGGGGCCATGGAGCATTGTGATGACAGGGGTAATGGGGCATTCTGATGACACGGCCATGGAACATTATGATGACAAGAATTCTGGAACATTGTGATAAATAGGGCATGGACCATTGTGATTAGAGGGGCCAAGGAGCATTCTGATGACAACGGCATGGAACATTGTGATGACCAGTGTCATCGAGCATTGTGATGACAGTGGTCATGAAGCATTGTGATGAATGTGGTCATGGATCATTGTGATGACAAGTGTCGTGGAGCATTGTGATGACAGGGGTCATAGAGCATTGTGATGACACGGTTATGGAATATTGTGATGACCAGAATTCTGTAGCACTGTGATGAAAAGGGAATGGAGCATTGTGAGTACAGGGGTCATGGAGCATTGTGATGACAATTGTTCTAGAACATTGTGAAGACAGGGATCATGGAGCATAGTGATGAAAGGGGACATGGAGCATTGTGATGACAGGCGTCATGGGACAATGTGTTGACAGTTGTCATGGAGCATTGTTAGAAAGGGAACATGGAGCAATTTGATTTCAGGGGCCAGGAAAAATTGTGAATACATAGGCCATGGAGTATTCAGATGAATGTGGTCAAGGATCATTGTGACAAAAAGTTTACTGGAATATTGTGATGACACGGTTCATGGAGCATTGCAATGACAAGGGCCATGGCGAAATGTGAAGACAGGTGTCATGGGGCATTGTGATGACAGTGGTCATCTAGAATTGTGAAGAAAGATATCATGGAGCACTGGGATGACAGGGGCCATGGAGCATTGTGATGACATGGGTCATGGGGTATTGTGATGACAGTGGTCATCTAGAATTGTGAAGAAAGATATCATGGAGCACTGGGATGACAGGGGCTATGGAGCATTGTGATGACATGGGTCATGGGCATTCTGATGACACCGCCATGGAACATTATGATGACAAGAATTCTGGAGCATTGTGATAAAAAGGTCATGGACCATTGTGATTAGAGGGGCCAAGGAGCATTCTGATGACAACAGCATGGAGCATTGTGATGACAAGGGTCATCGAGCATTGTGATTAGAGTGGTCATGAGGCATTGTGATGAATGTGGTCATGGATCATTGTGATGACAAGTGTCGTGGAGCATTGTGATGACAGGGTTCATAGAGCATTGTGATGACACGGTTATGGAATATTGTGATGACCAGAATTCTGTAGCACTGAGATGAAAAGGGAATGGAGCATTGTGAGTACAGGGGTCATGGAGCATTGTGATGACAATTGTTCTAGAACATTGTGAAGACAGGGATCATGGAGCATAGTGATGAAAGGGGCCATGGAGCATTGTGATGACAGGTGTCATGGGACAATGTATTGACAATGGTCATGGAGCATTGTTAGAAAGGGAACATGGAGCAATTTGATTTCAGGGGCCATGAAAAATTGTGAATACATAGGCCATGGAGTATTCAGATGAATGTGGTCAAGGATCATTGTGACGACAAGTGTCCTGGAATATTGTGATGACACGGTTCATGGAGCATTGCGATGACAAGAGCCATGGCGAAATGTGAAGACAGTTGTCATGGGGCATTGTGATGACAGTGGTCATCTAGAATTGTGAAGAAAGATATCATGGAGCACTGGGATGACAGGGGCAATGAATCATTGTGATGACAGGCGTCTTGGGGCATTGTGATGACACGGCCATGGAACATTATGATGACAAGAATTCTGGAGCATTGTGATAAAAAGGGCATGGACCATTGTGATTAGAGGGGCCAAGGAGCATTCTGATGACAACGACATGTTGCATTGTGATGACCAGTGTCATCGAGCATTGTGATGACAGTGGTCATGAAGCATTGTGATGAATGTGGTCATGGATCATTTGATGACAAGTGTCGTGGAGCATTGTGATGACAGGGGTCATAGAGCATTGTGATGACACGTTTATGGAATATTGTGATGACCAGAATTCTGTAGCACTGCGATGAAAAGGGAATGGAGCATTGTGAGTACAGGGGTCATGGAGCATTGTGATGACAATTGTTCTAGAACATTGTGAAGACGGGGATCATGGAGCATAGTGATGAAAGGGGCCAAGGAGCATTGTGATGACAGGCGTCATGGGACAATGTGTTGACAGTGGTCTTGGATCATTGTTAGAAACGGAACATGGAGCAATTTGATTTCAGGGGCCATGAAAAATTGTGAATACATAGGCCATGGAGTATTCAGATGAATGTGGTCAAGGATCATTGTGATGAAAAGTGTCCTGGAATATTGTGATGACACGGTTCATGGAGCATTGCGATGACAAGGGCCATGGCGAAATGTGAAGACAGGTGTCATGGGACATTGTGATTGCAGTGGTCATCTAGAATTGTGAAGAAAGATATCATGGAGCACTGGGATGACAGGGGCCATGGAGCATTGTGATGACAGGGGTCATGGGGCATTGTGATGACACGGCCATGGAACATTATGATGACAAGAATTCTGGAACATTGTGATAAAAAGGGCATGGACCATTGTGATTAGAGGGGCCAAGGAGCATTCTGATGACAACGGCATGGAGCATTGTGATGACCAGGGTCATCGAGCATTGTGATGATAGTGGTCATGAAGCATTGTGATGAATGTGGTCATGGATCATTGTGATGACAAGTGTCGTGGAGCATTGTGATGACAGGGGTCATAGAGCAATGTGATGACACGGTTATGGAATATTGTGATGACCAGAATTCTGTAGCACTGTGATGAAAAGGGAAAGGAGCATTGTGAGTACAGGGGTCAGGAGCATTGTGATGACAATTGTTCTAGAACATTGTGAAGACAGGGATCATGGAGCATAGTGATGAAAGGGGACATGGAGCATTGTGATGACAGGCGTCATGGGACAATGTGTTGACAGTTGTCATGGAGCATTGTTAGAAAGGGAACATGGAGCAATTTGATTTCAGGGGCCACGAAAAATTGTGAATACATAGGCCATGGAGTATTCAGATGAATGTGGTCAAGGATCATTGTGACTACAAGTGTCCTGGAATATTGTGATGACACGGTTCATGGAGCATTGCGATGACAAGGGCCATGGCGAAATGTGAAGACAGGTGTCATGGGGCATTGTGATGACAGTGGTCATCTAGAATTGTGAAGAAAGATATCATGGAGCACTGGGATGACAGGGGCCATGGAGCATTGTGATGACAGGCGTCATGGGGCATTGTGATGACACGGCCATGGAACATTATGATGACAAGAATTCTGGAACATTGTGATAAAAAGAGCATGGACCATTGTGATTAGAGGGGCCAAGGAGCATTCTGATGACAACGGCATGGAGCATTGTGATGACCAGGGTCATCGAGCATTGTGATGACATTGGTCATGAAGCATTGTGATGAATGTGGTCATGGATCATTGTGATGACAAGTGTCGTGGAGCATTGTGATGACAGGGGTCATAGAGCATTGTGATGACACGGTTATGGAATATTGTGATGACCAGAATTCTGTAGCACTGTGATGAAAAGGGAATGGAGCATTGTGATTACAGGGGTCATGGAGCATTGTGATGACAATTGTTCTACAACATTTCGATGACAGGGATCATGGAGCATAGTGATGAAAGGGGCCATGGAGCATTGTGATGACAGGCGTCATGGGATATTGTGTTGACAGTGGTCTTGGAGCATTGTTAGAAAGGGAACATGGAGCAATTTGATTTCAGGGGCCATGAACAATTGTGAATACATAGGCCATGGAGTATTCAGATGAATGTGGTCAAGGATCATTGTGAAGAAAAGTGTACTGGAATATTGTGATGACACGGTTCATGGAACATTGCGATGACAAGGGCCATGGCGAAATGTGAAGACAGGTGTCATGGGGCATTGTGATGACAGTGGTCATCTAGAATTGTGAAGAAAGATATCATGGAGCACTGGGATGACAGGGGCCATGGAGCATTGTGATGACATGGGTCATGGGGCATTGTGATGACACGGCCATGGAACATTATGATGACAAGAATTCTGGAGCATTGTGATAAATAGGGCATGGACCATTGTGATTAGAAGGGCCAAGGAGCATTCTGATGACAACAGCATGGAGCATTGTGATGACAATGTTCATCGAGCATTGTGATGACAATGGTCATGAAGCATTGTGATGAATGTGGTCATGGATCATTGTGATGACAAGAGTCGTGGAGCATTGTGATGACAGGGGTCATAGAGCATTGTGATGAAACGGTTATGGAATATTGTGATGACCAGAATTCTGTAGCACTGAGATGAAAAGGGAATGGAGCATTGTGATGACAGGCGTCATGGGACAATGTGTTGACAGTGGTCTTGGATCACTGTTAGAAAGGGAACATGGAGCAATTTGATTTCAGGGGCCATGAAAAATTGTGAATACATAGGCCATGGAATATTCAGATGAATGTGGTCAAGGATCATTGTGATGAAATGTGTCCTGGAATATTGTGAGGACACGGTTCATGGAGCATTGCGATGACAAGGGCCATGGCGAAATGTGAAGACAGGTGTCATGGGGCATTGTGATGACAGTGGTCATCTAGAATTGTGAAGAAAGATATCATGGAGCACTTGGATGACAGGGGCCATGGAACATTGTGATGACAGGGGTCATGGCGCATTGTGATGACACCGCCATGGAACATTATGTTGACAAGAATTCTGGAGCATTGTGATAAAATGGGCATGGACCATTGTGATTAGAGGGGCCAAGGAGCATTCTGATGACAACGGCATGGAGCATTGTGATGACAGGGGTCATCGAGCATTGTGATGACAGTGGTCATGAAGCATTGTGATGAATGTGGTCATGGATCATTGTGATGACAAGTGTCGTGGAGCATTGTGATGACAGGGGTCATGGAGCATTGTGATGACACGGTTATGGAATATTTTGATGACCAGAATTCTGTAGCACTGTGATGAAAATGGAATGGAGCATTGTGATTACAGGGGTCATGGAGCATTGTGATGACCATTGTTCTAGAACATTGTGACGACAGGGATCATGGAGCATAGTGATGAAAGGGGCCATGGGGCATTGTGATGACAGGCGTCATGGGACATTGTGTTGACAGTGGTCATGGAGAATTGTTAGAAAGGGAACATGGAGCAATTTGATTTCAGGGGCCATGAAAAATTGTGAATACATAGGCCATGGAGTATTCAGATGAATGTGTTCAAGGATCATTGTGACGAAAAGTGTCCTGGAATATTGTGATGACACGGTTCATGGAACATTGCGATGACAAGGGCCATGGCGAAATGTGAAGACAGGTGTCATGGGGCATTGTGATGACAGTGGTCATCTAGAATTGTGAAGAAAGATATCATGGAGCACTGGGATGACAGGGGCCATGGAGCATTGTGATGACAGGGGTCATGAGGCATTGTGATGTCACGGCCTTGGAACATTATGATGACAAGTATTCTGGAGCATTGTGATAAAAAGAGCATGGAGCATTGTGATTAGAGGGGCCAAGGAGCATTCTGATGACAACGGCATGGAGCATTGTGATGACCAGGGTCATCGAGCATTGTGATGACAGTGGTCATGAAGCATTGTGATGAATGTGGTCATGGATCATTGTGATGACAAGTGTCGTGGAGCATTGTGATGACAGGGGTCATAGAGCATTGTGATGACACGGTTATGGAATATTGTGATGACCAGAATTCTGTAGCACTGTGATGAAAAGGGAATGGAGCATTGTGATTACAGGGGCCATGGAGCATTGTGATGACAGGCGTCATGGGACAATGTGTTGACAGTGGTCTTGAATCATTGTTAGAAAGGGAACATGGAGCAATTTGATTTCAGGGGATATGAAAAATTGTGAATACATAGGCCATGGAGTATTCAGATGAATGTGGGCAAGGATCATTGTGATGAAAATTGTCCTGGAATATTGTGATGACACGGTTCATGGCGCATTGCGATGACAAGGACCATGGCGAAATGTGAAGACAGTTGTCATGGGGCATTGTGATGACACGGCCATGGAACATTATGATGACAAGAAATCTGGAGCATTGTGATAACAAGGGCATGGACCATTGTGATTGGAGGGGCCAAGGAGCATTCTTATGACAACGGCATGGAGCATTGTGATGACAAGGGTCATCGAGCATTGTGATGACAGTGGTCATGAAGCATTGTGATGAATGTGGTCATGGATCATTGTGATGACAAGTGTCGTGGAGCATTGTGATGACAGGGGTCATAGAGCATTGTGATGACACGGTTATTGAATATTGTGATGACCAGAATTCTGTAGCACTGTGATGAAAAGGGAAAGGAGCATTGTGATTACAGGGGTCATGGAGCATCGTGATGACAATTGTTTAGAACATTGTGAAGACAGGGATCATGGAGCATAGTGATGAAAGGGGCCATGGAGCATTGTGATGACAGGCGTCATGGGACAATGTGTTGACAGTGGTCATGGATCATTGTTAGAAAGGGAACATGGAGCAATTTGATTTCAGGGGATATGAAAAATTGTGAATACATAGGCCATGGAGTATTCAGATGAATGTGGGCAAGGATCATTGTGACGACAAGTGTCCTGGAATATTCTGATGACACGGTTCATGGAGCATTGCGATGACAAGGGCCATGGCGAAATGTGAAGACAGTTGTCATGGGGCTTTGTGATGACAGTGGTCATCTTGAATTGTGAAGAAAGATATCATGGAGCAGTGGGATGACGGGGGCCATGGAGCATTGTGATGACAGGGGTTATGGGGCACTGTGATGACACGGACATGGAACATTATGATGACAAGAATTCTGGAGCATTGTGATAAATAGGGCATGGACCATTGTGATTAGAGGGGCCAAGGAGCATTCTGATGACAACGGCATGGAGCATTTTGATGACAAGTTTCATCGAGCATTGTGATGATAGTGGTCATGAAGCATTGTGATGAATGTGGTCATGGATCATTGTGATGACAAGTGTCGTGGAGCATTGTGATGACAGGTCTCATAGAGCATTTTGATGACACGGTTATGGAATATTGTGATGACCAGAATTCTGTAGCACTGTGATGAAAAGGGAATGGAGCATTGTGATTACAGGGGTCATGGAGCATTGTGATGACAATTGTTCTAAAACATTGTGAAGACAGGGATCATGGAGCATAGTGATGAAAGGGGCCATGGAGCATTGTGATGACAGGAGTCATGGGACAATGTGTTGACAGTGGTCTTGAATCATTGTTAGAAAGGGAACATGGAGCAATTTGATTTCAGGGGCCATGAAAAATTGTGAATACATAGGCCATGGAGTATTCAGATGAATGTGGTCAAGGATCATTGTGATGAAAAGTGTCCTGGAATATTATGATGACACGGTTCATGGAGCATTTCGATGACAAGGGCCATGGCGAAATGTGAAGACAGGTGTCATGGGACTTTGTGATGACAGTGGTCATCTAGAATTGTGAAGAAAGATATCATGGAGCACTGGGATGACAGGGGCCATGGAGCATTGTGATGACAGGGGTCATGGGGCATTGTGATGACACGGCCATGGAACATTATGATGACAAGAATTCTGGAGCATTGTGATAAAAAGGGCATGGACCACTGTGATTAGAGGGGCCAAGGAGCATTCTGATGACAACGGCATGGAGCATTTTGATGACAAGTTTCATCGAGCATTGTGATGATAGTGGTCATGAAGCATTGTGATGAATGTGGTCATGGATCGTTGTGATGAAAAGTGTCGTGGAGCATTGTGATGACAGGTCTCATAGAGCATTTTGATGACACTGTTATGGAATATTGTGATGACCAGAATTCTGTAGCACTGTGATGAAAAGGGAATGGAGCATTGTGATTACAGGGGTCATGGAGCATTGTGATGACAATTGTTCTAGAACATTGCGATGACAGGGATCATGGAGCATAGTGATGAAAGGGGCCATGGAGCATTGTGATGACAGGCGTCATGGGATATTGTGTTGACAGTGGTCTTGGAGCATTGTTAGAAAGGGAACATGGAGCAATTTGATTTCAGGGGCCATGAACAATTGTGAATACATAGGCCATGGAGTATTCAGATGAATGTGGTCAAGGATCATTGTGAAGAAAAGTGTACTGGAATATTGTGATGACACGGTTCATGGAACATTGCGATGACAAGGGCCATGGCGAAATGTGAAGACAGGTGTCATGGGTCATTGTGATGACAGTGGTCATCTAGAATTGTGAAGAAAGATATCATGGAGCACTGGGATGACAGGGGCCATGGAGCATTGTGATGACATGGGTCATGGGGCATTGTGATGACACGGCCATGGAACATTATGATGACAAGAATTCTGGAGCATTGTGATAAATAGGGCATGGACCATTGTGATTAGAGGGGCCAAGGAGCATTCTGATGACAACGACATGTTGCATTGTGATGACCAGTGTCATCGAGCATTGTGATGACAGTGGTCATGAAGCATTGTGATGAATGTGGTCATGGATCATTTGATGACAAGTGTCGTGGAGCATTGTGATGACAGGGGTCATAGAGCATTGTGATGACACGTTTATGGAATATTGTGATGACCAGAATTCTGTAGCACTGCGATGAAAAGGGAATGGAGCATTGTGAGTACAGGGGTCATGGAGCATTGTGATGACAATTGTTCTAGAACATTGTGAAGACAGGGATCATGGAGCATAGTGATGAAAGGGGCCATGGAGCATTGTGATGACAGGCGTCATGGGACAATGTGTTGACAGTGGTCTTGGATCATTGTTAGAAACGGAACATGGAGCAATTTGATTTCAGGGGCCATGAAAAATTGTGAATACATAGGCCATGGAGTATTCAGATGAATGTGGTCAAGGATCATTGTGATGAAAAGTGTCCTGGAATATTGTGATGACACGGTTCATGGAGCATTGCGATGACAAGGGCCATGGCGAAATGTGAAGACAGGTGTCATGGGACATTGTGATTGCAGTGGTCATCTAAAATTGTGAAGAAAGATATCATGGAGCACTGGGATGACAGGGGCCATGGAGCATTGTGATGACAGGCGTCATGGGGCATTGTGATGACACGGCCATGGAACATTATGATGACAAGAATTCTGGAACATTGTGATAAAAAGGGCATGGACCATTGTGATTAGAGGGGCCAAGGAGCATTCTGATGACAACGGCATGGAGCATTGTCATGACCAGGGTCATCGAGCATTGTGATGATAGTGGTCATGAAGCATTGTGATGAATGTGGTCATGGATCATTGTGATGACAAGTGTCGTGGAGCATTGTGATGACAGGGGTCATAGAGCAATGTGATGACACGGTTATGGAATATTGTGATGACCAGAATTCTGTAGCACTGTGATGAAAAAGGAAAGGAGCATTGTGAGTACAGGGGTCAGGAGCATTGTGATGACAATTGTTCTAGAACATTGTGAAGACAGGGATCATGGAGCATAGTGATGAAAGGGGACATGGAGCATTGTGATGACAGGCGTCATGGGACAATGTGTTGACAGTTGTCATGGAGCATTGTTAGAAAGGGAACATGGAGCAATTTGATTTCAGGGGCCACGAAAAATTGTGAATACATAGGCCATGGAGTATTCAGATGAATGTGGTCAAGGATCATTGTGACTACAAGTGTCCTGGAATATTGTGATGACACGGTTCATGGAGCATTGCGATGACAAGGGCCATGGCGAAATGTGAAGACAGGTGTCATGGGGCATTGTGATGACAGTGGTCATCTAGAATTGTGAAGAAAGATATCATGGAGCACTGGGATGACAGGGGCCATGGAGCATTGTGATGACAGGCGTCATGGGGCATTGTGATGACACGGCCATGGAACATTATGATGACAAGAATTCTGGAACATTGTGATAAAAAGGGCATGGACCATTGTGATTAGAGGGGCCAAGGAGCATTCTGATGACAACGGCATGGAGCATTGTGATGACCAGGGTCATCGAGCATTGTGATGATATTGGTCATGAAGCATTGTGATGAATGTGGTCATGGATCATTGTGATGACAAGTGTCGTGGAGCATTGTGATGACAGGGGTCATAGAGCATTGTGATGACACGGTTATGGAATATTGTGATGACCAGAATTCTGTAGCACTGTGATGAAAAGGGAATGGAGCATTGTGATTACAGGGGTCATGGAGCATTGTGATGACAATTGTTCTACAACATTGCGATGACAGGGATCATGGAGCATAGTGATGAAAGGGGCCATGGAGCATTGTGATGACAGGCGTCATGGGATATTGTGTTGACAGTGGTCTTGGAGCATTGTTAGAAAGGGAACATGGAGCAATTTGATTTCAGGGGCCATGAACAATTGTGAATACATAGGCCATGGAGTATTCAGATGAATGTGGTCAAGGATCATTGTGAAGAAAAGTGTACTGGAATATTGTGATGACACGGTTCATGGAACATTGCGATGACAAGGGCCATGGCGAAATGTGAAGACAGGTGTCATGGGGCATTGTGATGACAGTGGTCATCTAGAATTGTGAAGAAAGATATCATGGAGCACTGGGATGACAGGGGTCATGGAGCATTGTGATGACATGGGTCATGGGGCATTGTGATGACACGGCCATGGAACATTATGATGACAAGAATTCTGGAGCATTGTGATAAATAGGGCATGGACCATTGTGATTAGAAGGGCCAAGGAGCATTCTGATGACAACAGCATGGAGCATTGTGATGACAATGTTCATCGAGCATTGTGATGACAATGGTCATGAAGCATTGTGATGAATGTGGTCATGGATCATTGTGATGACAAGAGTCGTGGAGCATTGTGATGACAGGGGTCATAGAGCATTGTGATGAAACGGTTATGGAATATTGTGATGACCAGAATTCTGTAGCACTGAGATGAAAAGGGAATGGAGCATTGTGATGACAGGCGTCATGGGACAATGTGTTGACAGTGGTCTTGGATCACTGTTAGAAAGGGAACATGGAGCAATTTGATTTCAGGGGCCATGAAAAATTGTGAATACATAGGCCATGGAGTATTCAGATGAATGTGGTCAAGGATCATTGTGATGAAAAGTGTCCTGGAATATTGTGAGGACACGGTTCATGGAGCATTGCGATGACAAGGGCCATGGCGAAATGTGAAGACAGGTGTCATGGGGCATTGTGATGACAGTGGTCATCTAGAATTGTGAAGAAAGATATCATGGAGCACTTGGATGACAGGGGCCATGGAACATTGTGATGACAGGGGTCATGGCGCATTGTGATGACACCGCCATGGAACATTATGTTGACAAGAATTCTGGAGCATTGTGATAAAATGGGCATGGACCATTGTGATTAGAGGGGCCAAGGAGCATTCTGATGACAACGGCATGGAGCATTGTGATGACAGGGGTCATCGAGCATTGTGATGACAGTGGTCATGAAGCATTGTGATGAATGTGGTCATGGATCATTGTGATGACAAGTGTCGTGGAGCATTGTGATGACAGGGGTCATAGAGCATTGTGATGACACGGTTATGGAATATTTTGATGACCAGAATTCTGTAGCACTGTGATGAAAATGGAATGGAGCATTGTGATTACAGGGGTCATGGAGCATTGTGATGACCATTGTTCTAGAACATTGTGACGACAGGGATCATGGAGCATAGTGATGAAAGGGGCCATGGGGCATTGTGATGACAGGCGTCATGGGACATTGTGTTGACAGTGGTCATGGAGAATTGTTAGAAAGGGAACATGGAGCAATTTGATTTCAGGGGCCATGAAAAATTGTGAATACATAGGCCATGGAGTATTCAGATGAATGTGTTCAAGGATCATTGTGACGAAAAGTGTCCTGGAATATTGTGATGACACGGTTCATGGAACATTGCGATGACAAGGGCCATGGCGAAATGTGAAGACAGGTGTCATGGGGCATTGTGATGACAGTGGTCATCTAGAATTGTGAAGAAAGATATCATGGAGCACTGGGATGACAGGGGCCATGGAGCATTGTGATGACAGGGGTCATGAGGCATTGTGATGTCACGGCCTTGGAACATTATGATGACAAATATTCTGGAGCATTGTGATAAAAAGAGCATGGAGCATTGTGATTAGAGGGGCCAAGGAGCATTCTGATGACAACGGCATGGAGCATTGTGATGACCAGGGTCATCGAGCATTGTGATGACAGTGGTCATGAAGCATTGTGATGAATGTGGTCATGGATCATTGTGATGACAAGTGTCGTGGAGCATTGTGATGACAGGGGTCATAGAGCATTGTGATGACACGGTTATGGAATATTGTGATGACCAGAATTCTGTAGCACTGTGATGAAAAGGGAATGGAGCATTGTGATTACAGGGGCCATGGAGCATTGTGATGACAGGCGTCATGGGACAATGTGTTGACAGTGGTCTTGAATCATTGTTAGAAAGGGAACATGGAGCAATTTGATTTCAGGGGCCATGAAAAATTGTGAATACATAGGCCATGGAGTATTCAGATGAATGTGGTCAAGGATCATTGTGATGAAAAGTGTCCTGGAATATTATGATGACACGGTTCATGGAGCATTGCGATGACAAGGGCCATGGCGAAATGTGAAGACAGGTGTCATGGGACTTTGTGATGACAGTGGTCATCTAGAATTGTGAAGAAAGATATCATGGAGCACTGGGATGACAGGGGCCATGGAGCATTGTGATGACAGGGGTCATGGGGCATTGTGATGACACGGCCATGGAACATTATGATGACAAGAATTCTGGAGCATTGTGATAAAAAGGGCATGGACCACTGTGATTAGAGGGGCCAAGGAGCATTCTGATGACAACGGCATGGAGCATTTTGATGACAAGTTTCATCGAGCATTGTGATGATAGTGGTCATGAAGCATTGTGATGAATGTGGTCATGGATCGTTGTGATGAAAAGTGTCGTGGAGCATTGTGATGACAGGTCTCATAGAGCATTTTGATGACACGGTTATGGAATATTGTGATGACCAGAATTCTGTAGCACTGTGATGAAAAGGGAATGGAGCATTGTGATTACAGGGGTCATGGAGCATTGTGATGACAATTGTTCTAGAACATTGCGATGACAGGGATCATGGAGCATAGTGATGAAAGAGGCCATGGAGCATTGTGATGACAGGCGTCATGGGATATTGTGTTGACAGTGGTCTTGGAGCATTGTTAGAAAGGGAACATGGAGCAATTTGATTTCAGGGGCCATGAACAATTGTGAATACATAGGCCATGGAGTATTCAGATGAATGTGGTCAAGGATCATTGTGAAGAAAAGTGTACTGGAATATTGTTATGACACGGTTCATGGAACATTGCGATGACAAGGGCCATGGCGAAATGTGAAGACAGGTGTCATGGGTCATTGTGATGACAGCGGTCATCTAGAATTGTGAAGAAAGATATCATGGAGCACTGGGATGACAGGGGCCATGGAGCATTGTGATGACATGGGTCATGGGGCATTGTGATGACACGGCCATGGAACATTATGATGACAAGAATTCTGGAGCATTGTGATAAATAGGGCATGGACCATTGTGATTAGAAGGGCCAAGGAGCATTCTGATGACAATGGCATGGAGCATTGTGATGACAATGTTCATCGAGCATTGTGATGACAGTGGTCATGAAGCATTGTGATGAATGTGGTCATGGATCATTGTGATGACAAGAGTCGTGGACCATTGTGATGACAGGGGTCATAGAGCATTGTGATGACACGGTTATGGAATATTGTGATGAACAGAATTCTGTAGCACTGAGATGAAAAGGGAATGGAGCATTGAGATGACAGGAGTCATGGGACAATGTGTTGACAGTGGTCTTGGATCACTGTTAGAAAGGGAACATGGAGCAATTTGATTTCAGGGGCCATGAAAAATTGTGAATACATAGGCCATGGAGTATTCAGATGAATGTGCTCAAGGATCATTGTGATGAAAAGTGTCCTGGAATATTGTGAGGACACGGTTCATGGAGCATTGCGATGACAAGGGCCATGGCGAAATATGAAGACAGGTGTCATGGGGCATTGTGATGACAGTGGTCATCTAGAATTGTGAAGAAAGATATCATGGAGCACTTGGATGACAGGGGCCATGGAACATTGTGATGACAGGGGTCATGGGGCATTGTGATGACACCGCCATGGAACATTATGTTGACAAGAATTCTGGAGCATTGTGATAAAATGGGCATGGACCATTGTGATTAGAGGGGCCAAGGAGCATTCTGATGACAACGGCATGGAGCATTGTGATGACAGGGGTCATCGAGCATTGTGATGACAGTGGTCATGAAGCATTGTGATGAATGTGGTCATGGATCATTGTGATGACAAGTGTCGTGGAGCATTGTGATGACAGGGGTCATAGAGCATTGTGATGACACGGTTATGGTATATTGTGATGACCAGAATTCTGTAGCACTGTGATGAAAATGGAATGGAGCATTGTGATTACAGGGGTCATGGAGCATTGTGATGACCATTGTTCTAGAACATTGTGACGACAGGGATCATGGAGCATAGTGATGAAAGGGGCCATGGGGCATTGTGATGACAGGCGTCATGGGACATTGTGTTGACAGTGGTCATGGAGAATTGTTAGAAAGGGAACATGGAGCAATTTGATTTCAGGGGCCATGAAAAATTGTGAATACATAGGCCATGGAGTATTCAGATGAATGTGGTCAAGGATCATTGTGAATACAAGTGTCCCGGAATATTGTGATGACACGGTTCATGGAGCATTGCGATGACAAGGGCCATGGCGAAATGTGATGACAGGTGTCATGGGGCATTGTGATGACAGTGGTCATCTAGAATTGTGAAGAAAGATATCATGGAGCACTGGGATGACAGGGGCCATGGAGCATTGTGATGACATGGGTCATGGGGCATTGTGATGACACGGCCATGGAACATTATGATGTCAAGAATTCTGGAGCATTGTGATAAAAAGGGCATGGACCATTGTGATTAGAGGGGCCAAGGAGCATTCTGATGACAACGGCATGGAGCATTGTGATGACCAGGGTCATCGAGCATTGTGATGACAGTGGTCATGAAGCATTGTGATGAATGTGTTCATGGATCATTGTGATGACAAGTGTCGTGGAGCATTGTGATGACAGGGGTCATAGAGCATTGTGAGGACACGGCTATGGAATATTGTGATGACCAGAATTCTGTAGCCCTGTGATGAAAAGGGAATGGAGCATTGTGAGTACAGGGGTCATGGAGCATTGTGATGACAATTGTTCTAGAACATTGTGAAGACAGGGATCATGGAGCATAGTGATGAAAGGGGCCATGGAGCATTGTGATGACAGGCGTCATGGGACAATGTGTTGACAGTTGTCATAGAGCATTGTTAGAAAGTGAACATGGAGCAATTTGATTTCAGGGGCCATGAAAAATTGTGAATACATAGGCCATGGAGTATTCAGTTGAATGTGGTCAAGGATCATTGTGACTACAAGTGTCCTGGAATATTGTGATGACACGGTTCATGGAGCATTGCGATGACAAGGGCCATGGCGAAATGTGAAGACAGGTGTCATGGGGCATTGTGATGACAGTGGTCATCTAGAATTGTGAAGAAAGATATCATGGAGCACTGGGATGACAGGGGCCATGGAGCATTGTGATGACAGGGGTAATGGGGCATTCTGATGACACGGCCATGGAACATTATGATGACAAGAATTCTGGAACATTGTGATAAATAGGGCATGGACCATTGTGATTAGAGGGGCCAAGGAGCATTCTGATGACAACGGCATGGAACATTGTGATGACCAGTGTCATCGAGCATTGTGATGACAGTGGTCATGAAGCATTGTGATGAATGTGGTCATGGATCATTGTGATGACAAGTGTCGTGGAGCATTGTGATGACAGGGGTCATAGAGCATTGTGATGACACGGTTATGGAATATTGTGATGACCAGAATTGTGTAGCACTGTGATGAAAAGGGAATGGAGCATTGTGAGTACAGGGGTCATGGAGCATTGTGATGACAATTGTTCTAGAACATTGTGAAGACAGGGATCATGGAGCATAGTGATGAAAGGGGACATGGAGCATTGTGATGACAGGCGTCATGGGACAATGTGTTGACAGTTGTCATGGAGCATTGTTAGAAAGGGAACATGGAGCAATTTGATTTCAGGGGCCAGGAAAAATTGTGAATACATAGGCCATGGAGTATTCAGATGAATGTGGTCAAGGATCATTGTGACAAAAAGTTTACTGGAATATTGTGATGACACGGTTCATGGAGCATTGCAATGACAAGGGCCATGGCGAAATGTGAAGACAGGTGTCATGGGGCATTGTGATGACAGTGGTCATCTAGAATTGTGAAGAAAGATATCATGGAGCACTGGGATGACAGGGGCCAGGGAACATTGTGATGACAGGGGTCATGGGGCATTGTGATGACACGGCCATGGAACATTATGATGACAAGAATTCTGGAGCATTGTGATAAAAAGGGCATGGACCATTGTGATTAGAGGGGCCAAGGAGCATTCTGATGACAACGGCATGGAGCTTTGTGATGACCAGGGTCATCGAGCATTGTGATGACAGTGGTCATGAAGCATTGTGATGAATGTGTTCATGGATCCTTGTGATGACAAGTGTCGTGGAGCATTGTGATGACAGGGGTCATAGAGCATTGTGAGGACACGGCTATGGAATATTGTGATGACCAGAATTCTGTAGCCCTGTGATGAAAAGGGAATGGAGCATTGTGAGTACAGGGGTCATGGAGCATTGTGATGACAATTGTTCTAGAACATTGTGAAGACAGGGATCATGGAGCATAGTGATGAAAGGTGCCATGGAGCATTGTGATGACAGGCGTCATGGGACAATGTGTTGACAGTTGTCATAGAGCATTGTTAGAAAGTGAACATGGAGCAATTTGATTTCAGGGGCCATGAAAAATTGTGAATACATAGGCCATGGAGTATTCAGATGAATGTGGTCAAGGATCATTGTGACTACAAGTGTCCTGGAATATTGTGATGACACGGTTCATGGAGCATTGCGATGACAAGGGCCATGGCGAAATGTGAAGACAGGTGTCATGGGGCATTGTGATGACAGTGGTCATCTAGA
Source organism: Eschrichtius robustus (assembly GCF_028021215.1). Lineage (NCBI taxonomy): Eukaryota > Metazoa > Chordata > Mammalia > Artiodactyla > Eschrichtiidae > Eschrichtius > Eschrichtius robustus. Next base: position 2,108,302 of record NW_027175412.1, read on the forward strand.
ATTGTGAAGAAAGATATCATGGAGCACTGGGATGACAGGGGCCATGGAGCATTGTGATGACAGGGGTCATGGGGCATTCTGATGACACGGCCATGGAACATTATGATGACAAGAATTCTGGAACATTGTGATAAAAAGGGCATGGACCATTGTGATTAGAGGGGCCAAGGAGCATTCTGATGACAACGGCATGGAGCATTGTGATGACCAGGGTCATCGAGCATTGTGATGACAGTGGTCATGAAGCATTGTGATGAATGTGGTCATGGATCATTGTGATGACAAGTGTCGTGGAGCATTGTGATGACAGGGGTCATAGAGCATTGTGATGACACGGTTATGGAATATTGTGATGACCAGAATTCTGTAGCACTGTGATGAAAAGGGAATGGAGCATTGTGAGTACAGGGGTCATGGAGCATTGTGATGACAATTGTTATAGAACATTGTGAAGACAGGGATCATGGAGCATAGTGATGAAAGGGGACATGGAGCATTGTGATGACAGGCGTCATGGGACAATGTGTTGACAGTTGTCATGGAGCATTGTTAGAAAGGGAACATGGAGCAATTTGATTTCAGGGGCCAGGAAAAATTGTGAATACATAGGCCATGGAGTATTCAGATGAATGTGGTCAAGGATCATTGTGACAAAAAGTTTACTGGAATATTGTGATGACACGGTTCATGGAGCATTGCAATGACAAGGGCCATGGCGAAATGTGAAGACAGGTGTCATGGGGCATTGTGATGACAGTGGTCATCTAGAATTGTGAAGAAAGATATCATGGAGCACTGGGATGACAGGGGCCATGGAGCATTGTGATGACATGGGTCATGGGTCATTGTGATGACAGTGGTCATCTAGAATTGTGAAGAAAGATATCATGGAGCACTGGGATGACAGGGGCTATGGAGCATTGTGATGACATGGGTCATGGGGCATTGTGATGACACCGCCATGGAACATTATGATGACAAGAATTCTGGAGCATTGTGATAAAAAGGTCATGGACCATTGTGATTAGAGGGGCCAAGGAGCATTCTGATGACAACAGCATGGAGCATTGTGATGACAAGGGTCATCGAGCATTGTGATGAGAGTGGTCATGAGGCATTGTGATGAATGTGGTCATGGATCATTGTGATGACAAGTGTCGTGGAGCATTGTGATGACAGGGGTCATAGAGCATTGTGATGACACGGTTATGGAATATTGTGATGACCAGAATTCTGTAGCACTGAGATGAAAAGGGAATGGAGCATTGTGAGTACAGGGGTCATGGAGCATTGTGATGACAATTGTTCTAGAACATTGTGAAGACAGGGATCATGGAGCATAGTGATGAAAGGGGCCATGGAGCATTGTGATGACAGGTGTCATGGGACAATGTATTGACAATGGTCATGGAGCATTGTTAGAAAGGGAACATGGAGCAATTTGATTTCAGGGGCCATGAAAAATTGTGAATACATAGGCCATGGAGTATTCAGATGAATGTGGTCAAGGATCATTGTGACGACAAGTGTCCTGGAATATTGTGATGACACGGTTCATGGAGCATTGCGATGACAAGAGCAATGGCGAAATGTGAAGACAGGTGTCATGGGGCATTGTGATGACAGTGGTCATCTAGAATTGTGAAGAAAGATATCATGGAGCACTGGGATGACAGGGGCAATGAAGCATTGTGATGACAGGCGTCTTGGGGCATTGTGATGACACGGCCATGGAACATTATGATGACAAGAATTCTGGAGCATTGTGATAAAAAGGGCATGGACCATTGTGATTAGAGGGGCCAAGGAGCATTCTGATGACAACGACATGTTGCATTGTGATGACCAGTGTCATCGAGCATTGTGATGACAGTGGTCATGAAGCATTGTGATGAATGTGGTCATGGATCATTTGATGACAAGTGTCGTGGAGCATTGTGATGACAGGGGTCATAGAGCATTGTGATGAAACGTTTATGGAATATTGTGATGACCAGAATTCTGTAGCACTGCGATGAAAAGGGAATGGAGTATTGTGAGTACAGGGGTCATGGAGCATTGTGATGACAATTGTTCTAGAACATTGTGAAGACAGGGATCATGGAGCATAGTGATGAAAGGGGCCATGGAGCATTTTGATGACAGGCGTCATGGGACAATGTGTTGACAGTGGTCTTGGATCATTGTTAGAAACGGAACATGGAGCAATTTGATTTCAGGGGCCATGAAAAATTGTGAATACATAGGCCATGGAGTATTCAGATGAATGTGGTCAAGGATCATTGTGATGAAAAGTGTCCTGGAATATTGTGATGACACGGTTCATGGAGCATTGCGATGACAAGGGCCATGGCGAAATGTGAAGACAGGTGTCATGGGACATTGTGATTGCAGTGGTCATCTAGAATTGTGAAGAAAGATATCATGGAGCACTGGGATGACAGGGGCCATGGAGCATTGTGATGACAGGCGTCATGGGGCATTGTGATGACACGGCCATGGAACATTATGATGACAAGAATTCTGGAACATTGTGATAAAAAGGGCATGGACCATTGTGATTAGAGGGGCCAAGGAGCATTCTGATGACAACGGCATGGAGCATTGTGATGACCAGGGTCATCGAGCATTGTGATGATAGTGGTCATGAAGCATTGTGATGAATGTGGTCATGGATCATTGTGATGACAAGTGTCGTGGAGCATTGTGATGACAGGGGTCATAGGGCAATGTGATGACACGGTTATGGAATATTGTGATGACCAGAATTCTGTAGCACTGTGATGAAAAGGGAAAGGAGCATTGTGAGTACAGGGGTCAGGAGCATTGTGATGATAATTGTTCTAGAACATTGTGAAGACAGGGATCATGGAGCATAGTGATGAAAGGGGACATGGAGCATTGTGATGACAGGCGTCATGGGACAATGTGTTGACAGTTGTCATGGAGCATTGTTAGAAAGGGAACATGGAGCAATTTGATTTCAGGGGCCATGAAAAATTGTGAATACATAGGCCATGGAGTATTCAGATGAATGTGGTCAAGGATCATTGTGACAAAAAGTGTCCTGGAATATTGTGATGACACGGTTCATGGAGCATTGCGATGACAAGGGCCATGGCGAAATGTGAAGACAGGTGTCATGGGGCATTGTGATGACAGTGGTCATCTAGAATTGTGAAGAAAGATATCATGGAGCACTGGGATGACGGGGGCCATGGAGCATTGTGATGACAGGGGTTATGGGACATTGTGATGACACGGACATGGAACATTATGATGACAAGAATTCTGGAGCATTGTGATAAATAGGGCATGGACCATTGTGATTAGAGGGGCCAAGGAGCATTCTGATGACAACGGCATGGAGCATTTTGATGACAAGTTTCATCGAGCATTGTGATGATAGTGGTCATGAAGCATTGTGATGAATGTGGTCATGGATCATTGTGATGACAAGTGTCGTGGAGCATTGTGATGACAGGTCTCATAGAGCATTTTGATGACACGGTTATGGAATATTGTGATGACCAGAATTCTGTAGCACTGTGATGAAAAGGGAATGGAGCATTGTGATTACAGGGGTCATGGAGCATTGTGATGACAATTGTTCTAAAACATTGTGAAAACAGGGATCATGGAGCATAGTGATGAAAGGGGCCATGGAGCATTGTGATGACAGGCGTCATGGGACAATGTGTTGACAGTGGTCTTGAATCATTGTTAGAAAGGGAACATGGAGCAATTTGATTTCAGGGGCCATGAAAAATTGTGAATACATAGGCCATGGAGTATTCAGATGAATGTGGTCAAGGATCATTGTGATGAAAAGTGTCCTGGAATATTATGATGACACGGTTCATGGAGCATTGCGATGACAAGGGCCATGGCGAAATGTGAAGACAGGTGTCATGGGACTTTGTGATGACAGTGGTCATCTAGAATTGTGAAGAAAGATATCATGGAGCACTGGGATGACAGGGGCCATGGAGCATTGTGATGACAGGGGTCATGGGGCATTGTGATGACACGGCCATGGAACATTATGATGACAAGAATTCTGGAGCATTGTGATAAAAAGGGCATGGACCACTGTGATTAGAGGGGCCAAGGAGCATTCTGATGACAACGGCATGGAGCATTTTGATGACAAGTTTCATCGAGCATTGTGATGATAGTGGTCATGAAGCATTGTGATGAATGTGGTCATGGATCGTTGTGATGAAAAGTGTCGTGGAGCATTGTGATGACAGGTCTCATAGAGCATTTTGATGACACGGTTATGGAATATTGTGATGACCAGAATTCTGTAGCACTGTGATGAAAAGGGAATGGAGCATTGTGATTACAGGGGTCATGGAGCATTATGATGACAATTGTTCTAGAACATTGCGATGACAGGGATCATGGAGCATAGTGATGAAAGGGGCCATGGAGCATTGTGATGACAGGCGTCATGGGATATTGTGTTGACAGTGGTCTTGGAGCATTGTTAGAAAGGGAACATGGAGCAATTTGATTTCAGGGGCCATGCACAATTGTGAATACATAGGCCATGGAGTATTCAGATGAATGTGGTCAAGGATAATTGTGAAGAAAAGTGTACTGGAATATTGTGATGACACGGTTCATGGAACATTGCGATGACAAGGGCCATGGCGAAATGTGAAGACAGGTGTCATGGGTCATTGTGATGACAGTGGTCATCTAGAATTGTGAAGAAAGATATCATGGAGCACTGGGATGACAGGGGCCATGGAGCATTGTGATGACATGGGTCATGGGGCATTGTGATGACACGGCCATGGAACATTATGATGACAAGAATTCTGGAGCATTGTGATAAATAGGGCATGGACCATTGTGATTAGAAGGGCCAAGGAGCATTCTGATGACAACGGCATGGAGCATTGTGATGACAATGTTCATCGAGCATTGTGATGACAGTGGTCATGAAGCATTGTGATGAATGTGGTCATGGATCATTGTGATGACAAGAGTCGTGGACCATTGTGATGACAGGGGTCATAGAGCATTGTGATGACACGGTTATGGAATATTGTGATGACCAGAATTCTGTAGCACTGAGATGAAAAGGGAATGGAGCATTGTGATGACAGGAGTCATGGGACAATGTGTTGACAGTGGTCTTGGATCACTGTTAGAAAGGGAACATGGAGCAATTTGATTTCAGGGGCCATGAAAAATTGTGAATACATAGGCCATGGAGTATTCAGATGAATGTGCTCAAGGATCATTGTGATGAAAAGTGTCCTGGAATATTGTGAGGACACGGTTCATGGAGCATTGCGATGACAAGGGCCATGGCGAAATGTGAAGACAGGTGTCATGGGGCATTGTGATGACAGTGGTCATCTAGAATTGTGAAGAAAGATATCATGGAGCACTTGGATGACAGGGGCCATGGAACATTGTGATGACAGGGGTCATGGGGCATTGTGATGACACCGCCATGGAACATTATGTTGACAAGAATTCTGGAGCATTGTGATAAAATGGGCATGGACCATTGTGATTAGAGGGGCCAAGGAGCATTCTGATGACAACGGCATGGAGCATTGTGATGACAGGGGTCATCGAGCATTGTGATGACAGTGGTCATGAAGCATTGTGATGAATGTGGTCATGGATCATTGTGATGACAAGTGTCGTGGAGCATTGTGATGACAGGGGTCATAGAGCATTGTGATGACACGGTTGTGGAATATTTTGATGACCAGAATTCTGTAGCACTGTGATGAAAATGGAATGGAGCATTGTGATTACAGGGGTCATGGAGCATTGTGATGACCATTGTTCTACAACATTGTGACGACAGGGATCATGGAGCATAGTGATGAAAGGGGCCATGGGGCATTGTGATGACAGGCGTCATGGGACATTGTGTTGACAGTGGTCATGGAGAATTGTTAGAAAGGGAACATGGAGCAATTTGATTTCAGGGGCCATGAAAAATTGTGAATACATAGGCCATGGAGTATTCAGATGAATGTGGTCAAGGATCATTGTGAATACAAGTGTCCCGGAATATTGTGATGACACGGTTCATGGAGCATTGCGATGACAAGGGCCATGGCGAAATGTGATGACAGGTGTCATGGGGCATTGTGATGACAGTGGTCATCTAGAATTGCGAAGAAAGATATCATGGAGCACTGGGATGACAGGGGCCATGGAGCATTGTGATGACAGGGGTCATGGGGCATTCTGATGACACGGCCATGGAACATTATGATGACAAGAATTCTGGAGCATTGTGATAAAAAGGGCATGGACCATTGTGATTAGAGGGGCCAAGGAGCATTCTGATGAGAACGGCATGGAGCATTGTGATGACCAGGGTCATCGAGCATTGTGATGACAGTGGTCATGAAGCATTGTGATGAATGTGGTCATGGATCATTGTGATGACAAGTGTCGTGGAGCATTGTGATGACAGGGGTCATAGAGCATTGTGATGAAACGGTTATGGTATATTGTGATGACCAGAATTCTGTAGCACTGTGATGAAAAGGGAATGGAGCATTGTGTGTACAGTGGTCATGGAGCATTGTGATGACAATTGTTCTAGAACATTGTGAAGACAGGGATCATGGAGCATAGTGATGAAAGGGGACATGGAGCATTGTGATGACAGGCGTCAAGGGACAATGTGTTGACAGTTGTCATGGAGCATTGTTAGAAAGGGAACATGGAGCCATTTGATTTCAGGGGCCATGAAAAATTGTGAATACATAAGCCATGGAGTATTCAGATGAATGTGGTCAAGGATCATTGTGACCAAAAGTGTCCTGGAATATTGTGATGACACGGTTCATGGAGCATTGCGATGACAAGGGACATGGCGAAATGTGAAGACAGGTGTCATGGGGCATTGTGATGACAGTGGTCATCTAGAATTGCGAAGAAAGATATCATGGAGCACTGGGATGACAGGGGCCATGGTGCATTGTGATTACAGGCGTCATGGGGCATTGTGATGACACGGCCATGGAACATTATGATGAGAAGAATTCTGGAACATTGTGATAAAAAGGGCATGGACCATTGTGATTAGAGGGGCCAAGGAGCATTCTGATGACAACGGCATGGAGCATTGTGATGACCAGGGTCATCGAGCATTGTGATGACAGTGGTCATGAAGCATTGTGATGAATGTGGTCATGGATCATTGTGATGACAAGTGTCGTGGAGCATTGTGATGACAGGGGTCATAGAGCATTGTGATGACACGGTTATGGAATATTGTGATGACCAGAATTCTGTAGCACTGTGATGAAAAGGGAATGGAGCATTGTGATTACAGGGGTCATGGAGCATTGTGATGACAATTGTTCTAGAACATTGCGATGACAGTGATCATGGAGCATAGTGATGAAAGGGGCCATGGAGCATTGTGATGACAGGCGTCATGGGACATTGTGTTGACAGTGGTCTTGGAGCATTGTTAGAAAGGGAACATGGAGCAATTTGATTTCAGGGGATATGAAAAATTGTGAATACATAGGCCATGGAGTATTCAGATGAATGTGGGCAAGGATCATTGTGACGACAAGTGTCCTGGCATATTGTGATGACACGGTTCATGGAGCATTGCGACGACAAGGGCCATGGCGAAATGTGAAGACAGTTGTCATGGGGCTTTGTGATGACAGTGGTCATCTAGAATTGTGAAGAAAGATATCATGGAGCAGTGGGATGACGGGGGCCATGGAGCATTGTGATGACAGGGGTTATGGGGCATTGTGATGACACGGACATGGAACATTATGATGACAAGAATTCTGGAGCATTGTGATAAATAGGGCATGGACCATTGTGATTAGAGGGGCCAAGGAGCATTCTGATGACAACGGCATGGAGCATTGTGATGACAATGTTCATCGAGCATTGTAATGACAGTGGTCATGAAGCATTGTGATGAATGTGGTCATGGATCATTGTGATGACAAGAGTCGTGGAGCATTGTGATGACAGGGGTCATAGAGCATTGTGATGACACGGTTATGGAATATTGTGATGACCAGAATTCTGTAGCAATGAGATAAAAAGGGAATGGAGCATTGTGATGACAGGCGTCATGGGACAATGTGTTGACAGTGGTCTTGGATCACTGTTAGAAAGGGAACATGGAGCAATTTGATTTCAGGGGCCATGAAAAATTGTGAATACATAGGCCATGGAGTATTCAGATGAATGTGCTCAAGGATCATTGTGATGAAAAGTGTCCTGGAATATTGTGAGGACACGGTTCATGGAGCATTGCGATGACAAGGGCCATGGCGAAATGTGAAGACAGGTGTCATGGGGCATTGTGATGACAGTGGTCATCTAGAATTGTGAAGAAAGATATCATGGAGCACTTGGATGACAGGGGCCATGGAACATTGTGATGACAGGGGTCATGGGGCATTGTGATGACACCGCCATGGAACATTATGTTGACAAGAATTCTGGAGCATTGTGATAAAATGGGCATGGACCATTGTGATTAGAGGGGCCAAGGAGCATTCTGATGACAACGGCATGGAGCATTGTGATGACAGGGGTCATCGAACATTGTGACGACAGGGATCATGGAGCATAGTGATGAAAGGGGCCATGGGGCATTGTGATGACAGGCGTCATGGGACATTGTGTTGACAGTGGTCATGGAGAATTGTTAGAAAGGGAACATGGAGCAATTTGATTTCAGGGGCCATGAAAAATTGTGAATACATAGGCCATGGAGTATTCAGATGAATGTGGTCAAGGATCATTGTGACGACAAGTGTCCTGGAATATTGTGATGACACGGTTCATGGAGCATTGCGATGACAAGGGCCATGGCGAAATGTGAAGACAGTTGTCATGGGGCTTTGTGATGACAGTGGTCATCTAGAATTGTGAAGAAAGATATCATGGAGCAGTGGGATGACGGGGGCCATGGAGCATCGTGATGACAGGGGTTATGGGGCACTGTGATGACACGGACATGGAACATTATGATGACAAGAATTCTGGAGCATTGTGATAAATAGGGCATGGACCATTGTGATTAGAGGGGCCAAGGAGCATTCTGATGACAACGGCATGGAGCATTGTGATGACCAGGGTCATCGAGCATTGTGATGACAGTGGTCATGAAGCATTGTGATGAATGTGGTCATGGATCATTGTGATGACAAGAGTCGTGGAGCATTGTGATGACAGGGGTCATAGAGCATTGTGATGACACGGTTATGGAATATTGTGATGACCAGAATTCTGTAGCACTGAGATGAAAAGGGAATGGAGCATTGTGATTACAGGGGTCATGGAGCATTGTGATGACAATTGTTCTAAAACATTGTGAAGACAGGGATCATGGAGCATAGTGATGAAAGGGGCCATGGAGCATTGTGATGACAGGCGTCATGGGACAATGTGTTGACAGTGGTCTTGAATCATTGTTAGAAAGGGAACATGGAGCAATTTGATTTCAGGGGCCATGAAAAATTGTGAATACATAGGCCATGGAGTATTCAGATGAATGTGGTCAAGGATCATTGTGATGAAAAGTGTCCTGTAATATTGTGAGGACACGGTTCATGGAGCATTGCGATGACAAGGGCCATGGCGAAATGTGAAGACAGGTGTCATGGGGCATTGTGATGACAGTGGTCATCTAGAATTGTGAAGAAAGATATCATGGAGCACTTGGATGACAGGGGCCATGGAACATTGTGATGACAGGGGTCATGGGGCATTGTGATGACACCGCCATGGAACATTATGTTGACAAGAATTCTGGAGCATTGTGATAAAATGGGCATGGACCATTGTGATTAGAGGGGCCAAGGAGCATTCTGATGACAACGGCATGGAGCATTGTGATGACAGGGGTCATCGAACATTGTGACGACAGGGATCATGGAGCATAGTGATGAAAGGGGCCATGGGGCATTGTGATGACAGGCGTCATGGGACATTGTGTTGACAGTGGTCATGGAGAATTGTTAGAAAGGGAACATGGAGCAATTTGATTTCAGGGGCCATGAAAAATTGTGAATACATAGGCCATGGAGTATTCAGATGAATGTGGTCAAGGATCATTGTGACGACAAGTGTCCTGGAATATTGTGATGACACGGTTCATGGAGCATTGCGATGACAAGGGCCATGGCGAAATGTGAAGACAGTTGTCATGGGGCTTTGTGATGACAGTGGTCATCTAGAATTGTGAAGAAAGATATCATGGAGCAGTGGGATGACGGGGGCCATGGAGCATCGTGATGACAGGGGTTATGGGGCACTGTGATGACACGGACATGGAACATTATGATGACAAGAATTCTGGAGCATTGTGATAAATAGGGCATGGACCATTGTGATTAGAGGGGCCAAGGAGCATTCTGATGACAACGGCATGGAGCATTGTGATGACCAGGGTCATCGAGCATTGTGATGACAGTGGTCATGAAGCATTGTGATGAATGTGGTCATGGATCATTGTGATGACAAGAGTCGTGGAGCATTGTGATGACAGGGGTCATAGAGCATTGTGATGACACGGTTATGGAATATTGTGATGACCAGAATTCTGTAGCACTGAGATGAAAAGGGAATGGAGCATTGTGATTACAGGGGTCATGGAGCATTGTGATGACAATTGTTCTAAAACATTGTGAAGACAGGGATCATGGAGCATAGTGATGAAAGGGGCCATGGAGCATTGTGATGACAGGCGTCATGGGACAATGTGTTGACAGTGGTCTTGAATCATTGTTAGAAAGGGAACATGGAGCAATTTGATTTCAGGGGCCATGAAAAATTGTGAATACATAGGCCATGGAGTATTCAGATGAATGTGGTCAAGGATCATTGTGATGAAAAGTGTCCTGGAATATTATGATGACACGGTTCATGGAGCATTGCGATGACAAGGGCCATGGCGAAATGTGAAGACAGGTGTCATGGGACTTTGTGATGACAGTGGTCATCTAGAATTGTGAAGAAAGATATCATGGAGCACTGGGATGACAGGGGCCATGGAGCATTGTGATGACAGGGGTCATGGGGCATTGTGATGACACGGCCATGGAACATTATGATGACAAGAATTCTGGAGCATTGTGATAAAAAGGGCATGGACCACTGTGATTAGAGGGGCCAAGGAGCATTCTGATGACAACGGCATGGAGCATTTTGATGACAAGTTTCATCGAGCATTGTGATGATAGTGGTCATGAAGCATTGTGATGAATGTGGTCATGGATCGTTGTGATGAAAAGTGTCGTGGAGCATTGTGATGACAGGTCTCATAGAGCATTTTGATGACACGGTTATGGAATATTGTGATGACCAGAATTCTGTAGCACTGTGATGAAAAGGGAATGGAGCATTGTGATTACAGGGGTCATGGAGCATTGTGATGACAATTGTTCTAGAACAATGCGATGACAGGGATCATGGAGCATAGTGATGAAAGAGGCCATGGAGCATTGTGATGACAGGCGTCATGGGATATTGTGTTGACAGTGGTCTTGGAGCATTGTTAGAAAGGGAACATGGAGCAATTTGATTTCAGGGGCCATGAACAATTGTGAATACATAGGCCATGGAGTATTCAGATGAATGTGGTCAAGGATCATTGTGAAGAAAAGCGTACTGGAATATTGTGATGACACGGTTCATGGAACATTGCGATGACAAGGGCCATGGCGAAATGTGAAGACAGGTGTCATGGGTCATTGTGATGACAGTGGTCATCTAGAATTGTGAAGAAAGATATCATGGAGCACTGGGATGACAGGGGCCATGGAGCATTGTGATGACATGGGTCATGGGGCATTGTGATGACACGGCCATGGAACATTATGATGACAAGAATTCTGGAGCATTGTGATAAATAGGGCATGGACCATTGTGATTAGAAGGGCCAAGGAGCATTCTGATGACAACGGCATGGAGCATTGTGATGACAATGTTCATCGAGCATTGTGATGACAGTGGTCATGAAGCATTGTGATGAATGTGGTCATGGATCATTGTGATGACAAGAGTCGTGGACCATTGTGATGACAGGGGTCATAGAGCATTGTGATGACACGGTTATGGAATATTGTGATGACCAGAATTCTGTAGCACTGAGATGAAAAGGGAATGGAGCATTGTGATGACAGGAGTCATGGGACAATGTGTTGACAGTGGTCTTGGATCACTGTTAGAAAGGGAACATGGAGCAATTTGATTTCAGGGGCCATGAAAAATTGTGAATACATAGGCCATGGAGTATTCAGATGAATGTGCTCAAGGATCATTGTGATGAAAAGTGTCCTGGAATATTGTGAGGACACGGTTCATGGAGCATTGCGATGACAAGGGCCATGGCGAAATATGAAGACAGGTGTCATGGGGCATTGTGATGACAGTGGTCATCTAGAATTGTGAAGAAAGATATCATGGAGCACTTGGATGACAGGGGCCATGGAACATTGTGATGACAGGGGTCATGGGGCATTGTGATGACACCGCCATGGAACATTATGTTGACAAGAATTCTGGAGCATTGTGATAAAATGGGCATGGACCATTGTGATTAGAGGGGCCAAGGAGCATTCTGATGACAACGGCATGGAGCATTGTGATGACAGGGGTCATCGAGCATTGTGATGACAGTGGTCATGAAGCATTGTGATGAATGTGGTCATGGATCATTGTGATGACAAGTGTCGTGGAGCATTGTGATGACAGGGGTCATAGAGCATTGTGATGACACGGTTATGGAATATTGTGATGACCAGAATTCTGTAGCACTGTGATGAAAATGGAATGGAGCATTGTGATTACAGGGGTCATGGAGCATTGTGATGACCATTGTTCTAGAACATTGTGACGACAGGGATCATGGAGCATAGTGATGAAAGGGGCCATGGGGCATTGTGATGACAGGCGTCATGGGACATTGTGTTGACAGTGGTCATGGAGAATTGTTAGAAAGGGAACATGGAGCAATTTGATTTCAGGGGCCATGAAAAATTGTGAATACATAGGCCATGGAGTATTCAGATGAATGTGGTCAAGGATCATTGTGAATACAAGTGTCCCGGAATATTGTGATGACACGGTTCATGGAGCATTGCGATGACAAGGGCCATGGCGAAATGTGATGACAGGTGTCATGGGGCATTGTGATGACAGTGGTCATCTAGAATTGTGAAGAAAGATATCATGGAGCACTGGGATGACAGGGGCCATGGAGCATTGTGATGACATGGGTCAAGGGGCATTGTGATGACACGGCCATGGAACATTATGATGTCAAGAATTCTGGAGCATTGTGATAAAAAGGGCATGGACCATTGTGATTAGAGGGGCCAAGGAGCATTCTGATGACAACGGCATGGAGCATTGTGATGACCAGGGTCATCGAGCATTGTGATGACAGTGGTCATGAAGCATTGTGATGAATGTGTTCATGGATCATTGTGATGACAAGTGTCGTGGAGCATTGTGATGACAGGGGTCATAGAGCATTGTGAGGACACGGCTATGGAATATTGTGATGACCAGAATTCTGTAGCCCTGTGATGAAAAGGGAATGGAGCATTGTGAGTACAGGGGTCATGGAGCATTGTGATGACAATTGTTCTAGAACATTGTGAAGACAGGGATCATGGAGCATAGTGATGAAAGGGGCCATGGAGCATTGTGATGACAGGCGTCATGGGACAATGTGTTGACAGTTGTCATAGAGCATTGTTAGAAAGTGAACATGGAGCAACTTGATTTCAGGGGCCATGAAAAATTGTGAATACATAGGCCATGGAGTATTCAGTTGAATGTGGTCAAGGATCATTGTGACTACAAGTGTCCTGGAATATTGTGATGACACGGTTCATGGAGCATTGCGATGACAAGGGCCATGGCGAAATGTGAAGACAGGTGTCATGGGGCATTGTGATGACAGTGGTCATCTAGAATTGTGAAGAAAGATATCATGGAGCACTGGGATGACAGGGGCCATGGAGCATTGTGATGACAGGGGTCATGGGGCATTCTGATGACACGGCCATGGAACATTATGATGACAAGAATTCTGGAACATTGTGATAAATAGGGCATGGACCATTGTGATTAGAGGGGCCAAGGAGCATTCTGATGACAACGGCATGGAACATTGTGATGACCAGTGTCATCGAGCATTGTGATGACAGTGGTCATGAAGCATTGTGATGAATGTGGTCATGGATCATTGTGATGACAAGTGTCGTGGAGCATTGTGATGACAGGGGTCATAGAGCATTGTGATGACACGGTTATGGAATATTGTGATGACCAGAATTGTGTAGCACTGTGATGAAAAGGGAATGGAGCATTGTGAGTACAGGGGTCATGGAGCATTGTGATGACAATTGTTCTAGAACATTGTGAAGACAGGGATCATGGAGCATAGTGATGAAAGGGGACATGGAGCATTGTGATGACAGGCGTCATGGGACAATGTGTTGACAGTTGTCATGGAGCATTGTTAGAAAGGGAACATGGAGCAATTTGATTTCAGGGGCCAGGAAAAATTGTGAATACATAGGCCATGGAGTATTCAGATGAATGTGGTCAAGGATCATTGTGACAAAAAGTTTACTGGAATATTGTGATGACACGGTTCATGGAGCATTGCAATGACAAGGGCCATGGCGAAATGTGAAGACAGGTGTCATGGGGCATTGTGATGACAGTGGTCATCTAGAATTGTGAAGAAAGATATCATGGAGCACTGGGATGACAGGGGCCAGGGAACATTGTGATGACAGGGGTCATGGGGCATTGTGATGACACGGCCATCGAACATTATGATGACAAGAATTCTGGAGCATTGTGATAAAAAGGGCATGGACCATTGTGATTAGAGGGGCCAAGGAGCATTCTGATGACCACGGCATGGAGCATTGTGATGACCAGGGTCATCGAGCATTGTGATGACAGTGGTCATGAAGCATTGTGATGAATGTGTTCATGGATCATTGTGATGACAAGTGTCGTGGAGCATTGTGATGACAGGGGTCATAGAGCATTGTGAGGACACGGCTATGGAATATTGTGATGACCAGAATTCTGTAGCCCTGTGATGAAAAGGGAATGGAGCATTGTGAGTACAGGGGTCATGGAGCATTGTGATGACAATTGTTCTAGAACATTGTGAAGACAGGGATCATGGAGCATAGTGATGAAAGGGGCCATGGAGCATTGTGATGACAGGCGTCATGGGACAATGTGTTGACAGTTGTCATAGAGCATTGTTAGAAAGTGAACATGGAGCAATTTGATTTCAGGGGCCATGAAAAATTGTGAATACATAGGCCATGGAGTATTCAGATGAATGTGGTCAAGGATCATTGTGACTACAAGTGTCCTGGAATATTGTGATGACACGGTTCATGGAGCATTGCGATGACAAGGGCCATGGCGAAATGTGAAGGCAGGTGTCATGGGGCATTGTGATGACAGTGGTCATCTAGAATTGTGAAGAAAGATATCATGGAGCACTGGGATGACAGGGGCCATGGAGCATTGTGATGACAGGGGTCATGGGGCATTCTGATGACACGGCCATGGAACATTATGATGACAAGAATTCTGGAACATTGTGATAAAAAGGGCATGGACCATTGTGATTAGAGGGGCCAAGGAGCATTCTGATGACAACGGCATGGAGCATTGTGATGACCAGGGTCATCGAGCATTGTGATGACAGTGGTCATGAAGCATTGTGATGAATGTGGTCATGGATCATTGTGATGACAAGTGTCGTGGAGCATTGTGATGACAGGGGTCATAGAGCATTGTGATGACACGGTTATGGAATATTGTGATGACCAGAATTCTGTAGCACTGTGATGAAAAGGGAATGGAGCATTGTGAGTACAGGGGTCATGGAGCATTTTGATGACAATTGTTCTAGAACATTGTGAAGACAGGGATCATGGAGCATAGTGATGAAAGGGGACATGGAGCATTGTGATGACAGGCGTCATGGGACAATGTGTTGACAGTTGTCATGGAGCATTGTTAGAAAGGGAACATGGAGCAATTTGATTTCAGGGGCCAGGAAAAATTGTGAATACATAGGCCATGGAGTATTCAGATGAATGTGGTCAAGGATCATTGTGACAAAAAGTTTACTGGAATATTGTGATGACACGGTTCATGGAGCATTGCAATGACAAGGGCCATGGCGAAATGTGAAGACAGGTGTCATGGGGCATTGTGATGACAGTGGTCATCTAGAATTGTGAAGAAAGATATCATGGAGCACTGGGATGACAGGGGCCATGGAGCATTGTGATGACATGGGTCATGGGGCATTGTGATGACAGTGGTCATCTAGAATTGTGAAGAAAGATATCATGGAGCACTGGGATGACAGGGGCTATGGAGCATTGTGATGACATGGGTCATGGGGCATTGTGATGACACCGCCATGGAACATTATGATGACAAGAATTCTGGAGCATTGTGATAAAAAGGTCATGGACCATTGTGATTAGAGGGGCCAAGGAGCATTCTGATGACAACAGCATGGAGCATTGTGATGACAAGGGTCATCGAGCATTGTGATGAGAGTGGTCATGAGGCATTGTGATGAATGTGGTCATGGATCATTGTGATGACAAGTGTCGTGGAGCTTTGTGATGACAGGGGTCATAGAGCATTGTGATGACACGGTTATGGAATATTGTGATGACCAGAATTCTGTAGCACTGAGATGAAAAGGGAATGGAGCATTGTGAGTACAGGAGTCATGGAGCATTGTGATGACAATTGTTCTAGAACATTGTGAAGACAGGGATCATGGAGCATAGTGATGAAAGGGGCCATGGAGCATTGTGATGACAGGTGTCATGGGACAATGTATTGACAATGGTCATGGAGCATTGTTAGAAAGGGAACATGGAGCAATTTGATTTCAGGGGCCATGAAAAATTGTGAATACATAGGCCATGGAGTATTCAGATGAATGTGGTCAAGGATCACTGTGACGACAAGTGTCCTGGAATATTGTGATGACACGGTTCATGGAGCATTGCGATGACAAGAGCCATGGCGAAATGTGAAGACAGGTGTCATGGGGCATTGTGATGACAGTGGTCATCTAGAATTGTGAAGAAAGATATCATGGAGCACTGGGATGACAGGGGCAATGAAGCATTGTGATGACAGGCGTCTTGGGGCATTGTGATGACACGGCCATGGAACATTATGATGACAAGAATTCTGGAGCATTGTGATAAAAAGGGCATGGACCATTGTGATTAGAGGGGCCAAGGAGCATTCTGATGACAACGACATGTTGCATTGTGATGACCAGTGTCATCGAGCATTGTGATGACAGTGGTCATGAAGCATTGTGATGAATGTGGTCATGGATCATTTGATGACAAGTGTCGTGGAGCATTGTGATGACAGGGGTCATAGAGCATTGTGATGACACGTTTATGGAATATTGTGATGACCAGAATTCTGTAGCACTGCGATGAAAAGGGAATGGAGCATTGTGAGTACAGGGGTCATGGAGCATTGTGATGACAATTGTTCTAGAACATTGTGAAGATAGGGATCATGGAGCATAGTGATGAAAGGGGCCATGGAGCATTGTGATGACAGGCGTCATGGGACAATGTGTTGACAGTGGTCTTGGATCATTGTTAGAAACGGAACATGGAGCAATTTGATTTCAGGGGCCATGAAAAATTGTGAATACATAGGCCATGGAGTATTCAGATGAATGTGGTCAAGGATCATTGTGATGAAAAGTGTCCTGGAATATTGTGATGACACGGTTCATGGAGCATTGCGATGACAAGGGCCATGGCGAAATGTGAAGACAGGTGTCATGGGACATTGTGATTGCAGTGGTCATCTAGAATTGTGAAGAAAGATATCATGGAGCACTGGGATGACAGGGGCCATGGAGCATTGTGATGACAGGCGTCATGGGGCATTGTGATGACACGGCCATGGAACATTATGATGACAAGAATTCTGGAACATTGTGATAAAAAGGGCATGGACCATTGTGATTAGAGGGGCCAAGGAGCATTCTGATGACAACGGCATGGAGCATTGTGATGACCAGGGTCATCGAGCATTGTGATGATAGTGGTCATGAAGCATTGTGATGAATGTGGTCATGGATCATTGTGATGACAAGTGTCGTGGAGCATTGTGATGACAGGGGTCATAGGGCAATGTGATGACACGGTTATGGAATATTGTGATGACCAGAATTCTGTAGCACTGTGATGAAAAGGGAAAGGAGCATTGTGAGTACAGGGGTCAGGAGCATTGTGATGACAATTGTTCTAGAACATTGTGAAGACAGGGATCATGGAGCATAGTGATGAAAGGGGACATGGAGCATTGTGATGACAGGCGTCATGGGACAATGTGTTGACAGTTGTCATGGAGCATTGTTAGAAAGGGAACATGGAGCAATTTGATTTCAGGGGCCATGAAAAATTGTGAATACATAGGCCATGGAGTATTCAGATGAATGTGGTCAAGGATCATTGTGACAAAAAGTGTCCTGGAATATTGTGATGACACGGTTCATGGAGCATTGCGATGACAAGGGCCATGGCGAAATGTGAAGACAGGTGTCATGGGGCATTGTGATGACAGTGGTCATCTAGAATTGTGAAGAAAGATATCATGGAGCACTGGGATGACAGGGGCCATGGAGCATTGTGATGACAGGCGTCATGGGGCATTGTGATGACACGGCCATGGAACATTATGATGACAAGAATTCTGGAACATTGTGATAAAAAGGGCATGGACCATTGTGATTAGAGGGGCCAAGGAGCATTCTGATGACAACGGCATGGAGCATTGTGATGACCAGGGTCATCGAGCATTGTGATGACATTGGTCATGAAGCATTGTGATGAATGTGGTCATGGATCATTGTGATGACAAGTGTCGTGGAGCATTGTGATGACAGGGGTCATAGAGCATTGTGATGACACGGTTATGGAATATTGTGATGAGCAGAATTCTGTAGCACTGTGATGAAAAGGGAATGGAGCATTGTGATTACAGGGGTCATGGAGCATTGTGATGACAATTGTTCTAGAACATTGCGATGACAGGGATCATGGAGCATAGTGATGAAAGGGGCCATGGAGCATTGTGATGACAGGCGTCATGGGATATTGTGTTGATAGTGGTCTTGGAGCATTGTTAAAAAGGGAACATGGAGCAATTTGATTTCAGGGGCCATGAAAAATTGTGAATACATAGGCCATGGAGTATTCAGATGAATGTGGTCAAGGATCACTGTGACGACAAGTGTCCTGGAATATTGTGATGACACGGTTCATGGAGCATTGCGATGACAAGAGCCATGGCGAAATGTGAAGACAGGTGTCATGGGGCATTGTGATGACAGTGGTCATCTAGAATTGTGAAGAAAGATATCATGGAGCACTGGGATGACAGGGGCAATGAAGCATTGTGATGACAGGCGTCTTGGGGCATTGTGATGACACGGCCATGGAACATTATGATGACAAGAATTCTGGAGCATTGTGATAAAAAGGGCATGGACCATTGTGATTAGAGGGGCCAAGGAGCATTCTGATGACAACGACATGTTGCATTGTGATGACCAGTGTCATCGAGCATTGTGATGACAGTGGTCATGAAGCATTGTGATGAATGTGGTCATGGATCATTTGATGACAAGTGTCGTGGAGCATTGTGATGACAGGGGTCATAGAGCATTGTGATGACACGTTTATGGAATATTGTGATGACCAGAATTCTGTAGCACTGCGATGAAAAGGGAATGGAGCATTGTGAGTACAGGGGTCATGGAGCATTGTGATGACAATTGTTCTAGAACATTGTGAAGATAGGGATCATGGAGCATAGTGATGAAAGGGGCCATGGAGCATTGTGATGACAGGCGTCATGGGACAATGTGTTGACAGTGGTCTTGGATCATTGTTAGAAACGGAACATGGAGCAATTTGATTTCAGGGGCCATGAAAAATTGTGAATACATAGGCCATGGAGTATTCAGATGAATGTGGTCAAGGATCATTGTGATGAAAAGTGTCCTGGAATATTGTGATGACACGGTTCATGGAGCATTGCGATGACAAGGGCCATGGCGAAATGTGAAGACAGGTGTCATGGGACATTGTGATTGCAGTGGTCATCTAGAATTGTGAAGAAAGATATCATGGAGCACTGGGATGACAGGGGCCATGGAGCATTGTGATGACAGGCGTCATGGGGCATTGTGATGACACGGCCATGGAACATTATGATGACAAGAATTCTGGAACATTGTGATAAAAAGGGCATGGACCATTGTGATTAGAGGGGCCAAGGAGCATTCTGATGACAACGGCATGGAGCATTGTGATGACCAGGGTCATCGAGCATTGTGATGATAGTGGTCATGAAGCATTGTGATGAATGTGGTCATGGATCATTGTGATGACAAGTGTCGTGGAGCATTGTGATGACAGGGGTCATAGGGCAATGTGATGACACGGTTATGGAATATTGTGATGACCAGAATTCTGTAGCACTGTGATGAAAAGGGAAAGGAGCATTGTGAGTACAGGGGTCAGGAGCATTGTGATGACAATTGTTCTAGAACATTGTGAAGACAGGGATCATGGAGCATAGTGATGAAAGGGGACATGGAGCATTGTGATGACAGGCGTCATGGGACAATGTGTTGACAGTTGTCATGGAGCATTGTTAGAAAGGGAACATGGAGCAATTTGATTTCAGGGGCCATGAAAAATTGTGAATACATAGGCCATGGAGTATTCAGATGAATGTGGTCAAGGATCATTGTGACAAAAAGTGTCCTGGAATATTGTGATGACACGGTTCATGGAGCATTGCGATGACAAGGGCCATGGCGAAATGTGAAGACAGGTGTCATGGGGCATTGTGATGACAGTGGTCATCTAGAATTGTGAAGAAAGATATCATGGAGCACTGGGATGACAGGGGCCATGGAGCATTGTGATGACAGGCGTCATGGGGCATTGTGATGACACGGCCATGGAACATTATGATGACAAGAATTCTGGAACATTGTGATAAAAAGGGCATGGACCATTGTGATTAGAGGGGCCAAGGAGCATTCTGATGACAACGGCATGGAGCATTGTGATGACCAGGGTCATCGAGCATTGTGATGACATTGGTCATGAAGCATTGTGATGAATGTGGTCATGGATCATTGTGATGACAAGTGTCGTGGAGCATTGTGATGACAGGGGTCATAGAGCATTGTGATGACACGGTTATGGAATATTGTGATGAGCAGAATTCTGTAGCACTGTGATGAAAAGGGAATGGAGCATTGTGATTACAGGGGTCATGGAGCATTGTGATGACAATTGTTCTAGAACATTGCGATGACAGGGATCATGGAGCATAGTGATGAAAGGGGCCATGGAGCATTGTGATGACAGGCGTCATGGGATATTGTGTTGATAGTGGTCTTGGAGCATTGTTAAAAAGGGAACATGGAGCAATTTGATTTCAGGGGCCATGAACAATTGTGAATACATAGGCCATGGAGTATTCAGATGAATGTGGTCAAGGATCATTGTGAAGAAAAGTGTACTGGAATATTGTGATGACACGGTTCATGGAACATTGCGATGACAAGGGCCATGGCGAAATGTGAAGACAGGTGTCATGGGGCATTGTGATGACAGTGGTCATCTAGAATTGTGAAGAAAGATATCATGGAGCACTGGGATGACAGGGGCCATGGAGCAATGTGATGACATGGGTCATGGGGCATTGTGATGACACGGCCATGGAACATTATGATGACAAGAATTCTGGAGCATTGTGATAAATAGGGCATGGACCATTGTGATTAGAAGGGCCAAGGAGCATTCTGATGACAACGGCATGGAGCATTGTGATGACAATGTTCATCGAGCATTGTGATGACAATGGTCATGAAGCATTGTGATGAATGTGGTCATGGATCATTGTGATGACAAGAGTCTTGGAGCATTGTGATAACAGGGGTCATAGAGCATTGTGATGACACGGTTATGGAATATTGTGATGACCAGAATTCTGTAGCACTGAGATGAAAAGGGAATGGAGCATTGTGATGACAGGCGTCATGGGACAATGTGTTGACAGTGGTCTTGGATCACTGTTAGAAAGGGAACATGGAGCAATTTGATTTCAGGGGCCATGAAAAATTGTGAATACATAGGCCATGGAGTATTCAGATGAATGTGTTCAAGGATCATTGTGACGAAAAGTGTCCTGGAATATTGTGATGACACGGTTCATGGAACATTGCGATGACAAGGGCCATGGCGAAATGTGAAGACAGGTGTCATGGGGCATTGTGATGACAGTGGTCATCTAGAATTGTGAAGAAATATATCATGGAGCACTGGGATGACAGGGGCCATGGAGCATTGTGATGACAGGGGTCATGAGGCATTGTGATGACACAGCCTTGGAACATTATGATGACAAGTATTCTGGAGCATTGTGATAAAAAGAGCATGGAGCATTGTGATTAGAGGGGCCAAGGAGCATTCTGATGACAACGGCATGGAGCATTGTGATGACCAGGGTCATCGAGCATTGTGATGACAGTGGTCATGAAGCATTGTGATGAATGTGGTCATGGATCATTGTGATGACAAGTGTCGTGGAGCATTGTGATGACAGGGGTCATAGAGCATTGTGATGACACGGTTATGGAATATTGTGATGACCAGAATTCTGTAGCAATGTGATGAATAGGGAATGGAGCATTGTGATTACAGGGGTCATGGAGCATTGTGATGACAATTGTTCTAGAACATTGTGAAGACAGGGATCATGGAGCATTGTGATGAAAGGGGCCATGGAGCATTGTGATGACAGGTGTCATGGGACAATGTGTTGACAGTGGTCTTGAATCATTGTTAGAAAGGGAACATGGAGCAATTTGATTTCAGGGGATATGAAAAATTGTGAATACATAGGCCATGGAGTATTCAGATGAATGTGGGCAAGGATCATTGTGATGAAAATTGTCCTGGAATATTGTGATGACACGGTTCATGGCGCATTGCGATGACAAGGGCCATGGCGAAATGTGAAGACAGTTGTCATGGGGCATTGTGATGACACGGCCATGGAACATTATGATGACAAGAAATCTGGAGCATTGTGATAAAAAGGGCATGGACCATTGTGATTGGAGGGGCCAAGGAGCATTCTGATGACAACGGCATGGAGCATTGTGATGACAAGGGTCATCGAGCATTGTGATGACAGTGGTCATGAAGCATTGTGATGAATGTGGTCATGGAACATTGTGATGACAAGTGTCGTGGAGCATTGTGATGACAGGGGTCATAGAGCATTGTGATGACACGGTTATTGAATATTGTGATGACCAGAATTCTGTAGCACTGTGATGAAAATGGAAAGGAGCATTGTGATTACAGGGGTCATGGAGCATCGTGATGACAATTGTTTAGAACATTGTGAAGACAGGGATCATGGAGCATAGTGATGAAAGGGGCCATGGAGCATTGTGATGACAGGCGTCATGGGACAATGTGTTGACAGTGGTCATGGAGCATTGTTAGAAAGGGAACATGGAGCAATTTGATTTCAGGGGATATGAAAAATTGTGAATACATAGGCCATGGAGTATTCAGATGAATGTGGGCAAGGATCATTGTGACGACAAGTGTCCTGGAATATTGTGATGACACGGTTCATGGAGCATTGCGATGACAAGGGCCATGGCGAAATGTGAAGACAGTTGTCATGGGGCTTTGTGATGACAGTGGTCATCTAGAATTGTGAAGAAAGATATCATGGAGCAGTGGGATGACGGGGGCCATGGAGTATTGTGATGACAGGGGTTATGGGACATTGTGATGACACGGACATGGAACATTATGATGACAAGAATTCTGGAGCATTGTGATAAATAGGGCATGGACCATTGTGATTAGAGGGGCCAAGGAGCATTCTGATGACAACGGCATGGAGCATTTTGTTGACAAGTTTCATCGAGCATTGTGATGATAGTGGTCATGAAGCATTGTGATGAATGTGGTCATGGATCATTGTGATGACAAGTGTCGTGGAGCATTGTGATGACAGGTCTCATAGAGCATTTTGATGACACGGTTATGGAATATTGTGATGACCAGAATTCTGTAGCACTGTGATGAAAAGGGAATGGAGCATTGTGATTACAGGGGTCATGGAGCATTGTGATGACAATTGTTCTAAAACATTGTGAAAACAGGGATCATGGAGCATAGTGATGAAAGGGGCCATGGAGCATTGTGATGACAGGCGTCATGGGACAATGTGTTGACAGTGGTCTTGAATCATTGTTAGAAAGGGAACATGGAGCAATTTGATTTCAGGGGCCATGAAAAATTGTGAATACATAGGCCATGGAGTATTCAGATGAATGTGGTCAAGGATCATTGTGATGAAAAGTGTCCTGGAATATTATGATGACACGGTTCATGGAGCATTGCGATGACAAGGGCCATGGCGAAATGTGAAGACAGGTGTCATGGGACTTTGTGATGACAGTGGTCATCTAGAATTGTGAAGAAAGATATCATGGAGCACTGGGATGACAGGGGCCATGGAGCATTGTGATGACAGGGGTCATGGGGCATTGTGATGACACGGCCATGGAACATTATGATGACAAGAATTCTGGAGCATTGTGATAAAAAGGGCATGGACCACTGTGATTAGAGGGGCCAAGGAGCATTCTGATGACAACGGCATGGAGCATTTTGATGACAAGTTTCATCGAGCATTGTGATGATAGTGGTCATGAAGCATTGTGATGAATGTGGTCATGGATCGTTGTGATGAAAAGTGTCGTGGAGCATTGTGATGACAGGTCTCATAGAGCATTTTGATGACACGGTTATGGAATATTGTGATGACCAGAATTCTGTAGCACTGTGATGAAAAGGGAATGGAGCATTGTGATTACAGGGGTCATGGAGCATTATGATGACAATTGTTCTAGAACATTGCGATGACAGGGATCATGGAGCATAGTGATGAAAGGGGCCATGGAGCATTGTGATGACAGGCGTCATGGGATATTGTGTTGACAGTGGTCTTGGAGCATTGTTAGAAAGGGAACATGGAGCAATTTGATTTCAGGGGCCATGAACAATTGTGAATACATAGGCCATGGAGTATTCAGATGAATGTGGTCAAGGATCATTGTGAAGAAAAGTGTACTGGAATATTGTGATGACACGGTTCATGGAACATTGCGATGACAAGGGCCATGGCGAAATGTGAAGACAGGTGTCATGGGTCATTGTGATGACAGTGGTCATCTAGAATTGTGAAGAAAGATATCATGGAGCACTGGGATGACAGGGGCCATGGAGCATTGTGATGACATGGGTCATGGGGCATTGTGATGACACGGCCATGGAACATTATGATGACAAGAATTCTGGAGCATTGTGATAAATAGGGCATGGACCATTGTGATTAGAAGGGCCAAGGAGCATTCTGATGACAACGGCATGGAGCATTGTGATGACAATGTTCATCGAGCATTGTGATGACAGTGGTCATGAAGCATTGTGATGAATGTGGTCATGGATCATTGTGATGACAAGAGTCGTGGACCATTGTGATGACAGGGGTCATAGAGCATTGTGATGACACGGTTATGGAATATTGTGATGACCAGAATTCTGTAGCACTGAGATGAAAAGGGAATGGAGCATTGTGATGACAGGAGTCATGGGACAATGTGTTGACAGTGGTCTTGGATCACTGTTAGAAAGGGAACATGGAGCAATTTGATTTCAGGGGCCATGAAAAATTGTGAATACATAGGCCATGGAGTATTCAGATGAATGTGGTCAAGGATCATTGTGATGAAAAGTGTCCTGGAATATTGTGAGGACACGGTTCATGGAGCATTGCGATGACAAGGGCCATGGCGAAATGTGAAGACAGGTGTCATGGGGCATTGTGATGACAGTGGTCATCTAGAATTGTGAAGAAAGATATCATGGAGCACTTGGATGACAGGGGCCATGGAACATTGTGATGACAGGGGTCATGGCGCATTGTGATGACACCGCCATGGAACATTATGTTGACAAGAATTCTGGAGCATTGTGATAAAATGGGCATGGACCATTGTGATTAGAGGGGCCAAGGAGCATTCTGATGACAACGGCATGGAGCATTGTGATGACAGGGGTCATCGAGCATTGTGATGACAGTGGTCATGAAGCATTGTGATGAATGTGGTCATGGATCATTGTGATGACAAGTGTCGTGGAGCATTGTGATGACAGGGGTCATAGAGCATTGTGATGACACGGTTGTGGAATATTTTGATGACCAGAATTCTGTAGCACTGTGATTGAAATGGAATGGAGCATTGTGATTACAGGGGTCATGGAGCATTGTGATGACCATTGTTCTACAACATTGTGACGACAGGGATCATGGAGCATAGTGATGAAAGGGGCCATGGGGCATTGTGATGACAGGCGTCATGGGACATTGTGTTGACAGTGGTCATGGAGAATTGTTAGAAAGGGAACATGGAGCAATTTGATTTCAGGGGCCATGAAAAATTGTGAATACATAGGCCATGGAGTATTCAGATGAATGTGGTCAAGGATCATTGTGAATACAAGTGTCCCGGAATATTGTGATGACACGGTTCATGGAGCATTGCGATGACAAGGGCCATGGCGAAATGTGATGACAGGTGTCATGGGGCATTGTGATGACAGTGGTCATCTAGAATTGTGAAGAAAGATATCATGGAGCACTGGGATGACAGGGGCCATGGAGCATTGTGATGACAGGGGTCATGGGGCATTGTGATGACACGGCCATGGAACATTATGATGTCAAGAATTCTGGAGCATTGTGATAAAAAGGGCATGGACCATTGTGATTAGAGGGGCCAAGGAGCATTCTGATGACAACGGCATGGAGCATTGTGATGACAAGGGTCATCGAGCATTGTGATGAGAGTGGTCATGAAGCATTGTGATGAATGTGTTCATGGATCATTGTGATGACAAGTGTCGTGGAGCATTGTGATGACAGGGGTCATAGAGCATTGTGATGACACGGTTATGGAATATTGTGATGACCAGAATTCTGTAGCACTGTGATGAAAAGGGAATGGAGCATTGTGATTACAGGGGTCATGGAGCATTGTGATGACCATTGTTCTAGAACATTGTGATGACAGGGATCACGGAGCATAGTGATGAAAGGGGCCATGGAGCATTGTGATGATAGGCGTCATGGGACAATGTGTTGACAGTGGTCATGGAGAATTGTTAGAAAGGGAACATGGAGCAATTTGATTTCAGGGGCCATGAAAAATTGTGAATACATAGGCCATGGAGTATTCAGATGAATGTGGTCAAGGATAATTGTGACTACAAGTGTCCTGGAATATTGTGATGACACGGTTCATGGAGCATTGTGATGACAAGGGCCATGGCGAAATGTGAAGACAGGTGTCATGGGGCATTGTGATGACAGTGGTCATATAGAATTGCGAAGAAAGATATCATGGAGCACTGGGATGACAGGGGCCATGGAGCATTGTGATGACAGGGGTCATGGGGCATTCTGATGACACGGCCATGGAACATTATGATGACAAGAATTCTGGAGCATTGTGATAAAAAGGGCATGGACCATTGTGATTAGAGGGGCCAAGGAGCATTCTGATGAGAACGGCATGGAGCATTGTGATGACCAGGGTCATCGAGCATTGTGATGACAGTGGTCATGAAGCATTGTGATGAATGTGGTCATGGATCATTGTGATGACAAGTGTCGTGGAGCATTGTGATGACAGGGGTCATAGAGCATTGTGATGACACGGTTATGGTATATTGTGATGACCAGAATTCTGTAGCACTGTGATGAAAAGGGAATGGAGCATTGTGAGTACAGTGGTCATGGAGCATTGTGATGACAATTGTTCTAGTACATTGTGAAGACAGGGATCATGGAGCATAGTGATGAAAGGGGACATGGAGCATTGTGATGACAGGCGTCAAGGGACAATGTGTTGACAGTTGTCATGGAGCATTGTTAGAAAGGGAACATGGAGCCATTTGATTTCAGGGGCCATGAAAAATTGTGAATACATAAGCCATGGAGTATTCAGATGAATGTGGTCAAGGATCATTGTGACCAAAAGTGTCCTGGAATATTGTGATGACACGGTTCATGGAGCATTGCGATGACAAGGGACATGGCGAAATGTGAAGACAGGTGTCATGGGGCATTGTGATGACAGTGGTCATCTAGAATTGTGAAGAAAGATATCATGGAGCACTGGGATGACAGGGGCCATGGAGCATTGTGATTACAGGCGTCATGGGGCATTGTGATGACACGGCCATGGAACATTATGATGAGAAGAATTCTGGAACATTGTGATAAAAAGGGCATGGACCATTGTGATTAGAGGGGCCAAGGAGCATTCTGATGACAACGGCATGGAGCATTGTGATGACCAGGGTCATCGAGCATTGTGATGACAGTGGTCATGAAGCATTGTGATGAATGTGGTCATGGATCATTGTGATGACAAGTGTCGTGGAGCATTGTGATGACAGGGGTCATAGAGCATTGTGATGACACGGTTATGGAATATTGTGATGACCAGAATTCTGTAGCACTGTGATGAAAAGGGAATGGAGCATTGTGATTACAGGGGTCATGGAGCATTGTGATGACAATTGTTCTAGAACATTGCGATGACAGGGATCATGGAGCATAGTGATGAAAGGGGCCATGGAGCATTGTGATGACAGGCGTCATGGGACATTGTGTTGACAGTGGTCTTGGAGCATTGTTAGAAAGGGAACATGGAGCAATTTGATTTCAGGGGATATGAAAAATTGTGAATACATAGGCCATGGAGTATTCAGATGAATGTGGGCAAGGATCATTGTGATGAAAAGTGTCCTGGAATATTATGATGACACGGTTCATGGAGCATTGCGATGACAAGGGCCATGGCGAAATGTGAAGACAGGTGTCATGGGACTTTGTGATGACAGTGGTCATCTAGAATTGTGAAGAAAGATATCATGGAGCACTGGGATGACAGGGGCCATGGAGCATTGTGATGACAGGGGTCATGGGGCATTGTGATGACACGGCCATGGAACATTATGATGACAAGAATTCTGGAGCATTGTGATAAAAAGGGCATGGACCACTGTGATTAGAGGGGCCAAGGAGCATTCTGATGACAACGGCATGGAGCATTTTGATGACAAGTTTCATCGAGCATTGTGATGATAGTGGTCATGAAGCATTGTGATGAATGTGGTCATGGATCGTTGTGATGAAAAGTGTCGTGGAGCATTGTGATGACAGGTCTCATAGAGCATTTTGATGACACGGTTATGGAATATTGTGATGACCAGAATTCTGTAGCACTGTGATGAAAAGGGAATGGAGCATTGTGATTACAGGGGTCATGGAGCATTATGATGACAATTGTTCTAGAACATTGCGATGACAGGGATCATGGAGCATAGTGATGAAAGGGGCCATGGAGCATTGTGATGACAGGCGTCATGGGATATTGTGTTGACAGTGGTCTTGGAGCATTGTTAGAAAGGGAACATGGAGCAATTTGATTTCAGGGGCCATGAACAGTTGTGAATACATAGGCCATGGAGTATTCAGATGAATGTGGTCAAGGATCATTGTGAAGAAAAGTGTACTGGAATATTGTGATGACACGGTTCATGGAACATTGCGATGACAAGGGCCATGGCGAAATGTGAAGACAGGTGTCATGGGTCATTGTGATGACAGTGGTCATCTAGAATTGTGAAGAAAGATATCATGGAGCACTGGGATGACAGGGGCCATGGAGCATTGTGATGACATGGGTCATGGGGCATTGTGATGACACGGCCATGGAACATTATGATGACAAGAATTCTGGAGCATTGTGATAAATAGGGCATGGACCATTGTGATTAGAAGGGCCAAGGAGCATTCTGATGACAACGGCATGGAGCATTGTGATGACAATGTTCATCGAGCATTGTGATGACAGTGGTCATGAAGCATTGTGATGAATGTGGTCATGGATCATTGTGATGACAAGAGTCGTGGACCATTGTGATGACAGGGGTCATAGAGCATTGTGATGACACGGTTATGGAATATTGTGATGACCAGAATTCTGTAGCACTGAGATGAAAAGGGAATGGAGCATTGTGATGACAGGAGTCATGGGACAATGTGTTGACAGTGGTCTTGGATCACTGTTAGAAAGGGAACATGGAGCAATTTGATTTCAGGGGCCATGAAAAATTGTGAATACATAGGCCATGGAGTATTCAGATGAATGTGCTCAAGGATCATTGTGATGAAAAGTGTCCTGGAATATTGTGAGGACACGGTTCATGGAGCATTGCGATGACAAGGGCCATGGCGAAATGTGAAGACAGGTGTCATGGGGCATTGTGATGACAGTGGTCATCTAGAATTGTGAAGAAAGATATCATGGAGCACTTGGATGACAGGGGCCATGGAACATTGTGATGACAGGGGTCATGGGGCATTGTGATGACACCGCCATGGAACATTATGTTGACAAGAATTCTGGAGCATTGTGATAAAATGGGCATGGACCATTGTGATTAGAGGGGCCAAGGAGCATTCTGATGACAACGGCATGGAGCATTGTGATGACAGGGGTCATCGAGCATTGTGATGACAGTGGTCATGAAGCATTGTGATGAATGTGGTCATGGATCATTGTGATGACAAGTGTCGTGGAGCATTGTGATGACAGGGGTCATAGAGCATTGTGATGACACGGTTGTGGAATATTTTGATGACCAGAATTCTGTAGCACTGTGATGAAAATGGAATGGAGCATTGTGATTACAGGGGTCATGGAGCATTGTGATGACCATTGTTCTACAACATTGTGACGACAGGGATCATGGAGCATAGTGATGAAAGGGGCCATGGGGCATTGTGATGACAGGCGTCATGGGACATTGTGTTGACAGTGGTCATGGAGAATTGTTAGAAAGGGAACATGGAGCAATTTGATTTCAGGGGCCATGAAAAATTGTGAATACATAGGCCATGGAGTATTCAGATGAATGTGGTCAAGGATCATTGTGAATACATGTGTCCCGGAATATTGTGATGACACGGTTCATGGAGCATTGCGATGACAAGGGCCATGGCGAAATGTGATGACAGGTGTCATGGGGCATTGTGATGACAGTGGTCATCTAGAATTGTGAAGAAAGATATCATGGAGCACTGGGATGACAGGGGCCATGGAGCATTGTGATGACAGGGGTCATGGGGCATTGTGATGACACGGCCATGGAACATTATGATGTCAAGAATTCTGGAGCATTGTGATAAAAAGGGCATGGACCATTGTGATTAGAGGGGCCAAGGAGCATTCTGATGACAACGGCATGGAGCATTGTGATGACAAGGGTCATCGAGCATTGTGATGAGAGTGGTCATGAAGCATTGTGATGAATGTGTTCATGGATCATTGTGATGACAAGTGTCGTGGATCATTGTGATGACAGGGGTCATAGAGCATTGTGATGACACGGTTATGGAATATTGTGATGACCAGAATTCTGTAGCACTGTGATGAAAAGGGAATGGAGCATTGTGATTACAGGGGTCATGGAGCATTGTGATGACCATTGTTCTAGAACATTGTGATGACAGGGATCACGGAGCATAGTGATGAAAGGGGCCATGGAGCATTGTGATGATAGGCGTCATGGGACAATGAGTTGACAGTGGTCATGGAGAATAGTTAGAAAGGGAACATGGAGCAATTTGATTTCAGGGGCCATGAAAAATTGTGAATACATAGGCCATGGAGTATTCAGATGAATGTGGTCAAGGATAATTGTGACTACAAGTGTCCTGGAATATTGTGATGACACGGTTCATGGAGCATTGCGATGACAAGGGCCATGGCGAAATGTGAAGACAGGTGTCATGGGGCATTGTGATGACAGTGGTCATCTAGAATTGCGAAGAAAGATATCATGGAGCACTGGGATGACAGGGGCCATGGAGCATTGTGATGACAGGGGTCATGGGGCATTCTGATGACACGGCCATGGAACATTATGATGACAAGAATTCTGGAGCATTGTGATAAAAAGGGCATGGACCATTGTGATTAGAGGGGCCAAGGAGCATTCTGATGAGAACGGCATGGAGCATTGTGATGACCAGGGTCATCGAGCATTGTGATGACAGTGGTCATGAAGCATTGTGATGAATGTGGTCATGGATCATTGTGATGACAAGTGTCGTGGAGCATTGTGATGACAGGGGTCATAGAGCATTGTGATGACACGGTTATGGTATATTGTGATGACCAGAATTCTGTAGCACTGTGATGAAAAGGGAATGGAGCATTGTGAGTACAGTGGTCATGGAGCATTGTGATGACAATTGTTCTAGAACATTGTGAAGACAGGGATCATGGAGCATAGTGATGAAAGGGGACATGGAGCATTGTGATGACAGGCGTCAAGGGACAATGTGTTGACAGTTGTCATGGAGCATTGTTAGAAAGGGAACATGGAGCCATTTGATTTCAGGGGCCATGAAAAATTGTGAATACATAAGCCATGGAGTATTCAGATGAATGTGGTCAAGGATCATTGTGACCAAAAGTGTCCTGGAATATTGTGATGACACGGTTCATGGAGCATTGCGATGACAAGGGACATGGCGAAATGAGAAGACAGGTGTCATGGGGCATTGTGATGACAGTGGTCATCTAGAATTGTGAAGAAAGATATCATGGAGCACTGGGATGACAGGGGCCATGGAGCATTGTGATTACAGGCGTCATGGGGCATTGTGATGACACGGCCATGGAACATTATGATGAGAAGAATTCTGGAACATTGTGATAAAAAGGGCATGGACCATTGTGATTAGAGGGGCCAAGGAGCATTCTGATGACAACGGCATGGAGCATTGTGATGACCAGGGTCATCGAGCATTGTGATGACAGTGGTCATGAAGCATTGTGATGAATGTGGTCATGGATCATTGTGATGACAAGTGTCGTGGAGCATTGTGATGACAGGGGTCATAGAGCATTGTGATGACACGGTTATGGAATATTGTGATGACCAGAATTCTGTAGCACTGTGATGAAAAGGGAATGGAGCATTGTGATTACAGGGGTCATGGAGCATTGTGATGACAATTGTTCTAGAACATTGCGATGACAGGGATCATGGAGCATAGTGATGAAAGGGGCCATGGAGCATTGTGATTACAGGCGTCATGGGACATTGTGTTGACAGTGGTCTTGGAGCATTGTTAGAAAGGGAACATGGAGCAATTTGATTTCAGGGGATATGAAAAATTGTGAATACATAGGCCATGGAGTATTCAGATGAATGTGGGCAAGGATCATTGTGACGACAAGTGTCCTGGCATATTGTGATGACACGGTTCATGGAGCATTGCGACGACAAGGGCCATGGCGAAATGTGAAGACAGTTGTCATGGGGCTTTGTGATGACAGTGGTCATCTAGAATTGTGAAGAAAGATATCATGGAGCAGTGGGATGACGGGGGCCATGGAGCATTGTGATGACAGGGCTTATGGGGCATTGTGATGACACGGACATGGAACATTATGATGACAAGAATTCTGGAGCATTGTGATAAATAGGGCATGGACCATTGTGATTAGAGGGGCCAAGGAGCATTCTGATGACAACGGCATGGAGCATTGTGATGACAATGTTCATCGAGCATTGTAATGACAGTGGTCATGAAGCATTGTGATGAATGTGGTCATGGATCATTGTGATGTCAAGAGTCGTGGAGCATTGTGATGACAGGGGTCATAGAGCATTGTGATGACACGGTTATGGAATATTGTGATGACCAGAATTCTGTAGCACTGAGATAAAAAGGGAATGGAGCATTGTGATGACAGGCGTCATGGGACAATGTGTTGACAGTGGTCTTGGATCACTGTTAGAAAGGGAACATGGAGCAATTTGATTTCAGGGGCCATGAAAAATTGTGAATACATAGGCCATGGAGTATTCAGATGAATGTGCTCAAGGATCATTGTGATGAAATGTGTCCTGGAATATTGTGAGGACACGGTTCATGGAGCATTGCGATGACAAGGGCCATGGCGAAATGTGAAGACAGGTGTCATGGGGCATTGTGATGACAGTGGTCATCTAGAATTGTGAAGAAAGATATCATGGAGCACTTGGATGACAGGGGCCATGGAACATTGTGATGACAGGGGTCATGGGGCATTGTGATGACACCGCCATGGAACATTATGTTGACAAGAATTCTGGAGCATTGTGATAAAATGGGCATGGACCATTGTGATTAGAGGGGCCAAGGAGCATTCTGATGACAACGGCATGGAGCATTGTGATGACAGGGGTCATCGAGCATTGTGACGACAGGGATCATGGAGCATAGTGATGAAAGGGGCCATGGGGCATTGTGATGACAGGCGTCATGGGACATTGTGTTGACAGTGGTCATGGAGAATTGTTAGAAAGGGAACATGGAGCAATTTGATTTCAGGGGCCATGAAAAATTGTGAATACATAGGCCATGGAGTATTCAGATGAATGTGGTCAAGGATCATTGTGACGACATGTGTCCTGGAATATTGTGATGACACGGTTCATGGAGCATTGCGATGAAAAGGGCCATGGCGAAATGTGAAGACAGGTGTCATGGGGCATTGTGATGACAGTGGTCATCTAGAATTGTGAAGAAAGATATCATGGAGCACTGGGATGACAGGGGCCATGGAGCATTGTGATGAAAGGGGTCATGGGGCATTGTGATGACACGGCAATGGAACATTATGATGACAAGAATTCTGGAGCATTGTGATAAAAAGGGCATGGACCATTGTGATTAGAGGGGTCAAGGAGCATTCTGATGACAACGGCATGGAGCATTGTGATGACCAGGGTCATCGAGCATTGTGATGACAGTGGTCATGAAGCATTGTGATGAATGTGGTCATGGATCATTGTGATGACAAGTGTCGTGGAGCATTGTGATGACAGGGTTCATAGTGCATTGTGATGACACGGTTATGGAGTATTGTGATGACCAGAATTCTGTAGCACTGTGATGAAAAGGGAATGGAGCATTGTGATTACAGTGGTCATGGAGCATTGTGATGACAATTGTTTTAGAATATTGTGAAGACAGGGATCATGGAGCATAGTGATGAAAGGGGCCATGGAGCATTGTGATGACAGGCGTCATGGGACAATGTGTTGACAGTGGTCATGGAGCATTGTTAGAAAGGGAACATGGAGCAATTTGATTTCAGGGGATATGAAAAATTGTGAATACATAGGCCATGGAGTATTCAGATGAATGTGGGCAAGGATCATTGTGACGACAAGTGTCCTGGAATATTGTGATGACACGGTTCATGGAGCATTGCGATGACAAGGGCCATGGCGAAATGTGAAGACAGTTGTCATGGGGCTTTGTGATGACAGTGGTCATCTAGAATTGTGAAGAAAGATATCATGGAGCAGTGGGATGACGGGGGCCATGGAGCATTGTGATGACAGGGGTTATGGGGCATTGTGATGACACGGACATGGAACATTATGATGACAAGAATTCTGGAGCATTGTGATAAATAGGGCATGAACCATTGTGATTAGAGGGGCCAAGGAGCTTTCTGATGACAACGGCATGGAGCATTTTGATGACAAGTTTCATCGAGCATTGTGATGATAGTGGTCATGAAGCATTGTGATGAATGTGGTCATGGATCATTGTGATGACAAGTGTCGTGGAGCATTGTGATGACAGGTCTCATAGAGTATTTTGATGACACGGTTATGGAATATTGTGATGACCAGAATTCTGTAGCACTGTGATGAAAAGAGAATGGAGCATTGTGATTACAGGGGTCATGGAGCATTGTGATGACAATTGTTCTAGAACATTGCGATGACAGGGATCATGGAGCATAGTGATGAAAGGGGCCATGGAGCATTGTGATGACAGGCGTCATGGGACATTGTGTTGACAGTGGTCTTGGAGCATTGTTAGAAAGGGAACATGGAGCAATTTGATTTCAGGGGATATGAAAAATTGTGAATACATAGGCCATGGAGTATTCAGATGAATGTGGGCAAGGATCATTGTGACGACAAGTGTCCTGGCATATTGTGATGACACGGTTCATGGAGCATTGTGATGACAAGGGCCATGGCGAAATGTGAAGACAGTTGTCATGGGGCTTTGTGATGACAGTGGTCATCTAGAATTGTGAAGAAAGATATCATGGAGCAGTGGGATGACGGGGGCCATGGAGCATTGTGATGACAGGGGTTATGGGGCATTGTGATGACACGGACATGGAACATTATGATGACAAGAATTCTGGAGCATTGTGATAAATAGGGCATGGACCATTGTGATTAGAGGGGCCAAGGAGCATTCTGATGACAACGGCATGGAGCATTGTGATGACCAGGGTCATCGAGCATTGTGATGACAGTGGTCATGAAGCATTGTGATGAATGTGGTCATGGATCATTGTGATGACAAGAGTCGTGGAGCATTGTGATGACAGGGGTCATAGAGCATTGTGATGACACGGTTATGGAATATTGTGATGACCAGAATTCTGTAGCACTGAGATGAAAAGGGAATGGAGCATTGTGATGACAGGCGTCATGGGACAATGTGTTGACAGTGGTCTTGGATCACTGTTAGAAACGGAACATGGAGCAATTTCATTTCAGGGGCCATGAAAAATTGTGAATACATAGGCCATGGAGTATTCAGATGAATGTGGTCAAGGATCATTGTGACAAAAAGTGTCCTGGAATATTGTGATGACACGGTTCATGGAGCATTGCGATGACAAGGGCCATGGCGAAATGTGAAGACAGGTGTCATGGGGCATTGTGATGACAGTGGTCATCTAGAATTGTGAAGAAAGATATCATGAAGCACTGGGATGACAGGGGCCATGGAGCATTGTGATGACAGGCGTCATGGGGCATTGTGATGACACGGCCATGGAACATTATGATGACAAGAATTCTGGAACATTGTGATAAAACGGGCATGGACCATTGTGATTAGAGGGGCCAAGGAGCATTCTGATGACAACGGCATGGAGCATTGTGATGACCAGTGTCATCGAGCATTGTGATGACAGTGGTCATGAAGCATTGTGATGAATGTGGTCATGGATCATTGTGATGACAAGTGTCGTGGAGCATTGTGATGACAGGGGTCATAGAGCATTTTGATGACACGGTTATGGAATATTGTGATGACCAGAATTCTGTAGCACTGTGATGAAAAGGGAATGGAGCATTGTGAGTACAGGGGTCATGGAGCATTGTGATGACAATTGTTCTAGAACATTGTGAAGACAGGGATCATGGAGCATAGTGATGAAAGGGGCCATGGAGCATTGTGATGACAGGCGTCATGGGACAATGTGTTGACAGTTCTCATGGAGCATTGTTAGAAAGGGAACATGGAGCAATTTGATTTCAGGGGCCATGAAAAATTGTGAATACATAGGCCATGGAGTATTCAGATGAATGTGGTCAAGGATCATTGTGACGAAAAGTGTCCTGGAATATTGTTATGACACGTTTCATGGAGCATTGCGATGACAAGAGCCATGGCGTAATGTGAAGACAGGTGTCATGGGGCATTGTGATGACAGTGGTCATCTAGAATTGTGAAGAAAGATATCATGGAGCACTGGGATGACAGGGGCCAGGGAACATTGTGATGACAGGTGTCATGGGGCATTGTGATGACACGGCCATGGAACATTATGATGACAAGAATTCTGGAGCATTGTGATAAAAAGGGCATGGACCATTGTGATTAGAGGGGCCAAGGAGCATTCTGATGAGAACGGCATGGAGCATTGTGATGACCAGGGTCATCGAGCATTGTGATGACAGTGGTCATGAAGCATTGTGATGAATGTGGTCATGGATCATTGTGATGACAAGTGTCGTGGAGCATTGTGATGACAGGGGTCATAGAGCATTGTGAGGACACGGCTATAGAATATTGTGATGACCAGAATTCTGTAGCCCTGTGATGAAAAGGGAATGGAGCATTGTGAGTACAGGGGTCATGGAGCATTGTGATGACAATTGTTCTAGAACATTGTGAAGACAGGGATCATGGAGCATAGTGATAAAAGGGGACATGGAGCATTGTGATGACAGGCTTCATGGGACAATGTGTTGACAGTTGTCATAGAGCATTGTTAGAAAGTGAACATGGAGCAATTTGCTTTCAGGGGCCATGAAAAATTGTGAATACATAGGCCATGGAGTATTCAGATGAATGTGGTCAAGGATCATTGTGACTACAAGTGTCCTGGAATATTGTGATGACACGGTTCATGGAGCATTGCGATGACAAGGGCCATGGCGAAATGTGAAGACAGGTGTCATGGGGCATTGTGATGACAGTGGTCATCTAGAATTGTGAAGAAAGATATCATGGAGCACTGGGATGACAGGGGCCATGGAGCATTGTGATGACAGCGGTCATGGGGCATTCTGATGACACGGCCATGGAACATTATGATGACAAGAATTCTGGAACATTGTGATAAAAAGGGCATGGACCATTGTGATTAGAGGGGCCAAGGAGCATTCTGATGACAACGGCATGGAGCATTGTGATGACCAGGGTCATCGAGCATTGTGATGACAGTGGTCATGAAGCATTGTGATGAATGTGGTCATGGATCATTGTGATGACAAGTGTCGTGGAGCATTGTGATGACAGGGGTCATAGAGCATTGTGATGACACGGTTATGGAATATTGTGATGACCAGAATTCTGTAGCACTGTGATGAAAAGGGAATGGAGCATTGTGAGTACAGGGGTCATGGAGCATTGTGATGACAATTGTTCTAGAACATTGTGAAGACAGGGATCATGGAGCATAGTGATGAAAGGGGACATGGAGCATTGTGATGACAGGCGTCATGGGACAATGTGTTGACAGTTGTCATGGAGCATTGTTAGAAAGGGAACATGGAGCAATTTGATTTCAGGGGCCAGGAAAAATTGTGAATACATAGGCCATGGAGTATTCAGATGAATGTGGTCAAGGATCATTGTGACAAAAAGTTTACTGGAATATTGTGATGACACGGTTCATGGAGCATTGCAATGACAAGGGCCATGGCGAAATGTGAAGACAGGTGTCATGGGGCATTGTGATGACAGTGGTCATCTAGAATTGTGAAGAAAGATATCATGGAGCACTGGGATGACAGGGGCCATGGAGCATTGTGATGACATGGGTCATGGGGCATTGTGATGACAGTGGTCATCTAGAATTGTTCAGAAAGATATCATGGAGCACTGGGATGACAGGGGCTATGGAGCATTGTGATGACATGGGTCATGGGGCATTGTGATGACACCGCCATGGAACATTATGATGACAAGAATTCTGGAGCATTGTGATAAAAAGGTCATGGACCATTGTGATTAGAGGGGCCAAGGAGCATTCTGATGACAACAGCATGGAGCATTGTGATGACAAGGGTCATCGAGCATTGTGATGACAGTGGTCATGAAGCATTGTGATGAATGTGGTCATGGATCATTGTGATGACAAGTGTCGTGGAGCATTGTGATGACAGGGGTCATAGAGCATTGTGATGACACGGTTATGGAATATTGTGATGACCAGAATTTTGTAGCACTGAGATGAAAAGGGAATGGAGCATTGTGAGTACAGGGGTCATGGAGCATTGTGATGACAATTGTTCTAGAACATTGTGAAGACAGGGATCATGGAGCATAGTGATGAAAGGGGCCATGGAGCATTGTGATGACAGGCGTCATGGGACAATTTGTTGACAGTGTCATGGAGCATTGTTAGAAAGGGAACATGGAGCAATTTGATTTCAGGGGCCATGAAAAATTGTGAATACATAGGCCATGGAGTATTCAGATGAATGTGGTCAAGGATCATTGTGACGACAAGTGTCCTGGAATATTGTGATGACCCGGTTCATGGAGCATTGCGATGACAAGAGCCATGGCGAAATGTGAAGACAGGTGTCATGGGGCATTGTGATGACAGTGGTCATCTAGAATTGTGAAGAAAGATATCATGGAGCAGTGGGATGACGGGGGCCATGGAGCATTGTGATGACAGGGGTTATGGGACATTGTGATGACACGGACATGGAACATTATGATGACAAGAATTCTGGAGCATTGTGATAAATAGGGCATGGACCATTGTGATTAGAGGGGCCAAGGAGCATTCTGATGACAACGGCATGGAGCATTTTGATGACAAGTTTCATCGAGCATTGTGATGATAGTGGTCATGAAGCATTGTGATGAATGTGGTCATGGATCATTGTGATGACAAGTGTCGTGGAGCATTGTGATGACAGGTCTCATAGAGCATTTTGATGACACGGTTATGGAATATTGTGATGACCAGAATTCTGTAGCACTGTGATGAAAAGGGAATGGAGCATTGTGATTACAGGGGTCATGGAGCATTGTGATGACAATTGTTCTAAAACATTGTGAAAACAGGGATCATGGAGCATAGTGATGAAAGGGGCCATGGAGCATTGTGATGACAGGCGTCATGGGACAATGTGTTGACAGTGGTCTTGAATCATTGTTAGAAAGGGAACATGGAGCAATTTGATTTCAGGGGCCATGAAAAATTGTGAATACATAGGCCATGGAGTATTCAGATGAATGTGGTCAAGGATCATTGTGACGAAAAGTGTCCTGGAATATTGTGATGACACGGTTCATGGAGCATTGCGATGACAAGGGCCATGGCGAAATGTGAAGACAGGTGTCATGGGACTTTGTGATGACAGTGGTCATCTAGAATTGTGAAGAAAGATATCATGGAGCACTGGGATGACAGGGGCCATGGAGCATTGTGATGACAGGGGTCATGGGGCATTGTGATGACACGGCCATGGAACATTATGATGACAAGAATTCTGGAGCATTGTGATAAAAAGGGCATGGACCACTGTGATTAGAGGGGCCAAGGAGCTTTCTGATGACAACGGCATGGAGCATTTTGATGACAAGTTTCATCGAGCATTGTGATGATAGTGGTCATGAAGCATTGTGATGAATGTGGTCATGGATCGTTGTGATGAAAAGTGTCGTGGAGCATTGTGATGACAGGTCTCATAGAGCATTTTGATGACACGGTTATGGAATATTGTGATGACCAGAATTCTGTAGCACTGTGATGAAAAGGGAATGGAGCATTGTGATTACAGGGGTCATGGAGCATTATGATGACAATTGTTCTAGAACATTGCGATGACAGGGATCATGGAGCATAGTGATGAAAGGGGCCATGGAGCATTGTGATGACAGGCGTCATGGGATATTGTGTTGACAGTGGTCTTGGAGCATTGTTAGAAAGGGAACATGGAGCAATTTGATTTCAGGGGCCATGAACAATTGTGAATACATAGGCCATGGAGTATTCAGATGAATGTGGTCAAGGATCATTGTGAAGAAAAGTGTCCCGGAATATTGTGATGACACGGTTCATGGAGCATTGCGATGACAAGGGCCATGGCGAAATGTGATGACAGGTGTCATGGGGCATTGTGATGACAGTGGTCATCTAGAATTGTGAAGAAAGATATCATGGAGCACTGGGATGACAGGGGCCATGGAGCATTGTGATGACAGGGGTCATGGGGCATTGTGATGACACGGCCATGGAACATTATGATGTCAAGAATTCTGGAGCATTGTGATAAAAAGGGCATGGACCATTGTGATTAGAGGGGCCAAGGAGCATTCTGATGACAACGGCATGGAGCATTGTGATGACAAGGGTCATCGAGCATTGTGATGAGAGTGGTCATGAAGCATTGTGATGAATGTGTTCATGGATCATTGTGATGACAAGTGTCGTGGAGCATTGTGATGACAGGGGTCATAGAGCATTGTGATGACACGGTTATGGAATATTGTGATGACCAGAATTCTGTAGCACTGTGATGAAAAGGGAATGGAGCATTGTGATTACAGGGGTCATGGAGCATTGTGATGACCATTGTTCTAGAACATTGTGATGACAGGGATCACGGAGCATAGTGATGAAAGGGGCCATGGAGCATTGTGATGATAGGCGTCATGGGACAATGTGTTGACAGTGGTCATGGAGAATTGTTAGAAAGGGAACATGGAGCAATTTGATTTCACGGGCCATGAAAAATTGTGAATACATAGGCCATGGAGTATTCAGATGAATGTGGTCAAGGATAATTGTGACTACAAGTGTCCTGGAATATTGTGATGACACGGTTCATGGAGCATTGCGATGACAAGGGCCATGGCGAAATGTGAAGACAGGTGTCATGGGGCATTGTGATGACAGTGGTCATCTAGAATTGCGAAGAAAGATATCATGGAGCACTGGGATGACAGGGGCCATGGAGCATTGTGATGACAGGGGTCATGGGGCATTCTGATGACACGGCCATGGAACATTATGATGACAAGAATTCTGGAGCATTGTGATAAAAAGGGCATGGACCATTGTGATTAGAGGGGCCAAGGAGCATTCTGATGAGAACGGCATGGAGCATTGTGATGACCAGGGTCATCGAGCATTGTGATGACAGTGGTCATGAAGCATTGTGATGAATGTGGTCATGGATCATTGTGATGACAAGTGTCGTGGAGCATTGTGATGACAGGGGTCATAGAGCATTGTGATGACACGGTTATGGTATATTGTGATGACCAGAATTCTGTAGCACTGTGATGAAAAGGGAATGGAGCATTGTGAGTACAGTGGTCATGGAGCATTGTGATGACAATTGTTCTAGAACATTGTGAAGACAGGGATCATGGAGCATAGTGATGAAAGGGGACATGGAGCATTGTGATGACAGGCGTCAAGGGACAATGTGTTGACAGTTGTCATGGAGCATTGTTAGAAAGGGAACATGGAGCCATTTGATTTCAGGGGCCATGAAAAATTGTGAATACATAAGCCATGGAGTATTCAGATGAATGTGGTCAAGGATCATTGTGACCAAAAGTGTCCTGGAATATTGTGATGACACGGTTCATGGAGCATTGCGATGACAAGGGACATGGCGAAATGTGAAGACAGGTGTCATGGGGCATTGTGATGACAGTGGTCATCTAGAATTGTGAAGAAAGATATCATGGAGCACTGGGATGACAGGGGCCATGGAGCATTGTGATTACAGGCGTCATGGGGCATTGTGATGACACGGCCATGGAACATTATGATGAGAAGAATTCTGGAACATTGTGATAAAAAGGGCATGGACCATTGTGATTAGAGGGGCCAAGGAGCATTCTGATGACAACGGCATGGAGCATTGTGATGACCAGGGTCATCGAGCATTGTGATGACAGTGGTCATGAAGCATTGTGATGAATGTGGTCA
The DNA here is from genome assembly GCF_028021215.1 of Eschrichtius robustus. Taxonomy (NCBI): domain Eukaryota; kingdom Metazoa; phylum Chordata; class Mammalia; order Artiodactyla; family Eschrichtiidae; genus Eschrichtius; species Eschrichtius robustus. Next base: position 2,151,893 of record NW_027175412.1, read on the forward strand.
TGGATCATTGTGATGACAAGTGTCGTGGAGCATTGTGATGACAGGGGTCATAGAGCATTGTGATGACACGGTTATGGAATATTGTGATGACCAGAATTCTGTAGCACTGTGATGAAAAGGGAATGGAGCATTGTGATTACAGGGGTCATGGAGCATTGTGATGACAATTGTTCTAGAACATTGCGATGACAGGGATCATGGAGCATAGTGATGAAAGGGGCTATGGAGCATTGTGATGACAGGCGTCATGGGACATTGTGTTGACAGTGGTCTTGGAGCATTGTTAGAAAGGGAACATGGAGCAATTTGATTTCAGGGGATATGAAAAATTGTGAATACATAGGCCATGGAGTATTCAGATGAATGTGGGCAAGGATCATTGTGACGACAAGTGTCCTGGCATATTGTGATGACACGGTTCATGGAGCATTGCGACGACAAGGGCCATGGCGAAATGTGAAGACAGTTGTCATGGGGCTTTGTGATGACAGTGGTCATCTAGAATTGTGAAGAAAGATATCATGGAGCAGTGGGATGACGGGGGCCATGGAGCATTGTGATGACAGGGGTTATGGGACATTGTGATGACACGGACATGGAACATTATGATGACAAGAATTCTGGAGCATTGTGATAAATAGGGCATGGACCATTGTGATTAGAGGGGCCAAGGAGCATTCTGATGACAACGGCATGGAGCATTTTGATGACAAGTTTCATCGAGCATTGTGATGATAGTGGTCATGAAGCATTGTGATGAATGTGGTCATGGATCATTGTGATGACAAGTGTCGTGGAGCATTGTGATGACAGGTCTCATAGAGCATTTTGATGACACGGTTATGGAATATTGTGATGACCAGAATTCTGTAGCACTGTGATGAAAAGGGAATGGAGCATTGTGATTACAGGGGTCATGAGGCATTGTGATGACACGGGCTTGGAACATTATGATGACAAGTATTCTGGAGCATTGTGATAAAAAGAGCATGGAGCATTGTGATTAGAGGGGCCAAGGAGCATTCTGATGACAACGGCATGGAGCATTGTGATGACCAGGGTCATCGAGCATTGTGATGACAGTGGTCATGAAGCATTGTGATGAATGTGGTCATGGATCATTGTGATGACAAGTGTCGTGGAGCATTGTGATGACAGGGGTCATAGAGCATTGTGATGACACGGTTATGGAATATTGTGATGACCAGAATTCTGTAGCACTGTGATGAAAAGGGAATGGAGCATTGTGATTACAGGGGTCATGGAGCATTGTGATGACAATTGTTCTAGAACATTGTGAAGACAGGGATCATGGAGCATTGTGATGAAAGGGGCCATGGAGCATTGTGATGACAGGCGTCATGGGACAATGTGTTGACAGTGGTCTTGAATCATTGTTAGAAAGGGAACATGGAGCAATTTGATTTCAGGGGATATGAAAAATTGTGAATACATAGGCCATGGAGTATTCAGATGAATGTGGGCAAGGATCATTGTGATGAAAATTGTCCTGGAATATTGTGATGACACGGTTCATGGCGCATTGCGATGACAAGGGCCATGGCGAAATGTGAAGACAGTTGTCATGGGGCATTGTGATGACACGGCCATGGAACATTATGATGACAAGAAATCTGGAGCATTGTGATAAAAAGGGCATGGACCATTGTGATTGGAGGGGCCAAGGAGCATTCTGATGACAACGGCATGGAGCATTGTGATGACAAGGGTCATCGAGCATTGTGATGACAGTGGTCATGAAGCATTGTGATGAATGTGGTCATGGAACATTGTGATGACAAGTGTCGTGGAGCATTGTGATGACAGGGGTCATAGAGCATTGTGATGACACGGTTATTGAATATTGTGATGTCCAGAATTCTGTAGCACTGTGATGAAAATGGAAAGGAGCATTGTGATTACAGGGGTCATGGAGCATCGTGATGACAATTGTTTAGAACATTGTGAAGACAGGGATCATGGAGCATAGTGATGAAAGGGGCCATGGAGCATTGTGATGACAGGCGTCATGGGACAATGTGTTGACAGTGGTCATGGAGCATTGTTAGAAAGGGAACATGGAGCAATTTGATTTCAGGGGATATGAAAAATTGTGAATACATAGGCCATGGAGTATTCAGATGAATGTGGGCAAGGATCATTGTGACGACAAGTGTCCTGGAATATTGTGATGACACGGTTCATGGAGCATTGCGATGACAAGGGCCATGGCGAAATGTGAAGACAGTTGTCATGGGGCTTTGTGATGACAGTGGTCATCTAGAATTGTGAAGAAAGATATCATGGAGCAGTGGGATGACGGGGGCCATGGAGCATTGTGATGACAGGGGTTATGGGACATTGTGATGACACGGACATGGAACATTATGATGACAAGTATTCTGGAGCATTGTGATAAAAAGAGCATGGAGCATTGTGATTAGAGGGGCCAAGGAGCATTCTGATGACAACGGCATGGAGCATTGTGATGACCAGGGTCATCGAGCATTGTGATGACAGTGGTCATGAAGCATTGTGATGAATGTGGTCATGGATCATTGTGATGACAAGTGTCGTGGAGCATTGTGATGACAGGGGTCATAGAGCATTGTGATGACACGGTTATGGAATATTGTGATGACCAGAATTCTGTAGCACTGTGATGAAAAGGGAATGGAGCATTGTGATTACAGGGGTCATGGAGCATTGTGATGACAATTGTTCTAGAACATTGTGAAGACAGGGATCATGGAGCATTGTGATGAAAGGGGCCATGGAGCATTGTGATGACAGGCGTCATGGGACAATGTGTTGACAGTGGTCTTGAATCATTGTTAGAAAGGGAACATGGAGCAATTTGATTTCAGGGGATATGAAAAATTGTGAATACATAGGCCATGGAGTATTCAGATGAATGTGGGCAAGGATCATTGTGATGAAAATTGTCCTGGAATATTGTGATGACACGGTTCATGGCGCATTGCGATGACAAGGGCCATGGCGAAATGTGAAGACAGTTGTCATGGGGCATTGTGATGACACGGCCATGGAACATTATGATGACAAGAAATCTGGAGCATTGTGATAAAAAGGGCATGGACCATTGTGATTGGAGGGGCCAAGGAGCATTCTGATGACAACGGCATGGAGCATTGTGATGACAAGGGTCATCGAGCATTGTGATGACAGTGGTCATGAAGCATTGTGATGAATGTGGTCATGGAACATTGTGATGACAAGTGTCGTGGAGCATTGTGATGACAGGGGTCATAGAGCATTGTGATGACACGGTTATTGAATATTGTGATGACCAGAATTCTGTAGCACTGTGATGAAAATGGAAAGGAGCATTGTGATTACAGGGGTCATGGAGCATCGTGATGACAATTGTTTAGAACATTGTGAAGACAGGGATCATGGAGCATAGTGATGAAAGGGGCCATGGAGCATTGTGATGACAGGCGTCATGGGACAATGTGTTGACAGTGGTCATGGAGCATTGTTAGAAAGGGAACATGGAGCAATTTGATTTCAGGGGATATGAAAAATTGTGAATACATAGGCCATGGAGTATTCAGATGAATGTGGGCAAGGATCATTGTGACGACAAGTGTCCTGGAATATTGTGATGACACGGTTCATGGAGCATTGCCATGACAAGGGCCATGGCGAAATGTGAAGACAGTTGTCATGGGGCATTGTGATGACACGGCCATGGAACATTATGATGACAAGAAATCTGGAGCATTGTGATAAAAAGGGCATGGACCATTGTGATTGGAGGGGCCAAGGAGCATTCTGATGACAACGGCATGGAGCATTGTGATGACAAGGGTCATCGAGCATTGTGATGACAGTGGTCATGAAGCATTGTGATGAATGTGGTCATGGAACATTGTGATGACAAGTGTCGTGGAGCATTGTGATGACAGGGGTCATAGAGCATTGTGATGACACGGTTATTGAATATTGTGATGTCCAGAATTCTGTAGCACTGTGATGAAAATGGAAAGGAGCATTGTGATTACAGGGGTCATGGAGCATCGTGATGACAATTGTTTAGAACATTGTGAAGACAGGGATCATGGAGCATAGTGATGAAAGGGGCCATGGAGCATTGTGATGACAGGCGTCATGGGACAATGTGTTGACAGTGGTCATGGAGCATTGTTAGAAAGGGAACATGGAGCAATTTGATTTCAGGGGATATGAAAAATTGTGAATACATAGGCCATGGAGTATTCAGATGAATGTGGGCAAGGATCATTGTGACGACAAGTGTCCTGGAATATTGTGATGACACGGTTCATGGAGCATTGCGATGACAAGGGCCATGGCGAAATGTGAAGACAGTTGTCATGGGGCTTTGTGATGACAGTGGTCATCTAGAATTGTGAAGAAAGATATCATGGAGCAGTGGGATGACGGGGGCCATGGAGCATTGTGATGACAGGGGTTATGGGACATTGTGATGACACGGACATGGAACATTATGATGACAAGTATTCTGGAGCATTGTGATAAAAAGAGCATGGAGCATTGTGATTAGAGGGGCCAAGGAGCATTCTGATGACAACGGCATGGAGCATTGTGATGACCAGGGTCATCGAGCATTGTGATGACAGTGGTCATGAAGCATTGTGATGAATGTGGTCATGGATCATTGTGATGACAAGTGTCGTGGAGCATTGTGATGACAGGGGTCATAGAGCATTGTGATGACACGGTTATGGAATATTGTGATGACCAGAATTCTGTAGCACTGTGATGAAAAGGGAATGGAGCATTGTGATTACAGGGGTCATGGAGCATTGTGATGACAATTGTTCTAGAACATTGTGAAGACAGGGATCATGGAGCATTGTGATGAAAGGGGCCATGGAGCATTGTGATGACAGGCGTCATGGGACAATGTGTTGACAGTGGTCTTGAATCATTGTTAGAAAGGGAACATGGAGCAATTTGATTTCAGGGGATATGAAAAATTGTGAATACATAGGCCATGGAGTATTCAGATGAATGTGGGCAAGGATCATTGTGATGAAAATTGTCCTGGAATATTGTGATGACACGGTTCATGGCGCATTGCGATGACAAGGGCCATGGCGAAATGTGAAGACAGTTGTCATGGGGCATTGTGATGACACGGCCATGGAACATTATGATGACAAGAAATCTGGAGCATTGTGATAAAAAGGGCATGGACCATTGTGATTGGAGGGGCCAAGGAGCATTCTGATGACAACGGCATGGAGCATTGTGATGACAAGGGTCATCGAGCATTGTGATGACAGTGGTCATGAAGCATTGTGATGAATGTGGTCATGGAACATTGTGATGACAAGTGTCGTGGAGCATTGTGATGACAGGGGTCATAGAGCATTGTGATGACACGGTTATTGAATATTGTGATGACCAGAATTCTGTAGCACTGTGATGAAAATGGAAAGGAGCATTGTGATTACAGGGGTCATGGAGCATCGTGATGACAATTGTTTAGAACATTGTGAAGACAGGGATCATGGAGCATAGTGATGAAAGGGGCCATGGAGCATTGTGATGACAGGCGTCATGGGACAATGTGTTGACAGTGGTCATGGAGCATTGTTAGAAAGGGAACATGGAGCAATTTGATTTCAGGGGATATGAAAAATTGTGAATACATAGGCCATGGAGTATTCAGATGAATGTGGGCAAGGATCATTGTGACGACAAGTGTCCTGGAATATTGTGATGACACGGTTCATGGAGCATTGCGATGACAAGGGCCATGGCGAAATGTGAAGACAGTTGTCATGGGGCTTTGTGATGACAGTGGTCATCTAGAATTGTGAAGAAAGATATCATGGAGCAGTGGGATGACGGGGGCCATGGAGCATTGTGATGACAGGGGTTATGGGACATTGTGATGACACGGACATGGAACATTATGATGACAAGAATTCTGGAGCATTGTGATAAATAGGGCATGGACCATTGTGATTAGAGGGGCCAAGGAGCATTCTGATGACAACGGCATGGAGCATTTTGATGACAAGTTTCATCGAGCATTGTGATGATAGTGGTCATGAAGCATTGTGATGAATGTGGTCATGGATCATTGTGATGACAAGTGTCGTGGAGCATTGTGATGACAGGTCTCATAGAGCATTTTGATGACACGGTTATGGAATATTGTGATGACCAGAATTCTGTAGCACTGTGATGAAAAGGGAATGGAGCATTGTGATTACAGGGGTCATGGAGCATTGTGATGACAATTGTTCTAAAACATTGTGAAAACAGGGATCATGGAGCATAGTGATGAAAGGGGCCATGGAGCATTGTGATGACAGGCGTCATGGGACAATGTGTTGACAGTGGTCATGGAGCATTGTTAGAAAGGGAACATGGAGCAATTTGATTTCAGGGGCCATGAACAATTGTGAATACATAGGCCATGGAGTATTCAGATGAATGTGGTCAAGGATCATTGTGACGACAAGTGTCCTGGAATATTGTGATGACACGGTTCATGGAGCATTGCGATGACAAGGGCCATGGCGAAATGTGAAGACAGGTGTCATGGGGCATTGTGATGACAGTGGTCATCTAGAATTGTGAAGAAAGATATCATGGAGCACTGGGATGACAGGGGCCATGGAGCATTGTGATGACAGGCGTCATGGGGCATTGTGATGACACGGCCATGGAACATTATGATGACAAGAATTCTGGAGCATTGTGATAAAAAGGGCATGGACCACTGTGATTAGAGGGGCCAAGGAGCATTCTGATGACAACGGCATGGAGCATTTTGATGACAAGTTTCATCGAGCATTGTGATGATAGTGGTCATGAAGCATTGTGATGAATGTGGTCATGGATCGTTGTGATGAAAAGTGTCGTGGAGCATTGTGATGACAGGTCTCATAGAGCATTTTGATGACACGGTTATGGAATATTGTGATGACCAGAATTCTGTAGCACTGTGATGAAAAGGGAATGGAGCATTGTGATTACAGGGGTCATGGAGCATTATGATGACAATTGTTCTAGAACATTGCGATGACAGGGATCATGGAGCATAGTGATGAAAGGGGCCATGGAGCATTGTGATGACAGGCGTCATGGGATATTGTGTTGACAGTGGTCTTGGAGCATTGTTAGAAAGGGAACATGGAGCAATTTGATTTCAGGGGCCATGCACAATTGTGAATACATAGGCCATGGAGTATTCAGATGAATGTGGTCAAGGATAATTGTGAAGAAAAGTGTACTGGAATATTGTGATGACACGGTTCATGGAACATTGCGATGACAAGGGCCATGGCGAAATGTGAAGACAGGTGTCATGGGTCATTGTGATGACAGTGGTCATCTAGAATTGTGAAGAAAGATATCATGGAGCACTGGGATGACAGGGGCCATGGAGCATTGTGATGACATGGGTCATGGGGCATTGTGATGACACGGCCATGGAACATTATGATGACAAGAATTCTGGAGCATTGTGATAAATAGGGCATGGACCATTGTGATTAGAAGGGCCAAGGAGCATTCTGATGACAACGGCATGGAGCATTGTGATGACAATGTTCATCGAGCATTGTGATGACAGTGGTCATGAAGCATTGTGATGAATGTGGTCATGGATCATTGTGATGACAAGAGTCGTGGACCATTGTGATGACAGGGGTCATAGAGCATTGTGATGACACGGTTATGGAATATTGTGATGACCAGAATTCTGTAGCACTGAGATGAAAAGGGAATGGAGCATTGTGATGACAGGAGTCATGGGACAATGTGTTGACAGTGGTCTTGGATCACTGTTAGAAAGGGAACATGGAGCAATTTGATTTCAGGGGCCATGAAAAATTGTGAATACATAGGCCATGGAGTATTCAGATGAATGTGCTCAAGGATCATTGTGATGAAAAGTGTCCTGGAATATTGTGAGGACACGGTTCATGGAGCATTGCGATGACAAGGGCCATGGCGAAATGTGAAGACAGGTGTCATGGGGCATTGTGATGACAGTGGTCATCTAGAATTGTGAAGAAAGATATCATGGAGCACTTGGATGACAGGGGCCATGGAACATTGTGATGACAGGGGTCATGGGGCATTGTGATGACACCGCCATGGAACATTATGTTGACAAGAATTCTGGAGCATTGTGATAAAATGGGCATGGACCATTGTGATTAGAGGGGCCAAGGAGCATTCTGATGACAACGGCATGGAGCATTGTGATGACAGGGGTCATCGAGCATTGTGATGACAGTGGTCATGAAGCATTGTGATGAATGTGGTCATGGATCATTGTGATGACAAGTGTCGTGGAGCATTGTGATGACAGGGGTCATAGAGCATTGTGATGACACGGTTGTGGAATATTTTGATGACCAGAATTCTGTAGCACTGTGATGAAAATGGAATGGATCATTGTGATTACAGGGGTCATGGAGCATTGTGATGACCATTGTTCTACAACATTGTGACGACAGGGATCATGGAGCATAGTGATGAAAGGGGCCATGGGGCATTGTGATGACAGGCGTCATGGGACATTGTGTTGACAGTGGTCATGGAGAATTGTTAGAAAGGGAACATGGAGCAATTTGATTTCAGGGGCCATGAAAAATTGTGAATACATAGGCCATGGAGTATTCAGATGAATGTGGTCAAGGATCATTGTGAATACAAGTGTCCCGGAATATTGTGATGACACGGTTCATGGAGCATTGCGATGACAAGGGCCATGGCGAAATGTGAAGACAGGTGTCATGGGGCATTGTGATGACAGTGGTCATCTAGAATTGTGAAGAAAGATATCATGGAGCACTGGGATGACAGGGGCCATGGAGCATTGTGATGACAGGGGTCATGGGGCATTGTGATGACACGGCCATGGAACATTATGATGTCAAGAATTCTGGAGCATTGTGATAAAAAGGGCATGGACCATTGTGATTAGAGGGGCCAAGGAGCATTCTGATGACAACGGCATGGAGCATTGTGATGACAAGGGTCATCGAGCATTGTGATGAGAGTGGTCATGAAGCATTGTGATGAATGTGTTCATGGATCATTGTGATGACAAGTGTCGTGGAGCATTGTGATGACAGGGGTCATAGAGCATTGTGATGACACGGTTATGGAATATTGTGATGACCAGAATTCTGTAGCACTGTGATGAAAAGGGAATGGAGCATTGTGATTACAGGGGTCATGGAGCATTGTGATGACCATTGTTCTAGAACATTGTGATGACAGGGATCACGGAGCATAGTGATGAAAGGGGCCATGGAGCATTGTGATGATAGGCGTCATGGGACAATGTGTTGACAGTGGTCATGGAGAATTGTTAGAAAGGGAACATGGAGCAATTTGATTTCAGGGGCCATGAAAAATTGTGAATACATAGGCCATGGAGTATTCAGATGAATGTGGTCAAGGATAATTGTGACTACAAGTGTCCTGGAATATTGTGATGACACGGTTCATGGAGCATTGCGATGACAAGGGCCATGGCGAAATGTGAAGACAGGTGTCATGGGGCATTGTGATGACAGTGGTCATCTAGAATTGCGAAGAAAGATATCATGGAGCACTGGGATGACAGGGGCCATGGAGCATTGTGATGACAGGGGTCATGGGGCATTCTGATGACACGGCCATGGAACATTATGATGACAAGAATTCTGGAGCATTGTGATAAAAAGGGCATGGACCATTGTGATTAGAGGGGCCAAGGAGCATTCTGATGAGAACGGCATGGAGCATTGTGATGACCAGGGTCATCGAGCATTGTGATGACAGTGGTCATGAAGCATTGTGATGAATGTGGTCATGGATCATTGTGATGACAAGTGTCGTGGAGCATTGTGATGACAGGGGTCATAGAGCATTGTGATGACACGGTTATGGTATATTGTGATGACCAGAATTCTGTAGCACTGTGATGAAAAGGGAATGGAGCATTGTGAGTACAGTGGTCATGGAGCATTGTGATGACAATTGTTCTAGAACATTGTGAAGACAGGGATCATGGAGCATAGTGATGAAAGGGGACATGGAGCATTGTGATGACAGGCGTCAAGGGACAATGTGTTGACAGTTGTCATGGAGCATTGTTAGAAAGGGAACATGGAGCCATTTGATTTCAGGGGCCATGAAAAATTGTGAATACATAAGCCATGGAGTATTCAGATGAATGTGGTCAAGGATCATTGTGACCAAAAGTGTCCTGGAATATTGTGATGACACGGTTCATGGAGCATTGCGATGACAAGGGACATGGCGAAATGTGAACACAGGTGTCATGGGGCATTGTGATGACAGTGGTCATCTAGAATTGTGAAGAAAGATATCATGGAGCACTGGGATGACAGGGGCCATGGAGCATTGTGATTACAGGCGTCATGGGGCATTGTGATGACACGGCCATGGAACATTATGATGAGAAGAATTCTGGAACATTGTGATAAAAAGGGCATGGACCATTGTGATTAGAGGGGCCAAGGAGCATTCTGATGACAACGGCATGGAGCATTGTGATGACCAGGGTCATCGAGCATTGTGATGACAGTGGTCATGAAGCATTGTGATGAATGTGGTCATGGATCATTGTGATGACAAGTGTCGTGGAGCATTGTGATGACAGGGGTCATAGAGCATTGTGATGACACGGTTATGGAATATTGTGATGACCAGAATTCTGTAGCACTGTGATGAAAAGGGAATGGAGCATTGTGATTACAGGGGTCATGGAGCATTGTGATGACAATTGTTCTAGAACATTGCGATGACAGGGATCATGGAGCATAGTGATGAAAGGGGCCATGGAGCATTGTGATGACAGGCGTCATGGGACATTGTGTTGACAGTGGTCTTGGAGCATTGTTAGAAAGGGAACATGGAGCAATTTGATTTCAGGGGATATGAAAAATTGTGAATACATAGGCCATGGAGTATTCAGATGAATGTGGGCAAGGATCATTGTGACGACAAGTGTCCTGGCATATTGTGATGACACGGTTCATGGAGCATTGCGACGACAAGGGCCATGGCGAAATGTGAAGACAGTTGTCATGGGGCTTTGTGATGACAGTGGTCATCTAGAATTGTGAAGAAAGATATCATGGAGCAGTGGGATGACGGGGGCCATGGAGCATTGTGATGACAGGGGTTATGGGGCATTGTGATGACACGGACATGGAACATTATGATGACAAGAATTCTGGAGCATTGTGATAAATAGGGCATGGACCATTGTGATTAGAGGGGCCAAGGAGCATTCTGATGACAACGGCATGGAGCATTGTGATGACAATGTTCATCGAGCATTGTAATGACAGTGGTCATGAAGCATTGTGATGAATGTGGTCATGGATCATTGTGATGACAAGAGTCGTGGAGCATTGTGATGACAGGGGTCATAGAGCATTGTGATGACACGGTTATGGAATATTGTGATGACCAGAATTCTGTAGCACTGAGATAAAAAGGGAATGGAGCATTGTGATGACAGGCGTCATGGGACAATGTGTTGACAGTGGTCTTGGATCACTGTTAGAAAGGGAACATGGAGCAATTTGATTTCATGGGCCATGAAAAATTGTGAATACATAGGCCATGGAGTATTCAGATGAATGTGCTCAAGGATCATTGTGATGAAAAGTGTCCTGGAATATTGTGAGGACACGGTTCATGGAGCATTGCGATGACAAGGGCCATGGCGAAATGTGAAGACAGGTGTCATGGGGCATTGTGATGACAGTGGTCATCTAGAATTGTGAAGAAAGATATCATGGAGCACTTGGATGACAGGGGCCATGGAACATTGTGATGACAGGGGTCATGGGGCATTGTGATGACACCGCCATGGAACATTATGTTGACAAGAATTCTGGAGCATTGTGATAAAATGGGCATGGACCATTGTGATTAGAGGGGCCAAGGAGCATTCTGATGACAACGGCATGGAGCATTGTGATGACAGGGGTCATCGCGCATTGTGACGACAGGGATCATGGAGCATAGTGATGAAAGGGGCCATGGGGCATTGTGATGACAGGCGTCATGGGACATTGTGTTGACAGTGGTCATGGAGAATTGTTAGAAAGGGAACATGGAGCAATTTGATTTCAGGGGCCATGAAAAATTGTGAATACATAGGCCATGGAGTATTCAGATGAATGTGGTCAAGGATCATTGTGACGACAAGTGTCCTGGAATATTGTGATGACACGGTTCATGGAGCATTGCGATGAAAAGGGCCATGGCGAAATGTGATGAGAGTGGTCATCTAGAATTGTGAAGAAAGATATCATGGAGCCCTGGGATGATAGGGGCCATGGAGCATTGTGATGAAAGGGGTCATGGGGCATTGTGATGACACGGCAATGGAACATTATGATGACAAGAATTCTGGAGCATTGTGATAAAAAGGGCATGGACCATTGTCATTAGAGGGGTCAAGGAGCATTCTGATGACAACGGCATGGAGCATTGTGATGACCAGGGTCATCGAGCATTGTGATGACAGTGGTCATGAAGCATTGTGATGAATGTGGTCATGGATCATTGTGATGACAAGTGTCGTGGAGCATTGTGATGACAGGGTTCATAGTGCATTGTGATGACACGGTTATGGAGTATTGTGATGACCAGAATTCTGTAGCACTGTGATGAAAAGGGAATGGAGCATTGTGATTACAGTGGTCATGGAGCATTGTGATGACAATTGTTTTAGAATATTGTGAAGACAGGGATCATGGAGCATAGTGATGAAAGGGGCCATGGAGCATTGTGATGACAGGCGTCATGGGACAATGTGTTGACAGTGGTCATGGAGCATTGTTAGAAAGGGAACATGGAGCAATTTGATTTCAGGGGATATGAAAAATTGTGAATACATAGGCCATGGAGTATTCAGATGAATGTGGGCAAGGATCATTGTGACGACAAGTGTCCTGGAATATTGTGATGACACGGTTCATGGAGCATTGCGATGACAAGGGCCATGGTGAAATGTGAAGACAGTTGTCATGGGGCTTTGTGATGACAGTGGTCATCTAGAATTGTGAAGAAAGATATCATGGAGCAGTGGGATGACGGGGGCCATGGAGCATTGTGATGACAGGGGTTATGGGGCATTGTGATGACACGGACATGGAACATTATGATGACAAGAATTCTGGAGCATTGTGATAAATAGGGCATGGACCATTGTGATTAGAGGGGCCAAGGAGCATTCTGATGACAACGGCATGGAGCATTTTGATGACAAGTTTCATCGAGCATTGTGATGATAGTGGTCATGAAGCATTGTGATGAATGTGGTCATGGATCATTGTGATGACAAGTGTCGTGGAGCATTGTGATGACAGGTCTCATAGAGTATTTTGATGACACGGTTATGGAATATTGTGATGACCAGAATTCTGTAGCACTGTGATGAAAAGAGAATGGAGCATTGTGATTACAGGGGTCATGGAGCATTGTGATGACAATTGTTCTAGAACATTGCGATGACAGGGATCATGGAGCATAGTGATGAAAGGGGCCATGGAGCATTGTGATGACAGGCGTCATGGGACATTGTGTTGACAGTGGTCTTGGAGCATTGTTAGAAAGGGAACATGGAGCAATTTGATTTCAGGGGAGATGAAAAATTGTGAATACATAGGCCATGGAGTATTCAGATGAATGTGTGCAAGGATCATTGTGACGAAAAGTGTCCTGGCATATTGTGATGACACGGTTCATGGAGCATTGTGATGACAAGGGCCATGGCGAAATGTGAAGACAGTTGTCATGGGGCTTTGTGATGACAGTGGTCATCTAGAATTGTGAAGAAAGATATCATGGAGCAGTGGGATGACGGGGGCCATGGAGCATTGTGATGACAGGGGTTATGGGGCATTGTGATGACACGGACATGGAACATTATGATGACAAGAATTCTGGAGCATTGTGATAAATAGGGCATGGACCATTGTGATTAGAGGGGCCAAGGAGCATTCTGATGACAACGGCATGGAGCATTGTGATGACCAGGGTCATCGAGCATTGTGATGACAGTGGTCATGAAGCATTGTGATGAATGTGGTCACGGATCATTGTGATGACAAGAGTCGTGGAGCATTGTGATGACAGGGGTCATAGAGCATTGTGATGACACGGTTATGGAATATTGTGATGACCAGAATTCTGTAGCACTGAGATGAAAAGGGAATGGAGCATTGTGATGACAGGCGTCATGGGACAATGTGTTGACAGTGGTCTTGGATCACTGTTAGAAACGGAACATGGAGCAATTTGATTTCAGGGGCCATGAAAAATTGTGAATACATAGGCCATGGAGTATTCAGATGAATGTGGTCAAGGATCATTTTGACAAAAAGTGTCCTGGAATATTGTGATGACACGGTTCATGGAGCATTGCGATGACAAGGGCCATGGCGAAATGTGAAGACAGGTGTCATGGGGCATTGTGATGACAGTGGTCATCTAGAATTGTGAAGAAAGATATCATGAAGCACTGGGATGACAGGGGCCATGGAGCATTGTGATGACAGGCGTCATGGGGCATTGTGATGACACGGCCATGGAACATTATGATGACAAGAATTCTGGAACATTGTGATAAAAAGGGCATGGACCATTGTGATTAGAGGGGCCAAGGAGCATTCTGATGACAACGGCATGGAGCATTGTGATGACCAGTGTCATCGAGCATTGTGATGACAGTGGTCATGAAGCATTGTGATGAATGTGGTCATGGATCATTGTGATGACAAGTGTCGTGGAGCATTGTGATGACAGGGGTCATAGAGCATTTTGATGACACGGTTATGGAATATTGTGATGACCAGAATTCTGTAGCACTGTGATGAAAAGGGAATGGAGCATTGTGAGTACAGGGGTCATGGAGCATTGTGATGACAATTGTTCTAGAACATTGTGAAGACAGGGATCATGGAGCATAGTGATGAAAGGGGCCATGGAGCATTGTGATGACAGGCGTCATGGGACAATGTGTTGACAGTTCTCATGGAGCATTGTTAGAAAGGGAACATGGAGCAATTTGATTTCAGGGGCCATGAAAAATTGTGAATACATAGGCCATGGAGTATTCAGATGAATGTGGTCAAGGATCATTGTGACGAAAAGTGTCCTGGAATATTGTTATGACACGTTTCATGGAGCATTGCGATGACAAGAGCCATGGCGAAATGTGAAGACAGGTGTCATGGGGCATTGTGATGACAGTGGTCATCTAGAATTGTGAAGAAAGATATCATGGAGCACTGGGATGACAGGGGCCAGGGAACATTGTGATGACAGGTGTCATGGGGCATTGTGATGACACGGCCATGGAACATTATGATGACAAGAATTCTGGAGCATTGTGATAAAAAGGGCATGGACCATTGTGATTAGAGGGGCCAAGGAGCATTCTGATGAGAACGGCATGGAGCATTGTGATGACCAGGGTCATCGAGCATTGTGATGACAGTGGTCATGAAGCATTGTGATGAATGTGGTCATGGATCATTGTGATGACAAGTGTCGTGGAGCATTGTGATGACAGGGGTCATAGAGCATTGTGAGGACACGGCTATAGAATATTGTGATGACCAGAATTCTGTAGCCCTGTGATGAAAAGGGAATGGAGCATTGTGAGTACAGGGGTCATGGAGCATTATGATGACAATTGTTCTAGAACATTGTGAAGACAGGGATCATGGAGCATAGTGATAAAAGGGGACATGGAGCATTGTGATGACAGGCTTCATGGGACAATGTGTTGACAGTTGTCATAGAGCATTGTTAGAAAGTGAACATGGAGCAATTTGCTTTCAGGGGCCATGAAAAATTGTGAATACATAGGCCATGGAGTATTCAGATGAATGTGGTCAAGGATCATTGTGACTACAAGTGTCCTGGAATATTGTGATGACACGGTTCATGGAGCATTGCGATGACAAGGGCCATGGCGAAATGTGAAGACAGGTGTCATGGGGCATTGTGATGACAGTGGTCATCTAGAATTGTGAAGAAAGATATCATGGAGCACTGGGATGACAGGGGCCATGGAGCATTGTGATGACAGCGGTCATGGGGCATTCTGATGACACGGCCTTGGAACATTATGATGACAAGAATTCTGGAACATTGTGATAAAAAGGGCATGGACCATTGTGATTAGAGGGGCCAAGGAGCATTCTGATGACAACGGCATGGAGCATTGTGATGACCAGGGTCATCGAGCATTGTGATGACAGTGGTCATGAAGCATTGTGATGAATGTGGTCATGGATCATTGTGATGACAAGTGTCGTGGAGCATTGTGATGACAGGGGTCATAGAGCATTGTGATGACACGGTTATGGAATATTGTGATGACCAGAATTCTGTAGCACTGTGATGAAAAGGGAATGGAGCATTGTGAGTACAGGGGTCATGGAGCATTGTGATGACAATTGTTCTAGAACATTGTGAAGATAGGGATCATGGAGCATAGTGATGAAAGGGGACATGGAGCATTGTGATGACAGGCGTCATGGGACAATGTGTTGACAGTTGTCATGGAGCATTGTTAGAAAGGGAACATGGAGCAATTTGATTTCAGGGGCCAGGAAAAATTGTGAATACATAGGCCATGGAGTATTCAGATGAATGTGGTCAAGGATCATTGTGACAAAAAGTTTACTGGAATATTGTGATGACACGGTTCATGGAGCATTGCAATGACAAGGGCCATGGCGAAATGTGAAGACAGGTGTCATGGGGCATTGTGATGACAGTGGTCATCTAGAATTGTGAAGAAAGATATCATGGAGCACTGGGATGACAGGGGCCATGGAGCATTTTGATGACATGGGTCATGGGGCATTGTGATGACAGTGGTCATCTAGAATTGTTCAGAAAGATATCATGGAGCACTGGGATGACAGGGGCTATGGAGCATTGTGATGACATGGGTCATGGGGCATTGTGATGACACCGCCATGGAACATTATGATGACAAGAATTCTGGAGCATTGTGATAAATAGGTCATGGACCATTGTGATTAGAGGGGCCAAGGAGCATTCTGATGACAACAGCATGGAGCATTGTGATGACAAGGGTCATCGAGCATTGTGATGACAGTGGTCATGAAGCATTGTGATGAATGTGGTCATGGATCATTGTGATGACAAGTGTCGTGGAGCATTGTGATGACAGGGGTCATAGAGCATTGTGATGACACGGTTATGGAATATTGTGATGACCAGAATTTTGTAGCACTGAGATGAAAAGGGAATGGAGCATTGTGAGTACAGGGGTCATGGAGCATTGTGATGACAATTGTTCTAGAACATTGTGAAGACAGGGATCATGGAGCATAGTGATGAAAGGGGCCATGGAGCATTGTGATGACAGGCGTCATGGGACAATTTGTTGACAGTGTCATGGAGCATTGTTAGAAAGGGAACATGGAGCAATTTGATTTCAGGGGCCATGAAAAATTGTGAATACATAGGCCATGGAGTATTCAGATGAATGTGGTCAAGGATCATTGTGACGAAAAGTGTCCTGGAATATTGTGAGGACACGGTTCATGGAGCATTGCGATGACAAGGGCCATGGCGAAATGTGAAGACAGGTGTCATGGGGCATTGTGATGACAGTGGTGATCTAGAATTGTGAAGAAAGATATCATGGAGCAGTGGGATGTCGGGGGCCATGGAGCATTGTGATGACAGGGGTTATGGGACATTGTGATGACACGGACATGGAACATTATGATGACAAGAATTCTGGAGCATTGTGATAAATAGGGCATGGACCATTGTGATTAGAGGGGCCAAGGAGCATTCTGATGACAATGGCATGGAGCATTTTGATGACAAGTTTCATCGAGCATTGTGATGATAGTGGTCATGAAGCATTGTGATGAATGTGGTCATGGATCATTGTGATGACAAGTGTCGTGGAGCATTGTGATGACAGGTCTCATAGAGCATTTTGATGACACGGTTATGGAATATTGTGATGACCAGAATTCTGTAGCACTGTGATGAAAAGGGAATGGAGCATTGTGATTACAGGGGTCATGGAGCATTGTGATGAAAATTGTTCTAAAACATTGTGAAAACAGGGATCATGGAGCATAGTGATGAAAGGGGCCATGGAGCATTGTGATGACAGGCGTCATGGGACAATGTGTTGACAGTGGTCTTGAATCATTGTTAGAAAGGGAACATGGAGCAATTTGATTTCAGGGGCCATGAAAAATTGTGAATACATAGGCCATGGAGTATTCAGATGAATGTGGTCAAGGATCATTGTGATGAAAAGTGTCCTGGAATATTATGATGACACGGTTCATGGAGCATTGCGATGACAAGGGCCATGGCGAAATGTGAAGACAGGTGTCATGGGACTTTGTGATGACAGTGGTCATCTAGAATTGTGAAGAAAGATATCATGGAGCACTGGGATGACAGGGGCCATGGAGCATTGTGATGACAGGGGTCATGGGGCATTGTGATGACACGGCCATGGAACATTATGATGACAAGAATTCTGGAGCATTGTGATAAATAGGGCATGGACCATTGTGATTAGAAAGGCCAAGGAGCATTCTGATGACAACGGCATGGAGCATTGTGATGACAATGTTCATCGAGCATTGTGATGACAGTGGTCATGAAGCATTGTGATGAATGTGGTCATGGATCATTGTGATGACAAGAGTCGTGGACCATTGTGATGACAGGGGTCATAGAGCATTGTGATGACACGGTTATGGAATATTGTGATGACCAGAATTCTGTAGCACTGAGATGAAAAGGGAATGGAGCATTGTGATGACAGGAGTCATGGGACAATGTGTTGACAGTGGTCTTGGATCACTGTTAGAAAGGGAACATGGAGCAATTTGATTTCAGGGGCCATGAAAAATTGTGAATACATAGGCCATGGAGTATTCAGATGAATGTGCTCAAGGATCATTGTGATGAAAAGTGTCCTGGAATATTGTGAGGATACGGTTCATGGAGCATTGCGATGACAAGGGCCATGGCGAAATGTGAAGACAGGTGTCATGGGGCATTGTGATGACAGTGGTCATCTAGAATTGTGAAGAAAGATATCATGGAGCACTTGGATGACAGGGGCCATGGAACATTGTGATGACAGGGGTCATGGGGCATTGTGATGACACCGCCATGGAACATTATGTTGACAAGAATTCTGGAGCATTGTGATAAAATGGGCATGGACCATTGTGATTAGAGGGGCCAAGGAGCATTCTGATGACAACGGCATGGAGCATTGTGATGACAGGGGTCATCGAGCATTGTGATGACAGTGGTCATGAAGCATTGTGATGAATGTGGTCATGGATCATTGTGATGACAAGTGTCGTGGAGCATTGTGATGACAGGGGTCATAGAGCATTGTGATGACACGGTTGTGGAATATTTTGATGACCAGATTTCTGTAGCACTGTGATGAAAATGGAATGGAGCATTGTGATTACAGGGGTCATGGAGCATTGTGATGACCATTGTTCTACAACATTGTGACGACAGGGATCATGGAGCATAGTGATGAAAGGGGCCATGGGGCATTGTGATGACAGGCGTCATGGGACATTTTGTTGACAGTGGTCATGGAGAATTGTTAGAAAGGGAACATGGAGCAATTTGATTTCAGGGGCCATGAAAAATTGTGAATACATAGGCCATGGAGTATTCAGATGAATGTGGTCAAGGATCATTGTGAATACAAGTGTCCCGGAATATTGTGATGACACGGTTCATGGAGCATTGCGATGACAAGGGCCATGGCGAAATATGATGACAGGTGTCATGGGGCATTGTGATGACAGTGGTCATCTAGAATTGTGAAGAAAGATATCATGGAGCACTGGGATGACAGGGGCCATGGAGCATTGTGATGACAGGGGTCATGGGGCATTGTGATGACACGGCCATGGAACATTATGATGTCAAGAATTCTGGAGCATTGTGATAAAAAGGGCATGGACCATTGTGATTAGAGGGGCCAAGGAGCATTCTGATGACAACGGCATGGAGCATTGTGATGACAAGTGTCATCGAGCATTGTGATGAGAGTGGTCATGAAGCATTGTGATGAATGTGTTCATGGATCATTGTGATGACAAGTGTCGTGGAGCATTGTGATGACAGGGGTCATAGAGCATTGTGATGACACGGTTATGGAATATTGTGATGACCAGAATTCTGTAGCACTGTGATGAAAAGGGAATGGAGCATTGTGATTACAGGGGTCATGGAGCATTGTGATGACCATTGTTCTAGAACATTGTGATGACAGGGATCACGGAGCATAGTGATGAAAGGGGCCATGGAGCATTGTGATGATAGGCGTCATGGGACAATGTGTTGACAGTGGTCATGGAGAATTGTTAGAAAGGGAACATGGAGCAATTTGATTTCAGGGGCCATGAAAAATTGTGAATACATAGGCCATGGAGTATTCAGATGAATGTGGTCAAGGATAATTGTGACTACAAGTGTCCTGGAATATTGTGATGACACGGTTCATGGAGCATTGCGATGACAAGGGCCATGGCGAAATGTGAAGACAGGTGTCATGGGGCATTGTGATGACAGTGGTCATCTAGAATTGCGAAGAAAGATATCATGGAGCACTGGGATGACAGGGGCCATGGAGCATTGTGATGACAGGGGTCATGGGGCATTCTGATGACACGGCCATGGAACATTATGATGACAAGAATTCTGGAGCATTGTGATAAAAAGGGCATGGACCATTGTGATTAGAGGGGCCAAGGAGCATTCTGATGAGAACGGCATGGAGCATTGTGATGACCAGGGTCATCGAGCATTGTGATGACAGTGGTCATGAAGCATTGTGATGAATGTGGTCATGGATCATTGTGATGACAAGTGTCGTGGAGCATTGTGATGACAGGGGTCATAGAGCATTGTGATGACACGGTTATGGTATATTGTGATGACCAGAATTCTGTAGCACTGTGATGAAAAGGGAATGGAGCATTGTGAGTACAGTGGTCATGGAGCATTGTGATGACAATTGTTCTAGAACATTGTGAAGACAGGGATCATGGAGCATAGTGATGAAAGGGGACATGGAGCATTGTGATGACAGGCGTCAAGGGACAATGTGTTGACAGTTGTCATGGAGCATTGTTAGAAAGGGAACATGGAGCCATTTGATTTCAGGGGCCATGAAAAATTGTGAATACATAAGCCATGGAGTATTCAGATGAATGTGGTCAAGGATCATTGTGACCAAAAGTGTCCTGGAATATTGTGATGACACGGTTCATGGAGCATTGCGATGACAAGGGACATGGCGAAATGTGAAGACAGGTGTCATGGGGCATTGTGATGACAGTGGTCATCTAGAATTGTGAAGAAAGATATCATGGAGCACTGGGATGACAGGGGCCATGGAGCATTGTGATTACAGGCGTCATGGGGCATTGTGATGACACGGCCATGGAACATTATGATGAGAAGAATTCTGGAACATTGTGATAAAAAGGGCATGGACCATTGTGATTAGAGGGGCCAAGGAGCATTCTGATGACAACGGCATGGAGCATTGTGAAGACCAGGGTCATCGAGCATTGTGATGACAGTGGTCATGAAGCATTGTGATGAATGTGGTCATGGATCATTGTGATGACAAGTGTCGTGGAGCATTGTGATGACAGGGGTCATAGAGCATTGTGATGACACGGTTATGGAATATTGTGATGACCAGAATTCTGTAGCACTGTGATGAAAAGGGAATGGAGCATTGTGATTACAGGGGTCATGGAGCATTGTGATGACAATTGTTCTAGAACATTGCGATGACAGGGATCATGGAGCATAGTGATGAAAGGGGCCATGGAGCATTGTGATGACAGGTGTCATGGGACATTGTGTTGACAGTGGTCTTGGAGCATTGTTAGAAAGGGAACATGGAGCAATTTGATTTCAGGGGATATGAAAAATTGTGAATACATAGGCCATGGAGTATTCAGATGAATGTGGGCAAGGATCATTGTGACGACAAGTGTCCTGGCATATTGTGATGACACGGTTCATGGAGCATTGCGACGACAAGGGCCATGGCGAAATGTGAAGACAGTTGTCATGGGGCTTTGTGATGACAGTGGTCATCTAGAATTGTGAAGAAAGATATCATGGAGCAGTGGGATGACGGGGGCCATGGAGCATTGTGATGACAGGGGTTATGGGGCATTGTGATGACACGGACATGGAACATTATGATGACAAGAATTCTGGAGCATTGTGATAAATAGGGCATGGACCATTGTGATTAGAGGGGCCAAGGAGCATTCTGATGACAACGGCATGGAGCATTGTGATGACAATGTTCATCGAGCATTGTAATGACAGTGGTCATGAAGCATTGTGATGAATGTGGTCATGGATCATTGTGATGACAAGAGTCGTGGAGCATTGTGATGACAGGGGTCATAGAGCATTGTGATGACACGGTTATGGAATATTGTGATGACCAGAATTCTGTAGCACTGAGATAAAAAGGGAATGGAGCATTGTGATGACAGGCGTCATGGGACAATGTGTTGACAGTGGTCTTGGATCACTGTTAGAAAGGGAACATGGAGCAATTTGATTTCAGGGGCCATGAAAAATTGTGAATACATAGGCCATGGAGTATTCAGATGAATGTGCTCAAGGATCATTGTGATGAAAAGTGTCCTGGAATATTGTGAGGTCACGGTTCATGGAGCATTGCGATGACAAGGGCCATGGCGAAATGTGAAGACAGGTGTCATGGGGCATTGTGATGACAGTGGTCATCTAGAATTGTGAAGAAAGATATCATGGAGCACTTGGATGACAGGGGCCATGGAACATTGTGATGACAGGGGTCATGGGGCATTGTGATGACACCGCCATGGAACATTATGTTGACAAGAATTCTGGAGCATTGTGATAAAATGGGCATGGACCATTGTGATTAGAGGGGCCAAGGAGCATTCTGATGACAACGGCATGGAGCATTGTGATGACAGGGGTCATCGAGCATTGTGACGACAGGGATCATGGAGCATAGTGATGAAAGGGGCCATGGGGCATTGTGATGACAGGCGTCATGGGACATTGTGTTGACAGTGGTCATGGAGAATTGTTAGAAAGGGAACATGGAGCAATTTGATTTCAGGGGCCATGAAAAATTGTGAATACATAGGCCATGGAGTATTCAGATGAATGTGGTCAAGGATCATTGTGACGACAAGTGTCCTGGAATATTGTGATGACACGGTTCATGGAGCATTGCGATGAAAAGGGCCATGGCGAAATGTGATGAGAGTGGTCATCTAGAATTGTGAAGAAAGATATCATGGAGCCCTGGGATGATAGGGGCCATGGAGCATTGTGATGAAAGGGGTCATGGGGCATTGTGATGACACGGCAATGGAACATTATGATGACAAGAATTCTGGAGCATTGTGATAAAAAGGGCATGGACCATTGTCATTAGAGGGGTCAAGGAGCATTCTGATGACAACGGCATGGAGCATTGTGATGACCAGGGTCATCGAGCATTGTGATGACAGTGGTCATGAAGCATTGTGATGAATGTGGTCATGGATCATTGTGATGACAAGTGTCGTGGAGCATTGTGATGACAGGGTTCATAGTGCATTGTGATGACACGGTTATGGAGTATTGTGATGACCAGAATTCTGTAGCACTGTGATGAAAAGGGAATGGAGCATTGTGATTACAGTGGTCATGGAGCATTGTGATGACAATTGTTTTAGAATATTGTGAAGACAGGGATCATGGAGCATAGTGATGAAAGGGGCCATGGAGCATTGTGATGACAGGCGTCATGGGACAATGTGTTGACAGTGGTCATGGAGCATTGTTAGAAAGGGAACATGGAGCAATTTGATTTCAGGGGATATGAAAAATTGTGAATACATAGGCCATGGAGTATTCAGATGAATGTGGGCAAGGATCATTGTGACGACAAGTGTCCTGGAATATTGTGATGACACGGTTCATGGAGCATTGCGATGACAAGGGCCATGGCGAAATGTGAAGACAGTTGTCATGGGGCTTTGTGATGACAGTGGTCATCTAGAATTGTGAAGAAAGATATCATGGAGCAGTGGGATGACGGGGGCCATGGAGCATTGTGATGACAGGGGTTATGGGGCATTGTGATGACACGGACATGGAACATTATGATGACAAGAATTCTGGAGCATTGTGATAAATAGGGCATGGACCATTGTGATTAGAGGGGCCAAGGAGCATTCTGATGACAACGGCATGGAGCATTTTGTTGACAAGTTTCATCGAGCATTGTGATGATAGTGGTCATGAAGCATTGTGATGAATGTGGTCATGGATCATTGTGATGACAAGTGTCGTGGAGCATTGTGATGACAGGTCTCATAGAGTATTTTGATGACACGGTTATGGAATATTGTGATGACCAGAATTCTGTAGCACTGTGATGAAAAGAGAATGGAGCATTGTGATTACAGGGGTCATGGAGCATTGTGATGACAATTGTTCTAGAACATTGCGATGACAGGGATCATGGAGCATAGTGATGAAAGGGACCATGGAGCATTGTGATGACAGGTGTCATGGGACATTGTGTTGACAGTGGTCTTGGAGCATTGTTAGAAAGGGAACATGGAGCAATTTGATTTCAGGGGATATGAAAAATTGTGAATACATAGGCCATGGAGTATTCAGATGAATGTGGGCAAGGATCATTGTGACGACAAGTGTCCTGGCATATTGTGATGACACGGTTCATGGAGCATTGTGATGACAAGGGCCATGGCGAAATGTGAAGACAGTTGTCATGGGGCTTTGTGATGACAGTGGTCATCTAGAATTGTGAAGAAAGATATCATGGAGCAGTGGGATGACGGGGGCCATGGAGCATTGTGATGACAGGGGTTATGGGGCATTGTGATGACACGGACATGGAACATTATGATGACAAGAATTCTGGAGCATTGTGATAAATAGGGCATGGACCATTGTGATTAGAGGGGCCAAGGAGCATTCTGATGACAACGGCATGGAGCATTGTGATGACCAGGGTCATCGAGCATTGTGATGACAGTGGTCATGAAGCATTGTGATGAATGTGGTCATGGATCATTGTGATGACAAGAGTCGTGGAGCATTGTGATGACAGGGGTCATAGAGCATTGTGATGACACGGTTATGGAATATTGTGATGACCAGAAATCTGTAGCACTGAGATGAAAAGGGAATGGAGCATTGTGATGACAGGCGTCATGGGACAATGTGTTGACAGTGGTCTTGGATCACTGTTAGAAACGGAACATGGAGCAATTTGATTTCAGGGGCCATGAAAAATTGTGAATACATAGGCCATGGAGTATTCAGATGAATGTGGTCAAGGATCATTGTGACAAAAAGTGTCCTGGAATATTGTGATGACACGGTTCATGGAGCATTGCGATGACAAGGGCCATGGCGAAATGTGAAGACAGGTGTCATGGGGCATTGTGATGACAGTGGTCATCTAGAATTGTGAAGAAAGATATCATGAAGCACTGGGATGACAGGGGCCATGGAGCATTGTGATGACAGGCGTCATGGGGCATTGTG
Source organism: Eschrichtius robustus (assembly GCF_028021215.1). Taxonomy (NCBI): domain Eukaryota; kingdom Metazoa; phylum Chordata; class Mammalia; order Artiodactyla; family Eschrichtiidae; genus Eschrichtius; species Eschrichtius robustus. The sequence goes on from NW_027175412.1 coordinate 2,177,567, forward strand.
ATGACACGGCCATGGAACATTATGATGACAAGAATTCTGGAACATTGTGATAAAAAGGGCATGGACCATTGTGATTAGAGGGGCCAAGGAGCATTCTGATGACAACGGCATGGAGCATTGTGATGACCAGTGTCATCGAGCATTGTGATGACAGTGGTCATGAAGCATTGTGATGAATGTGGTCATGGATCATTGTGATGACAAGTGTCGTGGAGCATTGTGATGACAGGGGTCATAGAGCATTTTGATGACACGGTTATGGAATATTGTGATGACCAGAATTCTGTAGCACTGTGATGAAAAGGGAATGGAGCATTGTGAGTACAGGGGTCATGGAGCATTGTGATGACAATTGTTCTAGAACATTGTGAAGACAGGGATCATGGAGCATAGTGATGAAAGGGGCCATGGAGCATTGTGATGACAGGCGTCATGGGACAATGTGTTGACAGTTCTCATGGAGCATTGTTAGAAAGGGAACATGGAGCAATTTGATTTCAGGGGCCATGAAAAATTGTGAATACATAGGCCATGGAGTATTCAGATGAATGTGGTCAAGGATCATTGTGACGAAAAGTGTCCTGGAATATTGTTATGACACGTTTCATGGAGCATTGCGATGACAAGAGCCATGGCGAAATGTGAAGACAGGTGTCATGGGGCATTGTGATGACAGTGGTCATCTAGAATTGTGAAGAAAGATATCATGGAGCACTGGGATGACAGGGGCCAGGGAACATTGTGATGACAGGGGTCATGGGGCATTGTGATGACACGGCCATGGAACATTATGATGACAAGAATTCTGGAGCATTGTGATAAAAAGGGCATGGACCATTGTGATTAGAGGGGCCAAGGAGCATTCTGATGAGAACGGCATGGAGCATTGTGATGACCAGGGTCATCGAGCATTGTGATGACAGTGGTCATGAAGCATTGTGATGAATGTGGTCATGGATCATTGTGATGACAAGTGTCGTGGAGCATTGTGATGACAGGGGTCATAGAGCATTGTGAGGACACGACTATAGAATATTGTGATGACCAGAATTCTGTAGCCCTGTGATGAAAAGGGAATGGAGCATTGTGAGTACAGGGGTCATGGAGCATTGTGATGACAATTGTTCTAGAACATTGTGAAGACAGGGATCATGGAGCATAGTGATAAAAGGGGACATGGAGCATTGTGATGACAGGCTTCATGGGACAATGTGTTGACAGTTGTCATAGAGCATTGTTAGAAAGTGAACATGGAGCAATTTGCTTTCAGGGGCCATGAAAAATTGTGAATACATAGGCCATGGAGTATTCAGATGAATGTGGTCAAGGATCATTGTGACTACAAGTGTCCTGGAATATTGTGATGACACGGTTCATGGAGCATTGCGATGACAAGGGCCATGGCGAAATGTGAAGACAGGTGTCATGGGGCATTGTGATGACAGTGGTCATCTAGAATTGTGAAGAAAGATATCATGGAGCACTGGGATGACAGGGGCCATGGAGCATTGTGATGACAGCGGTCATGGGGCATTCTGATGACACGGCCATGGAACATTATGATGACAAGAATTCTGGAACATTGTGATAAAAAGGGCATGGACCATTGTGATTAGAGGGGCCAAGGAGCATTCTGATGACAACGGCATGGAGCATTGTGATGACCAGGGTCATCGAGCATTGTGATGACAGTGGTCATGAAGCATTGTGATGAATGTGGTCATGGATCATTGTGATGACAAGTGTCGTGGAGCATTGTGATGACAGGGGTCATAGAGCATTGTGATGACACGGTTATGGAATATTGTGATGACCAGAATTCTGTAGCACTGTGATGAAAAGGGAATGGAGCATTGTGAGTACAGGGGTCATGGAGCATTGTGATGAAAATTGTTCTAGAACATTGTGAAGACAGGGATCATGGAGCATAGTGATGAAAGGGGACATGGAGCATTGTGATGACAGGCGTCATGGGACAATGTGTTGACAGTTGTCATGGAGCATTGTTAGAAAGGGAACATGGAGCAATTTGATTTCAGGGGCCAGGAAAAATTGTGAATACATAGGCCATGGAGTATTCAGATGAATGTGGTCAAGGATCATTGTGATAAAAAGTTTACTGGAATATTGTGATGACACGGTTCATGGAGCATTGCAATGACAAGGGCCATGGCGAAATGTGAAGACAGGTGTCATGGGGCATTGTGATGACAGTGGTCATCTAGAATTGTGAAGAAAGATATCATGGAGCACTGGGATGACAGGGGCCATGGAGCATTGTGATGACATGGGTCATGGGGCATTGTGATGACAGTGGTCATCTAGAATTGTTCAGAAAGATATCTTGGAGCACTGGGATGACAGGGGCTATGGAGCATTGTGATGACATGGGTCATGGGGCATTGTGATGACACCGCCATGGAACATTATGATGACAAGAATTCTGGAGCATTGTGATAAAAAGGTCATGGACCATTGTGATTAGAGGGGCCAAGGAGCATTCTGATGACAACAGCATGGAGCATTGTGATGACAAGGGTCATCGAGCATTGTGATGACAGTGGTCATGAAGCATTGTGATGAATGTGGTCATGGATCATTGTGATGACAAGTGTCGTGGAGCATTGTGATGACAGGGGTCATAGAGCATTGTGATGACACGGTTATGGAATATTGTGATGACCAGAATTTTGTAGCACTGAGATGAAAAGGGAATGGAGCATTGTGAGTACAGGGGTCATGGAGCATTGTGATGACAATTGTTCTAGAACATTGTGAAGACAGGGATCATGGAGCATAGTGATGAAAGGGGCCATGGAGCATTGTGATGACAGGCGTCATGGGACAATTTGTTGACAGTGTCATGGAGCATTGTTAGAAAGGGAACATGGAGCAATTTGATTTCAGGGGCCATGAAAAATTGTGAATACATAGGCCATGGAGTATTCAGATGAATGTGGTCAAGGATCATTGTGACGACAAGTGTCCTGGAATATTGTGATGACACGGTTCATGGAGCATTGCGATGACAAGAGCCATGGCGAAATGTGAAGACAGGTGTCATGGGGCATTGTGATGACAGTGGTCATCTAGAATTGTGAAGAAAGATATCATGGAGCACTGGGATGACAGGGGCAATGAAGCATTGTGATGACAGGCGTCTTGGGGCATTGTGATGACACGGCCATGGAACATTATGATGACAAGAATTCTGGAGCATTGTGATAAAAAGGGCATGGACCATTGTGATTAGAGGGGCCAAGGAGCATTCTGATGACAACGACATGTTGCATTGTGATGACCAGTGTCATCGAGCATTGTGATGACAGTGGTCATGAAGCATTGTGATGAATGTGGTCATGGATCATTTGATGACAAGTGTCGTGGAGCATTGTGATGACAGGGGTCATAGAGCATTGTGATGACACGTTTATGGAATATTGTGATGACCAGAATTCTGTAGCACTGCGATGAAAAGGGAATGGAGCATTGTGAGTACAGGGGTCATGGAGCATTGTGATGACAATTGTTCTAGAACATTGTGAAGACAGGGATCATGGAGCATAGTGATGAAAGGGGACATGGAGCATTGTGATGACAGGAGTCATGGGACAATGTGTTGACAGTTGTCATGGAGCATTGTTAGAAAGGGAACATGGAGCAATTTGATTTCAGGGGCCATGAAAAATTGTGAATACATAGGCCATGGAGTATTCAGATGAATGTGGTCAAGGATCATTGTGACAAAAAGTGTCCTGGAATATTGTGATGACACGGTTCATGGAGCATTGCAATGACAAGGGCCGTGACGAAATGTGAAGACAGGTGTCATGGGGCATTGTGATGACAGTGGTCATCTAGAATTGTGAAGAAAGATATCATGGAGCACTGGGATGACAGGGGCCATGGAGCATTGTGATGAAAGGCGTCTTGGGGCATTGTGATGACACGGCCATGGAACATTATGATGACAAGAATTCTGGAACATTGTGATAAAAAGGGCATGGACCATTGTGATTAGAGGGGCCAAGGAGCATTCTGATGACAACGGCATGGAGCATTGTGATGACCAGGGTCATCGAGCATTGTGATGATAGTGGTCATGAGGCATTGTGATGAATGTGGTCATGGATCATTGTGATGAAAAGTGTCGTGGAGCATTGTTATGACAGGGGTCATAGAGCATTGTGATGACACGGTTATGGAATATTGTGATGACCAGAATTCTGTAGCACTGTGATGAAAAGGGAAAGGAGCATTGTGAGTACAGGGGTCATGGAGCATTGTGATGACAATTGTTCTAGAACATTGTGAAGACAGGGATCATGGAGCATAGTGATGAAAGGGGACATGGAGCATTGTGATGACAGGCGTCATGGGACAATGTGTTGACAGTTGTCATGGAGCATTGTTAGAAAGGGAACATGGAGCAATTTGATTTCAGGGGCCATGAAAAATTGTGAATACATAGGCCATGGAGTATTCAGATGAATGTGGTCAAGGATCATTGTGACAAAAAGTGTCCTGGAATATTGTGATGACACGGTTCATGGAGCATTGCGATGACAAGGGCCATGGCGAAATGTGAAGACAGGTGTCATGGGGCATTGTGATGACAGTGGTCATCTAGAATTGTGAAGAAAGATATCATGGAGCACTGGGATGACAGGGGCCATGGAGCATTGTGATGACAGGCGTCATGGGGCATTGTGATGACACGGCCATGGAACATTATGATGACAAGAATTCTGGAACATTGTGATAAAAAGGGCATGGACCATTGTGATTAGAGGGGCCAAGGAGCATTCTGATGACAACGGCATGGAGCATTGTAATGACCAGGGTCATCGAGCATTGTGATGACAGTGGTCATGAAGCATTGTGATGAATGTGGTCATGGATCATTGTGATGACAAGTGTCGTGGATCATTGTGATGACAGGGGTCATAGAGCATTGTGATGACACGGTTATGGAATATTGTGAAGACCAGAAATCTGTAGCACAGTGATGAAAATGGAATGGAGCATTGTGATTACAGGGGTCATGGAGCATTGTGATGACAATTGTTCTAGAACATTGTGAAGACAGGGATCATGGAGCATAGTGATAAAAGGGGCCATGGAGCATTGTGATGACAGGTGTCATGGGACAATGTATTTACAATGGTCATGGAGCATTGTTAGAAAGGGAACATGGAGCAATTTGATTTCAGGGGCCATGAAAAATTGTGAATACATAGGCCATGGAGTATTCAGATGAATATGGTCAAGGATCATTGTGACGACAAGTGTCCTGGAATATTGTAATGACACGGTTCATGGAGCATTGCGATGACAAGGGCCATGGCGAAATGTGAAGACAGGTGTCATGGGGCATTGTGAAGACAGTGGTCATCTATAATTGTGAAGAAAGATATCATGGCGCACTGGGATGACAGGGGCCATGGAGCATTGTGATGACAGGGGTCATGGGGCATTGTGATGACACGGCCATGGAACATTATGATGTCAAGAATTCTGGAGCATTGTGATAAAAAGGGCATGGACCATTGTGATAAAGGGGCCAAGGAGCATTCTGATGACAACGGCATGGAGCATTGTGATGACAAGGGTCATCGAGCATTGTGATGACAGTGGTCATGAAGCATTGTGATGAATGTGGTCATGGATCATTGTGATGACAAGTGTCGTGGAGCATTGTGATGACAGGGGTCATAGAGCATTGTGATGACACGGTTATGGAATATTGTGATGACCAGAATTCTGTAGCACTGTGATGAAAAGGGAATGGAGCATTGTGATTACAGGGGTCATGGAGCATTGTGATGACCATTGTTCTAGAACATTGTGATGACAGGGATCATGGAGCATAGTGATGAAAGGGGCCATGGAGCATTGTGATGACAGGCGTCATGGGACATTGTGTTGACAGTGGTCATGGAGAATTGTTAGAAAGGGAACATGGAGCAATTTGATTTCAGGGGCCATGAAAAATTGCGAATACATACGCCATGGAGTATTCAGATGAATGTGGTCAAGGATCATTGTGACGAAAAGTGTCCTGGAAAATTGTGATGACACGGTTCATGGAGCATTGCGATGACAAGGGCCATGGCAAAATGTGAAGACAGGTGGCATGGGGCATTGTGATGACAGTGGTCATCTAGAATTGTGAAGAAAGATATCATGGAGCACTGGGATGACAGGGGCCATGGAGCATTGTGATGACAGGGGTCATGGGGCATTGTGATGACACGGCCATGGAACATTATTATGACAAGAATTCTGGAGCATTGTGATAAAAAGTCATGGACCATTGTGATTAGATGGGCCAAGGAGCATTCTGATGACAACGGCATGGAGCATTGTGACGACAATTGTTCTAGAACATTGTGAAGACAGGGGTCATAGAGCATTGTGAGGACACGTTTATGGAATATTGTGATGACCAGAATTCTGTAGCACAGTGATGAAAAGGGAATGGAGCATTGTGAGTACAGGGGTCATGGAGCATTGTGATGACAATTGTTCTAGAACATTGTGAAGACAGGGATCATGGAGCATAGTGATGAAAGGGGACATGGAGCATTGTGATGACAGGCGTCATGGGACAATGTGTTGACAGTGGTCATGGAGCATTGTTAGAAAGGGAATATGGAGCAATTTGATTTTAGGGGCCATGAAAAATTGTGAATACATAGGCCATGGAGTATTCAGATGAATGTGGTCAAGGATCATTGTGACGACAAGTGTCCTGGAATATTGTGATGACACGGTTCATGGAGCATTGCGATGACAAGGGCCATGGAGAAATGTGAAGACAGGTGTCATGGGGCTTTGTGATGACAGTGGTCATCTAGAATTGTGAAGAAAGATATCATGGAGCACTGGGATGACAGGGGCCATGGAGCATTGTGATGACAGGGGTCATGGGGCATTGTGATGACACGGCCATGGAACATTATGATGACAATAATTCTGGAGCATTGTGATAAAAAGGGCATGGAACATTGTGATTAGAGGGGCCAAGGAGCATTCTGATGACAACGGCATGGAGCATTGTGATGACAAGGGTCATCGAGCATTGTGATGACAGTGGTCATGAAGCATTGTGATGAATGTGGTTATGGATCATTGTGATGACAAGTGTCGTGGATCATTGTGATGACAGGGGTCATAGAGCATTGTGATGACACGGTTATGGAATATTGTGATGACCAGAATTCTGTAGCACTGTGATGAAAAGGGAATGGAGCATTGTGATTACAGGGGTCAGGGAGCATTGTGATGAAAATTGTTTAGAACATTGTGAAGACAGGGATCATGGAGCATAGTGATGAAAGGGGCCATGGAGCATTGTGATGACAGGCTTATGGGACATTGTGTTGATAGTGGTCATGGAGCATTGTTAGAAAGGGAACATGGAGCAATTTAATTTCAGGGGTCATGAAAAATTGTGAATACATAGGCCATGGAGTATTCAGATGAATGTGGTCATGGATCATTGTGATGACAAGTGTCGTGGAGCATTGTGATGACAGGGGTCATAGAGCATTGTGATGACACGGTTATGGAATATTGTGATGACCAGAATTCTGTAGCACTGTGATGAAAAGGGAATGGAGCATTGTGATTACAGGGGTCATGGAGCATTGTGATGACAATTGTTCTAGAACATTGTGAAGACAGGGATCATGGAGCACAGTGATGAATGGGGCCATGGAGCATTGTGATGACAGGCGTCATGGGACAATGTGTTGTCAGTGGTCATGGAGCATTGTTAGAAAGGGAACATGGAGCAATTTGATTTCAGGGGCCATGAAAAATTGTGAATACATCGGCCATGGAGTATTCAGATGAATGTGGTCAAGGATCATTGTGACAAAATTATCCTGGAATATTGTGATGACACGGTTCATGGAGCATTGCGATGAAAAGGGCCATGGCGAAATGTGATGAGAGTGGTCCTCTAGAATTGTGAAGAAAGATATCATGGAGCCCTGGGATGACAGGGGCCATGGAGCATTGTGATGACAGGGGTCATGGGGCATTGTGATGACACGGCCATGGAACATTATGATGACAAGAATTCTGGAGCATTGTGATAAAAAGGGCATGGACCATTGTGATTAGAGGGGTCAAGGAGCATTCTGATGACAACGGCATGGAGCATTGTGATGACCAGTGTCATCGAGCATTTTGATGACAGTGGTCATGAAGCATTGTGATGAATGTCGTCATGGATCATTGTGATGACAAGTGTCGTGGAGCATTGTGATGACAGGGGTCATAGAGCATTGTGGTGACACGGTTATGGAATATTGTGATGACCAGAATTCTGTAGCACTGTGATGAAAAGGGAAAGGAGCATTGTGAGTACAGGGGTCATGGAGCATTGTGATGACAATTGTTCTAGAACATTGTGAAGACAGGGATCATGGAGCATAGTGATGAAAGGGGCCATGGAGCATTGTGATGACAGGCGTCATGGGACAATGTGTTGACAGTGGTCATGGAGCATTGTTAGAAAGGGAACATGGAGCAATTTGATTTCAGGGGCCATGAACAATTGTGAATACATAGGCCATGGAGTATTCAGATGAATGTGGTCAAGGATCATTGTGACGACAAGTGTCCTGGAATATTGTGATGACACGGTTCATGGAGCATTGCGATGACAAGGGCCATGGCGAAATGTGAAGACAGGTGTCATGGGGCATTGTGATGACAGTGGTCATCTAGAATTGTGAAGAAAGATATCATGGAGCACTGGGATGACAGGGGCCATGGAGCATTGTGATGACAGGCGTCATGGGGCATTGTGATGACACGGCCATGGAACATTATGATGACAAGAATTCTGGAACATTGTGATAAAAAGGGCATGGACCATTGTGATTAGAGGGGCCAAGGAGCATTCTGATGACAACGGCATGGAGCATTGTGATGACCAGGGTCATCGAGCATTGTGATGACAGTGGTCATGAAGCATTGTGATGAATGTGGTCATGGATCATTGTGATGACAAGTGTCGTGGATCATTTTAATGACAGGGGTCATAGAGCATTTTGATGACACGGTTATGGAATATTGTGAAGACCAGAAATCTGTAGCACAGTGATGAAAATGGAATGGAGCATTGTGATTACAGGGGTCATGGAGCATTGTGATGACAATTGTTCTAGAACATTGTGAAGACAGGGATCATGGAGCATAGTGATAAAAGGGGCCATGGAGCATTGTGATGACAGGTGTCATGGGACAATGTATTTACAATGGTCATGGAGCATTCTTAGAAAGGGAACATGGAGCAATTTGATTTCAGGGGCCATGAAAAATTGTGAATACATAGGCCATGGAGTATTCAGATGAATATGGTCAAGGATCATTGTGACGACAAGTGTCCTGGAATATTGTAATGACACGGTTCATGGAGCATTGCGATGACAAGGGCCATGGCGAAATGTGAAGACAGGTGTCATGGGGCATTGTGATGACAGTGGTCATCTAGAATTGTGAAGAAAGATATCATGGAGCACTGGGATGACAGGGGCCATGGAGCATTGTGATGACAGGGGTCATGGAGCATTGTGATGACACGGCCATGGAACATTATTATGACAAGAATTCTGGAGCATTGTGATAAAAAGTCATGGACCATTGTGATTAGATGGGCCAAGGAGCATTCTGATGACAACGGCATGGAGCATTGTGACGACACTTGTTCTAGAACATTGTGAAGACAGGGGTCATAGAGCATTGTGAGGACACGGTTATGGAATATTGTGATGACCTGAATTCTGTAGCACAGTGATGAAAAGGGAATGGAGCATTGTGAGTACAGGGGTCATGGAGCATTGTGATGACAATTGTTCTAGAACATTGTGAAGACAGGGATCATGGAGCATAGTGATGAATGGGGCCATGGAGCATTGTGATGACAGGCGTCATGGGACAATGTGTTGACAGTGGTCATGGAGCATTGTTAGAAGGGGAATATGGAGCAATTTGATTTCAGGGGCCATGAAAAATTGTGAATACATAGGCCATGGAGTATTCAGATGAATGTGGTCAAGGATCATTGTGACGACAAGTGTCCTGGAATATTGTGATGACACGGTTCATGGAGCATTGCGATGACAAGGGCCATGGAGAAATGTGAAGACAGGTGTCATGGGGCATTGTGAAGACAGTGGTCATCTATAATTATGAAGAAAGATATCATGGCACACTGGGATGACAGGGGCCATGGAGCATTGTGATGACAGGCTTATGGGACATTGTGTTGATAGTGTTCATGGAGCATTGTTAGAAAGGGAACATGGAGCAATTTAATTTCAGGGGTCATGAAAAATTGTGAATACATAGGCCATGGAGTATTCAGATGAATGTGGTCATGTATCATTGTGATGACAAGTGTCGTGGAGCATTGTGATGACAGGGGTCATAGAGCATTGTGATGACACGGTTATGGAATATTGTGATGACCAGAATTCTGTAGCACTGTGATGAAAAGGGAATGGAGCATTGTGATTACAGGGGTCATGGAGTATTGTGATGACAATTGTTCTAGAACATTGTGAAGACAGGGATCATGGAGCACAGTGATGAATGGGGCCATGGAGCATTGTGATGACAGGCGTCATGGGACAATGTGTTGTCAGTGGTCATGGAGCATTGTTAGAAAGGGAACATGGAGCAATTTGATTTCAGGGGCCATGAAAAATTGTGAATACATCGGCCATGGAGTATTCAGATGAATGTGGTCAAGGATCATTGTGACAAAAAGTGTCCTGGAATATTGTGATGACACGGTTCATGGAGCATTGCGATGAAAAGGGCCATGGCGAAATGTGATGAGAGTGGTCCTCTAGAATTGTGAAGAAAGATATCATGGAGCCCTGGGATGACAGGGGCCATGGAGCATTGTGATGACAGGGGTCATGGGGCATTGTGATGACACGGCCATGGAACATTATGATGACAAGTATTCTGGAGCATTGTGATAAAAAGGGCATGGACCATTGTGATTAGAGGGGTCAAGGAGCATTCTGATGACAACGGCATGGAGCATTGTGATGACCAGGGTCATCGAGCATTGTGATGACAGTGGTCATGAAGCATTGTGATGAATGTCGTCATGGATCATTGTGATGACAAGTGTCGTGGAACATTGTGATGACAGGGGTCATAGAGCACTGTGATGACACGGTTATGGAGTATTGTGATGACCAGAATTCTGTAGCACTGTGATGAAAAGGGAATGGAGCATTGTGATTACAGTGGTCATGGAGCATTGTGATGACAATTGTTCTAGAACATTGTGAAGACAGGGATCATGGAGCATAGTGATGAAAGGGGCCATGGAGCATTGTGATGACAGGCGTCATGGGACAATGTGTTGAAAGTGGTCATGGAGCATTGTTAGAAAGGGAACATGGAGCAATTTGAATTCAGGGGCCATGAAAAATTGTGAATACATAGGCCATGGAGTATTCAGATGCATGTGGTCAAGGATCATTGTGACGACAAGTGTCCTGGAATATTGTGATGACACGGTTCATGGAGCATTGCGATGACAAGGGCTATGGCGAAATGTGAAGACAGGTGTCATGGGGCATTGTGATGACAGGGGGCATGGGGCATTGTGATGACACGGCCATGGAACATTATGATGACAAGAATTCTGGAGCATTGTGATAAAAAGGGCATGGACGTTTGTGATTAGAGGGGTCAAGGAGCATTCTGATGACAATGGCATGGAGCATTGTGATGACCAGGGTCATCGAATATTGTGATGACAGTGGTCATGAAGCATTGTGATGAATGTGCTCATGGATCATTGTGATGACAAGTGTCGTGGAGCATTGTGATGACAGGTGTCATGGGACAATGTGTTGACAATGGTCAAGGAGCATTGTTAGAAATGGAACATGGAGCAATTTAATTTCAGGGGCCATGAAAAATTGTGAATACATAGGCCAAAGGGTATTCAGATGAATGTGGTCAAGGATCATTGTGACGAAAAGTGTACTGGAATATTGTGATGACACGGTTCATGGAGCATTGCGATGACAAGGGCCATGGCGAAATGTGAAGACAGGTGTCATGGGGCATTGTGATGACAGTGGTCATCTAGAATTGTGAAGAAAGATATCATGGAGCACTGGGATGACAGGGGCCATGGAGCATTGTGATGACAGGCGTCATGGGGCATTGTGATGACACGGCCATGGAACATTATGATGACAAGAATTCTGGAGCATTGTGATAAAAAGGGCATGGACCATTGTGATTAGAGGGGCCAAGGAGCATTCTGATGACAACGGCATGGAGCATTGTGATGACAAGGCTCATCGAGCATTGTGATGACAGTGGTCATGAAGCATTGTGATGAATGGGGTCATGGATCATTGTGATGAAAAGTGTCGTGGAGCATTGTGATGACAGGTGTCATAGAGCATTGTGATGACACGGTTATGGAATATTGTGAAGACCAGAATTCTGTAGCACTGTGATGAAAAGGGAATGGAGCATTGTGATTACAGGGGTCATGGAGCATTGTGAAGACAATTTTTCTAGAACATTGTGAAGACAGGGATCAGGGGGCATAGTGATGAAAGGGGCCATGGAGCATTGTGATGACAGGCGTCATGGGACATTGTGTTGACAGTTGTCATGGAGCATTGTTAGAAAGGGAACATGGAGCAATTTGATTTCAGGGGCCATGAAAAATTGTGAATACATAGGCCATGGAATATTCAGATGAATGTGGTCAAGGATCATTGTGACGAAAAGTGTCCTGGAATATTGTGATAACACGGTTCATGGAGCATTGCGATGACAAGGGCCATGGCGAAATGTGAAGACAGGTGTCATGGGGCATTGTGAAGACAGTGGTCATCTAGAATTGTGAAGAAAGATATCATGGAGCACTGGGATGACTGGGGCCATGGAGCATTGTGATGACAGGGGTCATGGGGCATTGTGATGACACGGCCATGGAACATTATGATGGCAAGAATTCTGGAGCATTGTGATAAAAAGGGCATGGACCATTGTGATTAGAGGGGTCAAGGAGCATTCTGATGACAACGTCATGGAGCATTGTGATGACAAGTGTCATCGAGCATTGTGATGACAGTGGTCATGAAGCATTGTGATGAATGGGGTCATGGATCATTGTGATGACAAGTGTCGTGGAGCATTGTGATGACAGGGGACATAGAGCATTGTGATGACAGGGTTATGGAATATTGTGAAGACCAGAAATCTGTAGCACAGTGATGAAAATGGAATGGAGCATTGTGATTACAGGGGTCATGGAGAAATGTGATGAAAATTGTTCTAGAAAATTGTGAAGACAGGGATCATGGAGCATAGTGATGAAAGGGGCCATGGAGCATTGTGATGACAGGCGTCATGGGACAATGTGTTGACAGTGGTCATTGAGCATTGTTAGAAAGGGAACATGGAGCAATTTGATTTCAGGGGCCATGAAAAATTGTGAATACATAGGCCATGGATTATTCAGATGAATGTGGTCAAGGATCATTGTGACAAAAAGTGTCCTGGAATATTGTGATGACACGGTTCATGGAGCATTGCGATGACAAGGGCCATGGCGAAATGTGAAGACAGGTGTCATGGAGCATTGTGATGACAGTGGTCATCTAGAATTGTGAAGAAAGGTATCATGGAGCACTGGGATGACAGGGGCCATGGAGCATTGTGATGACAGGGGTCATGGGGCATTGTGATGACACGGCCATGGAACATTATGATGACAAGAATTCTGGAGCATTGTGATAAAAAGGGCATGGACCATTGTGATTAGAGGGGCCAAGGATCATTCTGATGACAACGGCATGGAGCATTGTGATGAAAAGGGTCATCGAGCATTGTGATGACAGTGGTCATGAAGCATTGTGATGAATGTGGTCATGGATCATTGTGATGACAAGTGTCGTGGAGCATTGTGATGACAGGGGTCATAGAGCATTGTGATGACACGTTTATGGAGTATTGTGATGACCAGAAATCTGTAGCACTGTGATGAAAAGGGAATGGAGCATTGTGATCACAGGGGTCATGGAGCATTTTGATGAATGTGGTCATGGATCATTGTGATGAAAAGTGTAGTGGAGCATTGTGATGACAGGTGTCATAGAGCATTGTGATGACACGGTTATGGAATATTGTGAAGACCAGAATTCTGTAGCACTGTGATGAAAAAGGAATGGAGAATTGTGATTACAGGGGCCATGGAGCATTGTGATGACAGGTGTCATGGGACAATGTGTTGACAATGGTCAAGGAGCATTGTTAGAAAGGGAACATGGAGCAATTTCATTTCAGGGGCCATGAAAAATTGTGAATACATAGGCCAAAGAGTATTCAGATGAATGTGGTCAAGGACCATTGTGACAAAAAGTGTCCTGGAATATTGTGATGACACGGTTCATGGAGCATTGCGATGACAAGGGCCATGGCGAAATGTGAAGACAGGTGTCATGGGGCATTGTGTTGAGAGTGGTCATCTAGAATTGTGAAGAAAGATATCATGGAGCACTGGGATGAAAGGGGCCATGGAGCATTGTGATGACAGGGGTCATGGGGCATTGTGATGACACGGCCATGGAACATTATGATGACAAGAATTCTGGAGTATTGTGATAAAAAGGTCATGGACCATTGTGATTAGAGTGGTCAAGGAGCATTCTGATGACAACGTCATGGAGCATTGTGATGACAAGGGTCATTGAGCATTGTGATGACAGTGGTCATGAAGCATTGTGATGAATGTGGTCATGGATCATTGTGATGACAAGTGTCGTGGAGCATTGTGATGACAGGGGTCATAGAGCATTGTGATGACACGGTTATGGAATATTGTGAAGCCCAGAATTCTGTAGCACTGTGATGAAAAGGGAATGGAGCATTGTGATTACAGGGGTCATGGAGCATTGTGAAGACAATTGTTCTAGAACATTGTGAAGACAGGGATCAGGGGGCATAGTGATGAAAGGGGCCATGGAGCATTGTGATGACAGGCGTCATGGGACAATGTGTTGACAGTGGTCATGGAGCATTGTTAGAAAGGGAACATGGAGCAATTTGATTTCAGGGGCCATGAAAAATTGTGAATACATAGGCCATGGAGTATTCAGATGAATGTGGTCAAGGATCATTGTGACAAAAAGTGTCCTAGAATATTGTGATGACACAGTTCATGGAGCATTGCGATGACAAGGGCCATGGCGAAATGTGAAGACAGGTGTCATGGGGCATTGTGAAGACAGTGGTCATCTAGAATTGTGAAGAAAGATATCATGGAGCACTGGGATGACAGGGGCCATGGAGCATTGTGATGACAGGGGTCATGGGGCATGGTGATGACACGGCCATGGAACATTATGATGGCAAGTATTCTGGAGCATTGTGATAAAAAGGGCATGGACCATTGTGATTAGAGGGGTCAAGGAGCATTCTGATGACAACGTCATGGAGCATTGTGATGACAAGGGTCATCGAGCATTGTGATGACAGTGGTCATGAAGCATTGTGATGAATGGGGTCATGGATCTTTGTGATGACAAGTGTCGTGGAGCATTGTGATGACAGGGGTCATAGAGCATTGTGATGACACGGTTATGGAATATTGTGAAGACCAGTAATCTGTAGCACAGTGATGAAAATGGAATGGAGCATTGTGATTACAGGGGTCATGGAGAAATGTGATGACAATTGTTCTAGAAAATTGTGAAGACAGGGATCATGGAGCATAGTGATGAAAGGGGCCATGGAGCATTGTGATGACAGGCGTCATGGGACATTGTGTTGACAGTGGTCATGGAGAATTGTTAGAAAGGGAACATGGAGCAATTTGATTTCAGGGGCCATGAAAAATTGTGAATACATAGGCCATGGAGTATTCAGATGAATGTGGTCAAGGATCATTGTGACGAAAAGTGTCCTGGAATATTGTGATGACACGGTTCACGGAGCATTGCGATGACAAGGGCCATGGCGAAATGTGAAGACAAGTGTCATGGGGCATTGTGATGACAGTGGTCATCTAGAATTGTGAAGAAAGGTATCATGGAGCACTGGGATGACAGGGGCCATGGAGCATTGTGATGACAGGGGTCATGGGGCATTGTGATGACACGGCCATGGAACATTATGATGACAAGAATTCTGGAGCATTGTGATAAAAAGGGCATGGACCATTGTGATTAGAGGGGCCAAGGAGCATTCTGATGACAACGGCATGGAGCATTGTGATGACAAGGGTCATCGAGCATTGTGATGACAGTGGTCATGAAGCATTGTGATGAATGGGGTCATGGATCATTGTGATGACAAGTGTCGTGGAGCATTGTGATCACAGGGGTCATAGAGCATTGTGATGACACGGTTATGGAATATTGTGAAGACCAGAAATCTGTAGCACAGTGACGAAAATGGAATGGAGCATTGTGATTACAGGGGTCATGGAGAATTGTGATGACAATTGTTCTACAAAATTGTGATGACAGGGATCATGGAGCATAGTGATGAAAGGGGCCATGGAGCATTGTGATGACAGGCGTCATGGGACATTGTGTTGACAGTGGTCATGGAGAATTGTTAGAAAGGGAACATGGAGCAATTTGATTTCAGGGGCCATGAAAAATTGCGAATACATACGCCATGGAGTATTCAGATGAATGTGGTCAAGGATCATTGTGACGAAAAGTGTCCTGGAAAATTGTGATGACACGGTTCATGGAGCATTGCGATGACAAGGGCCATGGCAAAATGTGAAGACAGGTGGCATGGGGCATTGTGATGACAGTGGTCATCTAGAATTGTGAAGAAAGATATCATGGAGCACTGGGATGACAGGGGCCATGGAGCATTGTGATGACAGGGGTCATGGGGCATTGTGATGACACGGCCATGGAACATTATTATGACAAGAATTCTGGAGCATTGTGATAAAAAGTCATGGACCATTGTGATTAGATGGGCCAAGGAGCATTCTGATGACAACGGCATGGAGCATTGTGACGACAATTGTTCTAGAACATTGTGAAGACAGGGGTCATAGAGCATTGTGAGGACACGTTTATGGAATATTGTTATGACCAGAATTCTGTAGCACAGTGATGAAAAGGGAATGGAGCATTGTGAGTACAGGGGTCATGGAGCATTGTGATGACAATTGTTCTAGAACATTGTGAAGACAGGGATCATGGAGCATAGTGATGAAAGGGGACATGGAGCATTGTGATGACAGGCGTCATGGGACAATGTGTTGACAGTGGTCATGGAGCATTGTTAGAAAGGGAATATGGAGCAATTTGATTTCAGGGGCCATGAAAAATTGTGAATACATAGGCCATGGAGTATTCAGATGAATGTGGTCAAGGATCATTGTGACGACAAGTGTCCTGGAATATTGTGATGACACGGTTCATGGAGCATTGCGATGACAAGGGCCATGGAGAAATGTGAAGACAGGTGTCATGGGGCTTTGTGATGACAGTGGTCATCTAGAATTGTGAAGAAAGATATCATGGAGCACTGGGATGACAGGGGCCATGGAGCATTGTGATGACAGGGGTCATGGGGCATTGTGATGACACGGCCATGGAACATTATGATGACAATAATTCTGGAGCATTGTGATAAAAAGGGCATGGAACATTGTGATTAGAGGGGCCAAGGAGCATTCTGATGACAACGGCATGGAGCATTGTGATGACAAGGGTCATCGAGCATTGTGATGACAGTGGTCATGAAGCATTGTGATGAATGTGGTTATGGATCATTGTGATGACAAGGGTCGTGGATCATTGTGATGACAGGGGTCATAGAGCATTGTGATGACACGGTTATGGAATATTGTGATGACCAGAATTCTGTAGCACTGTGATGAAAAGGGAATGGAGCATTGTGATTACAGGGGTCAGGGAGCATTGTGATGAAAATTGTTTAGAACATTGTGAAGACAGGTATCATGGAGCATAGTGATGAAAGGGGCCATGGAGCATTGTGATGACAGGCTTATGGGACATTGTGTTGATAGTGGTCATGGAGCATTGTTAGAAAGGGAACATGGAGCAATTTA
Organism: Eschrichtius robustus; assembly: GCF_028021215.1. NCBI lineage: Eukaryota > Metazoa > Chordata > Mammalia > Artiodactyla > Eschrichtiidae > Eschrichtius > Eschrichtius robustus. Next base: position 2,195,685 of record NW_027175412.1, read on the forward strand.
ATTTCAGGGGTCATGAAAAATTGTGAATACATAGGCCATGGAGTATTCAGATGAATGTGGTCATGGATCATTGTGATGACAAGTGTCGTGGAGCATTGTGATGACAGGGGTCATAGAGCATTGTGATGACACGGTTATGGAATATTGTGATGACCAGAATTCTGTAGCACTGTGATGAAAAGGGAATGGAGCATTGTGATTACAGGGGTCATGGAGCATTGTGATGACAATTGTTCTAGAACATTGTGAAGACAGGGATCATGGAGCACAGTGATGAATGGGGCCATGGAGCATTGTGATGACAGGCGTCATGGGACAATGTGTTGTCAGTGGTCATGGAGCATTGTTAGAAAGGGAACATGGAGCAATTTGATTTCAGGGGCCATGAAAAATTGTGAATACATCGGCCATGGAGTATTCAGATGAATGTGGTCAAGGATCATTGTGACAAAATTATCCTGGAATATTGTGATGACACGGTTCATGGAGCATTGCGATGAAAAGGGCCATGGCGAAATGTGATGAGAGTGGTCCTCTAGAATTGTGAAGAAAGATATCATGGAGCCCTGGGATGACAGGGGCCATGGAGCATTGTGATGACAGGGGTCATGGGGCATTGTGATGACACGGCCATGGAACATTATGATGACAAGAATTCTGGAGCATTGTGATAAAAAGGGCATGGACCATTGTGATTAGAGGGGTCAAGGAGCATTCTGATGACAACGGCATGGAGCATTGTGATGACCAGTGTCATCGAGCATTTTGATGACAGTGGTCATGAAGCATTGTGATGAATGTCGTCATGGATCATTGTGATGACAAGTGTCGTGGAGCATTGTGATGACAGGGGTCATAGAGCATTGTGGTGACACGGTTATGGAATATTGTGATGACCAGAATTCTGTAGCACTGTGATGAAAAGGGAAAGGAGCATTGTGAGTACAGGGGTCATGGAGCATTGTGATGACAATTGTTCTAGAACATTGTGAAGACAGGGATCATGGAGCATAGTGATGAAAGGGGCCATGGAGCATTGTGATGACAGGCGTCATGGGACAATGTGTTGACAGTGGTCATGGAGCATTGTTAGAAAGGGAACATGGAGCAATTTGATTTCAGGGGCCATGAACAATTGTGAATACATAGGCCATGGAGTATTCAGATGAATGTGGTCAAGGATCATTGTGACGACAAGTGTCCTGGAATATTGTGATGACACGGTTCATGGAGCATTGCGATGACAAGGGCCATGGCGAAATGTGAAGACAGGTGTCATGGGGCATTGTGATGACAGTGGTCATCTAGAATTGTGAAGAAAGATATCATGGAGCACTGGGATGACAGGGGCCATGGAGCATTGTGATGACAGGCGTCATGGGGCATTGTGATGACACGGCCATGGAACATTATGATGACAAGAATTCTGGAACATTGTGATAAAAAGGGCATGGACCATTGTGATTAGAGGGGCCAAGGAGCATTCTGATGACAACGGCATGGAGCATTGTGATGACCAGGGTCATCGAGCATTGTGATGACAGTGGTCATGAAGCATTGTGATGAATATGGTCATGGATCATTGTGATGACAAGTGTCGTGGATCATTTTAATGACAGGGGTCATAGAGCATTTTGATGACACGGTTATGGAATATTGTGAAGACCAGAAATCTGTAGCACAGTGATGAAAATGGAATGGAGCATTGTGATTACAGGGGTCATGGAGCATTGTGATGACAATTGTTCTAGAACATTGTGAAGACAGGGATCATGGAGCATAGTGATAAAAGGGGCCATGGAGCATTGTTATGACAGGTGTCATGGGACAATGTATTTACAATGGTCATGGAGCATTCTTAGAAAGGGAACATGGAGCAATTTGATTTCAGGGGCCATGAACAATTGTGAATACATAGGCCATGGAGTATTCAGATGAATATGGTCAAGGATCATTGTGACGACAAGTGTCCTGGAATATTGTAATGACACGGTTCATGGAGCATTGCGATGACAAGGGCCATGGCGAAATGTGAAGACAGGTGTCATGGGGCATTGTGATGACAGTGGTCATCTAGAATTGTGAAGAAAGATATCATGGAGCACTGGGATGACAGGGGCCATGGAGCATTGTGATGACAGGGGTCATGGAGCATTGTGATGACACGGCCATGGAACATTATTATGACAAGAATTCTGGAGCATTGTGATAAAAAGTCATGGACCATTGTGATTAGATGGGCCAAGGAGCATTCTGATGACAACGGCATGGAGCATTGTGACGACACTTGTTCTAGAACATTGTGAAGACATGGGTCATAGAGCATTGTGAGGACACGGTTATGGAATATTGTGATGACCAGAATTCTGTAGCACAGTGATGAAAAGGGAATGGAGCATTGTGAGTACAGGGGTCATGGAGCATTGTGATGACAATTGTTCTAGAACATTGTGAAGACAGGGATCATGGAGCATAGTGATGAATGGGGCCATGGAGCATTGTGATGACAGGCGTCATGGGACAATGTGTTGACAGTGGTCATGGAGCATTGTTAGAAGGGGAATATGGAGCAATTTGATTTCAGGGGCCATGAAAAATTGTGAATACATAGGCCATGGAGTATTCAGATGAATGTGGTCAAGGATCATTGTGACGACAAGTGTCCTGGAATATTGTGATGACACGGTTCATGGAGCATTGCGATGACAAGGGCCATGGAGAAATGTGAAGACAGGTGTCATGGGGCTTTGTGATGACAGTGGTCATCTAGAATTGTGAAGAAAGATATCATGGAGCACTGGGATGACAGGGGCCATGGAGCATTGTGATGACAGGGGTCATGGGGCATTGTGATGACACGGCCATGGAACATTATGATGACAATAATTCTGGAGCATTGTGATAAAAAGGGCATGGACCATTGTGATTAGAGGGGCCAAGGAGCATTCTGATGACAACGGCATGGAGCATTGTGATGACAAGGGTCATCGAGCATTGTGATGACAGTGGTCATGAAGCATTGTGATGAATGTGGTTATGGATCATTGTGATGACAAGTGTCGTGGATCATTGTGATGACAGGGGTCATAGAGCATTGTGATTACACGGTTATGGAATATTGTGATGACCAGAATTCTGTAGCACTGTGATGAAAAGGGAATGGAGCATTGTGATTAAAGGGGTCATGGAGCATTGTGATGAAAATTGTTTAGAACATTGTGAAGACAGGGATCATGGAGCATAGTGATGAAAGGGGCCATGGAGCATTGTGATGACAGGCTTATGGGACATTGTGTTGATAGTGGTCATGGAGCATTGTTAGAAAGGGAACATGGAGCAATTTAATTTCAGGGGTCATGAAAAATTGTGAATACATAGGCCATGGAGTATTCAGATGAATGTGGTCATGTATCATTGTGATGACAAGTGTCGTGGAGCATTGTGATGACAGGGGTCATAGAGCATTGTGATGACACGGTTATGGAATATTGTGATGACCAGAATTCTGTAGCACTGTGATGAAAAGGGAATGGAGCATTGTGATTACAGGGGTCATGGAGTATTGTGATGACAATTGTTCTAGAACATTGTGAAGACAGGGATCATGGAGCACAGTGATGAATGGGGCCATGGAGCATTGTGATGACAGGCGTCATGGGACAATGTGTTGTCAGTGGTCATGGAGCATTGTTAGAAAGGGAACATGGAGCAATTTGATTTCAGGGGCCATGAAAAATTGTGAATACATCGGCCATGGAGTATTCAGATGAATGTGGTCAAGGATCATTGTGACAAAAAGTGTCCTGGAATATTGTGATGACACGGTTCATGGAGCATTGCGATGAAAAGGGCCATGGTGAAATGTGATGAGAGTGGTCCTCTAGAATTGTGAAGAAAGATATCATGGAGCCCTGGGATGACAGGGGCCATGGAGCATTGTGATGACAGGGGTCATGGGGCATTGTGATGACACGGCCATGGAACATTATGATGACAAGTATTCTGGAGCATTGTGATAAAAAGGGCATGGACCATTGTGATTAGAGGGGTCAAGGAGCATTCTGATGACAACGGCATGGAGCATTGTGATGACCAGGGTCATCGAGCATTGTGATGACTGTGGTCATGAAGCATTGTGATGAATGTCGTCATGGATCATTGTGATGACAAGTGTCGTGGAGCATTGTGATGACAGGGGTCATAGAGCATTGTGATGACACGGTTATGGAATATTGTGATGACCAGAATTCTGTAGCACTGTGATGAAAAGGGAAAGGAGCATTGTGAGTACAGGGGTCATGGAGCATTGTGATGACAATTGTTCTAGAACATTGTGAAGACAGGGATCATGGAGCATAGTGATGAAAGGGGACATGGAGCATTGTGATGACAGGCGTCATGGGACAATGTGTTGACAGTTGTCATGGAGCATTTTTAGAAAGGGAACATGGAGCAATTTGATTTCAGGGGCCATGAAAAATTGTGAATACATAGGCCATGGTGTATTCAGATGAATGTGGTCAAGGATCATTGTGACGACAAGTGTCCTGGAATATTGTGATGACACGGTTCATGGAGCATTGCGATGACAAGGGTCATGGCGAAATGTGAAGACAGGTGTCATGGGGCATTGTGATGACAGTGGTCATCTAGAATTGTGAAGAAAGATATCATGGAGCACTGGGATGACAGGGGCCATGGAGCATTGTGATGACAGGCGTCATGGGGCATTGTGATGACACGGCCATGGAACATTATGATGACAAGAATTCTGGAACATTATGATAAAAAGGGCATGGACCATTGTGATTAGAGGGGCCAAGGAGCATTCTGATGACAACGGCATGGAGCATTGTGATGATCAGGGTCATCGAGCATTGTGATGACAGTGGTCATGAAGCATTGTGATGAATGTGGTCATGGATCATTGTGATGACAAGTGTCGTGGATCATTTTAATGACAGGGGTCATAGAGCATTTTGATGACACGGTTATGGAATATTGTGAAGACCAGAAATCTGTAGCACAGTGATGAAAATGGAATGGAGCATTGTGATTACAGGGGTCATGGAGCATTGTGATGACAATTGTTCTAGAACATTGTGAAGACAGGGATCATGGAGCATAGTGATAAAAGGGGCCATGGAGCATTGTGATGACAGGTGTCATGGGACAATATATTTACAATGGTCATGGAGCATTCTTAGAAAAGGAACATGGAGCAATTTGATTTCAGGGGCCATGAAAAATTGTGAATACATAGGCCATGGAGTATTCAGATGAATATGGTCAAGGATCATTGTGACGACAAGTGTCCTGGAATATTGTAATGACACGGTTCATGGAGCATTGCGATGACAAGGGCCATGGCGAAATGTGAAGACAGGTGTCATGGGGCATTGTGATGACAGTGGTCATCTAGAATTGTGAAGAAAGATATCATGGAGCACTGGGATGACAGGGGCCATGGAGCATTGTGATGACAGGGGTCATGGAGCATTGTGATGACACGGCCATGGAACATTATTATGACAAGAATTCTGGAGCATTGTGATAAAAAGTCATGGACCATTGTGATTAGATGGGCCAAGGAGCATTCTGATGACAACGGCATGGAGCATTGTGACGACACTTGTTCTAGAACATTGTGAAGACAGGGGTCATAGAGCATTGTGAGGACACGGTTATGGAATATTGTGATGACCAGAATTCTGTAGCACAGTGATGAAAAGGGAATGGAGCATTGTGAGTACAGGGGTCATGGAGCATTGTGATGACAATTGTTCTAGAACATTGTGAAGACAGGGATCATGGAGCATAGTGATGAATGGGGCCATGGAGCATTGTGATGACAGGCGTCATGGGACAATGTGTTGACAGTGGTCATGCAGCATTGTTAGAAAGGGAATATGGAGCAATTTGATTTCAGGGGCCATGATAAATTGTGAATACATAGGCCATGGAGTATTCAGATGAATGTGGTCAAGGATCATTGTGACGACAAGTGTCCTGGAATATTGTGATGACACGGTTCATGGAGCATTGCGATGACAAGGGCCATGGAGAAATGTGAAGACAGGTGTCATGGGGCATTGTGAAGACAGTGGTCATCTATAATTATGAAGAAAGATATCATGGCACACTGGGATGACAGGGGCCATGGAGCATTGTGATGACAGGCTTATGGGACATTGTGTTGATAGTGTTCATGGAGCATTGTTAGAAAGGGAACATGGAGCAATTTAATTTCAGGGGTCATGAAAAATTGTGAATACATAGGCCATGGAGTATTCAGATGAATGTGGTCATGTATCATTGTGATGACAAGTGTCGTGGAGCATTGTGATGACAGGGGTCAAAGAGCATTGTGATGACACGGTTATGGAATATTGTGATGACCAGAATTCTGTAGCACTGTGATGAAAAGGGAATGGAGCATTGTGATTACAGGGGTCATGGAGTATTGTGATGACAATTGTTCTAGAACATTGTGAAGACAGGGATCATGGAGCACAGTGATGAATGGGGCCATGGAGCATTGTGATGACAGGCGTCATGGGACAATGTGTTGTCAGTGGTCATGGAGCATTGTTAGAAAGGGAACATGGAGCAATTTGATTTCAGGGGCCATGAAAAATTGTGAATACATCGGCCATGGAGTATTCAGATGAATGTGGTCAAGGATCATTGTGACAAAAAGTGTCCTGGAATATTGTGATGACACGGTTCATGGAGCATTGCGATGAAAAGGGCCATGGCGAAATGTGATGAGAGTGGTCCTCTAGAATTGTGAAGAAAGATATCATGGAGCCCTGGGATGACAGGGGCCATGGAGCATTGTGATGACAGGGGTCATGGGGCATTGTGATGACACGGCCATGGAACATTATGATGACAAGTATTCTGGAGCATTGTGATAAAAAGGGCATGGACCATTGTGATTAGAGGGGTCAAGGAGCATTCTGATGACAACGGCATGGAGCATTGTGATGACCAGGGTCATCGAGCATTGTGATGACAGTGGTCATGAAGCATTGTGATGAATGTCGTCATGGATCATTGTGATGACAAGTGTCGTGGAACATTGTGATGACAGGGGTCATAGAGCACTGTGATGACACGGTTATGGAGTATTGTGATGACCAGAATTCTGTAGCACTGTGATGAAAAGGGAATGGAGCATTGTGATTACAGTGGTCATGGAGCATTGTGATGACAATTGTTCTAGAACATTGTGAAGACAGGGATCATGGAGCATAGTGATGAAAGGGGCCATGGAGCATTGTGATGACAGGCGTCATGGGACAATGTGTTGAAAGTGGTCATGGAGCATTGTTAGAAAGGGAATATGGAGCAATTTGAATTCAGGGGCCATGAAAAATTGTGAATACATAGGCCATGGAGTATTCAGATGAATGTGGTCAAGGATCATTGTGACGACAAGTGTCCTGGAATATTGTGATGACACGGTTCATGGAGCATTGCGATGACAAGGGCTATGGCGAAATGTGAAGACAGGTGTCATGGGGCATTGTGATGACAGGGGGCATGGGGCATTGTGATGACACGGCCATGGAACATTATGATGACAAGAATTCTGGAGCATTGTGATAAAAAGGGCATGGACGTTTGTGATTAGAGGGGTCAAGGAGCATTCTGATGACAATGGCATGGAGCATTGTGATGACCAGGGTCATCGAATATTGTGATGACAGTGGTCATGAAGCATTGTGATGAATGTGCTCATGGATCATTGTGATGACAAGTGTCGTGGAGCATTGTGATGACAGGTGTCATGGGACAATGTGTTGACAATGGTCAAGGAGCATTGTTAGAAATGGAACATGGAGCAATTTAATTTCAGGGGCCATGAAAAATTGTGAATACATAGGCCAAAGGGTATTCAGATGAATGTGGTCAAGGATCATTGTGACGAAAAGTGTACTGGAATATTGTGATGACACGGTTCATGGAGCATTGCGATGACAAGGGCCATGGCGAAATGTGAAGACAGGTGTCATGGGGCATTGTGATGACAGTGGTCATCTAGAATTGTGAAGAAAGATATCATGGAGCACTGAGATGACAGGGGCCATGGAGCATTGTGATGACAGGGGTCATGGGGCATTGTGATGACACGGCCATGGAACATTATGATGACAAGAATTCTGGAGCATTGTGATAAAAAGGGCATGGACCATTGTGATTAGAGGGGCCAAGGAGCATTCTGATGACAACGGCATGGAGCATTGTGATGACAAGGCTCATCGAGCATTGTGATGACAGTGGTCATGAAGCATTGTGATGAATGGGGTCATGGATCATTGTGATGAAAAGTGTCGTGGAGCATTGTGATGACAGGTGTCATAGAGCATTGTGATGACACGGTTATGGAATATTGTGAAGACCAGAATTCTGTAGCACTGTGATGAAAAGGGAATGGAGCATTGTGATTACAGGGGTCATGGAGCATTGTGAAGACAATTTTTCTAGAACATTGTGAAGACAGGGATCAGGGGGCATAGTGATGAAAGGGGCCATGGAGCATTGTGATGACAGGCGTCATGGGACATTGTGTTGACAGTTGTCATGGAGCATTGTTAGAAAGGGAACATGGAGCAATTTGATTTCAGGGGCCATGAAAAATTGTGAATACATAGGCCATGGAATATTCAGATGAATGTGGTCAAGGATCATTGTGACGAAAAGTGTCCTGGAATATTGTGATAACACGGTTCATGGAGCATTGCGATGACAAGGGCCATGGCGAAATGTGAAGACAGGTGTCATGGGGCATTGTGAAGACAGTGGTCATCTAGAATTGTGAAGAAAGATATCATGGAGCACTGGGATGACTGGGGCCATGGAGCATTGTGATGACAGGGGTCATGGGGCATTGTGATGACACGGCCATGGAACATTATGATGGCAAGAATTCTGGAGCATTGTGATAAAAAGGGCATGGACCATTGTGATTAGAGGGGTCAAGGAGCATTCTGATGACAACGTCATGGAGCATTGTGATGACAAGTGTCATCGAGCATTGTGATGACAGTGGTCATGGAGCATTTTGATGAATGTGGTCATGGATCATTGTGATGAAAAGTGTAGTGGAGCATTGTGATGACAGGTGTCATAGAGCATTGTGATGACACGGTTATGGAATATTGTGAAGACCAGAATTCTGTAGCACTGTGATGAAAAAGGAATGGAGAATTGTGATTACAGGGGCCATGGAGCATTGTGATGACAGGTGTCATGGGACAATGTGTTGACAATGGTAAAGGAGCATTGTTAGAAAGGGAAAATGGAGCAATTTCATTTCAGGGGCCATGAAAAATTGTGAATACATAGGCCAAAGAGTATTCAGATGAATGTGGTCAAGGACCATTGTGACAAAAAGTGTCCTGGAATATTGTGATGACACGGTTCATGGAGCATTGCGATGACAGGGGTCATGGGGCATTGTGATGACACGGCCATGGAACATTATGATGACAAGAATTCTGGAGTATTGTGATAAAAAGGTCATGGACCATTGTGATTAGAGTGGTCAAGGAGCATTCTGATGACAACGTCATGGAGCATTGTGATGACAAGGGTCATTGAGCATTGTGATGACAGTGGTCATGAAGCATTGTGATGAATGTGGTCATGGATCATTGTGATGACAAGTGTCGTGGAGCATTGTGATGACAGGGGTCATAGAGCATTGTGATGACACGGTTATGGAATATTGTGAAGCCCAGAATTCTGTAGCACTGTGATGAAAAGGGAATGGAGCATTGTGATTACAGGGGTCATGGAGCATTGTGAAGACAATTGTTCTAGAACATTGTGAAGACAGGGATCAGGGGGCATAGTGATGAAAGGGGCCATGGAGCATTGTGATGACAGGCGTCATGGGACAATGTGTTGACAGTGGTCATGGAGCATTGTTAGAAAGGGAACATGGAGCAATTTGATTTCAGGGGCCATGAAAAATTGTGAATACATAGGCCATGGAGTATTCAGATGAATGTGGTCAAGGATCATTGTGACAAAAAGTGTCCTAGAATATTGTGATGACACAGTTCATGGAGCATTGCGATGACAAGGGCCATGGCGAAATGTGAAGACAGGTGTCATGGGGCATTGTGAAGACAGTGGTCATCTAGAATTGTGAAGAAAGATATCATGGAGCACTGGGATGACAGGGGCCATGGAGCATTGTGATGACAGGGGTCATGGGGCATGGTGATGACACGGCCATGGAACATTATGATGGCAAGTATTCTGGAGCATTGTGATAAAAAGGGCATGGACCATTGTGATTAGAGGGGTCAAGGAGCATTCTGATGACAACGTCATGGAGCATTGTGATGACAAGGGTCATCGAGCATTGTGATGACAGTGGTCATGAAGCATTGTGATGAATGGGGTCATGGATCTTTGTGATGACAAGTGTCGTGGAGCATTGTGATGACAGGGGTCATAGAGCATTGTGATGACACGGTTATGGAATATTGTGAAGACCAGTAATCTGTAGCACAGTGATGAAAATGGAATGGAGCATTGTGATTACAGGGGTCATGGAGAAATGTGATGACAATTGTTCTAGAAAATTGTGAAGACAGGGATCATGGAGCATAGTGATGAAAGGGGCCATGGAGCATTGTGATGACAGGCGTCATGGGACATTGTGTTGACAGTGGTCATGGAGAATTGTTAGAAAGGGAACATGGAGCAATTTGATTTCAGGGGCCATGAAAAATTGTGAATACATAGGCCATGGAGTATTCAGATGAATGTGGTCAAGGATCATTGTGACGAAAAGTGTCCTGGAATATTGTGATGACACGGTTCACGGAGCATTGCGATGACAAGGGCCATGGCGAAATGTGAAGACAGGTGTCATGGGGCATTGTGATGACAGTGGTCATCTAGAATTGTGAAGAAAGGTATCATGGAGCACTGGGATGACAGGGGCCATGGAGCATTGTGATGACAGGGGTCATGGGGCATTGTGATGACACGGCCATGGAACATTATGATGACAAGAATTCTGGAGCATTGTGATGAAAAGGGCATGGACCATTGTGATTAGAGGGGCCAAGGAGCATTCTGATGACAACGGCATGGAGCATTGTGATGACAAGGGTCATCGAGCATTGTGATGACAGTGGTCATGAAGCATTGTGATGAATGGGGTCATGGATCATTGTGATGACAAGTGTCGTGGAGCATTGTGATCTCAGGGGTCATAGAGCATTGTGATGACACGGTTATGGAATATTGTGAAGACCAGAAATCTGTAGCACAGTGACGAAAATGGAATGGAGCATTGTGATTACAGGGGTCATGGAGAATTGTGATGACAATTGTTCTACAAAATTGTGATGACAGGGATCATGGAGCATAGTGATGAAAGGGGCCATGGAGCATTGTGATGACAGGCGTCATGGGACAATGTGTTGACAGTGGTCATTGAGCATTGTTAGAAAGGGAACATGGAGCAAATTGATTTCAGGGGCCATGAAAAATTGTGAATACATAGGCCATGGATTATTCAGATGAATGTGGTCAAGGATCATTGTGACAAAAAGTGTCCTGGATTATTGTGATGACACGGTTCATGGAGCATTGCGATGACAAGGGCCATGGCGAAATGTGAAGACAGGTGTCATGGGGCATTGTGATGACAGTGGTCATCTAGAATTGTGAAGAAAGATATCATGGAGCACTGGGATGACAGGTGCCATGGAGCATTGTGATGACAGGGGTCATGGGGCATTGTGATGACACGGCCATGGAACATTATGATGACAATAATTCTGGAGCATTGTGATAAAAAGGGCATGGACCATTGTGATTAGAGGGGCCAAGGAGCATTCTGATGACAACGACATGGAGCATTGTGATGACAAGGGTCATCGAGCATTGTGATGACAGTGGTCATGGAGCATTGTGATGAATGTGGTTATGCATCATTGTGATGACTAGTGTCGTGGAGCATTGTGATGACAGGGGTCATAGAGCATTGTGATGACACGGTTATGGAATTTTGTGATGACCAGAATTCTGTAGCACTGTGATGAAAAGGGAATGCAGCATTGTGATTACAGGGGTCATTGAGCATTGTGATGACAATTGTTAAGATCATTGTGAAGGCAGGGATCATGGAGCATAGTGATGAAAGGGGCAGTGGAGCATTGTGTTGACAGGCGTCATAGGACATTGTGTTGACAGTGGTAATGGAGCATTTTTAGAAAGAGAACATGGAGCAATTTGATTTCAGGGGCCATGAAAAAATGTGAATACATAGGCCATGGAGTATTCAGATGAATGTGGTCAAGGATCATTGTGACGACAAGTGTCCTGGATTATTGTGATGACACGGTTCATGGAGCATTGCGATGACAAGGGCCATGGCGAAATGTGAAGACAGGTGTCATGGGGCATTGTGATGACAGTGGTCATCTAGAATTGTGAAGAAAGATATCATGGAGCACTGAGATGACAGGGGCCATGGAGCATTGTGATGACAGGGGTCATGGGGCATTGTGATGACACGGCCATGGAACATTATGATGACAAGAATTCTGCAGCATTGTGATAAAAAGGGCATGGACCATTGTGATTAGAGGGGCCAAGGAGCATTCTGATGACAACGGCATGGAGCATTGTGATGACAAGGCTCATCGAGCATTGTGATGACAGTGGTAATGAAGCATTGTGATGAATGGGGTCATGGATCATTGTGATGAAAAGTGTCGTGGAGCATTGTGATGACAGGTGTCATAGAGCATTGTGATGACACGGTTATGGAATATTGTGAAGACCAGAATTCTGTAGCACTGTGATGAAAAGGGAATGGAGCATTGTGATTACAGGGGTCATGGAACATTGTGAAGACAATTGTTCTAGAATATTGTGAAGACAGGGATCAGGGGGCATAGTGATGAAAGGGGCCATGGAGCATTGTGATGACAGGCGTCATGGGACATTGTGTTGACAGTTGTCATGGAGCATTGTTAGAAAGGGAACATGGAGCAATTTGATTTCAGGGGCCATGAAAAATTGTGAATACATAGGCCATGGAATATTCAGATGAATGTGGTCAAGGATCATTGTGACGAAAAGTGTCCTGGAATATTGTGATAACACGGTTAATGGAGCATTGCGATGACAAGGGCCATGGCAAAATGTGAAGACAGGTGTCATGGGGCATTGTGAAGACAGTGGTCATCTAGAATTGTGAAGAAAGATATCATGGAGCACTGGGATGACAGGGGCCATGGAGCATTGTGATGACAGGGGTCATGGGGCATTGTGATGACACGGCCATGGAACATTATGATGGCAAGAATTCTGGAGCATTGTGATAAAAATGGCATGGACCATTGTGATTAGAGGGGTCAAGGAGCATTCTGATGACAACGTCATGGAGCATTGTGATGACAAGGGTCATCGAGCATTGTGATGACAGTGGTCATGAAGCATTGTGATGAATGTCGTCATGGATCATTGTGATGACAAGTGTCGTGGAGCATTGTGATGACAGGGGTCATAGAGCATTGTGATGACACGGTTATGGAATATTGTGATGACCAAAATTCTGTAGCACTGTGATGAAAAGAGATAGGAGCATTGTGAGTACAGGGGACATGGAGCATTGTGATGACAATTGTTCTAGAACATTGTGAAGACAGGGATCATGGAGCATAGTGATGAAAGGGGACATGGAGCATTGTGATGACAGGCGTCATGGGACAATGTGTTGACAGTTGTCATGGAGCATTTTTAGAAAGGGAACATGGAGCAATTTGATTTCAGGGGCTATGAAAAATTGTGAATACATAGGCCATGGAGTATTCAGATGAATGTGGTCAAGGATCATTGTGACGACAAGTGTCCTGGAATATTGTGATGACACGGTTCATGGAGCATTGCGATGACAAGGGCCATGGCGAAATGTGAAGACAGGTGTCATAGGGCATTGTGATGACAGTGGTCATCTAGAATTGTGAAGAAAGATATCATGGAGCACTGGGATGACAGGGGCCATGGAGCATTGTGATGACAGGCGTCATGGGGCATTGTGATGACACGGCCATGGAACATTATGATGACAAGAATTCTGGAACATTGTGATAAAAAGGGCATGGACCATTGTGATTAGAGGGGCCAAGGAGAATTCTGATGACAACGGCATGGAGCATTGTGATGACCAGGGTCATCGAGCATTGTGATGACAGTGGTCATGAAGCATTGTGATGAATGTGGTCATGGATCATTGTGATGACAAGTGTCGTGGATCATTTTAATGACAGGGGTCATAGAGCATTTTGATGACACGGTTATGGAATATTGTGAAGACCAGAAATCTGTAGCACAGTGATGAAAATGGAATGGAGCATTGTGATTACAGGGGTCATGGAGCATTGTGATGACAATTGTTCTAGAACATTGTGAAGACAGGGATCATGGAGCATAGTGATAAAAGGGGCCATGGAGCATTGTGATGACAGGTGTCATGGGACAATGTATTTACAATGGTCATGGAGCATTCTTAGAAAGGGAACATGGAGCAATTTGATTTCAGGGGCCATGAAAAATTGTGAATACATAGGCCATGGAGTATTCAGATGAATATGGTCAAGGATCATTGTGACGACAAGTGTCCTGAAATATTGTAATGACACGGTTCATGGAGCATTGCGATGACAAGGGCCATGGCGAAATGTGAAGACAGGTGTCATAGGGCATTGTGATGACAGTGGTCATCTAGAATTGTGAAGAAAGATATCATGGAGCACTGGGATGACAGGGGCCATGGAGCATTGTGATGACAGGGGTCATGGAGCATTGTGATGACACGGCCATGGAACATTATTATGACAAGAATTCTGGAGCATTGTGATAAAAAGTCATGGACCATTGTGATTAGATGGGCCAAGGAGCATTCTGATGACAACGGCATGGAGCATTGTGACGACACTTGTTCTAGAACATTGTGAAGACAGGGGTCATAGAGCATTGTGAGGACACGGTTATGGAATATTGTGATGACCAGAATTCTGTAGCACAGTGATGAAAAGGGAATGGAGCATTGTGAGTACAGGGGTCATGGAGCATTGTGATGACAATTGTTCTAGAACATTGTGAAGACAGGGATCATGGAGCATAGTGATGAATGGGGCCATGGAGCATTGTGATGACAGGCGTCATGGGACAATGTGTTGACAGTGGTCATGGAGCATTGTTAGAAAGGGAATATGGAGCAATTTGATTTCAGGGGCCATGATAAATTGTGAATACATAGGCCATGGAGTATTCAGATGAATGTGGTCAAGGATCATTGTGACGACAAGTGTCCTGGAATATTGTGATGACACGGTTCATGGAGCATTGCGATGACAAGGGCCATGGAGAAATGTGAAGACAGGTGTCATGGGGCTTTGTGATGACAGTGGTCATCTAGAATTGTGAAGATAGATATCATGGAGCACTGGGATGACAGGGGCCATGGAGCATTGTGATGATAGGGGTCATGGGGCATTGTGATGACACGGCCATATAACATTATGATGGCAAGTATTCTGGAGCATTGTGATAAAAAGGGCATGGACCATTGTGATTAGAGGGGCCAAGGAGCATTCTGATGACAACGGCATGGAGCATTGTGATGACAAGGGTCATCGAGCATTGTGATGACAGTGGTCATGAAGCATTGTGATGAATGTGGTTATGGATCATTGTGATGACAAGTGTCGTGGATCATTGTGATGACAGGGGTCATAGAGCATTGTGATGACACGGTTATGGAATATTGTGATGACCAGAATTCTGTAGCACTGTGATGAAAAGGGAATGGAGCATTGTGATTACAGGGGTCATGGAGCATTGTGATGAAAATTGTTTAGAACATTGTGAAGACAGGGATCATGGAGCATAGTGATGAAAGGGGCCATGGAGCATTGTGATGACAGGCTTATGGGACATTGTGTTGATAGTGGTCATGGAGCATTGTTAGAAAGGGAATATGGAGCAATTTAATTTCAGGGGTCATGAAAAATTGTGAATACATAGGCCATGGAGTATTCAGATGAATGTGGTCATGTATCATTGTGATGACAAGTGTCGTGGAGCATTGTGATGACAGGGGTCATAGAGCATTGTGATGACACGGTTATGGAATATTGTGATGACCAGAATTCTGTAGCACTGTGATGAAAAGGGAATGGAGCATTGTGATTACAGGGGTCATGGAGTATTGTGATGACAATTGTTCTAGAACATTGTGAAGACAGGGATCATGGAGCACAGTGATGAATGGGGCCATGGAGCATTGTGATGACAGGCGTCATGGGACAATGTGTTGTCAGTGGTCATGGAGCATTGTTAGAAAGGGAACATGGAGCAATTTGATTTCAGGGGCCATGAAAAATTGTGAATACATAGGCCATGGAGTATTCAGATGAATGTGGTCAAGGATCATTGTGACGAAAAGTGTCCTGGAATATTGTGATGACACGGTTCACGGAGCATTGCGATGACAAGGGCCATGGCGAAATGTGATGAGAGTGGTCCTCTAGAATTGTGAAGAAAGATATCATGGAGCCCTGGGATGACAGGGGCCATGGAGCATTGTGATGACAGGGGTCATGGGGCATTGTGATGACACGGCCATGGAACATTATGATGACAAGTATTCTGGAGCATTGTGATAAAAAGGGCATGGACCATTGTGATTAGAGGGGTCAAGGAGCATTCTGATGACAACGGCATGGAGCATTGTGATGACCAGTGTCATCGAGCATTGTGATGACAGTGGTCATGAAGCATTGTGATGAATGTCGTCACGGATCATTGTGATGACAAGTGTCGTGGAGCATTGTGATGACAGGGGTCATAGAGCATTGTGATGACACGGTTATGGAGTATTGTGATGACCAGAATTCTGTAGCACTGTGAGGAAAAGGGAATGGAGCATTGTGATTAAAGTGGTCATGGAGCATTGTGATGACAATTGTTCTAGAACATTGTGAAGACATATATCATGGAGCATAGTGATGAAAGGGGCCATGGAGCATTGTGATGACAGGCGTCATGGGACAATGTGTTGAAAGTGGTCATGGAGCATTGTTAGAAAGGGAACATGGAGCAATTTGAATTCAGGGGCCATGAAAAATTGTGAATACATAGGCCATGGAGTATTCAGATGAATGTGGTCAAGGATCATTGTGACGACAAGTGTCCTGGAATATTGTGATGACACGGTTCATGGAGCATTGCGATGACAAGGGCCATGGAGAAATGTGAAGACAGGTGTCATGGGGCTTTGTGATGACAGTGGTCATCTAGAATTGTGAAGAAAGATATCATGGAGCACTGGGATGACAGGGGCCATGGAGCATTGTGATGACAGGGGTCATGGGGCATTGTGATGACACGGCCATGGAACATTATGATGACAATAATTCTGGAGCATTGTGATAAAAAGGGCATGGAACATTGTGATTAGAGGGGCCAAGGAGCATTCTGATGACAACGGCATGGAGCATTGTGATGACAAGGGTCATCGAGCATTGTGATGACAGTGGTCATGAAGCATTGTGATGAATGTGGTTATGGATCATTGTGATGACAAGTGTCGTGGATCATTGTGATGACAGGGGTCATAGAGCATTGTGATGACACGGTTATGGAATATTGTGATGACCAGAATTCTGTAGCACTGTGATGAAAAGGGAATGGAGCATTGTGATTACAGGGGTCAGGGAGCATTGTGATGAAAATTGTTTAGAACATTGTGAAGACAGGGATCATGGAGCATAGTGATGAAAGGGGCCATGGAGCATTGTGATGACAGGCTTATGGGACATTGTGTTGATAGTGGTCATGGAGCATTGTTAGAAAGGGAACATGGAGCAATTTAATTTCAGGGGTCATGAAAAATTGTGAATACATAGGCCATGGAGTATTCAGATGAATGTGGTCATGGATCATTGTGATGACAAGTGTCGTGGAGCATTGTGATGACAGGGGTCATAGAGCATTGTGATGACACGGTTATGGAATATTGTGATGACCAGAATTCTGTAGCACTGTGATGAAAAGGGAATGGAGCATTGTGATTACAGGGGTCATGGAGCATTGTGATGACAATTGTTCTAGAACATTGTGAAGACAGGGATCATGGAGCACAGTGATGAATGGGGCCATGGAGCATTGTGATGACAGGCGTCATGGGACAATGTGTTGTCAGTGGTCATGGAGCATTGTTAGAAAGGGAACATGGAGCAATTTGATTTCAGGGGCCATGAAAAATTGTGAATACATCGGCCATGGTGTATTCAGATGAATGTGGTCAAGGATCATTGTGACAAAATTATCCTGGAATATTGTGATGACACGGTTCATGGAGCATTGCGATGAAAAGGGCCATGGCGAAATGTGATGAGAGTGGTCCTCTAGAATTGTGAAGAAAGATATCATGGAGCCCTGGGATGACAGGGGCCATGGAGCATTGTGATGACAGGGGTCATGGGGCATTGTGATGACACGGCCATGGAACATTATGATGACAAGAATTCTGGAGCATTGTGATAAAAAGGGCATGGACCATTGTGATTAGAGGGGTCAAGGAGCATTCTGATGACAACGGCATGGAGCATTGTGATGACCAGTGTCATCGAGCATTTTGATGACAGTGGTCATGAAGCATTGTGATGAATGTCGTCATGGATCATTGTGATGACAAGTGTCGTGGAGCATTGTGATGACAGGGGTCATAGAGCATTGTGGTGACACGGTTATGGAATATTGTGATGACCAGAATTCTGTAGCACTGTGATGAAAAGGGAAAGGAGCATTGTGAGTACAGGGGTCATGGAGCATTGTGATGACAATTGTTCTAGAACATTGTGAAGACAGGGATCATGGAGCATAGTGATGAAAGGGGCCATGGAGCATTGTGATGACAGGCGTCATGGGACAATGTGTTGACAGTGGTCATGGAGCATTGTTAGAAAGGGAACATGGAGCAATTTGATTTCAGGGGCCATGAACAATTGTGAATACATAGGCCATGGAGTATTCAGATGAATGTGGTCAAGGATCATTGTGACGACAAGTGTCCTGGAATATTGTGATGACACGGTTCATGGAGCATTGCGATGACAAGGGCCATGGCGAAATGTGAAGACAGGTGTCATGGGGCATTGTGATGACAGTGGTCATCTAGAATTGTGAAGAAAGATATCATGGAGCACTGGGATGACAGGGGCCATGGAGCATTGTGATGACAGGCGTCATGGGGCATTGTGATGACACGGCCATGGAACATTATGATGACAAGAATTCTGGAACATTGTGATAAAAAGGGCATGGACCATTGTGATTAGAGGGGCCAAGGAGCATTCTGATGACAACGGCATGGAGCATTGTGATGACCAGGGTCATCGAGCATTGTGATGACAGTGGTCATGAAGCATTGTGATGAATGTGGTCATGGATCATTGTGATGACAAGTGTCGTGGATCATTTTAATGACAGGGGTCATAGAGCATTTTGATGACACGGTTATGGAATATTGTGAAGACCAGAAATCTGTAGCACAGTGATGAAAATGGAATGGAGCATTGTGATTACAGGGGTCATGGAGCATTGTGATGACAATTGTTCTAGAACATTGTGAAGACAGGGATCATGGAGCATAGTGATAAAAGGGGCCATGGAGCATTGTTATGACAGGTGTCATGGGACAATGTATTTACAATGGTCATGGAGCATTCTTAGAAAGGGAACATGGAGCAATTTGATTTCAGGGGCCATGAAAAATTGTGAATACATAGGCCATGGAGTATTCAGATGAATATGGTCAAGGATCATTGTGACGACAAGTGTCCTGGAATATTGTAATGACACGGTTCATGGAGCATTGCGATGACAAGGGCCATGGCGAAATGTGAAAACAGGTGTCATGGGGCATTGTGATGACAGTGGTCATCTAGAATTGTGAAGAAAGATATCATGGAGCACTGGGATGACAGGGGCCATGGAGCATTGTGATGACAGGGGTCATGGAGCATTGTGATGACACGGCCATGGAACATTATTATGACAAGAATTCTGGAGCATTGTGATAAAAAGTCATGGACCATTGTGATTAGATGGGCCAAGGAGCATTCTGATGACAACGGCATGGAGCATTGTGACGACACTTGTTCTAGAACATTGTGAAGACAGGGGTCATAGAGCATTGTGAGGACACGGTTATGGAATATTGTGATGACCAGAATTCTGTAGCACAGTGATGAAAAGGGAATGGAGCATTGTGAGTACAGGGGTCATGGAGCATCGTGATGACAATTGTTTAGAATATTGTGAAGACAGGGATCATGGAGCATAGTGATGAAAGGGGCCATGGAGCATTGTGATGACAGGCGTCATGGGACAATGTGTTGACAGTGGTCATGGAGCATTGTTAGAAGGGGAATATGGAGCAATTTGATTTCAGGGGCCATGAAAAATTGTGAATACATAGGCCATGGAGTATTCAGATGAATGTGGTCAAGGATCATTGTGACGACAAGTGTCCTGGAATATTGTGATGACACGGTTCATGGAGCATTGCGATGACAAGGGCCATGGAGAAATGTGAAGACAGGTGTCATGGGGCTTTGTGATGACAGTGGTCATCTAGAATTGTGAAGAAAGATATCATGGAGCACTGGGATGACAGGGGCCATGGAGCATTGTGATGACAGGGGTCATGGGGCATTGTGATGACACGGCCATGGAACATTATGATGACAATAATTCTGGAGCATTGTGATAAAAAGGGCATGGACCATTGTGATTAGAGGGGCCAAGGAGCATTCTGATGACAACGGCATGGAGCATTGTGATGACAAGGGTCATCGAGCATTGTGATGACAGTGGTCATGAAGCATTGTGATGAATGTGGTTATGGATCATTGTGATGACAAGTGTCGTGGATCATTGTGATGACAGGGGTCATAGAGCATTGTGATTACACGGTTATGGAATATTGTGATGACCAGAATTCTGTAGCACTGTGATGAAAAGGGAATGGAGCATTGTGATTAAAGGGGTCATGGAGCATTGTGATGAAAATTGTTTAGAACATTGTGAAGACAGGGATCATGGAGCATAGTGATGAAAGGGGCCATGGAGCATTGTGATGACAGGCTTATGGGACATTGTGTTGATAGTGGTCATGGAGCATTGTTAGAAAGGGAACATGGAGCAATTTAATTTCAGGGGTCATGAAAAATTGTGAATACATAGGCCATGGAGTATTCAGATGAATGTGGTCATGTATCATTGTGATGACAAGTGTCGTGGAGCATTGTGATGACAGGGGTCATAGAGCATTGTGATGACACGGTTATGGAATATTGTGATGACCAGAATTCTGTAGCACTGTGATGAAAAGGGAATGGAGCATTGTGATTACAGGGGTCATGGAGTATTGTGATGACAATTGTTCTAGAACATTGTGAAGACAGGGATCATGGAGCACAGTGATGAATGGGGCCATGGAGCATTGTGATGACAGGCGTCATGGGACAATGTGTTGTCAGTGGTCATGGAGCATTGTTAGAAAGGGAACATGGAGCAATTTGATTTCAGGGGCCATGAAAAATTGTGAATACATCGGCCATGGAGTATTCAGATGAATGTGGTCAAGGATCATTGTGACAAAAAGTGTCCTGGAATATTGTGATGACACGGTTCATGGAGCATTGCGATGAAAAGGGCCATGGCGAAATGTGATGAGAGTGGTCCTCTAGAATTGTGAAGAAAGATATCATGGAGCCCTGGGATGACAGGGGCCATGGAGCATTGTGATGACAGGGGTCATGGGGCATTGTGATGACACGGCCATGGAACATTATGATGACAAGTATTCTGGAGCATTGTGATAAAAAGGGCATGGACCATTGTGATTAGAGGGGTCAAGGAGCATTCTGATGACAACGGCATGGAGCATTGTGATGACCAGGGTCATCGAGCATTGTGATGACTGTGGTCATGAAGCATTGTGATGAATGTCGTCATGGATCATTGTGATGACAAGTGTCGTGGAGCATTGTGATGACAGGGGTCATAGAGCATTGTGATGACACGGTTATGGAATATTGTGATGACCAGAATTCTGTAGCACTGTGATGAAAAGGGAAAGGAGCATTGTGAGTACAGGGGTCATGGAGCATTGTGATGACAATTGTTCTAGAACATTGTGAAGACAGGGATCATGGAGCATAGTGATGAAAGGGGACATGGAGCATTGTGATGACAGGCGTCATGGGACAATGTGTTGACAGTTGTCATGGAGCATTTTTAGAAAGGGAACATGGAGCAATTTGATTTCAGGGGCCATGAAAAATTGTGAATACATAGGCCATGGAGTATTCAGATGAATGTGGTCAAGGATCATTGTGACGACAAGTGTCCTGGAATATTGTGATGACACGGTTCATGGAGCATTGCGATGACAAGGGTCATGGCGAAATGTGAAGACAGGTGTCATGGGGCATTGTGATGACAGTGGTCATCTAGAATTGTGAAGAAAGATATCATGGAGCACTGGGATGACAGGGGCCATGGAGCATTGTGATGACAGGGGTCATGGGGCATTGTGATGACACGGCCATGGAACATTATGATGACAATAATTCTGGAGCATTGTGATAAAAAGGGCATGGACCATTGTGATTAGAGGGGCCAAGGAGCATTCTGATGACAACGGCATGGAGCATTGTGATGACAAGGGTCATCGAGCATTGTGATGACAGTGGTCATGAAGCATTGTGATGAATGTGGTTATGGATCATTGTGATGACAAGTGTCGTGGATCATTGTGATGACAGGGGTCATAGAGCATTGTGATTACACGGTTATGGAATATTGTGATGACCAGAATTCTGTAGCACTGTGATGAAAAGGGAATGGAGCATTGTGATTAAAGGGGTCATGGAGCATTGTGATGAAAATTGTTTAGAACATTGTGAAGACAGGGATCATGGAGCATAGTGATGAAAGGGGCCATGGAGCATTGTGATGACAGGCTTATGGGACATTGTGTTGATAGTGGTCATGGAGCATTGTTAGAAAGGGAACATGGAGCAATTTAATTTCAGGGGTCATGAAAAATTGTGAATACATAGGCCATGGAGTATTCAGATGAATGTGCTCATGTATCATTGTGATGACAAGTGTCGTGGAGCATTGTGATGACAGGGGTCATAGAGCATTGTGATGACACGGTTATAGAATATTGTGATGACCAGAATTCTGTAGCACTGTGATGAAAAGGGAATGGAGCATTGTGATTACAGGGGTCATGGAGTATTGTGATGACAATTGTTCTAGAACATTGTGAAGACAGGGATCATGGAGCACAGTGATGAATGGGGCCATGGAGCATTGTGATGACAGGCGTCATGGGACAATGTGTTGTCAGTGGTCATGGAGCATTGTTAGAAAGGGAACATGGAGCAATTTGATTTCAGGGGCCATGAAAAATTGTGAATACATCGGCCATGGAGTATTCAGATGAATGTGGTCAAGGATCATTGTGACAAAAAGTGTCCTGGAATATTGTGATGACACGGTTCATGGAGCATTGCGATGAAAAGGGCCATGGCGAAATGTGATGAGAGTGGTCCTCTAGAATTGTGAAGAAAGATATCATGGAGCCCTGGGATGACAGGGGCCATGGAGCATTGTGATGACAGGGGTCATGGGGCATTGTGATGACACGGCCATGGAACATTATGATGACAAGTATTCTGGAGCATTGTGATAAAAAGGGCATGGACCATTGTGATTAGAGGGGTCAAGGAGCATTCTGATGACAACGGCATGGAGCATTGTGATGACCAGGGTCATCGAGCATTGTGATGACTGTGGTCATGAAGCATTGTGATGAATGTCGTCATGGATCATTGTGATGACAAGTGTCGTGGAGCATTGTGATGACAGGGGTCATAGAGCATTGTGATGACACGGTTATGGAATATTGTGATGACCAGAATTCTGTAGCACTGTGATGAAAAGGGAAAGGAGCATTGTGAGTACAGGGGTCATGGAGCATTGTGATGACAATTGTTCTAGAACATTGTGAAGACAGGGATCATGGAGCATAGTGATGAAAGGGGACATGGAGCATTGTGATGACAGGCGTCATGGGACAATGTGTTGACAGTTGTCATGGAGCATTTTTAGAAAGGGAACATGGAGCAATTTGATTTCAGGGGCCATGAAAAATTGTGAATACATAGGCCATGGAGTATTCAGATGAATGTGGTCAAGGATCATTGTGACGACAAGTGTCCTGGAATATTGTGATGACACGGTTCATGGAGCATTGCGATGACAAGGGTCATGGCGAAATGTGAAGACAGGTGTCATGGGGCATTGTGATGACAGTGGTCATCTAGAATTGTGAAGAAAGATATCATGGAGCACTGGGATGACAGGGGCCATGGAGCATTGTGATGACAGGCGTCATGGGGCATTGTGATGACACGGCCATGGAACATTATGATGACAAGAATTCTGGAACATTATGATAAAAAGGGCATGGACCATTGTGATTAGAGGGGCCAAGGAGCATTCTGATGACAACGGCATGGAGCATTGTGATGATCAGGGTCATCGAGCATTGTGATGACAGTGGTCATGAAGCATTGTGATGAATGTGGTCATGGATCATTGTGATGACAAGTGTCGTGGATCATTTTAATGACAGGGGTCATAGAGCATTTTGATGACACGGTTATGGAATATTGTGAAGACCAGAAATCTGTAGCACAGTGATGAAAATGGAATGGAGCATTGTGATTACAGGGGTCATGGAGCATTGTGATGACAATTGTTCTAGAACATTGTGAAGACAGGGATCATGGAGCATAGTGATAAAAGGGGCCATGGAGCATTGTGATGACAGGTGTCATGGGACAATGTATTTACAATGGTCATGGAGCATTCTTAGAAAAGGAACATGGAGCAATTTGATTTCAGGGGCCATGAAAAATTGTGAATACATAGGCCATGGAGTATTCAGATGAATATGGTCAAGGATCATTGTGACGACAAGTGTCCTGGAATATTGTAATGACACGGTTCATGGAGCATTGCGATGACAAGGGCCATGGCGAAATGTGAAGACAGGTGTCATGGGGCATTGTGATGACAGTGGTCATCTAGAATTGTGAAGAAAGATATCATGGAGCACTGGGATGACAGGGGCCATGGAGCATTGTGATGACAGGGGTCATGGAGCATTGTGATGACACGGCCATGGAACATTATTATGACAAGAATTCTGGAGCATTGTGATAAAAAGTCATGGACCATTGTGATTAGATGGGCCAAGGAGCATTCTGATGACAACGGCATGGAGCATTGTGACGACACTTGTTCTAGAACATTGTGAAGACAGGGGTCATAGAGCATTGTGAGGACACGGTTATGGAATATTGTGATGACCAGAATTCTGTAGTACAGTGATGAAAAGGGAATGGAGCATTGTGAGTACAGGGGTCATGGAGCATTGTGATGACAATTGTTCTAGAACATTGTGAAGACAGGGATCATGGAGCATAGTGATGAATGGGGCCATGGAGCATTGTGATGACAGGCGTCATGGGACAATGTGTTGACAGTGGTCATGCAGCATTGTTAGAAAGGGAATATGGAGCAATTTGATTTCAGTGGCCATGATAAATTGTGAATACATAGGCCATGGAGTATTCAGATGAATGTGGTCAAGGATCATTGTGACGACAAGTGTCCTGGAATATTGTGATGACACGGTTCATGGAGCATTGCGATGACAAGGGCCATGGAGAAATGTGAAGACAGGTGTCATGGGGCATTGTGAAGACAGTGGTCATCTATAATTATGAAGAAAGATATCATGGCACACTGGGATGACAGGGGCCATGGAGCATTGTGATGACAGGCTTATGGGACATTGTGTTGATAGTGTTCATGGAGCATTGTTAGAAAGGGAACATGGAGCAATTTAATTTCAGGGGTCATGAAAAATTGTGAATACATAGGCCATGGAGTATTCAGATGAATGTGGTCATGTATCATTGTGATGACAAGTGTCGTGGAGCATTGTGATGACAGGGGTCATAGAGCATTGTGATGACACGGTTATGGAATATTGTGATGACCAGAATTCTGTAGCACTGTGATGAAAAGGGAATGGAGCATTGTGATTACAGGGGTCATGGAGTATTGTGATGACAATTGTTCTAGAACATTGTGAAGACAGGGATCATGGAGCACAGTGATGAATGGGGCCATGGAGCATTGTGATGACAGGCGTCATGGGACAATGTGTTGTCAGTGGTCATGGAGCATTGTTAGAAAGGGAACATGGAGCAATTTGATTTCAGGGGCCATGAAAAATTGTGAATACATCGGCCATGGAGTATTCAGATGAATGTGGTCAAGGATCATTGTGACAAAAAGTGTCCTGGAATATTGTGATGACACGGTTCATGGAGCATTGCGATGAAAAGGGCCATGGCGAAATGTGATGAGAGTGGTCCTCTAGAATTGTGAAGAAAGATATCATGGAGCCCTGGGATGACAGGGGCCATGGAGCATTGTGATGACAGGGGTCATGGGGCATTGTGATGACACGGCCATGGAACATTATGATGACAAGTATTCTGGAGCATTGTGATAAAAAGGGCATGGACCATTGTGATTAGAGGGGTCAAGGAGCATTCTGATGACAACGGCATGGAGCATTGTGATGACCAGGGTCATCGAGCATTGTGATGACAGTGGTCATGAAGCATTGTGATGAATGTCGTCATGGATCATTGTGATGACAAGTGTCGTGGAACATTGTGATGACAGGGGTCATAGAGCACTGTGATGACACGGTTATGGAGTATTGTGATGACCAGAATTCTGTAGCACTGTGATGAAAAGGGAATGGAGCATTGTGATTACAGTGGTCATGGAGCATTGTGATGACAATTGTTCTAGAACATTGTGAAGACAGGGATCATGGAGCATAGTGATGAAAGGGGCCATGGAGCATTGTGATGACAGGCGTCATGGGACAATGTGTTGAAAGTGGTCATGGAGCATTGTTAGAAAGGGAACATGGAGCAATTTGAATTCAGGGGCCATGAAAAATTGTGAATACATAGGCCATGGAGTATTCAGATGAATGTGGTCAAGGATCATTGTGACGACAAGTGTCCTGGAATATTGTGATGACACGGTTCATGGAGCATTGCGATGACAAGGGCTATGGCGAAATGTGAAGACAGGTGTCATGGGGCATTGTGATGACAGGGGGCATGGGGCATTGTGATGACACGGCCATGGAACATTATGATGACAAGAATTCTGGAGCATTGTGATAAAAAGGGCATGGACGTTTGTGATTAGAGGGGTCAAGGAGCATTCTGATGACAATGGCATGGAGCATTGTGATGACCAGGGTCATCGATTATTGTGATGACAGTGGTCATGAAGCATTGTGATGAATGTGCTCATGGATCATTGTGATGACAAGTGTCGTGGAGCATTGTGATGACAGGTGTCATGGGACAATGTGTTGACAATGGTCAAGGAGCATTGTTAGAAATGGAACATGGAGCAATTTAATTTCAGGGGCCATGAAAAATTGTGAATACATAGGCCAAAGGGTATTCAGATGAATGTGGTCAAGGATCATTGTGACGAAAAGTGTACTGGAATATTGTGATGACACGGTTCATGGAGCATTGCGATGACAAGGGCCATGGCGAAATGTGAAGACAGGTGTCATGGGGCATTGTGATGACAGTGGTCATCTAGAATTGTGAAGAAAGATATCATGGAGCACTGAGATGACAGGGGCCATGGAGCATTGTGATGACAGGGGTCATGGGGCATTGTGATGACACGGCCATGGAACATTATGATGACAAGAATTCTGGAGCATTGTGATAAAAAGGGCATGGACCATAGTGATTAGAGGGGCCAAGGAGCATTCTGATGGCAACGGCATGGAGCATTGTGATGACAAGGCTCATCGAGCATTGTGATGACAGTGGTCATGAAGCATTGTGATGAATGGGGTCATGGATCATTGTGATGAAAAGTGTCGTGGAGCATTGTAATGACAGGTGTCATAGAGCATTGTGATGACACGGTTATGGAATATTGTGAAGACCAGAATTCTGTAGCACTGTGATGAAAAGGGAATGGAGCATTGTGATTACAGGGGTCATGGAGCATTGTGAAGACAATTTTTCTAGAACATTGTGAAGACAGGGATCAGGGGGCATAGTGATGAAAGGGGCCATGGAGCATTGTGATGACAGGCGTCATGGGACATTGTGTTGACAGTTGTCATGGAGCATTGTTAGAAAGGGAACATGGAGCAATTTGATTTCAGGGGCCATGAAAAATTGTGAATACATAGGCCATGGAATATTCAGATGAATGTGGTCAAGGATCATTGTGACGAAAAGTGTCCTGGAATATTGTGATAACACGGTTCATGGAGCATTGCGATGACAAGGGCCATGGCGAAATGTGAAGACAGGTGTCATGGGGCATTGTGAAGACAGTGGTCATCTAGAATTGTGAAGAAAGATATCATGGAGCACTGGGATGACTGGGGCCATGGAGCATTGTGATGACAGGGGTCATGGGGCATTGTGATGACACGGCCATGGAACATTATGATGGCAAGAATTCTGGAGCATTGTGATAAAAAGGGCATGGACCATTGTGATTAGAGGGGTCAAGGAGCATTCTGATGACAACGTCATGGAGCATTGTGATGACAAGTGTCATCGAGCATTGTGATGACAGTGGTCATGAAGCATTGTGATGAATGGGGTCATGGATCATTGTGATGACAAGTGTCGTGGAGCATTGTGATGACAGGGGACATAGAGCATTGTGATGACAGGGTTATGGAATATTGTGAAGACCAGAAATCTGTAGCACAGTGATGAAAATGGAATGGAGCATTGTGATTACAGGGGTCATGGAGAAATGTGATGAAAATTGTTCTAGAAAATTGTGAAGACAGGGATCATGGAGCATAGTGATGAAAGGGGCCATGGAGCATTGTGATGACAGGCGTCATGGGACAATGTGTTGACAGTGGTCATTGAGCATTGTTAGAAAGGGAACATGGAGCAATTTGATTTCAGGGGCCATGAAAAATTGTGAATACATAGGCCATGGATTATTCAGATGAATGTGGTCAAGGATCATTGTGACAAAAAGTGTCCTGGAATATTGTGATGACACGGTTCATGGAGCATTGCGATGACAAGGGCCATGGCGAAATGTGAAGACAGGTGTCATGGAGCATTGTGATGACAGTGGTCATCTAGAATTGTGAAGAAAGGTATCATGGAGCACTGGGATGACAGGGGCCATGGAGCATTGTGATGACAGGGGTCATGGGGCATTGTGATGACACGGCCATGGAACATTATGATGACAAGAATTCTGGAGCATTGTGATAAAAAGGGCATGGACCATTGTGATTAGAGGGGCCAAGGATCATTCTGATGACAACGGCATGGAGCATTGTGATGAAAAGGGTCATCGAGCATTGTGATGACAGTGGTCATGAAGCATTGTGATGAATGTGGTCATGGATCATTGTGATGACAAGTGTCGTGGAGCATTGTGATGACAGGGGTCATAGAGCATTGTGATGACACGTTTATGGAGTATTGTGATGACCAGAATTCTGTAGCACTGTGATGAAAAGGGAATGGAGCATTGTGATCACAGGGGTCATGGAGCATTTTGATGAATGTGGTCATGGATCATTGTGATGAAAAGTGTAGTGGAGCATTGTGATGACAGGTGTCATAGAGCATTGTGATGACACGGTTATGGAATATTGTGAAGACCAGAATTCTGTAGCACTGTGATGAAAAAGGAATGGAGAATTGTGATTACAGGGGCCATGGAGCATTGTGATGACAGGTGTCATGGGACAATGTGTTGACAATGGTCAAGGAGCATTGTTAGAAAGGGAACATGGAGCAATTTCATTTCAGGGGCCATGAAAAATTGTGAATACATAGGCCAAAGAGTATTCAGATGAATGTGGTCAAGGACCATTGTGACAAAAAGTGTCCTGGAATATTGTGATGACACGGTTCATGGAGCATTGCGATGACAAGGGCCATGGCGAAATGTGAAGACAGGTGTCATGGGGCATTGTGATGAGAGTGGTCATCTAGAATTGTGAAGAAAGATATCATGGAGCACTGGGATGAAAGGGGCCATGGAGCATTGTGATGACAGGGGTCATGGGGCATTGTGATGACACGGCCATGGAACATTATGATGACAAGAATTCTGGAGTATTGTGATAAAAAGGTCATGGACCATTGTGATTAGAGTGGTCAAGGAGCATTCTGATGACAACGTCATGGAGCATTGTGATGACAAGGGTCATTGAGCATTGTGATGACAGTGGTCATGAAGCATTGTGATGAATGTGGTCATGGATCATTGTGATGACAAGTGTCGTGGAGCATTGTGATGACAGGGGTCATAGAGCATTGTGATGACACGGTTATGGAATATTGTGAAGCCCAGAATTCTGTAGCACTGTGATGAAAAGGGAATGGAGCATTGTGATTACAGGGGTCATGGAGCATTGTGAAGACAATTGTTCTAGAACATTGTGAAGACAGGGATCAGGGGGCATAGTGATGAAAGGGGCCATGGAGCATTGTGATGACAGGCGTCATGGGACAATGTGTTGACAGTGGTCATGGAGCATTGTTAGAAAGGGAACATGGAGCAATTTGATTTCAGGGGCCATGAAAAATTGTGAATACATAGGCCATGGAGTATTCAGATGAATGTGGTCAAGGATCATTGTGACAAAAAGTGTCCTAGAATATTGTGATGACACAGTTCATGGAGCATTGCGATGACAAGGGCCATGGCGAAATGTGAAGACAGGTGTCATGGGGCATTGTGAAGACAGTGGTCATCTAGAATTGTGAAGAAAGATATCATGGAGCACTGGGATGACAGGGGCCATGGAGCATTGTGATGACAGGGGTCATGGGGCATGGTGATGACACGGCCATGGAACATTATGATGGCAAGTATTCTGGAGCATTGTGATAAAAAGGGCATGGACCATTGTGATTAGAGGGGTCAAGGAGCATTCTGATGACAACGTCATGGAGCATTGTGATGACAAGGGTCATCGAGCATTGTGATGACAGTGGTCATGAAGCATTGTGATGAATGGGGTCATGGATCTTTGTGATGACAAGTGTCGTGGAGCATTGTGATGACAGGGGTCATAGAGCATTGTGATGACACGGTTATGGAATATTGTGAAGACCAGTAATCTGTAGCACAGTGATGAAAATGGAATGGAGCATTGTGATTACAGGGGTCATGGAGAAATGTGATGACAATTGTTCTAGAAAATTGTGAAGACAGGGATCATGGAGCATAGTGATGAAAGGGGCCATGGAGCATTGTGATGACAGGCGTCATGGGACATTGTGTTGACAGTGGTCATGGAGAATTGTTAGAAAGGGAACATGGAGCAATTTGATTTCAGGGGCCATGAAAAATTGTGAATACATAGGCCATGGAGTATTCAGATGAATGTGGTCAAGGATCATTGTGACGAAAAGTGTCCTGGAATATTGTGATGACACGGTTCACGGAGCATTGCGATGACAAGGGCCATGGCGAAATGTGAAGACAGGTGTCATGGGGCATTGTGATGACAGTGGTCATCTAGAATTGTGAAGAAAGGTATCATGGAGCACTGGGATGACAGGGGCCATGGAGCATTGTGATGAAAGGGGTCATGGGGCATTGTGATGACACGGCCATGGAACATTATGATGACAAGAATTCTGGAGCATTGTGATGAAAAGGGCATGGACCATTGTGATTAGAGGGGCCAAGGAGCATTCTGATGACAACGGCATGGAGCATTGTGATGACAAGGGTCATCGAGCATTGTGATGACAGTGGTCATGAAGCATTGTGATGAATGGGGTCATGGATCATTGTGATGACAAGTGTCGTGGAGCATTGTGATCTCAGGGGTCATAGAGCATTGTGATGACACGGTTATGGAATATTGTGAAGACCAGAAATCTGTAGCACAGTGACGAAAATGGAATGGAGCATTGTGATTACAGGGGTCATGGAGCATTGTGATGACACGGTTATGGAATTTTGTGATGACCAGAATTCTGTAGCACTGTGATGAAAAGGGAATGCAGCATTGTGATTACAGGGGTCATGGAGCATTGTGATGACAATTGTTTAGATCATTGTGAAGACAGGGATCATGGAGCATAGTGATGAAAGGGGCAGTGGAGCATTGTGTTGACAGGCGTCATAGGACATTGTGTTGACAGTGGTAATGGAGCATTTTTAGAAAGAGAACATGGAGCAATTTGATTTCAGGGGCCATGAAAAAATGTGAATACATAGGCCATGGAGTATTCAGATGAATGTGGTCAAGGATCATTGTGACGACAAGTGTCCTGGAATATTGTGATGACACGGTTCATGGAGCATTGCGATGACAAGGGCCATGGCGAAATGTGAAGACAGGTGTCATGGGGCATTGTGATGACAGTGGTCATCTAGAATTGTGAAGAAAGATATCATGGAGCACTGGGATGACAGGGGCCATGGAGCATTGTGATGACAGGGGTCATGGGGCATTGTGATGACACGGCCATGGAACATTATGATGACAAGAATTCTGCAGCATTGTGATAAAAAGGGCATGGACCATTGTGATTAGAGGGGCCAAGGAGCATTCTGATGACAACGGCATGGAGCATTGTGATGACAAGGCTCATCGAGCATTGTGATGACAGTGGTCATGAAGCATTGTGATGAATGGGGTCATGGATCATTGTGATGAAAAGTGTCGTGGAGCATTGTGATGACAGGTGTCATAGAGCATTGTGATGACACGGTTATGGAATATTGTGAAGACCAGAATTCTGTAGCACTGTGATGAAAAGGGGATGGAGCATTGTGATTACAGGGGTCATGGAGCATTGTGAAGACAATTGTTCTAGAATATTGTGAAGACAGGGATCAGGGGGCATAGTGATGAAAGGGGCCATGGAGCATTGTGATGACAGGCGTCATGGGACATTGTGTTGACAGTTGTCATGGAGCATTGTTAGAAAGGGAACATGGAGCAATTTGATTTCAGGGGCCATGAAAAATTGTGAATACATAGGCCATGGAATATTCAGATGAATGTGGTCAAGGATCATTGTGACGAAAAGTGTCCTGGAATATTGTGATAACACGGTTCATGGAGCATTGCGATGAAAAGGGCCATGGCAAAATGTGAAGACAGGTGTCATGGGGCATTGTGAAGACAGTGGTCATCTAGAATTGTGAAGAAAGATATCATGGAGCACTGGGATGACAGGGGCCATGGAGCATTGTGATGACAGGGGTCATGGGGCATTGTGATGACACGGCCATGGAACATTATGATGGCAAGAATTCTGGAGCATTGTGATAAAAAGTCATGGACCATTGTGATTAGATGGGCCAAGGAGCATTCTGATGACAACGGCATGGAGCATTGTGACGACACTTGTTCTAGAACATTGTGAAGACAGGGGTCATAGAGCATTGTGAGGACACGGTTATGGAATATTGTGATGACCAGAATTCTGTAGCACAGTGATGAAAAGGGAATGGAGCATTGTGAGTACAGGGGTCATGGAGCATTGTGATGACAATTGTTCTAGAACATTGTGAAGACAGGGATCATGGAGCATAGTGATGAATGGGGCCATGGAGCATTGTGATGACAGGCGTCATGGGACAATGTGTTGACAGTGGTCATGGAGCATTGTTAGAAAGGGAATATGGAGCAATTTGATTTCAGGGGCCATGATAAATTGTGAATACATAGGCCATGGAGTATTCAGATGAATGTGGTCAAGGATCATTGTGACGACAAGTGTCCTGGAATATTGTGATGACACGGTTCATGGAGCATTGCGATGACAAGGGCCATGGAGAAATGTGAAGACAGGTGTCATGGGGCTTTGTGATGACAGTGGTCATCTAGAATTGTGAAGATAGATACAATGGAGCACTGGGATGACAGGGGCCATGGAGCATTGTGATGATAGGGGTCATGGGGCATTGTGATGACACGTCCATATAACATTATGATGGCAAGTATTCTGGAGCATTGTGATAAAAAGGGCATGGACCATTGTGATTAGAGGGGCCAAGGAGCATTCTGATGACAACGGCATGGAGCATTGTGATGACAAGGGTCATCGAGCATTGTGATGACAGTGGTCATGAAGCATTGTGATGAATGTGGTTATGGATCATTGTGATGACAAGTGTCGTGGATCATTGTGATGACAGGGGTCATAGAGCATTGTGATGACACGGTTATGGAATATTGTGATGACCAGAATTCTGTAGCACTGTGATGAAAAGGGAATGGAGCATTGTGATTACAGGGGTCATGGAGCATTGTGATGAAAATTGTTTAGAACATTGTGAAGACAGGGATCATGGAGCATAGTGATGAAAGGGGCCATGGAGCATTGTGATGACAGGCTTATGGGACATTGTGTTGATAGTGGTCATGGAGCATTGTTAGAAAGGGAATATGGAGCAATTTAATTTCAGGGGTCATGAAAAATTGTGAATACATAGGCCATGGAGTATTCAGATGAATGTGGTCATGTATCATTGTGATGACAAGTGTCGTGGAGCATTGTGATGACAGGGGTCATAGAGCATTGTGATGACACGGTTATGGAATATTGTGATGACCAGAATTCTGTAGCACTGTGATGAAAAGGGAATGGAGCATTGTGATTACAGGGGTCATGGAGTATTGTGATGACAATTGTTCTAGAACATTGTGAAGACAGGGATCATGGAGCACAGTGATGAATGGGGCCATGGAGCATTGTGATGACAGGCGTCATGGGACAATGTGTTGTCAGTGGTCATGGAGCATTGTTAGAAAGGGAACATGGAGCAATTTGATTTCAGGGGCCATGAAAAATTGTGAATACATAGGCCATGGAGTATTCAGATGAATGTGGTCAAGGATCATTGTGACGAAAAGTGTCCTGGAATATTGTGATGACACGGTTCACGGAGCATTGCGATGACAAGGGCCATGGCGAAATGTGATGAGAGTGGTCCTCTAGAATTGTGAAGAAAGATATCATGGAGCCCTGGGATGACAGGGGCCATGGAGCATTGTGATGACAGGGGTCATGGGGCATTGTGATGACACGGCCATGGAACATTATGATGACAAGTATTCTGGAGCATTGTGATAAAAAGGGCATGGACCATTGTGATTAGAGGGGTCAAGGAGCATTCTGATGACAACGGCATGGAGCATTGTGATGACCAGTGTCATCGAGCATTGTGATGACAGTGGTCATGAAGCATTGTGATGAATGTCGTCATGGATCATTGTGATGACAAGTGTCGTGGAGCATTGTGATGACAGGGGTCATAGAGCATTGTGATGACACGGTTATGGAGTATTGTGATGACCAGAATTCTGTAGCACTGTGAGGAAAAGGGAATGGAGCATTGTGATTACAGTGGTCATGGAGCATTGTGATGACAATTGTTCTAGAACATTGTGAAGACATGGATCATGGAGCATAGTGATGAAAGGGGCCATGGAGCATTGTGATGACAGGCGTCATGGGACAATGTGTTGAAAGTGGTCATGGAGCATTGTTAGAAAGGGAACATGGAGCAATTTGAATTCAGGGGCCATGAAAAATTGTGAATACATAGGCCATGGAGTATTCAGATGAATGTGGTCAAGGATCATTGTGACGACAAGTGTCCTGGAATATTGTGATGACACGGTTCATGGAGCATTGCGATGACAAGGGCCATGGCGAAATGTGAAGACAGGTGTCATGGGGCATTGTGATGACAGGTGTCATGGGGCATTTTGATGACACGGCCATGGAACATTATGATGACAAGAATTCTGGAGCATTGTGATAAAAAGGGCATGGACGTTTGTGATTAGAGGGGTCAAGGAGCATTCTGATGACAATGGCATGGAGCATTGTGATGACCAGGGTCATCGAATATTGTGATGACAGTGGTCATGAAGCATTGTGATGAATGTGGTCATGGATCATTGTGATGACAAGTGTCGTGGAGCATTGTGATGACAGGTGTCATGGGACAATGTGTTGACAATGGTCAAGGAGCATTGTTAGAAAGGGAACATGGAGCAATTTGATTTCAGGGGCCATGAAAAATTGTGAATACATAGGCCATGGATTATTCAGATGAATGTGGTCAAGGATCATTGTGACAAAAAGTGTCCTGGAATATTGTGATGACACGGTTCATGGAGCATTGCGATGACAAGGGCCATGGCGAAATGTGAAGACAGGTGTCATGGAGCATTGTGATGACAGTGGTCATCTAGAATTGTGAAGAAAGGTATCATGGAGCACTGGGATGACAGGGGCCATGGAGCATTGTGATGACAGGGGTCATGGGGCATTGTGATGACACGGCCATGGAACCTTATGATGAGAAGAATTCTGGAGCATTGTGATAAAAAGGGCATGGACCATTGTGATTAGAGGGGCCAAGGAGCATTCTGATGACAACGGCATGGAGCATTGTGATGAAAAGGGTCATCGAGCATTGTGATGACAGTGGTCATGAAGCATTGTGATGAATGTGGTCATGGATCATTGTGATGACAAGTGTCGTGGAGCATTGTGATGACAGGGGTCATAGAGCATTGTGATGACACGTTTATGGAGTATTGTGATGACCAGAATTCTGTAGCACTGTGATGAAAAGGGAATGGAGCATTGTGATTACAGGGGTCATGGAGCATTTTGATGAATGTGGTCATGGATCATTGTGATGAAAAGTGTAGTGGAGCATTGTGATGACAGGTGTCATAGAGCATTGTGATGACACGGTTATGGAATATTGTGAAGACCAGAATTCTGTAGCACTGTGATGAAAAAGGAATGGAGAATTGTGATTACAGGGGCCATGGAGCATTGTGATGACAGGTGTCATGGGACAATGTGTTGACAATGGTCAAGGAGCATTGTTAGAAAGGGAACATGGAGCAATTTCATTTCAGGGGCCATGAAAAATTGTGAATACATAGGCCAAAGAGTATTCAGATGAATGTGGTCAAGGACCATTGTGACAAAAAGTGTCCTGGAATATTGTGATGACACGGTTCATGGAGCATTGCGATGACAAGGGCCATGGCGAAATGTGAAGACAGGTGTCATGGGGCATTGTGATGAGAGTGGTCATCTAGAATTGTGAAGAAAGATATCATGGAGCACTGGGATGAAAGGGGCCATGGAGCATTGTGATGACAGGGGTCATGGGGCATTGTGATGACACGGCCATGGAACATTATGATGACAAGAATTCTGGAGTATTGTGATAAAAAGGTCATGGACCATTGTGAATAGAGTGGTCAAGGAGCATTCTGATGACAACGTCATGGAGCATTGTGATGACAAGGGTCATTGAGCATTGTGATGACAGTGGTCATGAAGCATTGTGATGAATGTGGTCATGGATCATTGTGATGACAAGTGTCGTGGAGCATTGTGATGACAGGGGTCATAGAGCATTGTGATGACACGGTTATGGAATATTGTGAAGCCCAGAATTCTGTAGCACTGTGATGAAAAGGGAATGGAGCATTGTGATTACAGGGGTCATGGAGCATTGTGAAGACAATTGTTCTAGAACATTGTGAAGACAGGGATCAGGGGGCATAGTGATGAAAGGGGCCATGGAGCATTGTGATGACAGGCGTCATGGGACAATGTGTTGACAGTGGTCATGGAGCATTGTTAGAAAGGGAACATGGAGCAATTTGATTTCAGGGGCCATGAAAAATTGTGAATACATAGGCCATGGAGTATTCAGATGAATGTGGTCAAGGATCATTGTGACAAAAAGTGTCCTAGAATATTGTGATGACACAGTTCATGGAGCATTGCGATGACAAGGGCCATGGCGAAATGTGAAGACAGGTGTCATGGGGCATTGTGAAGACAGTGGTCATCTAGAATTGTGAAGAAAGATATCATGGAGCACTGGGATGACAGGGGCCATGGAGCATTGTGATGACAGGGGTCATGGGGCATGGTGATGACACGGCCATGGAACATTATGATGGCAAGAATTCTGGAGCATTGTGATAAAAAGGGCATGGACCATTGTGATTAGAGGGGTCAAGGAGCATTCTGATGACAACGTCATGGAGCATTGTGATGACAAGGGTCATCGAGCATTGTGATGACAGTGGTCATGAAGCATTGTGATGAATGGGGTCATGGATCTTTGTGATGACAAGTGTCGTGGAGCATTGTGATGACAGGGGTCATAGAGCATTGTGATGACACGGTTATGGAATATTGTGAAGACCAGTAATCTGTAGCACAGTGATGAAAATGGAATGGAGCATTGTGATTACAGGGGTCATGGAGAAATGTGATGACAATTGTTCTAGAAAATTGTGAAGACAGGGATCATGGAGCATAGTGATGAAAGGGGCCATGGAGCATTGTGATGACAGGCGTCATGGGACATTGTGTTGACAGTGGTCATGGAGAATTGTTAGAAAGGGAACATGGAGCAATTTGATTTCAGGGGCCATGAAAAATTGTGAATACATAGGCCATGGAGTATTCAGATGAATGTGGTCAAGGATCATTGTGACGAAAAGTGTCCTGGAATATTGTGATGACACGGTTCACGGAGCATTGCGATGACAAGGGCCATGGCGAAATGTGAAGACAGGTGTCATGGGGCATTGTGATGACAGTGGTCATCTAGAATTGTGAAGAAAGGTATCATGGAGCACTGGGATGACAGGGGCCATGGAGCATTGTGATGACAGGGGTCATGGGGCATTGTGATGACACGGCCATGGAACATTATGATGAGAAGAATTCTGGAGCATTGTGATAAAAAGGGCATGGACCATTGTGATTAGAGGGGCCAAGGAGCATTCTGATAACAACGGCATGGAGCATTGTGATGACAAGGGTCATCGAGCATTGTGATGACAGTGGTCATGAAGCATTGTGATGAATGGGGTCATGGATCATTGTGATGACAAGTGTCGTGGAGCATTGTGATCACAGGGGTCATAGAGCATTGTGATGACACGGTTATGGAATATTGTGAAGACCAGAAATCTGTAGCACAGTGACGAAAATGGAATGGAGCATTGTGATTACAGGGGTCATGGAGAATTGTGATGACAATTGTTCTACAAAATTGTGATGACAGGGATCATGGAGCATAGTGATGAAAGGGGCCATGGAGCATTGTGATGACAGGCGTCATGGGACAATGTGTTGACAGTGGTCATTGAGCATTGTTAGAAAGGGAACATGGAGCAAATTGATTTCAGGGGCCATGAAAAATTGTGAATACATAGGCCATGGATTATTCAGATGAATGTGGTCAAGGATCATTGTGACAAAAAGTGTCCTGGATTATTGTGATGACACGGTTCATGGAGCATTGCGATGACAAGGGCCATGGCGAAATGTGAAGACAGGTGTCATGGGGCATTGTGATGACAGTGGTCATCTAGAATTGTGAAGAAAGATATCATGGAGCACTGGGATGACAGGTGCCATGGAGCATTGTGATGACAGGGGTCATGGGGCATTGTGATGACACGGCCATGGAACATTATGATGACAATAATTCTGGAGCATTGTGATAAAAAGGGCATGGACCATTGTGATTAGAGGGGCCAAGGAGCATTCTGATGACAACGACATGGAGCATTGTGATGACAAGGGTCATCGAGCATTGTGATGACAGTGGTCATGGAGCATTGTGATGAATGTGGTTATGCATCATTGTGATGACTAGTGTCGTGGAGCATTGTGATGACAGGGGTCATAGAGCATTGTGATGACACGGTTATGGAATTTTGTGATGACCAGAATTCTGTAGCACTGTGATGAAAAGGGAATGCAGCATTGTGATTACAGGGGTCATGGAGCATTGTGATGACAATTGTTTAGATCATTGTGAAGACAGGGATCATGGAGCATAGTGATGAAAGGGGCAGTGGAGCATTGTGTTGACAGGCGTCATAGGACATTGTGTTGACAGTGGTAATGGAGCATTGTTAGAAAGAGAACATGGAGCAATTTGATTTCAGGGGCCATGAAAAAATGTGAATACATAGGCCATGGAGTATTCAGATGAATGTGGTCAAGGATCATTGTGACGACAAGTGTCCTGGAATATTGTGATGACACGGTTCATGGAGCATTGCGATGACAAGGGCCATGGCGAAATGTGAAGACAGGTGTCATGGGGCATTGTGATGACAGTGGTCATCTAGAATTGTGAAGAAAGATATCATGGAGCACTGAGATGACAGGGGCCATGGAGCATTGTGATGACAGGGGTCATGGGGCATTGTGATGACACGGCCATGGAACATTATGATGACAAGAATTCTGCAGCATTGTGATAAAAAGGGCATGGACCATTGTGATTAGAGGGGCCAAGGAGCATTCTGATGACAACGGCATGGAGCATTGTGATGACAAGGCTCATCGAGCATTGTGATGACAGTGGTCATGAAGCATTGTGATGAATGGGGTCATGGATCATTGTGATGAAAAGTGTCGTGGAGCATTGTGATGACAGGTGTCATAGAGCATTGTGATGACACGGTTATGGAATATTGTGAAGACCAGAATTCTGTAGCACTGTGATGAAAAGGGATAGGAGCATTGTGAGTACAGGGGTCATGGAGCATTGTGATGACAATTGTTCTAGAACATTGTGAAGACAGGGATCATGGAGCATAGTGATGAAAGGGGACATGGAGCATTGTGATGACAGGCGTCATGGGACAATGTGTTGACAGTTGTCATGGAGCATTTTTAGAAAGGGAACATGGAGCAATTTGATTTCAGGGGCCATGAAAAATTGTGAATACATAGGCCATGGAGTATTCAGATGAATGTGGTCAAGGATCATTGTGACGACAAGTGTCCTGGAATATTGTGATGACACGGTTCATGGAGCATTGCGATGACAAGGGCCATGGCGAAATGTGAAGACAGGTGTCATGGGGCATTGTGATGACAGTGGTCATCTAGAATTGTGAAGAAAGATATCATGGAGCACTGCGATGACAGGGGCCATGGAGCATTGTGATGACAGGCGTCATGGGGCATTGTGATGACACGGCCATGGAACATTATGATGACAAGAATTCTGGAACATTGTGATAAAAAGGGCATGGACCATTGTGATTAGAGGGGCCAAGGAGCATTCTGATGACAACGGCATGGAGCATTGTGATGACCAGGGACATCGAGCATTGTGATGACAGTGGTCATGAAGCATTGTGATGAATGTGGTCATGGATCATTGTGATGACAAGTGTCGTGGATCATTTTAATGACAGGGGTCATAGAGCATTTTGATGACACGGTTATGGAATATTGTGATGACCAGAATTCTGTAGCACAGTGATGAAAAGGGAATGGAGCATTGTGAGTACAGGGGTCATGGAGCATTGTGATGACAATTGTTCTAGAACATTGTGAAGACAGGGATCATGGAGCATAGTGATGAATGGGGCCATGGAGCATTGTGATGACAGGCGTCATGGGACAATGTGTTGACAGTGGTCATGGAGCATTGTTAGAAAGGGAATATGGAGCAATTTGATTTCAGGGGCCATGATAAATTGTGAATACATAGGCCATGGAGTATTCAGATGAATGTGGTCAAGGATCATTGTGACGACAAGTGTCCTGGAATATTGTGATGACACGGTTCATGGAGCATTGCGATGACAAGGGCCATGGAGAAATGTGAAGACAGGTGTCATGGGGCTTTGTGATGACAGTGGTCATCTAGAATTGTGAAGAAAGATATCATGGAGCACTGGGATGACAGGG
Source organism: Eschrichtius robustus (assembly GCF_028021215.1). Classification (NCBI taxonomy): domain Eukaryota; kingdom Metazoa; phylum Chordata; class Mammalia; order Artiodactyla; family Eschrichtiidae; genus Eschrichtius; species Eschrichtius robustus. The sequence continues at coordinate 2,237,708 of NW_027175412.1, forward strand.
GCCATGGAGCATTGTGATGACAGGGGTCATGGGGCATTGTGATGACACGGCCATGGAACATTATGATGACAATAATTCTGGAGCATTGTGATAAAAAGGGCATGGACCATTGTGATTAGAGGGGCCAAGGAGCATTCTGATGACAACGGCATGGAGCATTGTGATGACAAGGGTCATCGAGCATTGTGATGACAGTGGTCATGAAGCATTGTGATGAATGTGGTTATGGATCATTGTGATGACAAGTGTCGTGGATCATTGTGATGACAGGGGTCATAGAGCATTGTGATGACACGGTTATGGAATATTGTGATGACCAGAATTCTGTAGCACTGTGATGAAAAGGGAATGGAGCATTGTGATTACAGGGGTCATGGAGCATTGTGATGAAAATTGTTTAGAACATTGTGAAGACAGGGATCATGGAGCATAGTGATGAAAGGGGCCATGGAGCATTGTGATGACAGGCTTATGGGACATTGTGTTGATAGTGGTCATGGAGCATTGTTAGAAAGGGAATATGGAGCAATTTAATTTCAGGGGTCATGAAAAATTGTGAATACATAGGCCATGGAGTATTCAGATGAATGTGGTCATGTATCATTGTGATGACAAGTGTCGTGGAGCATTGTGATGACAGGGGTCATAGAGCATTGTGATGACACGGTTATGGAATATTGTGATGACCAGAATTCTGTAGCACTGTGATGAAAAGGGAATGGAGCATTGTGATTACAGGGGTCATGGAGTATTGTGATGACAATTGTTCTAGAACATTGTGAAGACAGGGATCATGGAGCATAGTGATGAAAGGGGCCATGGAGCATAGTGATGACAGGCGTCATGGGACAATGTGTTTTCAGTGGTCATGGAGCATTGTTAGAAAGGGAACATGGAGCAATTTGATTTCAGGGGCCATGAAAAATTGTGAATACATCGGCCATGGAGTATTCAGATGAATGTGGTCAAGGATCATTGTGACAAAAAGTGTCCTGGAATATTGTGATGACACGGTTCATGGAGCATTGCGATGAAAAGGGCCATGGCGAAATGTGATGAGAGTGGTCCTCTAGAATTGTGAAGAATGATATCATGGAGCCCTGGGATGACAGGGGCCATGGAGCATTGTGATGACAGGGGTCATGGGGCATTGTGATGACACGGCCATGGAACATTATGATGACAAGTATTCTGGAGCATTGTGATAAAAAGGGCATGGACCATTGTGATTAGAGGGGTCAAGGAGCATTCTGATGACAACGGCATGGAGCATTGTGATGACCAGGGTCATCGAGCATTGTGATGACAGTGGTCATGAAGCATTGTGATGAATGTCGTCATGGATCATTGTGATGACAAGTGTCGTGGAGCATTGTGAAGACAGGGGTCATAGAGCATTGTGATGACACGGTTATGGAGTATTGTGATGACCAGAATTCTGTAGCACTGTGATGAAAAGGGAATGGAGCATTGTGATTACAGTGGTCATGGAGCATTGTGATGACAATTGTTCTAGAACATTGTGAAGACAGGGATCATGGAGCATAGTGATGAAAGGGGCCATGGAGCATTGTGATGACAGGCGTCATGGGACAATGTGTTGAAAGTGGTCATGGAGCATTGTTAGAAAGGGAACATGGAGCAATTTGAATTCAGGGGCCATGAAAAATTGTGAATACATAGGCCATGGAGTATTCAGATGAATGTGGTCAAGGATCATTGTGACGACAAGTGTCCTGGAATATTGTGATGACACGGTTCATGGAGCATTGCGATGACAAGGGTCATGGCGAAATGTGAAGACAGGTGTCATGGGGCATTGTGATGACAGGGGTCATGGGGCATTGTGATGACACGGCCATGGAACATTATGATGACAAGAATTCTGGAGCATTGTGATAAAAAGGGCATGGACGTTTGTGATTAGAGGGGTCAAGGAGCATTCTGATGACAATGGCATGGAGCATTGTGATGACCAGGGTCATCGAATATTGTGATGACAGTGGTCATGAAGCATTGTGATGAATGTGGTCATGGATCATTGTGATGACAAGTGTCGTGGAGCATTGTGATGACAGGTGTCATGGGACAATGTGTTGACAATGGTCAAGGAGCATTGTTAGAAATGGAACATGGAGCAATTTAATTTCAGGGGCCATGAAAAATTGTGAATACATAGGCCAAAGGGTATTCAGATGAATGTGGTCAAGGATCATTGTGACGAAAAGTGTACTGGAATATTGTGATGACACGGTTCATGGAGCATTGCGATGACAAGGGCCATGGCGAAATGTGAAGACAGGTGTCATGGGGCATTGTGATGACAGTGGTCATCTAGAATTGTGAAGAAAGATATCATGGAGCACTGAGATGACAGGGGCCATGGAGCATTGTGATGACAGGGGTCATGGGTTATTGTGATGACACGGCCATGGAACATTATGATGACAAGAATTCTGGAGCATTGTGATAAAAAGGGCATGGACCATTGTGATTAGAGGGGCCAAGGAGCATTCTGATGACAACGGCATGGAGCATTGTGATGACAAGGCTTATCGAGCATTGTGATGACAGTGGTCATGAAGCATTGTGATGAATGGGGTCATGGATCATTGTGATGAAAAGTGTCGTGGAGCATTGTGATGACAGGTGTCATAGAGCATTGTGATGACACGGTTATGGAATATTGTGAAGACCAGAATTCTGTAGCACTGTGATGAAAAGGGAATGGAGCATTGTGATTACAGGGGTCATGGAGCATTGTGAAGACAATTTTTCTAGAACATTGTGAAGACAGGGATCATGGAGCATAGTTATGAAAGGGGCCATGGAGCATTGTGATGACAGGCGTCATGGGACATTGTGTTGACAGTTGTCATGGAGCATTGTTAGAAAGGGAAAATGGAGCAATTTGATTTCAGGGGCCATGAAAAATTGTGAATACATAGGCCATGGAATATTCAGATGAATGTGGTCAAGGATCATTGTGACGAAAAGTGTCCTGGAATATTGTGATAACACGGTTCATGGAGCATTGCGATGACAAGGGCCATGGCGAAATGTGAAGACAGGTGTCATGGGGCATTGTGAAGACAGTGGTCATCTAGAATTGTGAAGAAAGATATCATGGAGCACTGGGATGACAGGGGCCATGGAGCATTGTGATGACAGGGGTCATGGGGCATTGTGATGACACGGCCATGGAACATTATGATGGCAAGAATTCTGGAGCATTGTGATAAAAAGGGCATGGACCATTGTGATTAGAGGGGTCAAGGAGCATTCTGATGACAACGTCATGGAGCATTGTGATGACAAGTGTCATCGAGCATTGTGATGACAGTGGTCATGAAGCATTGTGATGAATGGGGTCATGGATCATTGTGATGACAAGTGTCGTGGAGCATTGTGATGACAGGGGTCATAGAGCATTGTGATGACAGGGTTATGGAATATTGTGAAGACCAGAAATCTGTAGCACAGTGATGAAAATGGAATGGAGCATTGTGATTACAGGGGTCATGGAGAAATGTGATGAAAATTGTTCTAGAAAATTGTGAAGACAGGGATCATGGAGCATAGTGATGAAAGGGGCCATGGAGCATTGTGATGACAGGCGTCATGGGACAATGTGTTGACAGTGGTCATTGAGCATTGTTAGAAAGGGAACATGGAGCAATTTGATTTCAGGGGCCATGAAAAATTGTGAATACATAGGCCATGGATTATTCAGATGAATGTGGTCAAGGATCATTGTGACAAAAAGTGTCCTGGAATATTGTGATGACACGGTTCATGGAGCATTGCGATGACAAGGGCCATGGCGAAATGTGAAGACAGGTGTCATGGAGCATTGTGATGACAGTGGTCATCTAGAATTGTGAAGAAAGGTATCATGGAGCACTGGGATGACAGGGGCCATGGAGCATTGTGATGACAGGGGTCATGTGGCATTGTGATGAAAAGGGTCATCGAGCATTGTGATGACAGTGGTCATGAAGCATTGTGATGAATGTGGTCATGGATCATTGTGATGACAAGTGTCGTGGAGCATTGTGATGACAGGGGTCATAGAGCATTGTGATGACACGTTTATGGAGTATTGTGATGACCAGAATTCTGTAGCACTGTGATGAAAAGGGAATGGAGCATTGTGATTACAGGGGTCATGGAGCATTTTGATGAATGTGGTCATGGATCATTGTGATGAAAAGTGTAGTGGAGCATTGTGATGACAGGTGTCATAGAGCATTGTGATGACACGGTTATGGAATATTGTGAAGACCAGAATTCTGTAGCACTGTGATGAAAAAGGAATGGAGAATTGTGATTACAGGGGTCATGGAGCATTGTGATGACAATTGTTCTAGAACATTGTGAAGACAGGGGTCATGGAGCATAGTGATGAAAGGGGCCATGGAGCATTGTGATGACAGGTGTCATGGGACAATGTGTTGACAATGGTCAAGGAGCATTGTTAGAAAGGGAACATGGAGCAATTTCATTTCAGGGGCCATGAAAAATTGTGAATACATAGGCCAAAGAGTATTCAGATGAATGTGGTCAAGGACCATTGTGACAAAAAGTGTCCTGGAATATTGTGATGACACGGTTCATGGAGCATTGCGATGACAAGGGCCATGGCGAAATGTGAAGACAGGTGTCATGGGGCATTGTGATGAGAGTGGTCATCTAGAATTGTGAAGAAAGATATCATGGAGCACTGGGATGAAAGTGGCCATGGAGCATTGTGATGACAGGGGTCATGGGGCATTGTGATGACACGGCCATGGAACATTATGATGACAAGAATTCTGGAGTATTGTGATAAAAAGGTCATGGACCATTGTGATTAGAGTGGTCAAGGAGCATTCTGATGACAACGTCATGGAGCATTGTGATGACAAGGGTCATTGAGCATTGTGATGACAGTGGTCATGAAGCATTGTGATGAATGTGGTCATGGATCATTGTGATGACAAGTGTCGTGGATCATTGTGATGACAGGGGTCATAGAGCATTGTGATGACACGGTTATGGAATATTGTGAAGCCCAGAATTCTGTAGCACTGTGATGAAAAGGGAATGGAGCATTGTGATTACAGGGGTCATGGAGCATTGTGAAGACAATTGTTCTAGAACATTGTGAAGACAGGGATCAGGGGGCATAGTGATGAAAGGGGCCATGGAGCATTGTGATGACAGGCGTCATGGGACAATGTGTTGACAGTGGTCATGGAGCATTGTTAGAAAGGGAACATGGAGCAATTTGATTTCAGGGGCCATGAAAAATTGTGAATACATAGGCCATGGAGTATTCAGATGAATGTGGTCAAGGATCATTGTGACAAAAAGTGTCCTAGAATATTGTGATGACACAGTTCATGGAGAATTGCGATGACAAGGGCCATGGTGAAATGTGAAGACAGGTGTCATGGGGCATTGTGAAGACAGTGGTCATCTAGAATTGTGAAGAAAGATATCATGGAGCACTGGGATGACAGGGGCCATGGAGCATTGTGATGACAGGGGTCATGGGGCATGGTGATGACACGGCCATGGAACATTATGATGGCAAGAATTCTGGAGCATTGTGATAAAAAGGGCATGGACCATTGTGATTAGAGGGGCCAAGGAGCATTCTGATGACAACGGCATGGAGCATTGTGATGACCAGGGACATCGAGCATTGTGATGACAGTGGTCATGAAGCATTGTGATGAATGTGGTCATGGATCATTGTGATGACAAGTGTCGTGGATCATTTTAATGACAGGGGTCATAGAGCATTTTGATGACACGGTTATGGAATATTGTGATGACCAGAATTCTGTAGCACAGTGATGAAAAGGGAATGGAGCATTGTGAGTACAGGGGTCATGGAGCATTGTGATGACAATTGTTCTAGAACATTGTGAAGACAGGGATCATGGAGCATAGTGATGAATGGGGCCATGGAGCATTGTGATGACAGGCGTCATGGGACAATGTGTTGACAGTGGTCATGGAGCATTGTTAGAAAGGGAATATGGAGCAATTTGATTTCAGGGGCCATGATAAATTGTGAATACATAGGCCATGGAGTATTCAGATGAATGTGGTCAAGGATCATTGTGACGACAAGTGTCCTGGAATATTGTGATGACACGGTTCATGGAGCATTGCGATGACAAGGGCCATGGAGAAATGTGAAGACAGGTGTCATGGGGCTTTGTGATGACAGTGGTCATCTAGAATTGTGAAGAAAGATATCATGGAGCACTGGGATGACAGGGGCCATGGAGCATTGTGATGACAGGGGTCATGGGGCATTGTGATGACACGGCCATGGAACATTATGATGACAATAATTCTGGAGCATTGTGATAAAAAGGGCATGGACCATTGTGATTAGAGGGGCCAAGGAGCATTCTGATGACAACGGCATGGAGCATTGTGATGACAAGGGTCATCGAGCATTGTGATGACAGTGGTCATGAAGCATTGTGATGAATGTGGTTATGGATCATTGTGATGACAAGTGTCGTGGATCATTGTGATGACAGGGGTCATAGAGCATTGTGATGACACGGTTATGGAATATTGTGATGACCAGAATTCTGTAGCACTGTGATGAAAAGGGAATGGAGCATTGTGATTACAGGGGTCATGGAGCATTGTGATGAAAATTGTTTAGAACATTGTGAAGACAGGGATCATGGAGCATAGTGATGAAAGGGGCCATGGAGCATTGTGATGACAGGCTTATGGGACATTGTGTTGATAGTGGTCATGGAGCATTGTTAGAAAGGGAATATGGAGCAATTTAATTTCAGGGGTCATGAAAAATTGTGAATACATAGGCCATGGAGTATTCAGATGAATGTGGTCATGTATCATTGTGATGACAAGTGTCGTGGAGCATTGTGATGACAGGGGTCATAGAGCATTGTGATGACACGGTTATGGAATATTGTGATGACCAGAATTCTGTAGCACTGTGATGAAAAGGGAATGGAGCATTGTGATTACAGGGGTCATGGAGTATTGTGATGACAATTGTTCTAGAACATTGTGAAGACAGGGATCATGGAGCATAGTGATGAAAGGGGCCATGGAGCATAGTGATGACAGGCGTCATGGGACAATGTGTTTTCAGTGGTCATGGAGCATTGTTAGAAAGGGAACATGGAGCAATTTGATTTCAGGGGCCATGAAAAATTGTGAATACATCGGCCATGGAGTATTCAGATGAATGTGGTCAAGGATCATTGTGACAAAAAGTGTCCTGGAATATTGTGATGACACGGTTCATGGAGCATTGCGATGAAAAGGGCCATGGCGAAATGTGATGAGAGTGGTCCTCTAGAATTGTGAAGAATGATATCATGGAGCCCTGGGATGACAGGGGCCATGGAGCATTGTGATGACAGGGGTCATGGGGCATTGTGATGACACGGCCATGGAACATTATGATGACAAGTATTCTGGAGCATTGTGATAAAAAGGGCATGGACCATTGTGATTAGAGGGGTCAAGGAGCATTCTGATGACAACGGCATGGAGCATTGTGATGACCAGGGTCATCGAGCATTGTGATGACAGTGGTCATGAAGCATTGTGATGAATGTCGTCATGGATCATTGTGATGACAAGTGTCGTGGAGCATTGTGAAGACAGGGGTCATAGAGCATTGTGATGACACGGTTATGGAGTATTGTGATGACCAGAATTCTGTAGCACTGTGATGAAAAGGGAATGGAGCATTGTGATTACAGTGGTCATGGAGCATTGTGATGACAATTGTTCTAGAACATTGTGAAGACAGGGATCATGGAGCATAGTGATGAAAGGGGCCATGGAGCATTGTGATGACAGGCGTCATGGGACAATGTGTTGAAAGTGGTCATGGAGCATTGTTAGAAAGGGAACATGGAGCAATTTGAATTCAGGGGCCATGAAAAATTGTGAATACATAGGCCATGGAGTATTCAGATGAATGTGGTCAAGGATCATTGTGACGACAAGTGTCCTGGAATATTGTGATGACACGGTTCATGGAGCATTGCGATGACAAGGGTCATGGCGAAATGTGAAGACAGGTGTCATGGGGCATTGTGATGACAGGGGTCATGGGGCATTGTGATGACACGGCCATGGAACATTATGATGACAAGAATTCTGGAGCATTGTGATAAAAAGGGCATGGACGTTTGTGATTAGAGGGGTCAAGGAGCATTCTGATGACAATGGCATGGAGCATTGTGATGACCAGGGTCATCGAATATTGTGATGACAGTGGTCATGAAGCATTGTGATGAATGTGGTCATGGATCATTGTGATGACAAGTGTCGTGGAGCATTGTGATGACAGGTGTCATGGGACAATGTGTTGACAATGGTCAAGGAGCATTGTTAGAAATGGAACATGGAGCAATTTAATTTCAGGGGCCATGAAAAATTGTGAATACATAGGCCAAAGGGTATTCAGATGAATGTGGTCAAGGATCATTGTGACGAAAAGTGTACTGGAATATTGTGATGACACGGTTCATGGAGCATTGCGATGACAAGGGCCATGGCGAAATGTGAAGACAGGTGTCATGGGGCATTGTGATGACAGTGGTCATCTAGAATTGTGAAGAAAGATATCATGGAGCACTGAGATGACAGGGGCCATGGAGCATTGTGATGACAGGGGTCATGGGTTATTGTGATGACACGGCCATGGAACATTATGATGACAAGAATTCTGGAGCATTGTGATAAAAAGGGCATGGACCATTGTGATTAGAGGGGCCAAGGAGCATTCTGATGACAACGGCATGGAGCATTGTGATGACAAGGCTTATCGAGCATTGTGATGACAGTGGTCATGAAGCATTGTGATGAATGGGGTCATGGATCATTGTGATGAAAAGTGTCGTGGAGCATTGTGATGACAGGTGTCATAGAGCATTGTGATGACACGGTTATGGAATATTGTGAAGACCAGAATTCTGTAGCACTGTGATGAAAAGGGAATGGAGCATTGTGATTACAGGGGTCATGGAGCATTGTGAAGACAATTTTTCTAGAACATTGTGAAGACAGGGATCATGGAGCATAGTTATGAAAGGGGCCATGGAGCATTGTGATGACAGGCGTCATGGGACATTGTGTTGACAGTTGTCATGGAGCATTGTTAGAAAGGGAAAATGGAGCAATTTGATTTCAGGGGCCATGAAAAATTGTGAATACATAGGCCATGGAATATTCAGATGAATGTGGTCAAGGATCATTGTGACGAAAAGTGTCCTGGAATATTGTGATAACACGGTTCATGGAGCATTGCGATGACAAGGGCCATGGCGAAATGTGAAGACAGGTGTCATGGGGCATTGTGAAGACAGTGGTCATCTAGAATTGTGAAGAAAGATATCATGGAGCACTGGGATGACAGGGGCCATGGAGCATTGTGATGACAGGGGTCATGGGGCATTGTGATGACACGGCCATGGAACATTATGATGGCAAGAATTCTGGAGCATTGTGATAAAAAGGGCATGGACCATTGTGATTAGAGGGGTCAAGGAGCATTCTGATGACAACGTCATGGAGCATTGTGATGACAAGTGTCATCGAGCATTGTGATGACAGTGGTCATGAAGCATTGTGATGAATGGGGTCATGGATCATTGTGATGACAAGTGTCGTGGAGCATTGTGATGACAGGGGTCATAGAGCATTGTGATGACAGGGTTATGGAATATTGTGAAGACCAGAAATCTGTAGCACAGTGATGAAAATGGAATGGAGCATTGTGATTACAGGGGTCATGGAGAAATGTGATGAAAATTGTTCTAGAAAATTGTGAAGACAGGGATCATGGAGCATAGTGATGAAAGGGGCCATGGAGCATTGTGATGACAGGCGTCATGGGACAATGTGTTGACAGTGGTCATTGAGCATTGTTAGAAAGGGAACATGGAGCAATTTGATTTCAGGGGCCATGAAAAATTGTGAATACATAGGCCATGGATTATTCAGATGAATGTGGTCAAGGATCATTGTGACAAAAAGTGTCCTGGAATATTGTGATGACACGGTTCATGGAGCATTGCGATGACAAGGGCCATGGCGAAATGTGAAGACAGGTGTCATGGAGCATTGTGATGACAGTGGTCATCTAGAATTGTGAAGAAAGGTATCATGGAGCACTGGGATGACAGGGGCCATGGAGCATTGTGATGACAGGGGTCATGTGGCATTGTGATGAAAAGGGTCATCGAGCATTGTGATGACAGTGGTCATGAAGCATTGTGATGAATGTGGTCATGGATCATTGTGATGACAAGTGTCGTGGAGCATTGTGATGACAGGGGTCATAGAGCATTGTGATGACACGTTTATGGAGTATTGTGATGACCAGAATTCTGTAGCACTGTGATGAAAAGGGAATGGAGCATTGTGATTACAGGGGTCATGGAGCATTTTGATGAATGTGGTCATGGATCATTGTGATGAAAAGTGTAGTGGAGCATTGTGATGACAGGTGTCATAGAGCATTGTGATGACACGGTTATGGAATATTGTGAAGACCAGAATTCTGTAGCACTGTGATGAAAAAGGAATGGAGAATTGTGATTACAGGGGTCATGGAGCATTGTGATGACAATTGTTCTAGAACATTGTGAAGACAGGGGTCATGGAGCATAGTGATGAAAGGGGCCATGGAGCATTGTGATGACAGGTGTCATGGGACAATGTGTTGACAATGGTCAAGGAGCATTGTTAGAAAGGGAACATGGAGCAATTTCATTTCAGGGGCCATGAAAAATTGTGAATACATAGGCCAAAGAGTATTCAGATGAATGTGGTCAAGGACCATTGTGACAAAAAGTGTCCTGGAATATTGTGATGACACGGTTCATGGAGCATTGCGATGACAAGGGCCATGGCGAAATGTGAAGACAGGTGTCATGGGGCATTGTGATGAGAGTGGTCATCTAGAATTGTGAAGAAAGATATCATGGAGCACTGGGATGAAAGTGGCCATGGAGCATTGTGATGACAGGGGTCATGGGGCATTGTGATGACACGGCCATGGAACATTATGATGACAAGAATTCTGGAGTATTGTGATAAAAAGGTCATGGACCATTGTGATTAGAGTGGTCAAGGAGCATTCTGATGACAACGTCATGGAGCATTGTGATGACAAGGGTCATTGAGCATTGTGATGACAGTGGTCATGAAGCATTGTGATGAATGTGGTCATGGATCATTGTGATGACAAGTGTCGTGGATCATTGTGATGACAGGGGTCATAGAGCATTGTGATGACACGGTTATGGAATATTGTGAAGCCCAGAATTCTGTAGCACTGTGATGAAAAGGGAATGGAGCATTGTGATTACAGGGGTCATGGAGCATTGTGAAGACAATTGTTCTAGAACATTGTGAAGACAGGGATCAGGGGGCATAGTGATGAAAGGGGCCATGGAGCATTGTGATGACAGGCGTCATGGGACAATGTGTTGACAGTGGTCATGGAGCATTGTTAGAAAGGGAACATGGAGCAATTTGATTTCAGGGGCCATGAAAAATTGTGAATACATAGGCCATGGAGTATTCAGATGAATGTGGTCAAGGATCATTGTGACAAAAAGTGTCCTAGAATATTGTGATGACACAGTTCATGGAGAATTGCGATGACAAGGGCCATGGTGAAATGTGAAGACAGGTGTCATGGGGCATTGTGAAGACAGTGGTCATCTAGAATTGTGAAGAAAGATATCATGGAGCACTGGGATGACAGGGGCCATGGAGCATTGTGATGACAGGGGTCATGGGGCATGGTGATGACACGGCCATGGAACATTATGATGGCAAGAATTCTGGAGCATTGTGATAAAAAGGGCATGGACCATTGTGATTAGAGGGGTCAAGGAGCATTCTGATGACAACGTCATGGAGCATTGTGATGACAATGGTCATCGAGCATTGTGATGACAGTGGTCATGAAGCATTGTGATGAATGGGGTCATGGATCTTTGTGATGACAAGTGTCGTGGAGCATTGTGATGACAGGGGTCATAGAGCATTGTGATGACACGGTTATGGAATATTGTGAAGACCAGTAATCTGTAGCACAGTGATGAAAATGGAATGGAGCATTGTGATTACAGTGGTCATTGAGAAATGTGATGACAATTGTTCTAGAAAATTGTGAAGACAGGCATCATGGAGCATAGTGATGAAAGGGGCCATGGAGCATTGTGATGACAGGCGTCATGGGACATTGTGTTGACAGTGGTCATGGAGAATTGTTAGAAAGGGAACATGGAGCAATTTGATTTCAGGGGCCATGAAAAATTGTGAATACATAGGCCATGGAGTATTCAGATGAATGTGGTCAAGGATCATTGTGACGAAAAGTGTCCTGGAATATTGTGATGACACGGTTCACGGAGCATTGCGATGACAAGGGCCATGGCGAAATGTGAAGACAGGTGTCATGGGGCATTGTGATGACAGTGGTCATCTAGAATTGTGAAGAAAGGTATCATGGAGCACTGGGATGACAGGGGCCATGGAGCATTGTGATGACAGGGGTCATGGGGCATTGTGATGACACGGCCATGGAACATTATGATGACAAGAATTCTGGAGCATTGTGATAAAAAGGGCATGGACCATTGTGATTAGAGGGGCCAAGGAGCATTCTGATGACAACGGCATGGAGCATTGTGATGACAAGGGTCATCGAGCATTGTGATGACAGTGGTCATGAAGCATTGTGATGAATGGGGTCATGGATCATTGTGATGACAAGTGTCGTGTAGCATTGTGATCACAGGGGTCATAGAGCATTGTGATGACACGGTTATGGAATATTGTGAAGACCAGAAATCTGTAGCACAGTGACGAAAATGGAATGGAGCATTGTGATTACAGGGGTCATGGAGAATTGTGATGACAATTGTTCTACAAAATTGTGATGACAGGGATCATGGAGCATAGTGATGAAAGGGGCCATGGAGCATTGTGATGACAGGCGTCATGGGACAATGTGTTGACAGTGGTCATTGAGCATTGTTAGAAAGGGAACATGGAGCAAATTGATTTCAGGGGCCATGAAAAATTGTGAATACATAGGCCATGGATTATTCAGATGAATGTGGTCTAGGATCATTGTGACAAAAAGTGTCCTGGATTATTGTGATGACACGGTTCATGGAGCATTGCGATGACAAGGGCCATGGCGAAATGTGAAGACAGGTGTCATGGGGCATTGTGATGACAGTGGTCATCTAGAATTGTGAAGAAAGATATCATGGAGCACTGGGATGACAGGTGCCATGGAGCATTGTGATGACAGGGGTCATGGGGCATTGTGATGACACGGCCATGGAACATTATGATGACAATAATTCTGGAGCATTGTGATAAAAAGGGCATGGACCATTGTGAATAGAGGGGCCAAGGAGCATTCTGATGACAACGACATGGAGCATTGTGATGACAAGGGTCATCGAGCATTGTGATGACAGTGGTCATGGAGCATTGTGATGAATGTGGTTATGCATCATTGTGATGACTAGTGTCGTGGAGCATTGTGATGACAGGGGTCATAGAGCATTGTGATGACACGGTTATGGAATTTTGTGATGACCAGAATTCTGTAGCACTGTGATGAAAAGGGAATGCAGCATTGTGATTACAGGGGTCATGGAGCATTGTGATGACAATTGTTTAGATCATTGTGAAGACAGGGATCATGGAGCATAGTGATGAAAGGGGCAGTGGAGCATTGTGTTGACAGGCGTCATGGGACATTGTGTTGACAGTGGTAATGGAGCATTGTTAGAAAGAGAACATGGAGCAATTTGATTTCAGGGGCCATGAAAAAATGTGAATACATAGGCCATGGAGTATTCAGATGAATGTGGTCAAGGATCATTGTGACGACAAGTGTCCTGGAATATTGTGATGACTCTGTTCATGGAGCATTGCGATGACAAGGGCCATGGCGAAATGTGAAGACAGGTGTCATGGGGCATTGTGATGACAGTGGTCATCTAGAATTGTGAAGAAAGATATCATGGAGCACTGAGATGACAGGGGCCATGGAGCATTGTGATGACAGGGGTCATGGGGCATTGTGATGACACGGCCATGGAACATTATGATGACAAGAATTCTGCAGCATTGTGATAAAAAGGGCATGGACCATTGTGATTAGAGGGGCCAAGGAGCATTCTGATGACAACGGCATGGAGCATTGTGATGACAAGGCTCATCGAGCATTGTGATGACAGTGGTCATGAAGCATTGTGATGAATGGGGTCATGGATCATTGTGATGAAAAGTGTCGTGGAGCATTGTGATGACAGGTGTCATAGAGCATTGTGATGACACGGTTATGGAATATTGTGAAGACCAGAATTCTGTAGCACTGTGATGAAAAGGGAATGGAGCATTGTGATTACAGGGGTCATGGAGCATTGTGAAGACAATTGTTCTAGAACATTGTGAAGACAGGGATCAGGGGGCATAGTGATGAAAGGGGCCATGGAGCATTGTGATGACAGGCGTCATGGGACATTGTGTTGACAGTTGTCATGGAGCATTGTTAGAAAGGGAATATTGAGCAATTTGATTTCAGGGGCCATGAAAAATTGTGAATACATAGGCCATGGAATATTCAGATGAATGTGGTCAAGGATCATTGTGACAAAAAGTGTCCTGGAATATTGTGATGACACGGTTCATGGAGCATTGCGATGACAAGGGCCATGGCGAAATATGAAGACAGGTGTCATGGAGCATTGTGATGACAGTTGTCATCTAGAATTGTGAAGAAAGGTATCATGGAGCACTGGGATGACAGGGGCCATGGAGCATTGTGATGACAGGGGTCATGGGGCATTGTGATGACACGGCCATGGAACATTATGATGACAAGAATTCTGGAGCATTGTGATAAAAAGGGCATGGACCATTGTGATTAGAGGGGCCAAGGAGCATTCTGATGACAACGGCATGGAGCATTGTGATGAAAAGGGTCATCGAGCATTGTGATGACAGTGGTCATGAAGCATTGTGATGAATGTGGTCATGGATCATTGTGATGACAAGTGTCGTGGAGCATTGTGATGACAGGGGTCATAGAGCATTGTGATGACACGTTTATGGAGTATTGTGATGACCAGAATTCTGTAGCACTGTGATGAAAAGGGAATGGAGCATTGTGATTACAGGGGTCATGGAGCATTTTGATGAATGTGGTCATGGATCATTGTGATGAAAAGTGTAGTGGAGCATTGTGATGACAGGGGTCATAGAGCATTGTGATGACACGGTTATGGAATATTGTGAAGACCAGAATTCTGTAGCACTGTGATGAAAAAGGAATGGAGAATTGTGATTAAAGGGGTCATGGAGCATTGTGATGACAATTGTTCTAGAACATTGTGAAGACAGGGGTCATGGAGCATAGTGATGAAAGGGGCCATGGAGCATTGTGATGACAGGTGTCATGGGACAATGTGTTGACAATGGTCAAGGAGCATTGTTAGAAAGGGAACATGGAGCAATTTCATTTCAGGGGCCATGAAAAATTGTGAATACATAGGCCAAAGAGTATTCAGATGAATGTGGTCAAGGACCATTGTGACAAAAAGTGTCCTGGAATATTGTGATGACACGGTTCATGGAGCATTGCGATGACAAGGGCCATGGCGAAATGTGAAGACAGGTGTCATGGGGCATTGTGATGAGAGTGGTCATCTAGAATTGTGAAGAAAGATATCATGGAGCACTGGGATGAAAGGGGCCATGGAGCATTGTGATGACAGGGGTCATGGGGCATTGTGATGACACGGCCATGGAACATTATGATGACAAGAATTCTGGAGCATTGTGATAAAAAGGTCATGGACCATTGTGATTAGAGTGGTCAAGGAGCATTCTGATGACAACGTCATGGAGCATTGTGATGACAAGGGTCATTGAGCATTGTGATGACAGTGGTCATGAAGCATTGTGATGAATGTGGTCATGGATCATTGTGATGACAAGTGTCGTGGAGCATTGTGATGACAGGGGTCATAGAGCATTGTGATGACACAGTTATGGAATATTGTGAAGACCAGAAATTTGTAGCACAGTGATGAAAATGGAATGGAGCATTGTGATTACAGGGGTCATGGAGCATTGTGATGAAAATTGTTCTAGAATATTGTGAAGACAAGAATCATGGAGCATAGTGATGAAAGGGGCCATGGAGCATTGTGATGACAGGCGTCATGGGACAATGTGTTGACAGTGGTCATGGAGCATTGTTAGAAAGGGAACATGGAGCAATTTGATTTCAGGGGCCATGAAAATTTGTGAATACATAGGCCATGGAGTATTCAGATGAATGTGGTCAAGGATCATTGTGACAAAAAGTGTCCTGGAATATTGTGATGACACAGTTCATGGAGCATTGCGATGACAAGGGCCATGGCGAAATGTGAAGAAAGGTGTAATGGGGCATTGTGATGACAGTGGTCATCTAGAATTGTGAAGAAAGTTATCATGGAGCACTGGGATGACAGGGGCCATGGAGCATTGTGATGACAGGGGTCATGGGGCATGGTGATGACACGGCCATGGAACATTATGATGACAATAATTCTGGAGCATTGTGATAAAAAGGGCATGGACCATTGTGATTAGAGGGGCCAAGGAGCATTCTGATGACAACGGCATGGAGCATTGTGATGACAAGCCTCATCGAGCATTGTGATGACAGTGGTCATGAAGCATTGTGATGAATGGGGTCATGGATCATTGGGATGAAAAGTGTCGTGGAGCATTGTGATGACAGGTGTCATAGAGAATTGTGATGACACGGTTATGGAATATTGTGAAGATCAGAATTCTGTAGCACTGTGATGAAAACGGAATGGAGCATTGTGATTACAGGGGTCATGGAGCATTGTGATGACACGGTTATGGAATATTGTGATGACCAGAATTCTGTAGCACTGTGATGCAAAGGGAATGGAGCATTGTGATTACAGGGGTCATGGAGCATTGTGATGACAATTGTTCTAGAACATTGTGAAGACAGGGATCATGGAGCATAGTGATGAAAGGGGCCATGGAGCATTGTGATGACAGGCGTCATGGGACAATGTGTTGACAGTGGTCATGGAGCATTGTTAGAAAGGGAACATGGAGCAATTTGATTTCAGGGGCCATGAAAAAATGTGAATACATAGGCCATGGAGTATTCAGATGAATGTGGTCAAGGATCATTGTGACGACAAGTGTCCTGGAATATTGTGATGATACGGTTCATGGAGCATTGCGATGACAAGGGCCATGGCGAAATGTGAAGACAGGTGTCATGGGGCTTTGTGATGACAGTGGTCATCTAGAATTGTGAAGAAAGATATCATGGAGCAGTGGGATGACAGGTGCCATGGAGCATTGTGATGACAGGGGTCATGGGGCATTGTGATGACACGGCCATGGAACATTATGATGACAAGAATTCTGGAGCATTGTGATAAATAGGGCATGGACCATTGTGATTAGAGGGGCCAAGGAGCATTCTGATGATAACGGCATGGAGCATTGTGATGACAAGGGTCATCGAGCATTGTGATGACAGTGGTCATGAATCATTGTGATGAATGTGGTCATGGATCATTGTGATGACAAGTGTCGTGGAGCATTGTGATGACAGGGGTCATAGAGCATTCTGATGACACGGTTATGGAATATTGTGATGACCAGAATTCTGTAGCACTGTAATGAAAAGGGAATGGAGCATTGTGATTACAGGGGTCATGGAACATTGTGATGACAATTGTTCTAGAACATTGTGATGACAGGGATCATGGAGCATAGTGATGAAAGGGGCCATGGAGCATTGTAATGACAGGCGTCATGGGACATTGTGTTGACAGTGGTCATGGAGCATTGTTAGAAATGGAACATGGAGCAATTTGATTTCAGGGGCCATGAAAAATTGTGAATACATAGGCCATGGAGTATTCAGATGAATGTGGTCAAGGATCATTGTGACGAAAAGTGTCCTGGAATATTGTGATGACACGGTTCATGGAGCATTGCGATGACAAGGGCCATAGCGAAATGTGAAGACAGGTGTCATGGGGCATTGTGATGACAGTGGTGATCTAGAATTGTGAAGAAAGATATCATGGAGCACTGGGATGACAGGGTTCATGGGGCATTGTGATGACACGGCCATGGAACATTATGATGACAAGAATTCTGGAGCATTGTGATAAAAGGGCATGGACCATTGTGATTAGAGGGGCCAAGGAGCATTCTGATGACAACGGCATGGAGCATTGTGATGACAAGGGTCATCGAGCATTGTGATGACAGTGGTCATGAAGCATTGTGATGAATGTGGTCATGCATCATTGTGATGACAAGTGTCGTGGAGCATTGTGATGACAGGGGTCATAGAGCATTGTGATGACACGGTTATGGAATATTGTGATGACCAGAATTCTGTAGCACTGTGATGAAAAGGGAATGGAGCATTGTGATTACAGGGGCCATGGAGCATTGTGATGACAATTGTTTAGAACATTGTGAAGACAGGGATCATGGAGCATAGTGATGAAAGGGGCCATGGAGCATTGTGATGACAGGCGTCATGGGACAATGTGTTGACAGTGGTCATGGAGCATTGTTAGAAAGGGAACATGGAGCAATTTGATTTCAGGTGCCATGAAAAATTGTGAATACATAGGCCATGTAGTATTCAGTTGAATGTGGTCAAGGATCATTGTGACGACAAGTGTCCTGGAATATTGTGATGACACGGTTCATGGAGCATTGCGATGACAAGGGCCATGGCGAAATGTGCAGACAGGTGTCATGGGGCATTGTGATGACAGTGGTCATCTAGAATTGTGAAGAAAGATATCATGGAGCACTGGGATGACAGGGGCCATGGAGCATTGTGATGACAGGCGTCATGGGGCATTGTGATGACACGGCCATGGAACATTATGATGACAAGAATTCTGGAGCATTGTGATAAAAAGGGCATGGACCATTGTGATTAGAGGGGCCAAGGAGCATTCTGATGACAACAGCATGGAGCATTGTGATGACCAGGGTCATCGAGCATTGTGATGACAGTGGTCATGAAGCATTGTGATGAATGTGGTCATGGATCATTGTGATGACAAGTGTCGTGGAGCATTGTGATGACAGGGGTCATAGAGCATTGTGAGGACACGTTTATGGAGTATTGTGATGACCAGAATTCTGTAGCACTGTGATGAAAAGGGAATGGAGCATTGTGAGTACAGGGGTCATGGAGCATTGTGATGACAATTGTTCTAGAACATTGTGAAGACAGGGATCATGGAGCATAGTGATGAAAGGGGACATGGAGCATTGTGATGACAGGCGTCATGGGACATTGTGTTGACAGTGGTCATGGAGAATTGTTAGTAAGGGAACATGGAGCAATTTGATTTCAGGGGACATGAAAAATTGTGAATACATAGGCCATGGAGTATTCAGATGATTGTGGTCAAGGATCATTGTGACGAAAAGTGTCCTGGAATATTGTGATGACACGGTTCATGGAGCATTGTGATGACAAGGGCCATGGCGAAATGTGAAGACAGGTGTCATGGGGCATTGTGAAGACAATTGTCATCTAGAATTGTGAAGAAAGATATCATGGAGCACTGGGATGACAGGGGCCATGGAGCATTGTGATGACAGGCGTCATGGGGCATTGTGATGACACGGCCATGGAACATTATGATGACAAGAATTCTTGAGCATTGTGATAAAAAGGGCATGGACCATTGTGATTAGAGGGGCCAAGGAGCATTCTGATGACAACAGCATGGAGCATTGTGATGACAGGGGTCATCGAGCATTGTGACGACAGGGATCATGGAGCATAGTGATGAAAGGGGCCATGGGGCATTGTGATGACAGGCGTCATGGGACATTGTGTTGACAGTGGTCATGGAGAATTGTTAGATAGGGAACATGGAGCAATTTGATTTCAGGGGCCATAAAAAATTGTGAATACATAGGCCATGGAGTATTCAGATGAATGTGGTCAAGGATCATTGTGACAAAATTTGTCCTGGAATATTGTGATGACACGGTTCATGGAGCATTGCGATGACAAGGGCCATGGCGAAATGTGAAGACAGGTGTCATGGGGCATTGTGATGACAGTGGTCATCTAGAATTGTGAAGAAAGATATCATGGAGCACTGGGATGAAAGGGGCCATGGAACATTGTGATGACAGGGATCATGGGGCATTGTGATGACACGGCCATGGAACAATATGATGACAAGAATTCTGGAGTATTGTGATAAAAAGGTCAAGGACCATTGTGATTAGAGGGGACAAGGAGCATTCTGATGACAACGGCATGGAGCATTGTGATGACAAGGCTCATCGAGCATTGTGATGACAGTGGTCATGAAGCATTGTGATGAATGGGGTCATGGATCATTGTGATGAAAAGTGTCGTGGAGCATTGTGATGACAGGGGTCATAGAGCATTGTGATGACACGGTTATGGAATATTGTGAAGACCAGAATTCTGTAGCACTGTGATGAAAAGGGAATGGAGCATTGTGATTACAGGGGTCATGGAGCACTGTGATGACAATTGTTCTAGAACATTGTGAAGACAGGGATCATGGAGCATAGTGATGATAGGGGCCATGGAGCATTTTGATGACAGGCGTCATGGGACATTGTGTTGACAGTGGTCATGGAGAATTGTTAGAAAGGGAACATGGAGCAATTTGATTTCAGGGGCCATGAAAAATTGTGAATACATAGGCCATGGAGTATTCAGATGAATGTGGTCAAGGATCATTGTGACGAAAAGTGTCCTGGAATATTGTGATGACACGGTTCATGGAGCATTGCGATGACAAGGGCCATGGCGAAATGTGAAGACAGGTGTCATGGGGCATTGTGAAGACAGTGGTCATCTAGAATTGTGAAGAAAGATATCATGGAGCACTGGGATGACAGGGGCCATGGAGCATTGTGATGACAGGGGTCATGGGGCATGGTGATGACACGGCCATGGAACATTATGATGACAAGAATTCTGGAGCATTGTGATAAAAAGGGCATGGACCATTGTGATTAGAGGGGCCAAGTAGCATTCTGATGACAACGTCATGGAGCATTGTGATGACAAGGGTCATCGAGCATTGTGATGACAGTGGTCATGAAGCATTGTGATGAATGGGGTCATTGATCATTGTGATGACAAGTGTCGTGGAGCATTGTGATGACAGGGGTCATAGAGCATTGTGATGACACGGTTATGGAATATTGTGAAGACCAGAAATCTGTAGCACAGTGATGAAAATGGAATGGAGCATTGTGATTACAGGGGTCATGGAGAATTGTGATGACAATTGTTCTAGAAAATTGTGATGACAGGGATCATGGAGCATAGTGATGAAAGGGGCCATGGAGCATTGTGATGACAGGCTTCATGGGACAATGTGTTGAAAGTGGTCATTGAGCATTGTTAGAAAGGGAACATGGAGCAAATTGATTTCAGGGGCCATGAAAAATTGTGAATACATATGCCATGGATTATTCAGATGAATGTGGTCAAGGATCATTGTGACAAAAAGTGTCCTGGAATATTGTGATGACACGGTTCATGGAGCATTGCGATGACAAGGGCCATGGCGAAATGTGAAGACAGGTGTCATGGGGCATTGTGATGACAGTGGTCATCTAGAATTGTGAAGAAAGATATCATGGAGCACTGGGATGACAGGGGCCATGGAGCATTGTGATGACAGGGGTCATGGGGCATGGTGATGACACGGCCATGGAACATTATGATGACAATAATTCTGGAGCATTGTGATAAAAAGGGCATGGACCATTGTGATTAGAGGGGCCAAGGAGCATTCTGATGACAACGGCATGGAGCATTGTGATGACAAGGGTCATCGAGCATTGTGATGACAGTGGTCATGGAGCATTGTGATGAATGTGGTTATGCATCATTGTGATGACTAGTGTCGTGGAGCATTGTGATGACAGGGGTCATAGAGCATTGTGATGACACGGTTATGGAATTTTGTGATGACCAGTATTCTGTAGCACTGTGATGAAAAGGGAATGCAGCATTGTGATTACAGGGGTCATGGAGCATTGTGATGACAATTGTTCTAGAACATTTTGATGACAGGGATCATGGAGCATAGTGATGAAAGGGGCCATGGAGCATTGTAATGACAGGCGTCATGGGACATTGTGTTGACTGTGGTCATGGAGCTTTGTTAGAAAGGGAACATGGAGCAATTTGATTTCAGGGGCCATGAAAAAATGTGAATACATAGGCCATGGAGTATTCAGATGAATGTGGTCAAGGATCATTGTGACGACAAGTGTCCTGGAATATTGTGATGACACGGTTCATGGAGCATTGCGATGACAAGGGCCATGGCGAAATGTGAAGACAGGTGTCATGGGGCTTTGTGATGACAGTGGTCATCTAGAATTGTGAAGAAAGATATCATGGAGCAATGGGATGACAGGGGCCATGGGGCATTGTGATGACAGGGGTCATGGGGCATTGTGATGACACGGCCATGGAACATTATGATGACAAGAATTCTGGAGCATTGTGATAAATAGGGCATGGGCCATTGTGATTAGAGGGGCCAAGGAGCATTCTGATGACAACGGCATGGAGCATTGTGATGACAAGGGTCATCGAGCATTGTGATGACACTGGTCATGAAGCATTGTGATGAATGTGGTCATGGATCATTGTGACGACAAGTGTCGTAGAGCATTGTGATGACAGGGGTCATAGAGCATTGTGATGACACGGTTATGGAATATTGTGATGACCAGAATTCTGTAGCACTGTGATGAAAAGGGAATGGAGCATTGTGATTACAGGGGTCATGGAGCATTGTGATGAAAATTGTTCTAGAACATTGTGATGACAGGGATCATGTAGCATAGTGATGAAAGGGGCCATGAAGCATTGTGATGACAGGCGTTATGGGGCATTGTGATGACACGGCCATGAAACATTATGATGTCAAGAATTCTGGAGCATTGTGATAAAAATTGCATGGACCATTGTGATTAGAGGGGCCAAGGAGCATTCTGATGACAACGGCATGGAGCATTGTGATGACAAGGGTCATCGAGCATTGTGATGACACTGGTCATGAAGCATTGTGATGAATGTGGTCATGAATCATTGTGATGACAAGTGTCGTAGAGCATTGTGATGACAGGGGTCATAGAGCATTGTGATGACACGGTTATGGAATATTGTGATGACCAGAATTCTGTAGCACTGTGATGAAAAGGGAATGGAGCATTGTGATTACAGGGGTCATGGAGCACTGTGATGACAATTGTTTAGAACATTGTGAAGACTGGGATCATGGAGCATAGTGATGAAAGGCGCCATGGAGCATTGTGATGACAGGCGTCATGGGACAATGTGTTGACAGTGGTCATGGAGCATTGTTAGAAAGGGAACATGGAGCAATTTGATTTCAGGGGCCATGAAAAATTGTGAATACATAGGCCATGGAGTATTCAGATGAATGTGGTCAAGGATCATTGTGACGACAAGTGTCCTGGAATATTGTGATGACACAGTTCATGGAGCATTGCGATGACAAGGGCCATGGAGAAATGTGAATACAGGTGTCATGGGGTTTGTGATGACAGTAGTCATCTAGAATTGTGAAGAAAGATATCATGGAGCACTGGGATGACAGGGGCCATGGAGCATTGTGATGACAGCGGTCATGGGGCATTGTGATGACACGGCCATGGAACATTATGATGACAATAATTCTGGAGCATTGTGATAAAAAGGGCATGGACCATTGTGATTAGAGGGGCCAAGGAGCATTCTGATGACAACGGCATGGAGCATTGTGACGACAATTGTTCTAGAACATTGTGAAGACAGGGATCATGGAGCATAGTGATGAAAGGGGCCATGGATCATTGTCATGACAGGCGTCATGGGACAATGTGTTGTCAGTGGTCATGGAGCATTGTTAGAAAGGAATATGGAGCAATTTGATTTCAGGGGCCATGAAAAATTGTGAATACATAGGCCATGGAGTATTCATATGAATGTGGTCAATGATCATTGTGACAAAAAGTGTCCTGGAATATTGTGATGACACGGTTCATGGAGCATTGCGATGAAAAGGGCCATGGCGAAATGTGATGAGAGTGGTCATCTAGAATTGTGAAGAAAGATATCATGGAGCCCTGGGATGATAGGGGCCATGGAGCATTGTGATGACATGGGTCATGGGGCATTGTGATGACACGGCCATGGAACATTATGATGACAAGAATTCTGGAGCATTGTGATAAAAAGGGCATGGACCATTGTGATTAGAGGGGCCAAGGAGCATTCTGATGACAACGGCATGGAGCATTGTGATGAGAAGTGTCATCGAGCATTGTGATGACAGTGGTCATGAAGCATTGTGATGAATGTGGTCATGGATCATTGTGATGACAAGTGTCGTGGAGCATTGTGATGACAGGGGTCATAGAGCATTGTGATGACACGGTTATGGAATATTGTGATGACCAGAATTCTGTAGCACTGTGATGAAAAGGGAATGGAGCATTGTGATTACAGGGGTCATGGAGCATTGTGATGAAAATTGTTCTAGAACATTGTGATGACAGGGATCATGTAGCATAGTGATGAAAGGGGCCATGAAGCATTGTGATGACAGGCGTTATGGGGCATTGTGATGACACGGCCATGGAACAATATGATGACAAGAATTCTGGAGTATTGTGATAAAAAGGTCATGGAACATTGTGATTTGAGGGGCCAAGGAGCATTCTGATGACAACGGCATGGAGCATTGTGATGACAAGGCTCATCGAGCATTGTGATGACAGTGGTCATGAAGCATTGTGATGAATGGGGTCATGGATCATTTTGATGAAAAGTGTCGTGGAGCATTGTGATGACAGGGGTCATAGAGCATTGTGATGACACGGTTATGGAATATTGTGAAGACCAGAATTCTGTAGCACTGTGATGAAAAGGGAATGGAGCATTGTGATTACAGGGGTCATGGAGCACTGTGATGACAATTGTTCTAGAACATTGTGAAGACAGGGATCATGGAGCATAGTGATGATAGGGGCCATGGAGCATTTTGATGACAGGCGTCATGGGACATTGTGTTGACAGTGGTCATGGAGAATTGTTAGAAAGGGAACATGGAGCAATTTGATTTCAGGGGCCATGAAAAATTGTGAATACATAGGCCATGGAGTATTCAGATGAATGTGGTCAAGGATCATTGTGACGAAAAGTGTCCTGGAATATTGTGATGACACGGTTCATGGAGCATTGCGATGACAAGGGCCATGGCGAAATGTGAAGACAGGTGTCATGGGGCTTTGTGATGACAGTGGTCATCTAGAATTGTGAAGAAAGATATCATGGAGCAATGGGATGACAGGGGCCATGGAGCATTGTGATGACAGGGGTCATGGGACATTGTGATGACACGGCCATGGAACATTATGATGACAAGAATTCTGGAGCATTGTGATAAATAGGGCATGGACCATTGTGATTAGAGGGGCCAAGGAGCATTCTGATGATAACGGCATGGAGCATTGTGATGACAAGGGTCATCGAGCATTGTGATGACAGTGGTCATGAATCATTGTGATGAATGTGGTCATGGATCATTGTGATGACAAGTGTCGTGGAGCATTGTGATGACACGGCTCATAGAGCATTGTGATGACACGGTTATGGAATATTGTGATGACCAGAATTCTGTAGCACTGTGATGAAAAGGGAATGGAGCATTGTGATTACAGGGGTCATGGAGCATTGTGATGACAATTGTTCTAGAACATTTTGATGACAGGGATCATGGAGCATAGTGATGAAAGGGGCCATGGAGCATTGTAATGACAGGCGTCATGGGACATTGTGTTGACTGTGGTCATGGAGCATTGTTAGAAATGGAACATGGAGCAATTTGATTTCAGGGGCCATGAAAAATTGTGAATACATAGGCCATGGAGTATTCAGATGAATGTGGTCAAGGATCATTGTGACGAAAAGTGTCATGGAATATTGTGATGACACGGTTCATGGAGCATTGCGATGACAAGGGCCATAGCGAAATGTGAAGACAGGTGTCATGGGGCATTTTGATGACAGTGGTGATCTAGAATTGTGAAGAAAGATATCATGGAGCACTGTGATGACAGGGGTCATAGGGCATTGTGATGACACGTCCATGGAACATTATGATGTCAAGAATTCTGGAGCATTGTGATAAAAATTGCATGGACCATTGTGATTAGAGGGGCCAAGGAGCATTCTGATGACAACGGCATGGAGCATTGTGATGACAAGGGTCATCGAGCATTGTGATGACACTGGTCATGAAGCATTGTGATGAATGTGGTCATGGATCATTGTGATGACAAGTGTCGTAGAGCATTGTGATGACAGGGGTCATAGAGCATTGTGATGACACGGTTATGGAATATTGTGAAGACCAGAATTCTGTAGCACTGTGATGAAAAGGGAATGGAGCATTGTGATTACAGGGGTCATGGAGCACTGTGATGACAATTGTTCTAGAACATTGTGAAGACAGGGATCATGGAGCATAGTGATGATAGGGGCCATGGAGCATTTTGATGACAGGCGTCATGGGACATTGTGTTGACAGTGGTCATGGAGAATTGTTAGAAAGGGAACATGGAGCAATTTGATTTCAGGGGCCATGAAAAATTGTGAATACATAGGCCATGGAGTATTCAGATGAATGTGGTCAAGGATCATTGTGATGAAAAGTGTCCTGGAATATTGTGATGACTCGGTTCATGGAGCATTGCGATGACAAGGGCCATGGCGAAATGTGAAGACAGGTGTCATGGGGCATTGTGAAGACAGTGGTCATCTAGAATTGTGAAGAAAGATATCATGGAGCACTGGGATGACAGGGGCCATGGAGCATTGTGATGACAGGGGTCATGGGGCATTGTGATGACACGGCCATGGAACATTATGATGACAAGAATTCTGGAGCATTGTGATAAATAGGGCATGGGCCATTGTGATTAGAGGGGCCAAGGAGCATTCTGATGATAACGGCATGGAGCATTGTGATGACAAGGGTCATCGAGCATTGTGATGACAGTGGTCATGAAGCATTGTGATGAATGTGGTCATGGATCATTGTGATGACAAGTGTCGTGCAGCATTCTGATGACAGGGGTCATAGAGCATTGTGATGACATGGTTATGGAATTTTGTGATGACCAGATTTCTGTAGCACTGTGATGAAAATTGAATGGAGCATTGTGATTACAGGGGTCATGGAGCATTGTGATGACAATTGTTCTAGAACATTTTGATGACAGGGATCATGGAGCATAGGGATGAAAGGGGCCATGGAGCATTGTGATGACAGGCGTCATGGGACATTGTGTTGACTGTGGTCATGGACCATTGTTAGAAATGGAACATGGAGCAATTTGATTTCAGGGGCCATGAAAAATTGTGAATACATAGGCCATGGAGTATTCAGATGAATGTGGTCAAGGATCATTGTGACGAAAAGTGTCCTGGAATATTGTGATGACACGGTTCATGGAGCATTGCGATGAAAGGGCCATGGCGAAATGTGAAGACAGGTGTCATGGGGCATTGTGATGACAGTGGTGATCTAGAATTGTGAAGAAAGATATCATGGAGCACTGTGATGACAGGGGTCATGGGGCATTGTGATGACACGTCCATGGAACATTATGATGTCAAGAATTCTGGAGCATTGTGATAAAAATTGCATGGACCATTGTGATTAGAGGGGCCAAGGAGCATTCTGATGACAACGGCATGGAGCATTGTGATGACAAGGGTCATCGAGCATTGTGATAACACTGGTCATGAAGCATTGTGATGAATGTGGTCATGGATCATTGTGACGACAAGTGTCGTAGAGCATTGTGATGACAGGGGTCATAGAGCATTGTGATGACACGGTTATGGAATATTGTGAAGACCAGAATTCTGTAGCACTGTGATGAAAAGGGAATGGAGCATTGTGATTACAGGGGTCATGGAGCACTGTGATGACAATTGTTCTAGAACATTGTGAAGACAGGGATCATGGAGCATAGTGATGATAGGGGCCATGGAGCATTTTGATGACAGGCGTCATGGGACATTGTGTTGACAGTGGTCATGGAGAATTGTTAGAAAGGGAACATGGAGCAATTTGATTTCAGGGGCCATGAAAAATTGTGAATACATAGGCCATGGAGTATTCAGATGAATGTGGTCAAGGATCATTGTGATGAAAAGTGTCCTGGAATATTGTGATGACACGGTTCATGGAGCATTGCGATGACAAGGGCCATGGCGAAATGTGAAGACAGGTGTCATGGGGCATTGTGAAGACAGTGGTCATCTAGAATTGTGAAGAAAGATATCATGGAGCACTGGGATGACAGGGGCCATGGAGCATTGTGATGACAGGGGTCATGGGGCATTGTGATGACACGGCCATGGAACATTATGATGACAAGAATTCTGGAACATTGTGATAAAAAGGGCATGGACCATTGTGATTAGAGGGGCCAAGTAGCATTCTGATGACAACGTCATGGAGCATTGTGATGACAAGGGTCATCGAGCATTGTGATGACAGTGGTCATGAAGCATTGTGATGAATGGGGTCATGGATCATTGTGATGACAAGTGTCGTGGAGCATTGTGATGACAGGGGTCATAGAGCATTGTGATGACACGGTTATGGAATATTGTGAAGACCAGAAATCTGTAGCACAGTGATGAAAATGGAATGGAGCATTGTGATTACAGGGGTCATGGAGAATTGTGATGACAATTTTTCTAGAAAATTGTGATGACAGGGATCATGGAGCATAGTGATGAAAGGGGCCATGGAGCATTGTGATGACAGGCTTCATGGGACAATGTGTTGACAGTGGTCATTGAGCATTGTTAGAAAGGGAACATGGAGCAAATTGATTTCAGGGGCCATGAAAAATTGTGAATACATAGGCCATGGATTATTCAGATGAATGTGGTCAAGGATCATTGTGACAAAAAGTGTCCTGGAATATTGTGTTGACACGGTTCATGGAGCATTGCGATGACAAGGGCCATGGCGAAATGTGAAGACAGGTGTCATGGGGCATTGTGATGACAGTGGTCATCTAGAATTGTGAAGAAAGATATCATGGAGCACTGGGATGACAGGGGCCATGGAGCATTGTGATGACAGGGGTCATGGGGCATGGTGATGACACGGCCATGGAACATTATGATGACAATAATTCTGGAGCATTGTGATAAAAAGGGCATGGACCATTGTGATTAGAGGGGCCAAGGAGCATTCTGATGACAACGGCATGGAGCATTGTGATGACAAGGGTCATCGAGCATTGTGATGACAGTGGTCATGGAGCAATTTGATGAATGTGGTTATGCATCATTGTGATGACTAGTGTCGTGGAGCATTGTGATGACAGGGGTCATAGAGCATTGTGATGACACGGTTATGGAATTTTGTGATGACCAGAATTCTGTAGCACTGTGATGAAAAGGGAATGCAGCATTGTGATTACAGGGGTCATGGAGCATTGTGATGACAATTGTTTAGAACATTGTGAAGACAGGGATCATGGAGCATAGTGATGAAAGGAGCCATGGAGCATTGTGATGACAGGCGTCATGGGACAATGTGTTGACAGTGGTCATGGAGCTTTGTTAGAAAGGGAACATGGAGCAATTTGATTTCAGGGGACATGAAAAAATGTGAATACATAGGCCACGGAGTATTCAGATGAATGTGGTCAAGGATCATTGTGACGACAAGTGTCCTGGAATATTGTGATGACACGGTTCATGGAGCATTGCGATGACAAGGGCCATGGCGAAATGTGAAGACAGGTGTCATGGGGCTTTGTGATGACAGTGGTCATCTAGTATTGTGAAGAAAGATATCATGGAGCAATGGGATGACAGGGGCCATGGAGCATTGTGATGACAGGGGTCATGGGGCATTGTGATGACACGGCCATGGAACATTATGATGACAAGAATTCTGGAGCATTGTGATAAATAGGGCATGGACCATTGTGATTAGAGGGGCCAAGGAGCATTCTGATGATAACGGCATGGAGCATTGTGATGACAAGGGTCATCGAGCATTGTGATGACAGTGGTCGTGAATCATTGTGATGAATGTGGTCATGGATCATTGTGATGACAAGTGTCGTGGAGCATTGTGATGACACGGCTCATAGAGCATTGTGATGACACGGTTATGGAATATTGTGATGACCAGAATTCTGTAGCACTGTGATGAAAAGGGAATGGAGCATTGTGATTACAGGGGTCATGGAGCATTGTGATGACAATTGTTCTAGAACATTTTGATGACAGGGATCATGGAGCATAGTGATGAAAGGGGCCATGGAGCATTGTAATGACAGGCGTCATGGGACATTGTGTTGACAGTGGTCATGGAGCATTGTTAGAAATGGAACATGGAGCAATTTGATTTCAGGGGCCATGAAAAATTGTGAATACATAGGCCATGGAGTATTCAGATGAATGTGGTCAAGGATCATTGTGACGAAAAGTGTCCTGGAATATTGTGATGACACGGTTCATGGAGCATTGCGATGACAAGGGCCATAGAGAAATGTGAAGACAGGTGTCATGGGGCATTGTGATGACAGTGGTGATCTAGAATTGTGAAGAAAGATATCATGGAGCACTGTGATGACAGGGGTCATGGGGCATTGTGATGACACGTCCATGGAACATTATGATGTCAAGAATTCTGGAGCATTGTGATAAAAATTGCATGGACCATTGTGATTAGAGGGGCCAAGGAGCATTCTGATGACAACGGCATGGAGCATTGTGATGACAAGGGTCATCGAGCATTGTGATGACACTGGTCATGAAGCATTGTGATGAATGTGGTCATGGATCATTGTGATGACAAGTGTCGTAGAGCATTGTGATGACAGGGGTCATAGAGCATTGTGATGACACGGTTATGGAATATTGTGATGACCAGAATTCTGTAGCACTGTGATGAAAAGGGAATGGAGCATTGTGATTACAGGGGTCATGGAGCACTGTGATGACAATTGTTTAGAACATTGTGAAGACTGGGATCATGGAGCATAGTGATGAAAGGCGCCATGGAGCATTGTGATGACAGGCGTCATGGGACAATGTGTTGACAGTGGTCATGGAGCATTGTTAGAAAGGGAACATGGAGCAATTTGATTTCAGGGGCCATGAAAAATTGTGAATACATAGGCCATGGAGTATTCAGATGAATGTGGTCAAGGATCATTGTGACGACAAGTGTCCTGGATTATTGTGATGACACAGTTCATGGAGCATTGCGATGACAAGGGCCATGGAGAAATGTGAATACAGGTGTCATGGGGCTTTGTGATGACAGTAGTCATCTAGAATTGTGAAGAAAGATATCATGGAGCACTGGGATGACAGGGGCCATGGAGCATTGTGATGACAGGGGTCATGGGGCATTGTGATGACACGGCCATGGACCATTATGATGACAGTAATTCTGGAGCATTGTGATAAAAAGGGCATGGACCATTGTGATTAGAGGGGCCAAGGAGCATTCTGATGACAACGGCATGGAGCATTGTGACGACAATTGTTCTAGAACATTGTGAAGACAGGGATCATGGAGCATAGTGATGAAAGGGGCCATGGATCATTGTGATGACAGGCGTCATGGGACAATGTGTTGTCAGTGGTCATGGAGCATTGTTAGAAAGGGAATATGGAGCAATTTGATTTCAGGGGCCATGAAAAATTGTGAATACATAGGCCATGGAGTATTCATATGAATGTGGTCAATGATCATTGTGACAAAAAGTGTCCTGGAATATTGTGATGACACGGTTCATGGAGCATTGCGATGAAAAGGGCCATGGCGAAATGTGATGAGAGTGGTCATCTAGAATTGTGAAGAAAGATATCATGGAGCCCTGGGATGATAGGGGCCATGGAGCATTGTGATGACATGGGTCATGGGGCATTGTGATGACACGGCCATGGAACATTATGATGACAAGAATTCTGGAGCATTGTGATAAAAAGGGCATGGACCATTGTGATTAGAGGGGCCAAGGAGCATTCTGATGACAACGGCATGGAGCATTGTGATGAGAAGTGTCATCGAGCATTGTGATGACAGTGGTCATGAAGCATTGTGATGAATGTGGTCATGATCATTGTGATGACAAGTGTCGTGGAGCATTGTGATGACAGGGGTCATAGAGCATTGTGATGACACGGTTATGGAATATTGTGATGACCAGAATTCTGTAGCACTGTGATGAAAAGGGAATGGAGCATTGTGATTACAGGGGTCATGGAGCATTGTGATGAAAATTGTTCTAGAACATTGTGATGACAGGGATCATGTAGCATAGTGATGAAAGGGGCCATGAAGCATTGTGATGACAGGCGTTATGGGGCATTGTGATGACACGGCCATAGAACAATATGATGACAAGAATTCTGGAGTATTGTGATAAAAAGGTCATGGAACATTGTGATTTGAGGGGCCAAGGAGCATTCTGATGACAACGGCATGGAGCATTGTGATGACAAGGCTCATCGAGCATTGTGATGACAGTGGTCATGAAGCATTGTGATGAATGGGGTCATGGATCATTTTGATGAAAAGTGTCGTGGAGCATTGTGATGACAGGGGTCATAGAGCATTGTGATGACACGGTTATGGAATATTGTGAAAACCAGAATTCTGTAGCACTGTGATGAAAAGGGAATGGAGCATTGTGATTACAGGGGTCATGGAGCACTGTGATGACAATTGTTCTAGAACATTGTGAAGACAGGGATCATGGAGCATAGTGATGATAGGGGCCATGGAGCATTTTGATGACAGGCGTCATG
Source organism: Eschrichtius robustus (assembly GCF_028021215.1). NCBI lineage: Eukaryota > Metazoa > Chordata > Mammalia > Artiodactyla > Eschrichtiidae > Eschrichtius > Eschrichtius robustus. The sequence continues at coordinate 2,270,736 of NW_027175412.1, forward strand.
GGACATTGTGTTGACAGTGGTCATGGAGAATTGTTAGAAAGGGAACATGGAGCAATTTGATTTCAGGGGCCATGAAAAATTGTGAATACATAGGCCATGGAGTATTCAGATGAATGTGGTCAAGGATCATTGTGACGAAAAGTGTCCTGGAATATTGTGATGACACGGTTCATGGAGCATTGCGATGACAAGGGCCATGGCGAAATGTGAAGACAGGTGTCATGGGGCTTTGTGATGACAGTGGTCATCTAGAATTGTGAAGAAAGATATCATGGAGCAATGGGATGACAGGGGCCATGGAGCATTGTGATGACAGGGGTCATGGGACATTGTGATGACACGGCCATGGAACATTATGATGACAAGAATTCTGGAGCATTGTGATAAATAGGGCATGGACCATTGTGATTAGAGGGGCCAAGGAGCATTCTGATGATAACGGCATGGAGCATTGTGATGACAAGGGTCATCGAGCATTGTGATGACAGTGGTCATGAATCATTGTGATGAATGTGGTCATGGATCATTGTGATGACAAGTGTCGTGGAGCATTGTGATGACACGGCTCATAGAGCATTGTGATGACACGGTTATGGAATATTGTGATGACCAGAATTCTGTAGCACTGTGATGAAAAGGGAATGGAGCATTGTGATTACAGGGGTCATGGAGCATTGTGATGACAATTGTTCTAGAACATTTTGATGACAGGGATCATGGAGCATAGTGATGAAAGGGGCCATGGAGCATTGTAATGACAGGCGTCATGGGACATTGTGTTGACTGTGGTCATGGAGCATTGTTAGAAATGGAACATGGAGCAATTTGATTTCAGGGGCCATGAAAAATTGTGAATACATAGGCCATGGAGTATTCAGATGAATGTGGTCAAGGATCATTGTGACGAAAAGTGTCCTGGAATATTGTGATGACACGGTTCATGGAGCATTGCGATGACAAGGGCCATAGCGAAATGTGAAGACAGGTGTCATGGGGCATTTTGATGACAGTGGTGATCTAGAATTGTGAAGAAAGATATCATGGAGCACTGTGATGACAGGGGTCATAGGGCATTGTGATGACACGTCCATGGAACATTATGATGTCAAGAATTCTGGAGCATTGTGATAAAAATTGCATGGACCATTGTGATTAGAGGGGCCAAGGAGCATTCTGATGACAACGGCATGGAGCATTGTGATGACAAGGGTCATCGAGCATTGTGATGACACTGGTCATGAAGCATTGTGATGAATGTGGTCATGGATCATTGTGATGACAAGTGTCGTAGAGCATTGTGATGACAGGGGTCATAGAGCATTGTGATGACACGGTTATGGAATATTGTGAAGACCAGAATTCTGTAGCACTGTGATGAAAAGGGAATGGAGCATTGTGATTACAGGGGTCATGGAGCACTGTGATGACAATTGTTCTAGAACATTGTGAAGACAGGGATCATGGAGCATAGTGATGATAGGGGCCATGGAGCATTTTGATGACAGGCGTCATGGGACATTGTGTTGACAGTGGTCATGGAGAATTGTTAGAAAGGGAACATGGAGCAATTTGATTTCAGGGGCCATGAAAAATTGTGAATACATAGGCCATGGAGTATTCAGATGAATGTGGTCAAGGATCATTGTGATGAAAATTGTCCTGGAATATTGTGATGACACGGTTCATGGAGCATTGCGATGACAAGGGCCATGGCGAAATGTGAAGACAGGTGTCATGGGGCATTGTGAAGACAGTGGTCATCTAGAATTGTGAAGAAAGATATCATGGAGCACTGGGATGACAGGGGCCATGGAGCATTGTGATGACAGGGGTCATGGGGCATTGTGATGACACGGCCATGGAACATTATGATGACAAGAATTCTGGAACATTGTGATAAAAAGGGCATGGACCATTGTGATTAGAGGGGCCAAGTAGCATTCTGATGACAACGTCATGGAGCATTGTGATGACAAGGGTCATCGAGCATTGTGATGACAGTGGTCATGAAGCATTGTGATGAATGGGGTCATGGATCATTGTGATGACAAGTGTCGTGGAGCATTGTGATGACAGGGGTCATAGAGCATTGTGATGACACGGTTATGGAATATTGTGAAGACCAGAAATCTGTAGCACAGTGATGAAAATGGAATGGAGCATTGTGATTACAGGGGTCATGGAGAATTGTGATGACAATTGTTCTAGAAAATTGTGATGACAGGGATCATGGAGCATAGTGATGAAAGGGGCCATGGAGCATTGTGATGACAGGCTTCATGGGACAATGTGTTGACAGTGGTCATTGAGCATTGTTAGAAAGGGAACATGGAGCAAATTGATTTCAGGGGCCATGAAAAATTGTGAATACATAGGCCATGGATTATTCAAATGAATGTGGTCAAGGATCATTGTGACAAAAAGTGTCCTGGAATATTGTGATGACACGGTTCATGGAGCATTGCGATGACAAGGGCCATGGCGAAATGTGAAGACAGGTGTCATGGGGCATTGTGATGACAGTGGTCATCTAGAATTGTGAAGAAAGATATCATGGAGCACTGGGATGACAGGGGCCATGGAGCATTGTGATGACAGGGGTCATGGGGCATGGTGATGACACGGCCATGGAACATTATGATGACAATAATTCTGGAGCATTGTGATAAAAAGGGCATGGATCATTGTGATTAGAGGGGCCAAGGAGCATTCTGATGACAACGGCATGGAGCATTGTGATGACAAGGGTCATCGAGCATTGTGATGACACTGGTCATGGAGCATTGTGATGAATGTGGTTATGCATCATTGTGATGACTAGTGTCGTGGAGCATTGTGATGACTGGGGTCATAGAGCATTGTGATGACACGGTTATGGAATTTTGTGATGACCAGAATTCTGTAGCACTGTGATGAAAAGGGAATGCAGCATTGTGATTACAGGGGTCATGGAGCATTGTGATGACAATTGTTTAGAACATTGTGAAGACAGGGATCATGGAGCATAGTGATGAAAGGAGCCATGGAGCATTGTGATGACAGGCGTCATGGGACAATGTGTTGACAGTGGTCATGGAGCTTTGTTAGAAAGGGAACATGGAGCAATTTGATTTCAGGGGCCATGAAAAAATGTGAATACATAGGCCATGGAGTATTCAGATGAATGTGGTCAAGGATCATTGTGACGACAAGTGTCCTGGAATATTGTGATGACACGGTTCATGGAGCATTGCGATGACAAGGGCCATGGCAAAATGTGAAGACAGGTGTCATGGGGCTTTGTGATGACAGTGGTCATCTAGAATTGTGAAGAAAGATATCATGGAGCAATGGGATGACAGGGGCCATGGAGCATTGTGATGACAGGGGTCATGGGGCATTGTGATGACACGGCCATGGAACATTATGATGACAAGAATTCTGGAGCATTGTGATAAATAGGGCATGGACCATTGTGATTAGAGGGGCCAAGGAGCATTCTGATGATAACGGCATGGAGCATTGTGATGACAAGGGTCATCGAGCATTGTGCTGACAGTGGTCATGAATCATTGTGATGAATGTGGTCATGGATCATTGTGATGACAAGTGTCGTGGAGCATTGTGATGACACGGCTCATAGAGCATTGTGATGACACGGTTATGGAATATTGTGATGACCAGAATTCTGTAGCACTGTGATGAAAAGGGAATGGAGCATTGTGATTACAGGGGTCATGGAGCATTGTGATGACAATTGTTCTAGAACATTTTGATGACAGGGATCATGGAGCATAGTGATGAAAGGGGCCATGGAGCATTGTAATGACAGGCGTCATGGGACATTGTGTTGACAGTGGTCATGGAGCATTGTTAGAAATGGAACATGGAGCAATTTGGTTTCAGGGGCCATGAAAAATTGTGAATACATAGGCCATGGAGTATTCAGATGAATGTGGTCAAGGATCATTGTGACGAAAATTGTCCTGGAATATTGTGATGACACGGTTCATGGAGCATTGCAATGACAAGGGCCATAGAGAAATGTGAAGACAGGTGTCATGGGGCATTGTGATGACAGTGGTGATCTAGAATTGTGAAGAAAGATATCATGGAGCACTGTGATGACAGGGGTCATGGGGCATTGTGATGACACGTCCATGGAACATTATGATGTCAAGAATTCTGGAGCATTGTGATAAAAATTGCATGGACCATTGTGATTAGAGGGGCCAAGGAGCATTCTGATGACAACGGCATGGAGCATTGTGATGACAAGGGTCATCGAGCATTGTGATGACACTGGTCATGAAGCATTGTGATGAATGTGGTCATGGATCATTGTGATGACAAGTGTCGTAGAACATTGTGATGACAGGGGTCATAGAGCATTGTGATGACACGGTTTTGGAATATTGTGATGACCAGAATTCTGTAGCACTGTGATGAAAAGGGAATGGAGCATTGTGATTACAGGGGTCATGGAGCACTGTGATGACAATTGTTTAGAACATTGTGAAGACTGGGATCATGGAGCATAGTGATGAAAGGGGCCATGGAGCATTGTGATGACAGGCGTCATGGGACAATGTGTTGACAGTGGTCATGGAGCATTGTTAGAAAGGGAACATGGAGCAATTTGATTTCAGGGGCCATGAAAAATTGTGAATACATAGGCCATGGAGTATTCAGATGAATGTGGTCAAGGATCATTGTGACGACAAGTGTCCTGGAATATTGTGATGACACAGTTCATGGAGCATTGCGATGACAAGGGCCATGGAGAAATGTGAATACAGGTGTCATGGGGCTTTGTGATGACAGTAGTCATCTAGAATTGTGAAGACAGATATCATGGAGCACTGGGATGACAGGGGCCATGGAGCATTGTGATGACAGGGGTCATGGGGCATTGTGATGACACGGCCATGGAACATTATGATGACAATAATTCTGGAGCATTGTGATAAAAAGGGCATGGACCATTGTGATTAGAGGGGCCAAGGAGCATTCTGATGACAACGGCATGGAGCATTGTGACGACAATTGTTCTAGAACATTGTGAAGACAGGGATCATGGAGCATAGTGATGAACGGGGCCATGGATCATTGTGATGACAGGCGTCATGGGACAATGTGTTGTCAGTGGTCATGGAGCATTGTTAGAAAGGGAATATGGAGCAATTTGATTTCAGAGGCCATGAAAAATTGTGAATACATAGGCCATGGAGTATTCATATGAATGTGGTCAATGATCATTGTGACAAAAAGTGTCCTGGAATATTGTGATGACACGGTTCATGGAGCATTGCGATGAAAAGGGCCATGGCGAAATGTGATGAGAGTGGTCATCTAGAATTGTGAAGAAAGATATCATGGAGCCCTGGGATGATAGGGGCCATGGAGCATTGTGATGACATGGGTCATGGGGCATTGTGATGACACGGCCATGGAACATTATGATGACAAGAATTCTGGAGCATTGTGATAAAAAGGGCATGGACCATTGTGATTAGAGGGGCCAAGGAGCATTCTGATGACAACGGCATGGAGCATTGTGATGACAAGTGTCATCGAGCATTGTGATGACAGTGGTCATGAAGCATTGTGATGAATGTGGTCATGGATCATTGTGATGACAAGTGTCGTGGAGCATTGTGATGACAGGGGTCATAGAGCATTGTGATGACACGGTTATGGAATATTGTGATGACCAGAATTCTGTAGCACTGTGATGAAAAGGGAATGGAGCATTGTGATTACAGGGGTCATGGAGCATTGTGATGAAAATTGTTCTAGAACATTGTGATGACAGGGATCATGTAGCATAGTGATGAAAGGGGCCATGAAGCATTGTGATGACAGGCGTTATGGGGCATTGTGATGACACGGCCATGGAACATTATGATGACAAGAATTCTGGAGCATTGTGATAAAACGGGCATGGACCATTGTGATTAGAGTGGCGAAGGAGCATTCTGATGACAACGGCATGGAGCATTGTGATGACAAGTGTCATCGAGCATTGTGATGAGAGTGGTCATGAAGCATTGTGATGAATGTGGTCATGCATCATTGGGATGACATGTGTCGTGGAGCATTGTGATGACAGGGGTCATAGAGCATTTTGATGACACGGTTATGTAATATTGTGATGACCAGAATTCTGTAGCACTGTGATGAAAAGGGAATGGAGCATTGTGAGTACAGGGGTCATGGAGCTTTGTGATGACAATTGTTCTAGAACCTTGTGAAGACAGGGATCATGGAGCATAGTGATGAAAGGGGACATGGAGCATTGTGATGACAGGCGTCATGGGACATTGTGTTGACAGTTGTCATGGAGCATTGTTAGAAAGGGAACATGGAGCAATTTGATTTCAGTGGCCATGAAAAATTGTGAATACATAGGCCATGGAGTATTCAGATGAATGTGGTCAAGGATCATTGTGACAAAATTTGTCCTGGAATATTGTGATGACACGGTTCATGGAGCATTGCGATGACAAGGGCCATGGCGAAATGTGAAGACAGGTGTCATGGGGCATTGTGATGACTGTGGTCATCTAGAATTGTGAAGAAAGATATCATGGAGCACTGGGATGACAGGGGCCATGAAGCATTGTGATGACAGGGGTCTTGGGGCATTGTGATGACACGGCCATGGAACATTATGATGACAAGAAGTCTGGAGCATTGTGATAAAAAGGGCATGGACCATTGTGATTAGAGGGGCCAAGGAGCATTCTGATGACAACGGCATGGAGCATTGTGATGACAAGGGTCATCGAGCATTGTGATGACAGTGGTCATGAAGCATTGTGATGAATGTGGTCATGGATCATTGTGATGACAAGTGTCGTGGAGCATTGTGATGACAGGTGTCATAGAGCATTGTGATGACATGGTTATGGAATATTGTGAAGACCAGAATTCTGTAGCACTGTGATGAAAAAGGAATGGAGCATTGTGATTACAGGGGTCATGGAGCATTGTGATGACAATTGTTCTAGAACATTGTGAAGACAGGGGTCTTGGAGCATAGTGATGAAAGGGGCCATGGAGCATTGTGATGACAGGTGTCATGGGACAATGTGTTGAAAATGGTCAAGGAGCATTGTTAGAAAGGGAACATGGAGCAATTTCATTTCAGGGGCCATGAAAAATTGTGAATACATAGGCCATGGATTATTCAGATGAATGTGGTCAAGGATCATTGTGACGACAAGTGTCCTGGAATATTGTGATGACACGGTTCATGGAGCATTGCGATGACAAGGGCCATGGTGAAATGTGAAGACAGGTGTCATGGGGCTTTGTGATGACAGTGGTCATCTAGAATTGTGAAGAAAGATATCATGGAGCACTGGGATGACAGGGGCCATGGAACATTGTGATGACAGGCGTCATGGGGCATTGTGATGACACGGCCATGGAACATTATGATGACAAGAATTCTGGAGCATTGTGATAAATAAGGCATGGACCATTGTGATTAGAGGGGCCAAGGAGCATTCTGATGACAACGGAATGGAGCATTGTGATGACAAGGGTCATCGAGCATTGTGATGACAGTGGTCATGAAGCATTGTGATGAATGTGGTCATGGATCATTGTGATGACAAGTGTCGTGGAGCATTGTGATGACAGGGGTCATAGAGCATTGTGATGACACGGTTATGGAATATTGTGATGACCAGAATTCTGTAGCACTGTGATGAAAAGGGAATGGAGCATTGTGATTACAGGGGTCATGGAGCATTGTGATGAAAATTGTTCTAGAACATTGTGATGACAGGGATCATGTAGCATAGTGATGAAAGGGGCCATGAAGCATTGTGATGACAGGCGTTATGGGGCATTGTGATGACACGGCCAGGGAACATTATGATGACAAGAATTCTGGAGCATTGTGATAAAACGGGCATGGACCATTGTGATTAGAGGGGCCAAGGAGCATTCTGATGACAACGGCATGGAGCATTGTGACGACAATTGTTCTAGAACATTGTGAAGACAGGGATCATGGAGCATAGTGATGAAAGGGGCCATGGAGCATTGTGATGACAGGCGTCATGGGACAATGTGTTGTCAGTGGTCATGGAGCATTGTTAGAAAGGGAATATGGAGCAATTTGATTTCAGGGGCCATGAAAAATTGTGAATACATAGGCCATGGAGTATTCATATGAATGTGGTCAATGATCATTGTGACAAAAAGTGTCCTGGAATACTGTGATGACACGGTTCATGGAGCATTGCGATGAAAAGGGCCATGGAGAAATGTGATGAGAGTGGTCATCTAGAATTGTGAAGAAAGATATCATGGAGCCCTGGGATGATAGGGGCCATGGAGCAATGTGATGACATGGGTCATGGGGCATTGTGATGACACGGCCATGGAACATTATGATGACAAGAATTCTGGAGCATTGTGATAAAAAGGGCATGGACCATTGTGATTAGAGGGGCCAAGGAGCATTCTGATGACAACGGCATGGAGCATTGTGATGACAAGGTCATCGAGCATTGTGATGACAGTGGTCATGAAGCATTGTGATGAATGTGGTGATGGATCATTGTGATGGCAAGTGTCGTGGAGCATTGTGATGACAGGGGTCATAGAGCATTTTGATGACACGGTTATGTAATATGGTGATGACCAGAATTCTGTAGCACTGTGATGAAAATGGAATGGAGCATTGTGATTACATGTGTCATGGAGCATTGTGATGACAATTGTTCTAGAACATTGTGAAGACAGGGATCATGGAGCATAGTGATGAAAGGGGCCATGGAGCTTTGTGTTGACAGGCGTCATGGGACAATGTGTTGACACTGTCATGGATCATTGTTAGAAAGGGAACATGGGGCATTTTGATTTCAGGGGCCATGAAAAATTGTGAATACATAGGCCATGGAGTATTCAGATGAATGTGGTCAAGGATCATTGTGACGACAAGTGTCCTGGAATATTGTGATGACACGGTTCATGGAGCATTGCGATGACAAGGGCCATGGTGAAATGTGAAGACAGGTGTCATGGGGCTTTGTGATGACAGTGGTCATCTAGAATTGTGAAGAAAGATATCATGGAGCACTGGGATGACAGGGGCCATGGAACATTGTGATGACAGGGGTCATGGGGCATTGTGATGACACGGCCATGGAACATTATGATGACAAGAATTCTGGAGCATTGTGATAAATAAGGCATGGACCATTGTGATTAGAGGGGCCAAGGAGCATTCTGATGACAACGGCATGGAGCATTGTGATGACAAGGGTCATCGAGCATTGTGATGACAGTGGTCATGAAGCATTGTGATGAACGTGGTCATGGATCATTGTGATGACAAGTGTCGTGGAGCATTGTGATGACAGGGGTCATAGAGCATTGTGATAACACGGTTATGGAATATTGTGATGACCAGAATTCTGTAGCACTGTGATGAAAAGGGAATGGAGCATTGTGATTACAGGGGTCATGGAGCATTGTGATGAAAATTGTTCTAGAACATTGTGATGACAGGGATCATGTAGCATAGTGATGAAAGGGGCCATGAAGCATTGTGATGACAGGCGTTATGGGGCATTGTGATGACACGGCCATGGAACATTATGATGACAAGAATTCTGGAGCATTGTGATAAAACGGGCATGGACCATTGTGATTAGAGTGGCGAAGGAGCATTCTGATGACAACGGCATGGAGCATTGTGATGACAAGGGTCATCGAGCATTGTGAGGACAGTGGTCATGAAGCATTGTGATGAATGTGGTCATGCATCATTGGGATGACAAGTGTCGTGGAGCATTGTGATGACAGGGGTCATAGAGCATTTTGATAACACGGTTATGTAATATTGTGATGACCAGAATTCTGTAGCACTGTGATGAAAAGGGAATGGAGCATTGTGATTACAGGGGCCATGGAGCATTGTGATGACAATTGTTTAGAACATTGTGAAGACAGGGATCATGGAGCATAGTGATGAAAGGGGCCATGCAACATTGTGATGACAGGCGTCATGGGACAATGTGTTGACAGTGGTCAAGGAGCATTGTTAGAAAGGGAACATGGAGCAATTTGATTTCAGGGGCCAGGAAAAATTGTGAATACATAGGCCATGGAGTATTCAGTTGAATGTGGTCAAGGATCATTGTGACGACAAGTGTCCTGGAATATTGTGATGACACGATTCATGGAGCATTGCGATGACAAGGGCCATGGCGAAATGTGAAGACAGGTGTCATGGGGCATTTTGATGACAGTGGTCATCTAGAATTGTGAAGAAAGATATCATGGAGCACTGGGATGACAGGGGCCATGGAGCATTGTGATGACAGGCGTCATGGGGCATTGTGATGACACGGCCATTGAACATTATGATGACAAGAATTCTGGAGCATTGTGATAAAAAGGGCATGGACCATTGTGATTAGAGGGGCCAAGGAGTATTCTGATGACAACAGCATGGAGCATTGTGATGACCAGGGTCATCGAGCATTGTGATGACAGTGGTCATGAAGCATTGTGATGAATGTGGTCATGGATCATTGTGATGACAAGTGTCGTGGAGCATTGTGATGACAGGGGTCATAGAGCATTGTAAGGACACGGTTATGGAATATTGTGATGACCAGAATTCTGTAGCACTGTGATGAAAAGGGAATGGAGCATTGTGAGTACAGGGGTCATGGAGCTTTGTGATGACAATTGTTCTAGAACATTGTGAAGACAGGGATCATGGAGCATAGTGATGAAAGGGGACATGGAGCATTGTGATGACAGGCGTCATGGGACATTGTGTTGACAGTTGTCATGGAGCATTGTTAGAAAGGGAACATGGAGCAATTTGATTTCTGTGGCCATGAAAAATTGTGAATACATAGGCCATGGAGTATTCAGATGAATGTGGTCAAGGATCATTGTGACAAAATTTGTCCTGGAATATTGTGATGACACGGTTCATGGAGCATTGCGATGACAAGGGCCATGGCGAAATGTGAAGACAGGTGTCATGGGGCATTGTGATGACTGTGGTCATCTAGAATTGTGAAGAAAGATATCATGGAGCACTGGGATGACAGGGGCCATGAAGCATTGTGATGACAGGGGTCTTGGGGCATTGTGATGACACGGCCATGGAACATTATGATGACAAGAATTCTGGAGCATTGTGATAAAAAGGGCATGGACCATTGTGATTAGAGGGGCCAAGGAGCATTCTGATGACAACGGCATGGTGCATTGTGATGAACAGGGTCATCGAGCATTGTGATGACAGTGGTCATGAAGCATTGTGATGAATGTGGTCATGGATCATTGTGATGAAAAGTGTCGTGGAGCATTGTGATGACAGGGGTCATAGAGCATTGTGATGACACGGTTATGGAATATTGTGATGACCAGAATTCTGTAGCACTGTGATGCAAAGGGAATGGAGCATTGTGATTACAGGGGTCATGGAGCATTGTGATGACAATTGTTCTAGAACATTGTGAAGACAGGGATCATGGAGCATAGTGATGAAAGGGGCCATGGAGCATTGTGATGACAGGCGTCATGGGACAATGTGTTGACAGTGGTCATGGAGCATTGTTAGAAAGGGAACATGGAGCAATTTGATTTCAGGGGCCATGAAAAAATGTGAATACATAGGCCATGGAGTATTCAGATGAATGTGGTCAAGGATCATTGTGACGACAAGTGTCCTGGAATATTGTGATGACACGGTTCATGGAGCATTGCGATGACAAGGGCCATGGCGAAATGTGAAGACAGGTGTCATGGGGCTTTGTGATGACAGTGGTCATCTAGAATTGTGAAGAAAGATATCATGGAGCAATGGGATGACAGGGGCCATGGAGCATTGTGATGACAGGGGTCATGGGGCATTGTGATGACACGGCCATGGAACATTATGATGACAAGAATTCTGGAGCATTGTGATAAATAGGGCATGGACCATTGTGATTAGAGGGGCCAAGGAGCATTCTGATGATAACGGCATGGAGCATTGTGATGACAAGGGTCATCGAGCATTGTGATGACAGTGGTCATGAATCATTGTGATGAATGTGGTCATGGATCATTGTGATGACAAGTGTCGTGGAGCATTGTGATGACAGGGGTCATAGAGCCTTGTGATGACACGGTTTTGGAATATTGTGATGACCAGAATTCTGTAGCACTGTGATGAAAAGGGAATGGAGCATTGTGATTACAGGGGTCATGGAGCATTGTGATGACAATTGTTCTAGAACATTTTGATGACAGGGATCATGGAGCATAGTGATGAAAGGGGCCATGGAGCATTGTAATGACAGGCGTCATGGGACATTGTGTTGACAGTGGTCATGGAGCATTGTTAGAAATGGAACATGGAGCAATTTGATTTCAGGGGCCATGAAAAATTGTGAATACATAGGCCATGGAGTATTCAGATGAATGTGGTCAAGGATCATTGTGACGAAAAGTGTCCTAGAATATTGTGATGACACGGTTCATGGAGCATTGTGATGACAAGGGCCATAGCGAAATGTGAAGACAGGTGTCATGGGGCATTGTGATGACAGTGGTGATCTAGAATTGTGAAGAAAGATATCATGGAGCACTGTGATGACAGGGGTCATGGGGCATTGTGATGACACGTCCATGGAACATTATGATGTCAAGAATTCTGGAGCATTGTGATAAAAATTGCATGGACCATTGTGATTAGAGGGGCCAAGGAGTATTCTGATGACAACGGCATGGAGCATTGTGATGACACTGGTCATGAAGCATTGTGATGAATGTGGTCATGGATCATTGTGATGACAAGTGTCGTGGAGCATTGTGATGACACGGCTCATAGAGCATTGTGATGACACGGTTATGGAATATTGTGATGACCAGAATTCTGTAGCACTGTGATGAAAAGGGAATGGAGCATTGTGATTACAGCGGTCATGGAGCATTGTGATGACAATTGTTCTAGAACATTTTGATGACAGGGATCATGGAGCATAGTGATGAAAGGGGCCATGGAGCATTGTAATGACAGGCGTCATGGGACATTGTGTTGACTGTGGTCATGGAGCATTGTTAGAAATGGAACATGGAGCAATTTGATTTCAGGGGCCATGAAAAATTGTGAATACATAGGCCATGGAGTATTCAGATGAATGTGGTCAAGGATCATTGTGATGAAAAGTGTCCTGGAATATTGTGATGACACGGTTCATGGAGCATTGCGATGACAAGGGCCATGGCGAAATGTGAAGACAGGTGTCATGGGGCATTGTGAAGACAGTGGTCATCTAGAATTGTGAAGAAAGATATCATGGAGCACTGGGATGACAGGGGCCATGGAGCATTGTGATGACAGGGGTCATGGGGCATTGTGATGACACGGCCATGGAACATTATGATGACAAGAATTCTGGAACATTGTGATAAAAAGGGCATGGACCATTGTGATTAGAGGGGCCAAGTAGCATTCTGATGACAACGTCATGGAGCATTGTGATGACAAGGGTCATCGAGCATTGTGATGACAGTGGTCATGAAGCATTGTGATGAATGGGGTCATGGATCATTGTGATGACAAGTGTCGTGGAGCATTGTGATGACAGGGGTCATAGAGCATTGTGATGACACGGTTATGGAATATTGTGAAGACCAGAAATCTGTAGCACAGTGATGAAAATGGAATGGAGCATTGTGATTACAGGGGTCATGGAGAATTGTGATGACAATTGTTCTAGAAAATTGTGATGACAGGGATCATGGAGCATAGTGATGAAAGGGGCCATGGAGCATTGTGATGACAGGCTTCATGGGACAATGTGTTGACAGTGGTCATTGAGCATTGTTAGAAAGGGAACATGGAGCAAATTGATTTCAGGGGCCATGAAAAATTGTGAATACATAGGCCATGGATTATTCAGATGAATGTGGTCAAGGATCATTGTGACAAAAAGTGTCCTGGAATATTGTGATGACACGGTTCATGGAGCATTGCGATGACAAGGGCCATGGCGAAATGTGAAGACAGGTGTCATGGGGCATTGTGATGACAGTGGTCATCTAGAATTGTGAAGAAAGATATCATGGAGCACTGGGATGACAGGGGCCATGGAGCATTGTGATGACAGGGGTCATGGGGCATGGTGATGACACGGCCATGGAACATAATGATGACAATAATTCTGGAGCATTGTGATAAAAAGGGCATGGACCATTGTGATTAGAGGGGCCAAGGAGCATTCTGATGACAACGGCATGGAGCATTGTGATGACAAGGGTCATCGAGCATTGTGATGACAGTGGTCATGGAGCATTGTGATGAATGTGGTTATGCATCATTGTGATGACTAGTGTCGTGGAGCATTGTGATGACAGGGGTCATAGAGCATTGTGATGACACGGTTATGGAATTTTGTGATGACCAGAATTCTGTAGCACTGTGATGAAAAGGGAATGCAGCATTGTGATTACAGGGGTCATGGAGCATTGTGATGACAATTGTTTAGAACATTGTGAAGACAGGGATCATGGAGCATAGTGATGAAAGGGGCCATGGAACATTGTGATGACAGGCGTCATGGGACAATGTGTTGACAGTGGTCATGGAGCATTGTTAGAAAGGGAACATGGAGCAATTTGATTTCAGGGGCCAGGAAAAATTGTGAATACATAGGCCATGGAGTATTCAGTTGAATGTGGTCAAGGATCATTGTGACGACAAGTGTCCTGGAATATTGTGATGACACGGTTCATGGAGCATTGCGATGACAAGGGCCATGGCGAAATGTGAAGACAGGTGTCATGGGGCTTTGTGATGACAGTGGTCATCTAGAATTGTGAAGAAAGATATCATGGAGCAATGGGATGACAGGGGCCATGGAGCATTGTGATGACAGGGGTCATGGGGCATTGTGATGACACGGCCATGGAACATTATGATGACAAGAATTCTGGAGCATTGTGATAAATAGGGCATGGACCATTGTGATTAGAGGGGCCAAGGAGCATTCTGATGATAACGGCATGGAGCATTGTGATGACAAGGGTCATCGAGCATTGTGATGACAGTGGTCATGAATCATTGTGATGAATGTGGTCATGGATCATTGTGATGACAAGTGTCGTGGAACATTGTGATGACACGGCTCATAGAGCATTGTGATGACACGGTTATGGAATATTGTGATGACCAGAATTCTGTAGCACTGTGATGAAAAGGGAATGGAGCATTGTGATTACAGGGGTCATGGAGCATTGTGATGACAATTGTTCTAGAACATTTTGATGACAGGGATCATGGAGCATAGTGATGAAAGGGGCCATGGAGCATTGTAATGACAGGCATCATGGGACATTGTGTTGACAGTGGTCATGGAGCATTGTTAGAAATGGAACATGGAGCAATTTGATTTCAGGGGCCATGAAAAATTGTGAATAAATAGGCCATGGAGTATTCAGATGAATGTGGTCAAGGATCATTGTGACGAAAAGTGTCCTGGAATATTGTGATGACACGGTTCATGGAGCATTGCGATGACAAGGGCCATAGAGAAATGTGAAGACAGGTGTCATGGGGCATTGTGATGACAGTGGTGATCTAGAATTGTGAAGAAAGATATCATGGAGCACTGTGATGACAGGGGTCATGGGGCATTGTGATGACACGTCCATGGAACATTATGATGTCAAGAATTCTGGAGCATTGTGATAAAAATTGCATGGACCATTGTGATTAGAGGGGCCAAGGAGCATTCTGATGACAACGGCATGGAGCATTGTGATGACCAGGGTCATCGAGCATTGTGATGACACTGGTCATGAAGCATTGTGATGAATGTGGTCATGGATCATTGTGATGACAAGTGTCGTAGAGCATTGTGATGACAGGGGTCATAGAGCATTGTGATGACACGGTTATGGAATATTGTGATGACCAGAATTCTGTAGCACTGTGATGAAAAGGGAATGTAGCATTGTGATTACAGGGGTCATGGAGCACTGTGATGACAATTGTTCTAGAACATTGTGAAGACAGGGATCATGGAGCATAGTGATGAAAGGGGCCATGGAGCATTGTGATGACAGGCGTCATGGGACAATGTGTTGACAGTGGTCATGGAGCATTGTTAGAAAGGGAACATGGAGCAATTTGATTTCAGGGGCCATGAAAAAATGTGAATACATAGGCCATGGAGTATTCAGATGAATGTGGTCAAGGATCATTGTGACGACAAGTGTCCTGGAATATTGTGATGACACGGTTCATGGAGCATTGCGATGACAAGGGCCATGGCGAAATGTGAAGACAGGTGTCATGGGGCTTTGTGATGACAGTGGTCATCTAGAATTGTGAAGAAAGATATCATGGAGCAATGGGATGACAGGGGCCATGGAGCATTGTGATGACAGGGGTCATGGGGCATTGTGATGACACGGCCATGGAACATTATGATGACAAGAATTCTGGAGCATTGTGATAAATAGGGCATGGACCATTGTGATTAGAGGGGCCAAGGAGCATTCTGATGATAACGGCATGGAGCATTGTGATGACAAGGGTCATCGAGCATTGTGATGACAGTGGTCATGAATCATTGTGATGAATGTGGTCATGGATCATTGTGATGACAAGTGTCGTGGAGCATTGTGATGACAGGGGTCATAGAGCCTTGTGATGACACGGTTTTGGAATATTGTGATGACCAGAATTCTGTAGCACTGTGATGAAAAGGGAATGGATCATTGTGATTACAGGGGTCATGGAGCATTGTGATGACAATTGTTCTAGAACATTTTGATGACAGGGATCATGGAGCATAGTGATGAAAGGGGCCATGGAGCATTGTAATGACAGGCGTCATGGGACATTGTGTTGACAGTGGTCATGGAGCATTGTTAGAAATGGAACATGGAGCAATTTGATTTCAGGGGCCATGAAAAATTGTGAATACATAGGCCATGGAGTATTCAGATGAATGTGGTCAAGGATCATTGTGACGAAAAGTGTCCTAGAATATTGTGATGACACGGTTCATGGAGCATTGCGATGACAAGGGCCATAGCGAAATGTGAAGACAGGTGTCATGGGGCATTGTGATGACAGTGGTGATCTAGAATTGTGAAGAAAGATATCATGGAGCACTGTGATGACAGGGGTCATGGGGCATTGTGATGACACGTCCATGGAACATTATGATGTCAAGAATTCTGGAGCATTGTGATAAAAATTGCATGGACCATTGTGATTAGAGGGGCCAAGGAGCATTCTGATGACAACGGCATGGAGCATTGTGATGACAAGGGTCATCGAGCATTGTGATGACACTGGTCATGAAGCATTGTGATGAATGTGGTCATGGATCATTGTGATGACAAGTGTCGTAGAGCATTGTGATGACAGGGGTCATAGAGCATTGTGATGACATGGTTATGGAATATTGTGATGACCAGAATTCTGTAGCACTGTGATGAAAAGGGAATGGAGCATTGTGATTACAGGGGTCATGGAGCACTGTGATGACAATTGTTTAGAACATTGTGAAGACTGGGATCATGGAGCATAGTGATGAAAGGGGCCATGGAGCATTGTGATGACAGGCGTCATGGGACAATGTGTTGACAGTGGTCATGGAGCATTGTTAGAAAGGGAACATGGAGCAATTTGATTTCAGGGGCCATGAAAAATTGTGAATACATAGGCCATGGAGTATTCAGATGAATGTGGTCAAGGATCATTGTGACGACAAGTGTCCTGGAATATTGTGATGACACAGTTCATGGAGCATTGCGATGACAAGGGCCATGGAGAAATGTGAATACAGGTGTCATGGGGCTTTGTGATGACAGTGGTCATCTAGAATTGTGAAGAAAGATATCATGGAGCAATGGGATGACAGGGGCCATGGAGCATTGTGATGACAGGGGTCATGGGACATTGTGATGACACGGCCATGGAACATTATGATGACAAGAATTCTGGAACATTGTGATAAATAGGGCATGGACCATTGTGATTAGAGGGGCCAAGGAGCATTCTGATGATAACGGCATGGAGCATTGTGATGACAAGGGTCATCGAGCATTGTGATGACAGTGGTCATGAATCATTGTGATGAATGTGGTCATGGATCATTGTGATGACAAGTGTCGTGGAGCATTGTGATGACACGGCTCATAGAGCATTGTGATGACACTGTTATGGAATATTGTGATGACCAGAATTCTGTAGCACTGTGATGAAAAGGGAATGGAGCATTGTGATTACAGCGGTCATGGAGCATTGTGATGACAATTGTTCTAGAACATTTTGATGACAGGGATCATGGAGCATAGTGATGAAAGGGGCCATGGAGCATTGTAATGACAGGCGTCATGGGACATTGTGTTGACTGTGGTCATGGAGCATTGTTAGAAATGGAACATGGAGCAATTTGATTTCAGGGGCCATGAAAAATTGTGAATACATAGGCCATGGAGTATTCAGATGAATGTGGTCAAGGATCATTGTGACGAAAAGTGTCCTGGAATATTGTGATGACACGGTTCATGGAGCATTGCGATGACAAGGGCCATAGCGAAATGTGAAGACAGGTGTCATGGGGCATTGTGATGACAGTGGTGATCTAGAATTGTGAAGAAAGATATCATGGAGCACTGTGATGACAGGGGTCATGGGGCATTGTGATGACACGTCCATGGAACATTATGATGTCAAGAATTCTGGAGCATTGTGATAAAAATTGCATTGACCATTGTGATTAGAGGGGCCAAGGAGCATTCTGATGACAACGGCATGGAGCATTGTGATGACAAGGGTCATCGAGCATTGTGATGACACTGGTCATGAAGCATTGTGATGAATGTGGTCATGGATCATTGTGATGACAATTGTCGTAGAGCATTGTGATGACAGGGGTCATAGAGCATTGTGATGACACGGTTATGGAATATTGTGAAGACCAGAATTCTGTAGCACTGTGATGAAAAGGGAATGGAGCATTGTGATTACAGGGGTCATGGAGCACTGTGATGACAATTGTTCTAGAACATTGTGAAGACAGGGATCATGGAGCATAGTGATGATAGGGGCCATGGAGCATTTTGATGACAGGCGTCATGGGACATTGTGTTGACAGTGGTCATGGAGAATTGTTAGAAAGGGAACATGGAGCAATTTGATTTCAGGGGCCATGAAAAATTGTGAATACATAGGCCATGGAGTATTCAGATGAATGTGGTCAAGGATCATTGTGATGAAAAGTGTCCTGGAATATTGTGATGACACGGTTCATGGAGCATTGCGATGACAAGGGCCATGGCGAAATGTGAAGACAGGTGTCATGGGGCATTGTGAAGACAGTGGTCATCTAGAATTGTGAAGAAATATATCATGGAGCACTGGGATGACAGGGGCCATGGAGCATTGTGATGACAGGGGTCATGGGGCATTGTGATGACACGGCCATGGAACATTATGATGACAAGAATTCAGGAACATTGTGATAAAAAGGGCATGGACCATTGTGATTAGAGGGGCCAAGGAGCATTCTGATGACAACGGCATGGAGCATTGTGATGACAAGGGTCATCGAGCATTGTGATGACAGTGGTCATGAAGCATTGTGATGAATGGGGTCATGGATCATTGTGATGACAAGTGTCGTGGAGCATTGTGATGACAGGGGTCATAGAGCATTGTGATGACACGGTTATGGAATATTGTGAAGACCAGAAATCTGTAGCACAGTGATGAAAATGGAATGGAGCATTGTGATTACAGGGGTCATGGAGAATTGTGATGACAATTGTTCTAGAAAATTGTGATGACAGGGATCATGGAGCATAGTGATGAAAGGGGCCATGGAGCATTGTGATGACAGGCTTCATGGGACAATGTGTTGACAGTGGTCATTGAGCATTGTTAGAAAGGGAACATGGAGCAAATTGATTTCAGGGGCCATGAAAAATTGTGAATACATAGGCCATGGATTATTCAGATGAATGTGGTCAAGGATCATTGTGACAAAAAGTGTCCTGGAATATTGTGATGACACGGTTCATGGAGCATTGCGATGACAAGGGCCATGGCGAAATGTGAAGACAGGTGTCATGGGGCATTGTGATGACAGTGGTCATCTAGAATTGTGAAGAAAGATATCATGGAGCACTGGGATGACAGGGGCCATGGAGCATTGTGATGACAGGGGTCATGGGGCATGGAGATGACACGGCCATGGAACATTATGATGACAATAATTCTGGAGCATTGTGATAAAAAGGGCATGGACCATTGTGATTAGAGGGGCCAAGGAGCATTCTGATGACAACGGCATGGAGCATTGTGATGACAAGGGTCATCGAGCATTGTGAAGACAGTGGTCATGGAGCATTGTGATGAATGTGGTTATGCATCATTGTGATGACTAGTGTCGTGGAGCATTGTGATGACAGGGGTCATAGAGCATTGTGATGACACGGTTATGGAATTTTGTGATGACCAGAATTCTGTAGCACTGTGATGAAAAGGGAATGCAGCATTGTGATTACAGGGGTCATGGAGCATTGTGATGACAATTGTTTAGAACATTGTGAAGACAGGGATCAAGGAGCATAGTGATGAAAGGAGCCATGGAGCATTGTGATGACAGGCGTCACGGGACAATGTGTTGACAGTGGTCATGGAGCTTTGTTAGAAAGGGAACATGGAGCAATTTGATTTCAGGGGCCATGAAAAAATGTGAATACATAGGCCATGGAGTATTCAGATGAATGTGGTCAAGGATCATTGTGACGACAAGTGTCCTGGAATATTGTGATGACACGGTTCATGGAGCATTGCGATGACAAGGGCCATGGCGAAATGTGAAGACAGGTGTCATGGGGCTTTGTGATGACAGTGGTCATCTAGAATTGTGAAGAAAGATATCATGGAGCAATGGGATGACAGGGGCCATGGAGCATTGTGATGACAGGGGTCATGGGGCATTGTGATGACACGGCCATGGAACATTATGATGACAAGAATTCTGGAGCATTGTGATAAATAGGGCATGGACCATTGTGATTAGAGGGGCCAAGGAGCATTCTGATGATAACGGCATGGAGCATTGTGATGACAAGGGTCATCGAGCATTTTGATGACAGTGGTCATGAATCATTGTGATGAATGTGGTCATGGATCATTGTGATGACAAGTGTCGTGGAGCATTGTGATGACATGGCTCATAGAGCATTGTGATGACACGGTTATGGAATATTGTGATGACCAGAATTCTGTAGCACTGTGATGAAAAGGGAATGGAGCATTGTGATTACAGGGGTCATGGAGCATTGTGATGACAATTGTTCTAGAACATTTTGATGACAGGGATCATGGAGCATAGTGATGAAAGGGGCCATGGAGCATTGTAATGACAGGCGTCATGGGACATTGTGTTGACAGTGGTCATGGAGCATTGTTAGAAATGGAACATGGAGCAATTTGATTTCAGGGGCCATGAAAAATTGTGAATAAATAGGCCATGGAGTATTCAGATGAATGTGGTCAAGGATCATTGTGACGAAAAGTGTCCTGGAATATTGTGATGACACGGTTCATGGAGCATTGCGATGACAAGGGCCATAGCGAAATGTGAAGACAGGTGTCATGGGGCATTGTGATTTCAGTGGTGATCTAGAATTGTGAAGAAAGATATCATGGAGCACTGTGATGACAGGGGTCATGGGGCATTGTGATGACACGTCCATGGAACATTATGATGTCAAGAATTCTGGAGCATTGTGATAAAAATTGCATGGACCATTGTGATTAGAGGGGCCAAGGAGCATTTTGATGACAACGGCATGGAGCATTGTGATGACAAGGGTCATCGAGCATTGTGATGACACTGGTCATGAAGCATTGTGATGAATGTGGTCATGGATCATTGTGATGACAAGTGTCGTAGAGCATTGTGATGACAGGGGTCATAGAGCATTGTGATGACACGGTTATGGAATATTGTGATGACCAGAATTCTGTAGCACTGTGATGAAAAGGGAATGGAGCATTGTGATTACAGGGGTCATGGAGCACTGTGATGACAATTGTTTAGAACATTGTGAAGACTGGGATCATGGAGCATAGTGATGAAAGAGGCCATGGAGCATTGTGATGACAGGCGTCATGGGACAATGTGTTGACAGTGGTCATGGAGCATTGTTAGAAAGGGAACATGGAGCAATTTGATTTCAGGGGCCATGAAAAATTGTGAATACATAGGCCATGGAGTATTCAGATGAATGTGGTCAAGGATCATTGTGACGACAAGTGTCCTGGAATATTGTGATGACACAGTTCATGGAGCATTGCGATGACAAGGGCCATGGAGAAATGTGAATACAGGTGTCATGGGGCTTTGTGATGACAGTGGTCATCTAGAATTGTGAAGAAAGATATCATGGAGCAATGGGATGACAGGGGCCATGGAGCATTGTGATGACAGGGGTCATGGGACATTGTGATGACACGGCCATGGAACATTATGATGACAAGAATTCTGGAACATTGTGATAAATAGGGCATGGACCATTGTGATTAGAGGGGCCAAGGAGCATTCTGATGATAACGGCATGGAGCATTGTGATGACAAGGGTCATCGAGCATTGTGATGACAGTGGTCATGAATCATTGTGATGAATGTGGTCATGGATCATTGTGATGACAAGTGTCGTGGAGCATTGTGATGACACGGCTCATAGAGCATTGTGATGACACTGTTATGGAATATTGTGATGACCAGAATTCTGTAGCACTGTGATGAAAAGGGAATGGAGCATTGTGATTACAGCGGTCATGGAGCATTGTGATGACAATTGTTCTAGAACATTTTGATGACAGGGATCATGGAGCATAGTGATGAAAGGGGCCATGGAGCATTGTAATGACAGGCGTCATGGGACATTGTGTTGACTGTGGTCATGGAGCATTGTTAGAAATGGAACATGGAGCAATTTGATTTCAGGGGCCATGAAAAATTGTGAATACATAGGCCATGGAGTATTCAGATGAATGTGGTCAAGGATCATTGTGACGAAAAGTGTCCTGGAATATTGTGATGACACGGTTCATGGAGCATTGCGATGACAAGGGCCATAGCGAAATGTGAAGACAGGTGTCATGGGGCATTGTGATGACAGTGGTGATCTAGAATTGTGAAGAAAGATATCATGGAGCACTGTGATGACAGGGGTCATGGGGCATTGTGATGACACGTCCATGGAACATTATGATGTCAAGAATTCTGGAGCATTGTGATAAAAATTGCATTGACCATTGTGATTAGAGGGGCCAAGGAGCATTCTGATGACAACGGCATGGAGCATTGTGATGACAAGGGTCATCGAGCATTGTGATGACACTGGTCATGAAGCATTGTGATGAATGTGGTCATGGATCATTGTGATGACAAGTGTCGTAGAGCATTGTGATGACAGGGGTCATAGAGCATTGTGATGACACGGTTATGGAATATTGTGAAGACCAGAATTCTGTAGCACTGTGATGAAAAGGGAATGGAGCATTGTGATTACAGGGGTCATGGAGCACTGTGATGACAATTGTTCTAGAACATTGTGAAGACAGGGATCATGGAGCATAGTGATGATAGGGGCCATGGAGCATTTTGATGACAGGCGTCATGGGACATTGTGTTGACAGTGGTCATGGAGAATTGTTAGAAAGTGAACATGGAGCAATTTGATTTCAGGGGCCATGAAAAATTGTGAATACATAGGCCATGGAGTATTCAGATGAATGTGGTCAAGGATCATTGTGATGAAAAGTGTCCTGGAATATTGTGATGACACGGTTCATGGAGCATTGCGATGACAAGGGCCATGGCGAAATGTGAAGACAGGTGTCATGGGGCATTGTGAAGACAGTGGTCATCTAGAATTGTGAAGAAATATATCATGGAGCACTGGGATGACAGGGGCCATGGAGCATTGTGATGACAGGGGTCATGGGGCATTGTGATGACACGGCCATGGAACATTATGATGACAAGAATTCAGGAACATTGTGATAAAAAGGGCATGGACCATTGTGATTAGAGGGGCCAAGTAGCATTCTGATGACAACGTCATGGAGCATTGTGATGACAAGGGTCATCGAGCATTGTGATGACAGTGGTCATGAAGCATTGTGATGAATGGGGTCATGGATCATTGTGATGACAAGTGTCGTGGAGCATTGTGATGACAGGGGTCATAGAGCATTGTGATGACACGGTTATGGAATATTGTGAAGACCAGAAATCTGTAGCACAGTGATGAAAATGGAATGGAGCATTGTGATTACAGGGGTCATGGAGAATTGTGATGACAATTGTTCTAGAAAATTGTGATGACAGGGATCATGGAGCATAGTGATGAAAGGGGCCATGGAGCATTGTGATGACAGGCTTCATGGGACAATGTGTTGACAGTGGTCATTGAGCATTGTTAGAAAGGGAACATGGAGCAAATTGATTTCAGGGGCCATGAAAAATTGTGAATACATAGGCCATGGATTATTCAGATGAATGTGGTCAAGGATCATTGTGACAAAAAGTGTCCTGGAATATTGTGATGACACGGTTCATGGAGCATTGCGATGACAAGGGCCATGGCGAAATGTGAAGACAGGTGTCATGGGGCATTGTGATGACAGTGGTCATCTAGAATTGTGAAGAAAGATATCATGGAGCACTGGGATGACAGGGGCCATGGAGCATTGTGATGACAGGGGTCATGGGGCATGGTGATGACACGGCCATGGAACATTATGATGACAATAATTCTGGAGCATTGTGATAAAAAGGGCATGGACCATTGTGATTAGAGGGGCCAAGGAGCATTCTGATGACAACGGCATGGAGCATTGTGATGACAAGGGTCATCGAGCATTGTGATGACAGTGGTCATGGAGCATTGTGATGAATGTGGTTATGCATCATTGTGATGACTAGTGTCGTGGAGCATTGTGATGACAGGGGTCATAGAGCATTGTGATGACACGGTTATGGAATTTTGTGATGACCAGAATTCTGTAGCACTGTGATGAAAAGGGAATGCAGCATTGTGATTACAGGGGTCATGGAGCATTGTGATGACAATTGTTTAGAACATTGTGAAGACAGGGATCAAGGAGCATAGTGATGAAAGGAGCCATGGAGCATTGTGATGACAGGCGTCATGGGACAATGTGTTGACAGTGGTCATGGAGCTTTGTTAGAAAGGGAACATGGAGCAATTTGATTTCAGGGGCCATGAAAAAATGTGAATACATAGGCCATGGAGTATTCAGATGAATGTGGTCAAGGATCATTGTGACGACAAGTGTCCTGGAATATTGTGATGACACGGTTCATGGAGCATTGCGATGACAAGGGCCATGGCGAAATGTGAAGACAGGTGTCATGGGGCTTTGTGATGACAGTGGTCATCTAGAATTGTGAAGAAAGATATCATGGAGCAATGGGATGACAGGGGCCATGGAGCATTGTGATGACAGGGGTCATGGGGCATTGTGATGACACGGCCATGGAACATTATGATGACAAGAATTCTGGAGCATTGTGATAAATAGGGCATGGACCATTGTGATTAGAGGGGCCAAGGAGCATTCTGATGATAACGGCATGGAGCATTGTGATGACAAGGGTCATCGAGCATTTTGATGACAGTGGTCATGAATCATTGTGATGAATGTGGTCATGGATCATTGTGATGACAAGTGTCGTGGAGCATTGTGATGACACGGCTCATAGAGCATTGTGATGACACGGTTATGGAATATTGTGATGACCAGAATTCTGTAGCACTGTGATGAAAAGGGAATGGAGCATTGTGATTACAGGGGTCATGGAGCATTGTGATGACAATTGTTCTAGAACATTTTGATGACAGGGATCATGGAGCATAGTGATGAAAGGGGCCATGGAGCATTGTAATGACAGGCGTCATGGGACATTGTGTTGACAGTGGTCATGGAGCATTGTTAGAAATGGAACATGGAGCAATTTGATTTCAGGGGCCATGAAAAATTGTGAATAAATAGGCCATGGAGTATTCAGATGAATGTGGTCAAGGATCATTGTGACGAAAAGTGTCCTGGAATATTGTGATGACACGGTTCATGGAGCATTGCGATGACAAGGGCCATAGAGAAATGTGAAGACAGGTGTCATGGGGCATTGTGATGACAGTGGTGATCTAGAATTGTGAAGAAAGATATCATGGAGCACTGTGATGACAGGGGTCATGGGGCATTGTGATGACACGTCCATGGAACATTATGATGTCAAGAAATCTGGAGCATTGTGATAAAAATTGCATGGACCATTGTGATTAGAGGGGCCAAGGAGCATTCTGATGACAACGGCATGGAGCATTGTGATGACAAGGGTCATCGAGCATTGTGATGACACTGGTCATGAAGCATTGTGATGAATGTGGTCATGGATCATTGTGATGACAAGTGTCGTAGAGCATTGTGATGACAGGGGTCATAGAGCATTGTGATGACACGGTTATGGAATATTGTGATGACCAGAATTCTGTAGCACTGTGATGAAAAGGGAATGTAGCATTGTGATTACAGGGGTCATGGAGCACTGTGATGACAATTGTTTAGAACATTGTGAAGACTGGGATCATGGAGCATAGTGATGAAAGGGGCCATGGAGCATTGTGATGACAGGCGTCATGGGACAATGTGTTGACAGTGGTCATGGAGCATTGTTAGAAAGGGAACATGGAGCAATTTGATTTCAGGGGCCATGAAAAATTGTGAATACATAGGCCATGGAGTATTCAGATGAATGTGGTCAAGGATCATTGTGACGACAAGTGTCCTGGAATATTGTGATGACACGGTTCATGGAGCATTGCGATGACAAGGGCCATGGCGAAATGTGAAGACAGGTGTCATGGGGCATTGTGATGACTGTGGTCATCTAGAATTGTGAAGAAAGATATCATGGAGCACTGGGATGACAGGGGCCATGGAGCATTGTGATGACAGGGGTCTTGGGGCATTGTGATGACACGGCCATGGAACATTATGATGACAAGAATTCTGGAGCATTGTGATAAAAAGGGCATGGACCATTGTGATTAGAGGGGCCAAGGAGCATTCTGATGACAACGGCATGGTGCATTGTGATGACCAGGGTCATCGAGCATTGTGATGACAGTGGTCATGAAGCATTGTGATGAATGTGGTCATGGATCATTGTGATGAAAAGTGTCGTGGAGCATTGTGATGACAGGGGTCATAGAGCATTGTGATGACACGGTTATGGAATATTGTGATGACCAGAATTCTGTAGCACTGTGATGCAAAGGGAATGGAGCATTGTGATTACAGGGGTCATGGAGCATTGTGATGACAATTGTTCTAGAACATTGTGAAGACAGGGATCATGGAGCATAGTGATGAAAGGGGCCATGGAGCATTGTGATGACAGGCGTCATGGGACAATGTGTTGACAGTGGTCATGGAGCATTGTTAGAAAGGGAACATGGAGCAATTTGATTTCAGGGGCCATGAAAAAATGTGAATACATAGGCCATGGAGTATTCAGATGAATGTGGTCAAGGATCATTGTGACGACAAGTGTCCTGGAATATTGTGATGACACGGTTCATGGAGCATTGCGATGACAAGGGCCATGGCGAAATGTGAAGACAGGTGTCATGGGGCTTTGTGATGACAGTGGTCATCTAGAATTGTGAAGAAAGATATCATGGAGCAATGGGATGACAGGGGCCATGGAGCATTGTGATGACAGGGGTCATGGGGCATTTTGATGACACGGCCATGGAACATTATGATGACAAGAATTCTGGAGCATTGTGATAAATAGGGCATGGACCATTGTGATTAGAGGGGCCAAAAAGCATTCTGATGATAACGGCATGGAGCATTGTGATGACAAGGGTCATCGAGCATTGTGATGACAGTGGTCATGAATCATTGTGATGAATGTGGTCATGGATCATTGTGATGACAAGTGTCGTGGAGCATTGTGATGACAGGGGTCATAGAGCATTGTGATGACACGGTTTTGGAATATTGTGATGACCAGAATTCTGTAGCACTGTGATGAAAAGGGAATGGAGCATTGTGATTACAGGGGTCATGGAGCATTGTGATGACAATTGTTCTAGAACATTTTGATGACAGGGATCATGGAGCATAGTGATGAAAGGGGCCATGGAGCATTGTAATGACAGGCGTCATGGGACATTGTGTTGACAGTGGTCATGGAGCATTGTTAGAAATGGAACATGGAGCAATTTGATTTCAGGGGCGATGAAAAATTGTGAATACATAGGCCATGGAGTATTCAGATGAATGTGGTCAAGGATCATTGTGACGAAAAGTGTCCTAGAATATTGTGATGACACGGTTCATGGAGCATTGCGATGACAAGGGCCATAGCGAAATGTGAAGACAGGTGTCATGGGGCATTGTGATGACAGTGGTGATCTAGAATTGTGAAGAAAGATATCATGGAGCACTGTGATGACAGGGGTCATGGGGCATTGTGATGACACGTCCATGGAACATTATGATGTCAAGAATTCTGGAGCATTGTGATAAAAATTGCATGGACCATTGTGATTAGAGGGGCCAAGGAGCATTCTGATGACAACGGCATGGAGCATTGTGATGACAAGGGTCATCGAGCATTGTGATGACACTGGTCATGAAGCATTGTGATGAATGTGGTCATGGATCATTGTGATGACAAGTGTCGTAGAGCATTGTGATGACAGGGGTTATAGAGCATTGTGATGACACGGTTATGGAATATTGTGATGACCAGAATTCTGTAGCACTGTGATGAAAAGGGAATGGAGCATTGTGATTACAGGGGTCATGGAGCACTGTGATGACAATTGTTTAGAACATTGTGAAGACTGGGATCATGGAGCATAGTGATGAAAGGGGCCATGGAGCATTGTGATGACAGGCGTCATGGGACAATGTGTTGACAGTGGTCATGGAGCATTGTTAGAAAGGGAACATGGAGCAATTTGATTTCAGGGGCCATGAAAAATTGTGAATACATAGGCCATGGAGTATTCAGATGAATGTGGTCAAGGATCATTGTGACGACAAGTGTCCTGGAATATTGTGATGACACAGTTCATGGAGCATTGCGATGACAAGGGCCATGGAGAAATGTGAATACAGGTGTCATGGGGCATTGTGATGACAGTGGTCATCTAGAATTGTGAAGAAAGATATCATGGAGCACTGGGATGACAGGGGCCATGGAGCATTGTGATGACAGGGGTCATGGGGCATGGTGATGACACGGCCATGGAACATTATGATGACAATAATTCTGGAGCATTGTGATAAAAAGGGTATGGACCATTGTGATTAGAGGGGCCAAGGAGCATTCTGATGACAACGGCATGGAGCATTGTGATGACAAGGGTCATCGAGCATTGTGATGACAGTGGTCATGGAGCATTGTGATGAATGTGGTTATGCATCATTGTGATGACTAGTGTCGTGGAGCATTGTGATGACAGGGGTCATAGAGCATTGTGATGACACGGTTATGGAATTTTGTGATGACCAGAATTCTGTAGCACTGTGATGAAAAGGGAATGCAGCATTGTGATTACAGGGGTCATGGAGCATTGTGATGACAATTGTTTAGAACATTGTGAAGACAGGGATCAAGGAGCATAGTGATGAAAGGAGCCATGGAGCATTGTGATGACAGGCGTCATGGGACAATGTGTTGACAGTGGTCATGGAGCTTTGTTAGAAAGGGAACATGGAGCAAATTGATTTCAGGGGCCATGAAAAAATGTGAATACATAGGCCATGGAGTATTCAGATGAATGTGGTCAAGGATCATTGTGACGACAAGTGTCCTGGAATATTGTGATGACACGGTTCATGGAGCATTGCGATGACAAGGGCCATGGCGAAATGTGAAGACAGGTGTCATGGGGCTTTGTGATGACAGTGGTCATCTAGAATTGTGAAGAAAGATATCATGGAGCAATGGGATGACAGGGGCCATGGAGCATTGTGATGACAGGGGTCATGGGGCATTGTGATGACACGGCCATGGAACATTATGATGACAAGAATTCTGGAGCATTGTGATAAATAGGGCATGGACCATTGTGATTAGAGGGGCCAAGGAGCATTCTGATGATAACGGCATGGAGCATTGTGATGACAAGGGTCATCGAGCATTGTGATGACAGTGGTCATGAATCATTGTGATGAATGTGGTCATGGATCATTGTGATGACAAGTGTCGTGGAGCATTGTGATGACACGGCTCATAGAGCATTGTGATGACACGGTTATGGAATATTGTGATGACCAGAATTCTGTAGCACTGTGATGAAAAGGGAATGGAGCATTGTGATTACAGGGGTCATGGAGCATTGTGATGACAATTGTTCTAGAACATTTTGATGACAGGGATCATGGAGCATAGTGATGAAAGGGGCCATGGAGCATTGTAATGACAGGCGTCATGGGACATTGTGTTGACAGTGGTCATGGAGCATTGTTAGAAATGGAACATGGAGCAATTTGATTTCAGGGGCCATGAAAAATTGTGAATACATAGGCCATGGAGTATTCAGATGAATGTGGTCAAGGATCATTGTGACGAAAAGTGTCCTGGAATATTGTGATGACACGGTTCATGGAGCATTGCGATGACAAGGGCCATAGAGAAATGTGAAGACAGGTGTCATGGGGCATTGTGATGACAGTGGTGATCTAGAATTGTGAAGAAAGATATCATGGAGCACTGTGATGACAGGGGTCATGGGGCATTGTGATGACACGTCCATGGAACATTATGATGTCAAGAATTCTGGAGCATTGTGATAAAAATTGCATGGACCATTGTGATTAGAGGGGCCAAGGAGCATTCTGATGACAACGGCATGGAGCATTGTGATGACAAGGGTCATCGAGCATTGTGATGACACTGGTCATGAAGCATTGTGATGAATGTGGTCATGGATCATTGTGATGACAAGTGTCGTAGAGCATTGTGATGACAGGGGTCATAGAGCATTGTGATGACACGGTTATGGAATATTGTGATGACCAGAATTCTGTAGCACTGTGATGAAAAGGGAATGTAGCATTGTGATTACAGCGGTCATGGAGCACTGTGATGACAATTGTTTAGAACATTGTGAAGACTGGGATCATGGAGCATAGTGATGAAAGGGGCCATGGAGCATTGTGATGACAGGCGTCATGGGACAATGTGTTGACAGTGGTCATGGAGCATTGTTAGAAAGGGAACATGGAGCAATTTGATTTCAGGGGCCATGAAAAATTGTGAATACATAGGCCATGGAGTATTCAGATGAATGTGGTCAGGGATCATTGTGACGAAAAGTGTCCTGGAATATTGTGATGACACAGTTCATGGAGCATTGCGATGACAAGGGCCATGGAGAAATGTGAATACAGGTGTCATGGGGCTTTGTGATGACAGTAGTCATCTAGAATTGTGAAGAAAGATATCATGGAGCACTGGGATGACAGGGGCCATGGAGCATTGTGATGACAGGGGTCATGGGGCATTGTGATGACACGGCCATGGAACATTATGATGACAATAATTCTGGAGCATTGTGATAAAAAGGGCATGGACCATTGTGATTAGAGGGGCCAAGGAGCATTCTGATGACAACGGCATGGAGCATTGTGACGACAATTGTTCTAGAACATTGTGAAGACAGGGATCATGGAGCATAGTGATGAAAGGGGCCATGGATCATTGTGATGACAGGCGTCATGGGACAATGTGTTGTCAGTGGTCATGGAGCATTGTTAGAAAGGGAATATGGAGCAATTTGATTTCAGGGGCCATGAAAAATTGTGAATACATAGGCCATGGAGTATTCATATGAATGTGGTCAATGATCATTGTGACAAAAAGTGTCCTGGAATATTGTGATGACACGGTTCATGGAGCATTGCGATGAAAAGGGCCATGGCGAAATGTGATGAGAGTGGTCATCTAGAATTGTGAAGAAAGATATCATGGAGCCCTGGGATGATAGGGGCCATGGAGCATTGTGATGACATGGGTCATGGGGCATTGTGATGACACGGCCATGGAACATTATGATGACAAGAATTCTGGAGCATTGTGATAAAAAGGGCATGGACCATTGTGATTACAGGGGCCAAGGAGCATTCTGATGACAACGGCATGGAGCATTGTGATGACAAGTGTCATCGAGCATTGTGATGACAGTGGTCATGAAGCATTGTGATGAATGTGGTCATGGATCATTGTGATGACAAGTGTCGTGGAGCATTGTGATGACAGGGGTCATAGAGCATTGTGATGACACGGTTATGGAATATTGTGATGACCAGAATTCTGTAGCACTGTGATGAAAAGGGAATGGAGCATTGTGATTACAGGGGTCATGGAGCATTGTGATGAAAATTGTTCTAGAACATTGTGATGACAGGGATCATGTAGCATAGTGATTAAAGGGGCCATGAAGCATTGTGATGACAGGCGTTATGGGGCATTGTGATGACACGGCCATGGAACATTATGATGACAAGAATTCTGGAGCATTGTGATAAAACGGGCATGGACCATTGTGATTAGAGTGGCGAAGGAGCATTCTGATGACAACGGCATGGAGCATTGTGATGACAAGGGTCATCGAGCATTGTGATGACAGTGGTCATGAAGCATTGTGATGAATGTGGTCATGCATCATTGGGATGACAAGTGTCGTGGAGCATTGTGATGACAGGGGTCATAGAGCATTTTGATGACACGGTTATGTAATATTGTGATGACCAGAATTCTGTAGCACTGTGATGAAAAGGGAATGGAGCATTGTGAGTAGAGGGGTCATGGAGCTTTGTGATGACAATTGTTCTAGAACCTTGTGAAGACAGGGATCATGGAGCATAGTGATGAAAGGGGACATGGAGCATTGTGATGACAGGCGTCATGGGACATTGTGTTGACAGTTGTCATGGAGCATTGTTAGAAAGGGAACATGGAGCAATTTGATTTCAGTGGCCATGAAAAATTGTGAATACATAGGCCATGGAGTATTCAGATGAATGTGGTCAAGGATCATTGTGACAAAATTTGTCCTGGAATATTGTGATGACACGGTTCATGGAGCATTGCGATGACAAGGGCCATGGCGAAATGTGAAGACAGGTGTCATGGGGCATTGTGATGACTGTGGTCATCTAGAATTGTGAAGAAAGATATCATGGAGCACTGGGATGACAGGGGCCATGAAGCATTGTGATGACAGGGGTCTTGGGGCATTGTGATGACACGGCCATGGAACATTATGATGACAAGAAGTCTGGAGCATTGTGATAAAAAGGGCATGGACCATTGTGATTAGAGGGGCCAAGGAGCATTCTGATGACAACGGCATGGAGCATTGTGATGACAAGGGTCATCGAGCATTGTGATGACAGTGGTCATGAAGCATTGTGATGAATGTGGTCATGGATCATTGTGATGACAAGTGTCGTGGAGCATTGTGATGACAGGGGTCATAGAGCATTGTGATGACACGGTTATGGAATATTGTGAAGACCAGAATTCTGTAGCACTGTGATGAAAAAGGAATGGAGCATTGTGATTACAGGGGTCATGGAGCATTGTGATGACAATTGTTCTAGAACATTGTGAAGACAGGGATCATGGAGCATAGTGATGAAAGGGGCCATGGAGCATTGTGATGACAGGTGTCATGGGACAATGTGTTGACAATGGTCAAGGAGCATTGTTAGAAAGGGAACATGGAGCAATTTCATTTCAGGGGCCATGAAAAATTGTGAATACATAGGCCATGGATTATTCAGATGAATGTGGTCAAGGATCATTGTGACGACAAGTGTCCTGGAATATTGTGATGACACGGTTCATGGAGCATTGCGATGACAAGGGCCATGGTGAAATGTGAAGACAGGTGTCAATGGGCTTTGTGATGACAGTGGTCATCTAGAATTGTGAAGAAAGATATCATGGAGCACTGGGATGACAGGGGCCATGGAACATTGTGATGACAGGGGTCATGGGGCATTGTGATGACACGGCCATGGAACATTATGATGACAAGAATTCTGGAGCATTGTGATAAATAAGGCATGGACCATTGTGATTAGAGGGGCCAAGGAGCATTCTGATGACAACGGCATGGAGCATTGTGATGACAAGGGTCATCGAGCATTGTGATGGCAGTGGTCATGAAGCATTGTGATGAATGTGGTCATGGATCATTGTGATGACAAGTGTCGTGGAGCATTGTGATGACAGGGGTCATAGAGCATTGTGATGACACGGTTATGGAATATTGTGATGACCAGAATTCTGTAGCACTGTGATGAAAAGGGAATGGAGCATTGTGATTACAGGGGTCATGGAGCATTGTGATGAAAATTGTTCTAGAACATTGTGATGACAGGGATCATGTAGCATAGTGATGAAAGGGGCCATGAAGCATTGTGATGACAGGCGTTATGGGGCATTGTGATGACACGGCCATGGAACATTATGATGACAAGAATTCTGGAGCATTGTGATAAAACGGGCATGGACCATTGTGATTAGAGGGGCCAAGGAGCATTCTGATGACAACGGCATGGAGCATTGTGACGAAAATTGTTCTAGAACATTGTGAAGACAGGGATCATGGAGCATAGTGATGAAAGGGGCCATGGAGCATTGTGATGACAGGCGTCATGGGACAATGTGTTGTCAGTGGTCATGGAGCATTGTTAGAAAGGGAATATGGAGAAATTTGATTTCAGGGGCCATGAAAAATTGTGAATACATAGGCCATGGAGTATTCATATGAATGTGGTCAATGATCATTGTGACAAAAAGTGTCCTGGAATATTGTGATGACACGGTTCATGGAGCATTGCGATGAAAAGGGCCATGGCGAAATGTGATGAGAGTGGTCATCTAGAATTGTGAAGAAAGATATCATGGAGCCCTGGGATGATAGGGGCCATGGAGCATTGTGATGACATGGGTCATGGGGCATTGTGATGACACGGCCATGGAACATTATGATGACAAGAATTCTGGAGCATTGTGATAAAAAGGGCATGGACCATTGTGATTAGAGGGGCCAAGGAGCATTCTGATGACAACGGCATGGAGCATTGTGATGACAAGGTCATCGAGCATTGTGATGACAGTGGTCATGAAGCATTGTGATGAATGTGGTGATGGATCATTGTGATGGCAAGTGTCGTGGAGCATTGTGATGACAGGGGTCATAGAGCATTTTGATGACACGTTTATGTAATATGGTGATGACCAGAATTCTGTAGCACTGTGATGAAAATGGAATGGAGCATTGTGATTACATGTGTCATGGAGCATTGTGATGACAATTGTTCTAGAACATTGTGAAGACAGGGATCATGGAGCATAGTGATGAAAGGGGCCATGGAGCTTTGTGAAGACAGGCGTCATGGGACAATGTGTTGACACTGTCATGGATCATTGTTAGAAAGGGAACATGGGGCATTTTGATTTCAGGGGCCATGAAAAATTGTGAATACATAGGCCATGGAGTATTCAGATGAATATGGTCAAGGATCATTGTGACGACAAGTGTCCTGGAATATTGTGATGACACGGTTCATGGAGCATTGCGATGACAAGGGCCATGGTGAAATGTGAAGACAGGTGTCATGGGGCTTTGTGATGACAGTGGTCATCTAGAATTGTGAAGAAAGATATCATGGAGCACTGGGATGACAGGGGCCATGGAACATTGTGATGACAGGGGTCATGGGGCATTGTGATGACACGGCCATGGAACATTATGATGACAAGAATTCTGGAGCATTGTGATAAATAAGGCATGGACCATTGTGATTAGAGGGGCCAAGGAGCATTCTGATGACAACGGCATGGAGCATTGTGATGACAAGGGTCATCGAGCATTGTGATGACAGTGGTCATGAAGCATTGTGATGAATGTGGTCATGGATCATTATGATGACAAGTGTCGTGGAGCATTGTGATGACAGGGGTCATAGAGCATTGTGATGACACGGTTATGGAATATTGTGATGACCAGAATTCTGTAGCACTGTGATGATAAGGGAATGGAGCATTGTGATTACAGGGGTCATGGAGCATTGTGATGAAAATTGTTCTAGAACATTGTGATGACAGGGATCATGTAGCATAGTGATGAACGGGGCCATGAAGCATTGTGATGACAGGCGTTATGGGGCATTGTGATGACACGGCCATGGAACATTATGATGACAAGAATTCTGGAGCATTGTGATAAAACGGGCATGTACCATTGTGATTAGAGTGGCGAAGGAGCATTCTGATGACAACGGCATGGAGCATTGTGATGACAAGGGTCATCGAGCATTGTGAGGACAGTGGTCATGAAGCATTGTGATGAATGTGGTCATGCATCATTGGGATGACATGTGTCGTGGAGCATTGTGATGACAGGGGTCATAGAGCATTTTGATAACACGGTTATGTAATATTGTGATGACCAGAATTCTGTAGCACTGTGATGAAAAGGGAATGGAGCATTGTGATTACAGGGGCCATGGAGCATTGTGATGACAATTGTTTAGAACATTGTGAAGACAGGGATCATGGAGCATAGTGATGAAAGGGGCCATGGAACATTGTGATGACAGGCGTCATGGGACAATGTGTTGACAGTGGTCATGGAGCATTGTTAGAAAGGGAACATGGAGCAATTTGATTTCAGGGGCCAGGAAAAATTGTGAATACATAGGCCATGGAGTATTCAGTTGAATGTGGTCAAGGATCATTGTGACGACAAGTGTCCTGGAATATTGTGATGACACGGTTCATGGAGCATTGCGATGACAAGGGCCATGGCGAAATGTGAAGACAGGTGTCATGGGGCATTTTGATGACAGTGGTCATCTAGAATTGTGAAGAAAGATATCATGGAGCACTGGGATGACAGGGGCCATGGAGCATTGTGATGACAGGCGTCATGGGGCATTGTGATGACACGGCCATGGAACATTATGATGACAAGAATTCTGGAGCATTGTGATAAAAAGGGCATGGACCATTGTGATTAGAGGGGCCAAGGAGTATTCTGATGACAACAGCATGGAGCATTGTGATGACCAGGGTCATCGAGCATTGTGATGACAGTGGTCATGAAGCATTGTGATGAATGTGGTCATGGATCATTGTGATGACAAGTGTCGTGGAGCATTGTGATGACAGGGGTCATAGAGCATTGTAAGGACACGGTTATGGAATATTGTGATGACCAGAATTCTGTAGCACTGTGATGAAAAGGGAATGGAGCATTGTGAGTACAGGGGTCATGGAGCTTTGTGATGACAATTGTTCTAGAACATTGTGAAGACAGGGATCATGGAGCATAGTGATGAAAGGGGACATGGAGCATTGTGATGACAGGCGTCATGGGACATTGTGTTGACAGTTGTCATGGAGCATTGTTAGAAAGGGAACATGGAGCAATTTGATTTCAGTGGCCATGAAAAATTGTGAATACATAGGCCATGGAGTATTCAGATGAATGTGGTCAAGGATCATTGTGACAAAATTTGTCCTGGAATATTGTGATGACACGGTTCATGGAGCATTGCGATGACAAGGGCCATGGCGAAATGTGAAGATAGGTGTCATGGGGCATTGTGATGACTGTGGTCATCTAGAATTGTGAAGAAAGATATCATGGAGCACTGGGATGACAGGGGCCATGAAGCATTGTGATGACAGGGGTCTTGGGGCATTGTGATGACACGGCCATGGAACATTATGATGACAAGAATTCTGGAGCATTGTGATAAAAAGGGCATGGACCATTGTGATTAGAGGGGCCAAGGAGCATTCTGATGACAACGGCATGGTGCATTGTGATGACCAGGGTCATCGAGCATTGTGATGACAGTGGTCATGAAGCATTGTGATGAATGTGGTCATGGATCATTGTGATGAAAAGTGTCGTGGAGCATTGTGATGACAGGGGTCATAGAGCATTGTGATGACACGGTTATGGAATATTGTGATGACCAGAATTCTGTAGCACTGTGATGCAAAGGGAATGGAGCATTGTGATTACAGGGGTCATGGAGCATTGTGATGACAATTGTTCTAGAACATTGTGAAGACAGGGATCATGGAGCATAGTGATGAAAGGGGCCATGGAGCATTGTGATGACAGGCGTCATGGGACAATGTGTTGACAGTGGTCATGGAGCATTGTTAGAAAGGGAACATGGAGCAATTTGATTTCAGGGGCCATGAAAAAATGTGAATACATAGGCCATGGAGTATTCAGATGAATGTGGTCAAGGATCATTGTGACGACAAGTGTCCTGTAATATTGTGATGACACGGTTCATGGAGCATTGCGATGACAAGGGCCATGGCGAAATGTGAAGACAGGTGTCATGGGGCTTTGTGATGACAGTGGTCATCTAGAATTGTGAAGAAAGATATCATGGAGCAATGGGATGACAGGGGCCATGGAGCATTGTGATGACAGGGGTCATGGGGCATTGTGATGACACGGCCATGGAACATTATGATGACAAAAATTCTGGAGCATTGTGATAAATAGGGCATGGACCATTGTGATTAGAGGGGCCAAGGAGCATTCTGATGATAACGGCATGGAGCATTGTGATGACAAGGGTCATCGAGCATTGTGATGACAGTGGTCATGAATCATTGTGATGAATGTGGTCATGGATCATTGTGATGACAAGTGTCGTGGAGCATTGTGATGACAGGGGTCATAGAGCATTGTGATGACACGGTTTTGGAATATTGTGATGACCAGAATTCTGTAGCACTGTGATGAAAAGGGAATGGAGCATTGTGATTACAGGGGTCATGGAGCATTGTGATGACAATTGTTCTAGAACATTTTGATGACAGGGATCATGGAGCATAGTGATGAAAGGGGCCATGGAGCATTGTAATGACAGGCGTCATGGGACATTGTGTTGACAGTGGTCATGGAGCATTGTTAGAAATGGAACATGGAGCAATTTGATTTCAGGGGCCATGAAAAATTGTGAATACATAGGCCATGGAGTATTCAGATGAATGTGGTCAAGGATCATTGTGACGAAAAGTGTCCTAGAATATTGTGATGACACGGTTCATGGAGCATTGCGATGACAAGGGCCATAGCGAAATGTGAAGACAGGTGTCATGGGGCATTGTGATGACAGTGGTGATCTAGAATTGTGAAGAAAGATATCATGGAGCACTGTGATGACAGGGGTCATGGGGCATTGTGATGACACGGCCATGGAACATTATGATGACAATAATTCTGGAGCATTGTGATAAAAAGGGCATGGACCATTGTGATTAGAGGGGCTAAGGAGCATTCTGATGACAACGGCATGGAGCATTGTGACGACAATTGTTCTAGAACATTGTGAAGACAGGGATCATGGAGCATAGTGATGAAAGGGGCCATGGAGCATTGTGATGACAGGCGTCATGGGACAATGTGTTGTCAGTGGTCATGGAGCATTGTTAGAAAGGGAATATGGAGAAATTTGATTTCAGGGGCCATGAAAAATTGTGAATACATAGGCCATGGAGTATTCATATGAATGTGGTCAATGATCATTGTGACAAAAAGTGTCCTGGAATATTGTGATGACACGGTTCATGGAGCATTGCGATGAAAAGGGCCATGGCGAAATGTGATGAGAGTGGTCATCTAGAATTGTGAAGAAAGATATCATGGAGCCCTGGGATGATAGGGGCCATGGAGCATTGTGATGACATGGGTCATGGGGCATTGTGATGACACGGCCATGGAACATTATGATGACAAGAATTCTGGAGCATTGTGATAAAAAGGGCATGGACCATTGTGATTCGAGGGGCCAAGGAACATTCTGATGACAACGGCATGGAGCATTGTGATGACAAGGTCATCGAGCATTGTGATGACAGTGGTCATGAAGCATTGTGATGAATGTGGTGATGGATCATTGTGATGGCAAGTGTCGTGGAGCATTGTGATGACAGGGGTCATAGAGCATTTTGATGACACGGTTATGTAATATGGTGATGACCAGAATTCTGTAGCACTGTGATGAAAATGGAATGGAGCATTGTGATTACAGGTGTCATGGAGCATTGTGATGACAATTGTTCTAGAACATTGTGAAGACAGGGATCATGGAGCATAGTGATGAAAGGGGCCATGGAGCTTTGTGATGACAGGCGTCATGGGACAATGTGTTGACACTGTCATGGATCATTGTTAGAAAGGGAACATGGGGCATTTTGATTTCAGGGGCCATGAAAAATTGTGAATACATAGGCCATGGAGTATTCAGATGAATGTGGTCAAGGATCATTGTGACGACAAGTGTCCTGGAATATTGTGATGACACGGTTCATGGAGCATTGCGATGACAAGGGCCATGGTGAAATGTGAAGACAGGTGTCATGGGGCTTTGTGATGACAGTGGTCATCTAGAATTGTGAAGAAAGATATCATGGAGCACAGGGATGACAGGGGCCATGGAACATTGTGATGACAGGGTTCATGGGGCATTGTGATGACACGGCCATGGAACATTATGATGACAAGAATTCTGGAGCATTGTGATAAATAAGGCATGGACCATTGTGATTAGAGGGGCCAAGGAGCATTCTGATGACAACGGCATGGAGCATTGTGATGACAAGGGTCATCGAGCATTGTGATGACAGTGGTCATGAAGCATTGTGATGAATGTGGTCATGGATCATTGTGATGACAAGTGTCGTGGAGCATTGTGATGACAGGGGTCATAGAGCATTGTGATGACACGGTTATGGAATATTGTGATGACCAGAATTCTGTAGCACTGTGATGAAAAGGGAATGGAGCATTGTGATTACAGGGGTCATGGAGCATTGTGATGAAAATTGTTCTAGAACATTGTGATGACAGGGATCATGTAGCATAGTGATGAAAGGGGCCATGAAGCATTGTGATGACAGGCGTTATGGGGCATTGTGATGACACGGCCATGAAACATTATGATGACAAGAATTCTGGAGCATTGTGATAAAACGGGCATGGCCCATTGTGATTAGAGTGGCGAAGGAGCATTCTGATGACAACGGCATGGAGCATTGTGATGACAAGGGTCATCGAGCATTGTGATGACAGTGGTCATGAAGCATTGTGATGAATGTGGTCATGCATCATTGGGATGACAAGTGTCGTGGAGCATTGTGATGACAGGGGTCATAGAGCATTTTGATGACACGGTTATGTAATATTGTGATGACCAGAATTCTGTAGCACTGTGATGAAAAGGGAATGGAGCATTGTGATTACAGGGGCCATGGAGCATTGTGATGACAATTGTTTAGAACATTGTGAAGACAGGGATCATGGAGCATAGTGATGAAAGGGGCCATGGAACATTGTGATGACAGGCGTCATGGGACAATGTGTTGACAGTGGTCATGGAGCATTGTTAGAAAGGGAACATGGAGCAATTTGATTTCAGGGGCCAGGAAAAATTGTGAATACATAGGCCATGGAGTATTCAGTTGAATGTGGTCAAGGATCATTGTGACGACAAGTGTCCTGGAATATTGTGATGACACGGTTCATGGAGCATTGCGATGACAAGGGCCATGGCGAAATGTGAAGACAGGTGTCATGGGGCATTTTGATGACAGTGGTCATCTAGAATTGTGAAGAAAGATATCATGGAGCACTGGGATGACAGGGGCCATGGAGCATTGTGATGACAGGCGTCATGGGGCATTGTGATGACAGGGCCATGGAACATTATGATGACAAGAATTCTGGAGCATTGTGATAAAAAGGGCATGGACCATTGTGATTAGAGGGGCCAAGGAGTATTCTGATGACAACAGCATGGAGCATTGTGATGACCAGGGTCATCGAGCATTGTGATGACAGTGGTCATGAAGCATTGTGATGAATGTGGTCATGGATCATTGTGATGACAAGTGTCGTGGAGCATTGTGATGACAGGGGTCATAGAGCATTGTAAGGACACGGTTATGGAATATTGTGATGACCAGAATTCTGTAGCACTGTGATGAAAAGGGAATGGAGCATTGTGAGTACAGGGGTCATGGAGCTTTGTGATGACAATTGTTCTAGAACATTGTGAAGACAGGGATCATGGTGCATAGTGATGAAAGGGGACATGGAGCATTGTGATGACAGGCGTCATGGGACATTGTGTTGACAGTTGTCATGGAGCATTGTTAGAAAGGGAACATGGAGCAATTTGATTTCAGTGGCCATGAAAAATTGTGAATACATAGGCCATGGAGTATTCAGATGAATGTGGTCAAGGATCATTGTGACAAAATTTGTCCTGGAATATTGTGATGACACGGTTCATGGAGCATTGCGATGACAAGGGCCATGGCGAAATGTGAAGACAGGTGTCATGGGGCATTGTGATGACTGTGGTCATCTAGAATTGTGAAGAAAGATATCATGGAGCACTGGGATTACAGGGGCCATGAAGCATTGTGATGACAGGGGTCTTGGGGCATTGTGATGACACGGCCATGGAACATTATGATGACAAGAATTCTGGGGCATTGTGATAAAAAGTGCATGGACCATTGTGATTAGAGGGGCCAAGGAGCATTCTGATGACAACGGCATGGTGCATTGTGATGACCAGGGTCATCGAGCATTGTGATGACAGTGGTCATGAAGCATTGTGATGAATGTGGTCATGGATCATTGTGATGAAAAATGTCGTGGAGCATTGTGATGACAGGGGTCATAGAGCATTGTGATGACACGGTTATGGAATATTGTGATGACCAGAATTCTGTAGCACTGTGATGCAAAGGGAATGGAGCATTGTGATTACAGGGGTCATGGAGCATTGTGATGACAATTGTTCTAGAACATTGTGAAGACAGGGATCATGGAGCATAGTGATGAAAGGGGCCATGGAGCATTGTGATGACAGGCGTCATGGGACAATGTGTTGACAGTGGTCATGGAGCATTGTTAGAAAGGGAACATGGAGCAATTTGATTTCAGGGGCCATGAAAAAATGTGAATACATAGGCCATGGAGTATTCAGATGAATGTGGTCAAGGATCATTGTGACGACAAGTGTCCTGGAATATTGTGATGACACGGTTCATGGAGCATTGCGATGACAAGGGC
The DNA here is from genome assembly GCF_028021215.1 of Eschrichtius robustus. Classification (NCBI taxonomy): domain Eukaryota; kingdom Metazoa; phylum Chordata; class Mammalia; order Artiodactyla; family Eschrichtiidae; genus Eschrichtius; species Eschrichtius robustus. The sequence continues at coordinate 2,313,987 of NW_027175412.1, forward strand.
CATGGCGAAATGTGAAGACAGGTGTCATGGGGCTTTGTGATGACAGTGGTCATCTAGAATTGTGAAGAAAGATATCATGGAGCAGTGGGATGACAGGGGCCATGGAGCATTGTGATGACAGGGGTCATGGGGCATTGTGATGACACGGCCATGGAACATTATGATGACAAGAATTCTTGAGCATTGTGATAAATAGGGCATGGACCATTGTGATTAGAGGGGCCAAGGAGCATTCTGATGATAACGGCATGGAGCATTGTGATGACAAGGGTCATCGAGCATTGTGATGACAGTGGTCATGAATCATTGTGATGAATGTGGTCATGGATCATTGTGATGACAAGTGTCGTGGAGCATTGTGATGACAGGGCTCATAGAGCATTGTGATGACACGGTTATGGAATATTGTGATGACCAGAATTCTGTAGCACTGTGATGAAAAGGGAATGGAGCATTGTGATTACAGGGGTCATGGAGCATTGTGATGACAATTGTTCTAGAACATTGTGATGACAGGGATCATGGAGCATAGTGATGAAAGGGGCCATGGAGCATTGTAATGACAGGCGTCATGGGACATTGTGTTGACTGTGGACATGGAGCATTGTTAGAAATGGAACATGGAGCAATTTGATTTCAGGGGCCATGAAAAATTGTGAATACATAGGCCATGGAGTATTCAGATGAATGTGGTCAAGGATCATTGTGACGAAAAGTGTCCTGGAATATTGTGATGACACGGTTCATGGAGCATTGCGATGACAAGGGCCATAGCGAAATGTGAAGACAGGTGTCATGGGGCATTGTGATGACAGTGGTGATCTAGAATTGTGAAGAAAGATATCATGGAGCACTGGGATGACAGGGGTCATGGGGCATTGTGATGACACGTCCATGGAACATTATGATGTCAAGAATTCTGGAGCATTGTGATAAAAATTGCATGGACCATTGTGATTAGAGGGGCCAAGGAGCATTCTGATGACAACGGCATGGAGCATTGTGATGACAAGGGTCATCGAGCATTGTGATGACACTGGTCATGAAGCATTGTGATGAATGTGGTCATGGATCATTGTGATGACAAGTGTCGTAGAGCATTGTGATGACAGGGGTCATAGAGCATTGTGATGACACGGTTATGGAATATTGTGATGACCAGAATTCTGTAGCACTGTGATGAAAAGGGAATGGAGCATTGTGATTACAGGGGTCATGGAGCACTGTGATGACAATTGTTTAGAACATTGTGAAGACTGGGATCATGGAGCATAGTGATGAAAGGGGCCATGGAGCATTGTGATGACAGGCGTCATGGGACAATGTGTTGTCAGTGGTCATGGAGCATTGTTAGAAAGGGAATATGGAGAAATTTGATTTCAGGGGCCATGAAAAATTGTGAATACATAGGCCATGGAGTATTCATATGAATGTGGTCAATGATCATTGTGACAAAAAGTGTCCTGGAATATTGTGATGACACGGTTCATGGAGCATTGCGATGAAAAGGGCCATGGCGAAATGTGATGAGAGTGGTCATCTAGAATTGTGAAGAAAGATATCATGGAGCCCTGGGATGATAGGGGCCATGGAGCATTGTGATGACATGGGTCATGGGGCATTGTGATGACACGGCCATAGAACATTATGATGACAAGAATTCTGGAGCATTGTGATAAAAAGGGCATGGACCATTGTGATTCGAGGGGCCAAGGAGCATTCTGATGACAACGGCATGGAGCATTGTGATGACAAGGTCATCGAGCATTGTGATGACAGTGGTCATGAAGCATTGTGATGAATGTGGTGATGGATCATTGTGATGGCAAGTGTCGTGGAGCATTGTGATGACAGGGGTCATAGAGCATTTTGATGACACGGTTATGTAATATGGTGATGACCAGAATTCTGTAGCACTGTGATGAAAATGGAATGGAGCATTGTGATTACAGGTGTCATGGAGCATTGTGATGACAATTGTTCTAGAACATTGTGAAGACAGGGATCATGGAGCATAGTGATGAAAGGGGCCATGGAGCTTTGTGATGACAGGCGTCATGGGACAATGTGTTGACACTGTCATGGATCATTGTTAGAAAGGGAACATGGGGCATTTTGATTTCAGGGGCCATGAAAAATTGTGAATACATAGGCCATGGAGTATTCAGATGAATGTGGTCAAGGATCATTGTGACGACAAGTGTCCTGGAATATTGTGATGACACGGTTCATGGAGCATTGCGATGACAAGGGCCATGGTGAAATGTGAAGACAGGTGTCATGGGGCTTTGTGATGACAGTGGTCATCTAGAATTGTGAAGAAAGATATCATGGAGCACAGGGATGACAGGGGCCATGGAACATTGTGATGACAGGGTTCATGGGGCATTGTGATGACACGGCCATGGAACATTATGATGACAAGAATTCTGGAGCATTGTGATAAATAAGGCATGGACCATTGTGATTAGAGGGGCCAAGGAGCATTCTGATGACAACGGCATGGAGCATTGTGATGACAAGGGTCATCGAGCATTGTGATGACAGTGGTCATGAAGCCTTGTGATGAATGTGGTCATGCATCATTGGGATGACAAGTGTCGTGGAGCATTGTGATGACAGGGGTCATAGAGCATTTTGATGACACGGTTATGTAATATTGTGATGACCAGAATTCTGTAGCACTGTGATGAAAAGGGAATGGAGCATTGTGATTACAGGGGCCATGGAGCATTGTGATGACAATTGTTTAGAACATTGTGAAGACAGGGATCATGGAGCATAGTGATGAAAGGGGCCATGGAACATTGTGATGACAGGCGTCATGGGACAATGTGTTGACAGTGGTCATGGAGCATTGTTAGAAAGGGAACATGGAGCAATTTGATTTCAGGGGCCAGGAAAAATTGTGAATACATAGGCCATGGAGTATTCAGTTGAATGTGGTCAAGGATCATTGTGACGACAAGTGTCCTGGAATATTGTGATGACACGGTTCATGGAGCATTGCGATGACAAGGGCCATGGCGAAATGTGAAGACAGGTGTCATGGGGCATTTTGATGACAGTGGTCATCTAGAATTGTGAAGAAAGATATCATGGAGCACTGGGATGACAGGGGCCATGGAGCATTGTGATGACAGGCGTCATGGGGCATTGTGATGACAGGGCCATGGAACATTATGATGACAAGAATTCTGGAGCATTGTGATAAAAAGGGCATGGACCATTGTGATTAGAGGGGCCAAGGAGTATTCTGATGACAACAGCATGGAGCATTGTGATGACCAGGGTCATCGAGCATTGTGATGACAGTGGTCATGAAGCATTGTGATGAATGTGGTCATGGATCATTGTGATGACAAGTGTCGTGGAGCATTGTGATGACAGGGGTCATAGAGCATTGTAAGGACACGGTTATGGAATATTGTGATGACCAGAATTCTGTAGCACTGTGATGAAAAGGGAATGGAGCATTGTGAGTACAGGGGTCATGGAGCTTTGTGATGACAATTGTTCTAGAACATTGTGAAGACAGGGATCATGGTGCATAGTGATGAAAGGGGACATGGAGCATTGTGATGACAGGCGTCATGGGACAATGTGTTGACAGTTGTCATGGAGCATTGTTAGAAAGGGAACATGGAGCAATTTGATTTCAGTGGCCATGAAAAATTGTGAATACATAGGCCATGGAGTATTCAGATGAATGTGGTCAAGGATCATTGTGACAAAATTTGTCCTGGAATATTGTGATGACACGGTTCATGGAGCATTGCGATGACAAGGGCCATGGCGAAATGTGAAGACAGGTGTCATGGGGCATTGTGATGACTGTGGTCATCTAGAATTGTGAAGAAAGATATCATGGAGCACTGGGATTACAGGGGCCATGAAGCATTGTGATGACAGGGGTCTTGGGGCATTGTGATGACACGGCCATGGAACATTATGATGACAAGAATTCTGGAGCATTGTGATAAAAAGTGCATGGACCATTGTGATTAGAGGGGCCAAGGAGCATTCTGATGACAACGGCATGGTGCATTGTGATGACCAGGGTCATCGAGCATTGTGATGACAGTGGTCATGAAGCATTGTGATGAATGTGGTCATGGATCATTGTGATGAAAAGTGTCGTGGAGCATTGTGATGACAGGGGTCATAGAGCATTGTGATGACACGGTTATGGAATATTGTGATGACCAGAATTCTGTAGCACTGTGATGCAAAGGGAATGGAGCATTGTGATTACAGGGGTCATGGAGCATTGTGATGACAATTGTTCTAGAACATTGTGAAGACAGGGATCATGGAGCATAGTGATGAAAGGGGCCATGGAGCATTGTGATGACAGGCGTCATGGGACAATGTGTTGACAGTGGTCATGGAGCATTGTTAGAAAGGGAACATGGAGCAATTTGATTTCAGGGGCCATGAAAAAATGTGAATACATAGGCCATGGAGTATTCAGATGAATGTGGTCAAGGATCATTGTGACGATAAGTGTCCTGGAATATTGTGATGACACGGTTCATGGAGCATTGCGATGACAAGGGCCATGGCGAAATGTGAAGACAGGTGTCATGGGGCTTTGTGATGACAGTGGTCATCTAGAATTGTGAAGAAAGATATCATGGAGCAGTGGGATGACAGGGGCCATGGAGCATTGTGATGACAGGGGTCATGGGGCATTGTGATGACACGGCCATGGAACATTATGATGACAAGAATTCTTGAGCATTGTGATAAATAGGGCATGGACCATTGTGATTAGAGGGGCCAAGGAGCATTCTGATGATAACGGCATGGAGCATTGTGATGACAAGGGTCATCGAGCATTGTGATGACAGTGGTCATGAATCATTGTGATGAATGTGGTCATGGATCATTGTGATGACAAGTGTCGTGGAGCATTGTGATGACAGGGCTCATAGAGCATTGTGATGACACGGTTATGGAATATTGTGATGACCAGAATTCTGTAGCACTGTGATGAAAAGGGAATGGAGCATTGTGATTACAGGGGTCATGGAGCATTGTGATGACAATTGTTCTAGAACATTGTGATGACAGGGATCATGGAGCATAGTGATGAAAGGGGCCATGGAGCATTGTAATGACAGGCGTCATGGGACATTGTGTTGACTGTGGTCATGGAGCATTGTTAGAAATGGAACATGGAGCAATTTGATTTCAGGGGCCATGAAAAATTGTGAATACATAGGCCATGGAGTATTCAGATGAATGTGGTCAAGGATCATTGTGACGAAAAGTGTCCTGGAATATTGTGATGACACGGTTCATGGAGCATTGCGATGACAAGGGCCATAGCGAAATGTGAAGACAGGTGTCATGGGGCATTGTGATGACAGTGGTGATCTAGAATTGTGAAGAAAGATATCATGGAGCACTGGGATGACAGGGGTCATGGGGCATTGTGATGACACGTCCATGGAACATTATGATGTCAAGAATTCTGGAGCATTGTGATAAAAATTGCATGGACCATTGTGATTAGAGGGGCCAAGGAGCATTCTGATGACAACGGCATGGAGCATTGTGATGACAAGGGTCATCGAGCATTGTGATGACACTGGTCATGAAGCATTGTGATGAATGTGGTCATGGATCATTGTGATGACAAGTGTCGTAGAGCATTGTGATGACAGGGGTCATAGAGCATTGTGATGACACGGTTATGGAATATTGTGATGACCAGAATTCTGTAGCACTGTGATGAAAAGGGAATGGAGCATTGTGATTACAGGGGTCATGGAGCACTGTGATGACAATTGTTTAGAACATTGTGAAGACTGGGATCATGGAGCATAGTGATGAAAGGGGCCATGGAGCATTGTGATGACAGGCGTCATGGGACAATGTGTTGACAGTGGTCATGGAGCATTGTTAGAAAGGGAACATGGAGCAATTTGATTTCAGGGGCCATGAAAAATTGTGAATACATAGGCCATGGAGTATTCAGATGAATGTGGTCAAGGATCATTGTGACGACAAGTGTCCTGGAATATTGTGATGACACAGTTCATGGAGCATTGCGATGACAAGGGCCATGGAGAAATGTGAATACAGGTGTCATGGGGCTTTGTGATGACAGTGGTCATCTAGAATTGTGAAGAAAGATATCATGGAGCACTGGGATGACAGGGGCCATGGAGCATTGTGATGACAGGGGTCATGGGGCATTGTGATGACACGGCCATGGAACATTATGATGACAATAATTCTGGAGCATTGTGATAAAAAGGGCATGGACCATTGTGATTAGAGGGGCCAAGGAGCATTCTGATGACAACGGCATGGAGCATTGTGACGACAATTGTTCTAGAACATTGTGAAGACAGGGATCATGGAGCATAGTGATGAAAGGGGCCATGGAGCATTGTGATGACAGGCGTCATGGGACAATGTGTTGTCAGTGGTCATGGAGCATTGTTAGAAAGGGAATATGGAGAAATTTGATTTCAGGGGCCATGAAAAATTGTGAATACATAGGCCATGGAGTATTCATATGAATGTGGTCAATGATCATTGTGACAAAAAGTGTCCTGGAATATTGTGATGACACGGTTCATGGAGCATTGCGATGAAAAGGGCCATGGCGAAATGTGATGAGAGTGGTCATCTAGAATTGTGAAGAAAGATATCATGGAGCCCTGGGATGATAGGGGCCATGGAGCATTGTGATGACATGGGTAATGGGGCATTGTGATGACACGTCCATGGAACATTATGATGACAAGAATTCTGGAGCATTGTGATAAAAAGGGCATGGACCATTGTGATTCGAGGGGCCAAGGAGCATTCTGATGACAACGGCATGGAGCATTGTGATGACAAGGTCATCGAGCATTGTGATGACAGTGGTCATGAAGCATTGTGATGAATGTGGTGATGGATCATTGTGATGGCAAGTGTCGTGGAGCATTGTGATGACAGGGGTCATAGAGCATTTTGATGACACGGTTATGTAATATGGTGATGACCAGAATTCTGTAGCACTGTGATGAAAATGGAATGGAGCATTGTGATTACAGGTGTCATGGAGCATTGTGATGAAATTGTTCTAGAACATTGTGAAGACAGGGATCATGGAGCATAGTGATGAAAGGGGCCATGGAGCTTTGTGATGACAGGCGTCATGGGACAATGTGTTGACACTGTCATGGATCATTGTTAGAAAGGGAACATGGGGCATTTTGATTTCAGGGGCCATGAAAAATTGTGAATACATAGGCCATGGAGTATTCAGATGAATGTGGTCAAGGATCATTGTGACGACAAGTGTCCTGGAATATTGTGATGACACGGTTCATGGAGCATTGCGATGACAAGGGCCATGGTGAAATGTGAAGACAGGTGTCATGGGGCTTTGTGATGACAGTGGTCATCTAGAATTGTGAAGAAAGATATCATGGAGCACTGGGATGACAGGGGCCATGGAACATTGTGATGACAGGGGTCATGGGGCATTGTGATGACACGGCCATGGAACATTATGATGACAAGAATTCTGGAGCATTGTGATAAATAAGGCATGGACCATTGTGATTAGAGGGGCCAAGGAGCATTCTGATGACAACGGCATGGAGCATTGTGATGACAAGGGTCATCGAGCATTGTGATGACAGTGGTCATGAAGCATTGTGATGAATGTGGTCATGGATCATTGTGATGACAAGTGTCGTGGAGCATTGTGATGACAGGGGTCATAGAGCATTGTGATGACACGGTTATGGAATATTGTGATGACCAGAATTCTGTAGCACTGTGATGAAAAGGGAATGGAGCATTGTGATTACAGGGGTCATGGAGCATTGTGATGAAAATTGTTCTAGAACATTGTGATGACAGGGATCATGTAGCATAGTGATGAAAGGGGCCATGAAGCATTGTGATGACAGGCGTTATGGGGCATTGTGATGACACGGCCATGAAACATTATGATGACAAGAATTCTGGAGCATTGTGATAAAACGGGCATGGACCATTGTGATTAGAGTGGCGAAGGAGCATTCTGATGACAACGGCATGGAGCATTGTGATGACAAGGGTCATCGAGCATTGTGATGACAGTGGTCATGAAGCATTGTGATGAATGTGGTCATGCATCATTGGGATGACAAGTGTCGTGGAGCATTGTGATGACAGGGGTCATAGAGCATTTTGATGACACGGTTATGTAATATTGTGATGACCAGAATTCTGTAGCACTGTGATGAAAAGGGAATGGAGCATTGTGATTACAGGGGCCATGGAGCATTGTGATGACAATTGTTTAGAACATTGTGAAGACAGGGATCATGGAGCATAGTGATGAAAGGGGCCATGGAACATTGTGATGACAGGCGTCATGGGACAATGTGTTGACAGTGGTCATGGAGCATTGTTAGAAAGGGAACATGGAGCAATTTGATTTCAGGGGCCAGGAAAAATTGTGAATACATAGGCCATGGAGTATTCAGTTGAATGTGGTCAAGGATCATTGTGACGACAAGTGTCCTGGAATATTGTGATGACACGGTTCATGGAGCATTGCGATGACAAGGGCCATGGCGAAATGTGAAGACAGGTGTCATGGGGCATTTTGATGACAGTGGTCATCTAGAATTGTGAAGAAAGATATCATGGAGCACTGGGATGACAGGGGCCATGGAGCATTGTGATGACAGGCGTCATGGGGCATTGTGATGACAGGGCCATGGAACATTATGATGACAAGAATTCTGGAGCATTGTGATAAAAAGCGCATGGACCATTGTGATTAGAGGGGCCAAGGAGTATTCTGATGACAACAGCATGGAGCATTGTGATGACCAGGGTCATCGAGCATTGTGATGACAGTGGTCATGAAGCATTGTGATGAATGTGGTCATGGATCATTGTGATGACAAGTGTCGTGGAGCATTGTGATGACAGGGGTCATAGAGCATTGTAAGGACACGGTTATGGAATATTGTGATGACCAGAATTCTGTAGCACTGTGATGAAAAGGGAATGGAGCATTGTGAGTACAGGGGTCATGGAGCTTTGTGATGACAATTGTTCTAGAACATTGTGAAGACAGGGATCATGGTGCATAGTGATGAAAGGGGACATGGAGCATTGTGATGACAGGCGTCATGGGACATTGTGTTGACAGTTGTCATGGAGCATTGTTAGAAAGGGAACATGGAGCAATTTGATTTCAGTGGCCATGAAAAATTGTGAATACATAGGCCATGGAGTATTCAGATGAATGTGGTCAAGGATCATTGTGACAAAATTTGTCCTGGAATATTGTGATGACACGGTTCATGGAGCATTGCGATGACAAGGGCCATGGCGAAATGTGAAGACAGGTGTCATGGGGCATTGTGATGACTGTGGTCATCTAGAATTGTGAAGAAAGATATCATGGAGCACTGGGATAACAGGGGCCATGAAGCATTGTGATGACAGGGGTCTTGGGGCATTGTGATGACACGGCCATGGAACATTATGATGACAAGAATTCTGGAGCATTGTGATAAAAAGTGCATGGACCATTGTGATTAGAGGGGCCAAGGAGCATTCTGATGACAACGGCATGGTGCATTGTGATGACCAGGGTCATCGAGCATTGTGATGACAGTGGTCATGAAGCATTGTGATGAATGTGGTCATGGATCATTGTGATGAAAAGTGTCGTGGAGCATTGTGATGACAGGGGTCATAGAGCATTGTGATGACACGGTTATGGAATATTTTGATGACCAGAATTCTGTAGCACTGTGATGCAAAGGGAATGGAGCATTGTGATTACAGGGGTCATGGAGCATTGTGATGACAATTGTTCTAGAACATTGTGAAGACAGGGATCATGGAGCATAGTGATGAAAGGGGCCATGGAGCATTGTGATGACAGGCGTCATGGGACAATGTGTTGACAGTGGTCATGGAGCATTGTTAGAAAGGGAACATGGAGCAATTTGATTTCAGGGGCCATGAAAAAATGTGAATACATAGGCCATGGAGTATTCAGATGAATGTGGTCAAGGATCATTGTGACGACAAGTGTCCTGGAATATTGTGATGACACGGTTCATGGAGCATTGCGATGACAAGGGCCATGGCGAAATGTGAAGACAGGTGTCATGGGGCTTTGTGATGACAGTGGTCATCTAGAATTGTGAAGAAAGATATCATGGAGCAGTGGGATGACAGGGGCCATGGAGCATTGTGATGACAGGGGTCATGGGGCATTGTGATGACACGGCCATGGAACATTATGATGACAAGAATTCTTGAGCATTGTGATAAATAGGGCATGGACCATTGTGATTAGAGGGGCCAAGGAGCATTCTGATGATAACGGCATGGAGCATTGTGATGACAAGGGTCATCGAGCATTGTGATGACAGTGGTCATGAATCATTGTGATGAATGTGGTCATGGATCATTGTGATGACAAGTGTCGTGGAGCATTGTGATGACAGGGCTCATAGAGCATTGTGATGACACGGTTATGGAATATTGTGATGACCAGAATTCTGTAGCACTGTGATGAAAAGGGAATGGAGCATTGTGATTACAGGGGTCATGGAGCATTGTGATGACAATTGTTCTAGAACATTGTGATGACAGGGATCATGGAGCATAGTGATGAAAGGGGCCATGGAGCATTGTAATGACAGGCTTAATGGACATTGTGTTGACAGTGGTCATGGAGCATTGTTAGAAATGGAACATGGAGCAATTTGATTTCAGGGGCCATGAAAAATTGTGAATACATAGGCCATGGAGTATTCAGATGAATGTGGTCAAGGATCATTGTGACGAAAAGTGTCCTGGAATATTGTGATGACACGGTTCATGGAGCATTGCGATGACAAGGGCCATAGCGAAATGTGAAGACAGGTGTCATGGGGCATTGTGATGACAGTGGTGATCTAGAATTGTGAAGAAAGATATCATGGAGCACTGGGATGACAGGGGTCATGGGGCATTGTGATGACACGTCCATGGAACATTATGATGTCAAGAATTGTGGAGCATTGTGATAAAAATTGCATGGACCATTGTGATTAGAGGGGCCAAGGAGCATTCTGATGACAACGGCATGGAGCATTGTGATGACATGGGTCATCGAGCATTGTGATGACACTGGTCATGAAGCATTGTGATGAATGTGGTCATGGATCATTGTGATGACAAGTGTCGTAGAGCATTGTGATGACAGGGGTCATAGAGCATTGTGATGACACGGTTATGGAATATTGTGATGACCAGAATTCTGTAGCACTGTGATGAAAAGGGAATGGAGCATTGTGATTATAGGGGTCATGGAGCACTGTGATGACAATTGTTTAGAACATTGTGAAGACTGGGATCATGGAGCATAGTGATAAAAGGGGCCATGGAGCATTGTTATGACAGGCGTCATGGGACAATGTGTTGACAGTGGTCATGGAGCATTGTTAGAAAAGGAACATGGAGCAATTTGATTTCAGGGGCCATGAAAAATTGTGAATACATAGGCCATGGAATATTCAGATGAATGTGGTCAAGGATCATTGTGACGACAAGTGTCTTGGAATATTGTGATGACACAGTTCATGGAGCATTGCGATGACAAGGGCCATGGAGAAATGTGAATACAGGTGTCATGGGGCTTTGTGATGACAGTGGTCATCTAGAATTGTGAAGAAAGATATCATGGCGCACTGGGATGACAGGGGCCATGGAGCATTGTGATGACAGGCTCATGGGACATTGTGTTGATAGTGGTCATGGAGAATTGTTAGAAAGTGAACATGGAGCAATTTAATTTCAGGGGTCATGAAAAATTGTGAATACATAGCCCATGGAGTATTCAGATGAATGTGGTCATGGATCATTGTGATGACAAGTGTCGTGGAGCATTGTGATGACAGGGGTCATAGAGCATTGTGATGACACGGTTATGTAATATTGTGATGACCAGAATTCTGTAGCACTGTGATGAAAAGGGAATGGAGCATTGTGATTACAGGGGTCATGGAGCATTGTAATGACAATTGTTCTAGAACATTGTGAAGACAGGGATTATGGAGCATAGTGATGAAAGGGGCCATGGAGCATTGTGATGACAGGCGTCATGGGACAATGAGTTGTCAGTGGTCATGGAGCATTGTTAGAAAGGGAACATGGAGCTATTTGATTTCAGGGGCCATGAAAAATTGTGAATACATAGGCCATGGAGTATTCAGATGAATGTGGTCAAGGATCATTGTGACAAAAAGTGTCCTGGAATATTGTGATGACACGGTTCATGGAGCATTGCGATGACAAGGGCCATGGCGAAATGTGAAGACAGGTGTCATGGGGCATTGTGATGACACTGGTCAACTAGAATTGTGAAGAAAGGTACCATGGAGCACTGGGATGCAGGGGCCATGGAGCATTGTGATGACAGGGGTCATGGGGCATTGTGATGACACGGCCATGGAACATTATGATGACAAGAATTCTGGAGCATTGTGATAAAAAGGGCATGGACCATTGTGATTAGAGGGGCCAAGGAGCATTCTGATGACAACGTCATGGAGCATTGTGATGACAAGGGTCATCGAGCATTGTGATGACAGTGGTCATGAAGCATTGTGATGAATGTGGTCATGGAACATTGTGATGACAAGTGTCGTGGAGCATTGTGATGACAGGGGTCATAGAGCATTGTGATGACACGGTTATGGAATATTGTGAAGACCAGAAATTTTTAGCACAGTGATGAAAATGGAATGGAGCATTGTGATTACAGGGGTCATGGAGCATTGTGATGACAATTCTTCTAGAATATTGTGAAGACAAGGATCATGGAGCATAGTGATGAAAGGGGCCATGGAGCATTGTGATGACAGGCGTCATGGGACAATGTGTTGACAGTGGTCATTGAGCATTGTTAGAAACGGAACATGGATCAATTTGATTTCAGGGGCCATGAAAAATTGTGAATACATAGGCCATGGATTAATCAGATGAATGTGGTCAAGGATCATTGTGACAAAAAGCGTCCTGGAATATTGTGATGACACGGTTCATGGAGCATTGCGATGACAAGGTCCATGGCGAAATGTGACGACAGGTGTATTGGGGCATTGTGATGACAGTGGTCATCTAGAATTGTGAAGAAAGATATCATGGAGCACTGGGATGACAGGGGCCATGGAGCATTGTGATGACAGGGGTCATGGGGCATGGTGATGACACGGACATGGAACATTATGATGACAATAATTCTGGAGCATTGTGATAAAAAGGGAATGGACCATTGTGATTAGAGGGGCCAAGGAGCATTCTGATGACAACGGCATGGAGCATTGTGATGACAAGGGTCATCGAGCATTGTGATGACAGTGGTCATGAAGCATTGTGATGAATGGGGTCATGGATCATTGTGATGACAAGTGTCGTGGAGCATTGTGATGACAGGTTTCATAGAATATTGTGATGACACGGTTATGGAATATTGTGAAGACCAGAATTCTGTAGCACTGTGATGAAAAAGGAATGGAGCATTGTGATTACAGGGGTCATGGAGCATTGTGATGACAATTGTTCTAGAACATTGTGAAGACAGGGATCATGGAGCATAGTGATGAAAGGGGCCATGGAGCATTGTGATGACAGGTGTCATGGGACAATGTGTTGACAATGGTCAAGGAGCATTGTTAGAAAGGGAACATGGAGCAATTTGATTTCAGGGGCCATGAAAAATTGTGAATACATAGGCCAAAGAGTATTCAGATGAATGTGGTCAAGGATCATTGTGACAAAAAGTGTCCTGGAATATTGTGATGACACGGTTTATGGAGCATTGCGATGACAAGGGCCATGGCGAAATGTGAAGACAGGTGTCATGGGGCATTGTGATGACAGTGGTCATCTAGAATTGTGAAGAAAGATATCATGGAGCACTGGGATGACAGAGGCCATGGAGCATTGTGATGACAGGGGTCATGGGGAATTGTGATGACACGGCCATGGAACATTATGATGACAAGAGTTCTGGAGTATTGTGATAAAAAGGGCATGGACCATTGTGATTAGAGGGGCCAAGGAGCATTCTGATGACAACGTCATGGAGCATTGTGATGACAAGGGTCATCGAGCATTGTGATGACAGTGGTCATGAAGCATTGTGATGAATGGGGTCATGGATCATTGTGATGAAAAGTGTCGTGGAGCATTGTGATGACAGGTGTCATAGAGCATTGTGATGACACGGTTATGGAATATTGTGAAGACCAGAATTCTGTAGCACTGTGATGAAAAGGGAATGGAACATTGTGATTACAGGGGTCATGGAGCATTGTGATGACAATTGTTCTAGAACATTGTGAAGACAGGGATCATGGAGCATAGTGATGAAAGGGGCCATGGAGCATTTTAATGACAGGCGTCATGGGACATTGTGTTGACAGTGGTCATGGAGAATTGTGAGAAAGTGAACATGGAGCAATTTAATTTCAGGGGTCATGAAAAATTGTGAATACATAGCCCATGGAGTATTCAGATGAATGTGGTCATGGATCATTGTGATGACAAGTGTCGTGGAGCATTGTGATGACAGGGGTCATAGAGCATTGTAATGACACGGTTATGTAATATTGTGATGACCAGAATTCTGTAGCACTGTGATGAAAAGGGAATGGAGCATTGTGATTACAGGGGTCATGGAGCATTGTGATGACAATTGTTCTAGAACATTGTGAAGACAGGGATTATGGAGCATAGTGATGAAAGGAGCCATGGAGCATTGTGATGACAGGCGTCATGGGACAATGAGTTGTCAGTGGTCATGGAGCATTGTTAGAAAGGGAACATGGAGCTATTTGATTTCAGGGGCCATGAAAAATTGTGAATACATAGGCCATGGAGTATTCAGATGAATGTGGTCAAGGATCATTGTGACAAAAAGTGTCCTGGAATATTGTGATGACACGGTTCATGGAGCATTGCGATGACAAGGGCCATGGCGAAATGTGAAGACAGGTGTCATGGGGCATTGTGATGACACTGGTCAACTAGAATTGTGAAGAAAGGTACCATGGAGCACTGGGATGCAGGGGCCATGGAGCATTGTGATGACAGGGGTCATGGGGCATTGTGATGACACGGCCATGGAACATTATGATGACAAGAATTCTGGAGCATTGTGATAAAAAGGGCATGGACCATTGTGATTAGAGGGGCCAAGGAGCATTCTGATGACAACGTCATGGAGCATTGTGATGACAAGGGTCATCGAGCATTGTGATGACAGTGGTCATGAAGCATTGTGATGAATTTGGTCATGGAACATTGTGATGACAAGTGTCGTGGAGCATTGTGATGACAGGGGTCATAGAGCATTGTGATGACATGGTTATGTAATATTGTGATGACCAGAATTCTGTAGCACTGTGATGAAAAGGGAATGGAGCATTGTGATTACAGGGGTCATGGAGCACTGTGATGACAATTGTTTAGAACATTGTGAAGACTGGGATCATGGAGCATAGTGATGAAAGGGGCCATGGAGCATTGTGATGACAGGCGTCATGGGACAATGTGTTGACAGTGGTCATGGAGCATTGTTAGAAAGGGAACATGGAGCAATTTGATTTCAGGGGCCATGAAAAATTGTGAATACATAGGCCATGGAGTATTCAGATGAATGTGGTCAAGGATCATTGTGACGACAAGTGTCCTGGAATATTGTGATGACACAGTTCATGGAGCATTGCGATGACAAGGGCCATGGAGAAATGTGAATACAGGTGTCATGGGGCTTTGTGATGACAGTAGTCATCTAGAATTGTGAAGAAAGATATCATGGAGCACTGGGATGACAGGGGCCATGGAGCATTGTGATGACAGGGGTCATGGGGCATTGTGATGACACGGCCATGGAACATTATGATGACAATAATTCTGGAGCATTGTGATAAAAAGGGCATGGACCATTGTGATTAGAGGGGCCAAGGAGCATTCTGATGACAACGGCATGGAGCATTGTGACGACAATTGTTCTAGAACATTGTGAAGACAGGGATCATGGAGCATAGTGATGAAAGGGGCCATGGAGCATTGTGATGACAGGCGTCATGGGACAATGTGTTGTCAGTGGTCATGGAGCATTGTTAGAAAGGGAATACGGAGCAATTTGATTTCAGGGGCCATGAAAAATTGTGAATACATAGGCCATGGTGTATTCATATGAATGTGGTCAAGGATCATTGTGACAAAAAGTGTCCAGGAATATTGTGATGACACGGTTCATGGAGCATTGCGATGAAAAGGGCTATGGCGAAATGTGATGAGAGTGGTCATCTAGAATTGTGAAGAATGATATCATGGAGCCCTGGGATGATAGGGGCCATGGAGCATTGTGATGACAGGGGTCCTGGGGCATTGTGATGACACGGCCATGGAACATTATGATGACAAGAATTCTGGAGCTTTGTGATAAAAAGGGCATGGACCATTGTGATTAGAGGGGCCAAGGAGCATTCTGATGACAACGGCATGGAGCATTGTGATCACAATGTCATCGAGCATTGTGATGACAGTGGTCATGAAGCATTGTGATGAATGTGGTGATGGATCATTGTGATGGCAAGTGTCGTGGAGTATTGTGATGACAGGGGTCATAGAGCATTTTGATGACACGGTTATGTAATATGGTGATGACCAGAATTCTGTAGCACTGTGATGAAAAGGGAATGGAGCATTGTGATTACAGGTGTCATGGAGCATTGTGATGACAATTGTTCTAGAACATTGTGAAGACAGGGATCATGGAGCATAGTGATGAAAAGAGCCATGGAGCTTTGTGATGACAGGCGTCATGGGACAATGTGTTGACACTGTCATGGAACATTGTTAGAAAGGGAACATGGAGCATTTTGATTTCAGGGGCCATGAAAAATTGTGAATACATAGGCCATGGAGTATTCAGATGAATGTGGTCAAGGATCATTGTGACGACAAGTGTCCTGGAATATTGTGATGACACGGTTCACGGAGCATTGCGATGACAAGGGCCATGGCGAAATGTGAAGACAGGTGTCATGGGGCATTGTGATGACAGTGGTCATCTAGAATTGTGAAGAAAGATATCATGGAGCACTGGGATGACAGGGGCCATGGAACATTGTGATGACAGGGGTCATGGGGCATTGTGATGACACGGCCATGGAACATTATGATGACAAGAATTCTGGAGCATTGTGATAAATAGGGCATGGACCATTGTGATTAGAGGGGCCAAGGAGCATTCTGATGACAACGGCATGGAGCATTGTGATGACAAGGGTCATCGAGCATTGTGATGACAGTGGTCATGAAGCATTGTGATGAATGTGGTCATGGATCATTGTGATGAAAAGTGTCGTGGGGCATTGTGATGACAGGGGTCATAGAGCATTGTGATGACACGGTTATGGAATATTGTGATGACCAGAATTCTGTAGCACTGTGATGAAAAGGGAATGGAGCATTGTGATTACAGGGGTCATGGAGCATTGTGATGAAAATTGTTCTAGAACATTGTGATGACAGGGATCATGTAGCATAGTGATGAAAGGGGCCATGAAGCATTGTGATGACAGGCGTTATGGGGCATTGTGATGACACGGCCATGGAACATTATGATGACAATAATTCTGGAGCAATGTGATAAAAAGGGCATGGACCATTGTGATTAGAGGGGCCAAGGAGCATTCTGATGACAACGGCATGGAGCATTGTGATGACAAGGGTCATCGAGCATTGTGATGACAGTGGTCATGAATCATTGTGATGAATGTGGTCATGGATCATTGTGATGACAAGTGTCGTGGAGCATTGTGATGACAGGGGTCATAGAGCATTGTGATGACACGGTTATGGAATATTGTGATGACCAGAATTCTGTAGCACTGTGATGAAAAGGGAATGGAGCACTGTGATTACAGGAGTCATGGAGCATTGTGATGACAATTGTTCTAGAACATTGTGATGACAGGGATCATGGAGCATAGGGATGAAAGGGGCCATGGAGCATTGTGATGACAGGCGTCATGGGACATTGTGTTGACAGTGGTCATGGAGCATTGTTAGAAATGGAACATGGAGCAATTTGATTTCAGGGGCCATGAAAAATTGTGAATACATAGGCCATGGAGTATTCAGATGAATGTGGTCAAGGATCATTGTGACGAAAAGTGTCCTGGAATATTGTAATGACACGGTTCATGGAGCATTGCGATGACAAGGGCCATGGCGAAATGTGAAGACAGGTGTCATAGGGCATTGTGAAGACAGTGGTCATCTAGAATTGTGAAGAAAGATATCATGGCGCACTGGGATGACAGGGGCCATGGAGCATTGTGATGACAGGCTCATGGGACATTGTGTTGATAGTGGTCATGGAGAATTGTTAGAAAGTGAACATGGAGCAATTTAATTTCAGGGGTCATGAAAAATTGTGAATACATAGCCCATGGAGTATTCAGATGAATGTGGTCATGGATCATTGTGATGACAAGTGTCGTGGAGCATTGTGATGACAGGGGTCATAGAGCATTGTGATGACACGGTTATGTAATATTGTGATGACCAGAATTCTGTAGCACTGTGATGAAAAGGGAATGGAGCATTGTGATTACAGGGGTCATGGAGCATTGTAATGACATTTGTTCTAGAACATTGTGAAGACAGGGATTATGGAGCATAGTGATGAAAGGGGCCATGGAGCATTGTGATGACAGGCGTCATGGGACAATGAGTTGTCAGTGGTCATGGAGCATTGTTAGAAAGGGAACATGGAGCTATTTGATTTCAGGGGCCATGAAAAATTGTGAATACATAGGCCATGGAGTATTCAGATGAATGTGGTCAAGGATCATTGTGACAAAAAGTGTCCTGGAATATTGTGATGACACGGTTCATGGAGCATTGCGATGACAAGGGCCATGGCGAAATGTGAAGACAGGTGTCATGGGGCATTGTGATGACACTGGTCAACTAGAATTGTGAAGAAAGGTACCATGGAGCACTGGGATGCAGGGGCCATGGAGCATTGTGATGACAGGGGTCATGGGGCATTGTGATGACACGGCCATGGAACATTATGATGACAAGAATTCTGGAGCATTGTGATAAAAAGGGCATGGACCATTGTGATTAGAGGGGCCAAGGAGCATTCTGATGACAACGTCATGGAGCATTGTGATGACAAGGGTCATCGAGCATTGTGATGACAGTGGTCATGAAGCATTGTGATGAATGTGGTCATGGAACATTGTGATGACAAGTGTCGTGGAGCATTGTGATGACAGGGGTCATAGAGCATTGTGATGACACGGTTATGGAATATTGTGAAGACCAGAAATTTTTAGCACAGTGATGAAAATGGAATGGAGCATTGTGATTACAGGGGTCATGGAGCATTGTGATGACAATTCTTCTAGAATATTGTGAAGACAAGGATCATGGAGCATAGTGATGAAAGGGGCCATGGAGCATTGTGATGACAGGCGTCATGGGACAATGTGTTGACAGTGGTCATTGAGCATTGTTAGAAACGGAACATGGATCAATTTGATTTCAGGGGCCATGAAAAATTGTGAATACATAGGCCATGGATTAATCAGATGAATGTGGTCAAGGATCATTGTGACAAAAAGCGTCCTGGAATATTGTGATGACACGGTTCATGGAGCATTGCGATGACAAGGTCCATGGCGAAATGTGACGACAGGTGTATTGGGGCATTGTGATGACAGTGGTCATCTAGAATTGTGAAGAAAGATATCATGGAGCACTGGGATGACAGGGGCCATGGAGCATTGTGATGACAGGGGTCATGGGGCATGGTGATGACACGGACATGGAACATTATGATGACAATAATTCTGGAGCATTGTGATAAAAAGGGAATGGACCATTGTGATTAGAGGGGCCAAGGAGCATTCTGATGACAACGGCATGGAGCATTGTGATGACAAGGGTCATCGAGCATTGTGATGACAGTGGTCATGAAGCATTGTGATGAATGGGGTCATGGATCATTGTGATGACAAGTGTCGTGGAGCATTGTGATGACAGGTTTCATAGAATATTGTGATGACACGGTTATGGAATATTGTGAAGACCAGAATTCTGTAGCACTGTGATGAAAAAGGAATGGAGCATTGTGATTACAGGGGTCATGGAGCATTGTGATGACAATTGTTCTAGAACATTGTGAAGACAGGGATCATGGAGCATAGTGATGAAAGGGGCCATGGAGCATTGTGATGACAGGTGTCATGGGACAATGTGTTGACAATGGTCAAGGAGCATTGTTAGAAAGGGAACATGGAGCAATTTGATTTCAGGGGCCATGAAAAATTGTGAATACATAGGCCAAAGAGTATTCAGATGAATGTGGTCAAGGATCATTGTGACAAAAAGTGTCCTGGAATATTGTGATGACACGGTTTATGGAGCATTGCGATGACAAGGGCCATGGCGAAATGTGAAGACAGGTGTCATGGGGCATTGTGATGACAGTGGTCATCTAGAATTGTGAAGAAAGATATCATGGAGCACTGGGATGACAGAGGCCATGGAGCATTGTGATGACAGGGGTCATGGGGAATTGTGATGACACGGCCATGGAACATTATGATGACAAGAGTTCTGGAGTATTGTGATAAAAAGGGCATGGACCATTGTGATTAGAGGGGCCAAGGAGCATTCTGATGACAACGTCATGGAGCATTGTGATGACAAGGGTCATCGAGCATTGTGATGACAGTGGTCATGAAGCATTGTGATGAATGGGGTCATGGATCATTGTGATGAAAAGTGTCGTGGAGCATTGTGATGACAGGTGTCATAGAGCATTGTGATGACACGGTTATGGAATATTGTGAAGACCAGAATTCTGTAGCACTGTGATGAAAAGGGAATGGAACATTGTGATTACAGGGGTCATGGAGCATTGTGATGACAATTGTTCTAGAACATTGTGAAGACAGGGATCATGGAGCATAGTGATGAAAGGGGCCATGGAGCATTTTAATGACAGGCGTCATGGGACATTGTGTTGACAGTGGTCATGGAGAATTGTGAGAAAGTGAACATGGAGCAATTTAATTTCAGGGGTCATGAAAAATTGTGAATACATAGCCCATGGAGTATTCAGATGAATGTGGTCATGGATCATTGTGATGACAAGTGTCGTGGAGCATTGTGATGACAGGGGTCATAGAGCATTGTAATGACACGGTTATGTAATATTGTGATGACCAGAATTCTGTAGCACTGTGATGAAAAGGGAATGGAGCATTGTGATTACAGGGGTCATGGAGCATTGTGATGACAATTGTTCTAGAACATTGTGAAGACAGGGATTATGGAGCATAGTGATGAAAGGAGCCATGGAGCATTGTGATGACAGGCGTCATGGGACAATGAGTTGTCAGTGGTCATGGAGCATTGTTAGAAAGGGAACATGGAGCTATTTGATTTCAGGGGCCATGAAAAATTGTGAATACATAGGCCATGGAGTATTCAGATGAATGTGGTCAAGGATCATTGTGACAAAAAGTGTCCTGGAATATTGTGATGACACGGTTCATGGAGCATTGCGATGACAAGGGCCATGGCGAAATGTGAAGACAGGTGTCATGGGGCATTGTGATGACACTGGTCAACTAGAATTGTGAAGAAAGGTACCATGGAGCACTGGGATGCAGGGGCCATGGAGCATTGTGATGACAGGGGTCATGGGGCATTGTGATGACACGGCCATGGAACATTATGATGACAAGAATTCTGGAGCATTGTGATAAAAAGGGCATGGACCATTGTGATTAGAGGGGCCAAGGAGCATTCTGATGACAACGTCATGGAGCATTGTGATGACAAGGGTCATCGAGCATTGTGATGACAGTGGTCATGAAGCATTGTGATGAATTTGGTCATGGAACATTGTGATGACAAGTGTCGTGGAGCATTGTGATGACAGGGGTCATAGAGCATTGTGATGACATGGTTATGTAATATTGTGATGACCAGAATTCTGTAGCACTGTGATGAAAAGGGAATGGAGCATTGTGATTACAGGGGTCATGGAGCACTGTGATGACAATTGTTTAGAACATTGTGAAGACTGGGATCATGGAGCATAGTGATGAAAGGGGCCATGGAGCATTGTGATGACAGGCGTCATGGGACAATGTGTTGACAGTGGTCATGGAGCATTGTTAGAAAGGGAACATGGAGCAATTTGATTTCAGGGGCCATGAAAAATTGTGAATACATAGGCCATGGAGTATTCAGATGAATGTGGTCAAGGATCATTGTGACGACAAGTGTCCTGGAATATTGTGATGACACAGTTCATGGAGCATTGCGATGACAAGGGCCATGGAGAAATGTGAATACAGGTGTCATGGGGCTTTGTGATGACAGTAGTCATCTAGAATTGTGAAGAAAGATATCATGGAGCACTGGGATGACAGGGGCCATGGAGCATTGTGATGACAGGGGTCATGGGGCATTGTGATGACACGGCCATGGAACATTATGATGACAATAATTCTGGAGCATTGTGATAAAAAGGGCATGGACCATTGTGATTAGAGGGGCCAAGGAGCATTCTGATGACAACGGCATGGAGCATTGTGACGACAATTGTTCTAGAACATTGTGAAGACAGGGATCATGGAGCATAGTGATGAAAGGGGCCATGGAGCATTGTGATGACAGGCGTCATGGGACAATGTGTTGTCAGTGGTCATGGAGCATTGTTAGAAAGGGAATACGGAGCAATTTGATTTCAGGGGCCATGAAAAATTGTGAATACATAGGCCATGGTGTATTCATATGAATGTGGTCAAGGATCATTGTGACAAAAAGTGTCCAGGAATATTGTGATGACACGGTTCATGGAGCATTGCGATGAATAGGGCTATGGCGAAATGTGATGAGAGTGGTCATCTAGAATTGTGAAGAATGATATCATGGAGCCCTGGGATGATAGGGGCCATGGAGCATTGTGATGACAGGGGTCCTGGGGCATTGTGATGACACGGCCATGGAACATTATGATGACAAGAATTCTGGAGCTTTGTGATAAAAAGGGCATGGACCATTGTGATTAGAGGGGCCAAGGAGCATTCTGATGACAACGGCATGGAGCATTGTGATCACAATGTCATCGAGCATTGTGATGACAGTGGTCATGAAGCATTGTGATGAATGTGGTGATGGATCATTGTGATGGCAAGTGTCGTGGAGTATTGTGATGACAGGGGTCATAGAGCATTTTGATGACACGGTTATGTAATATGGTGATGACCAGAATTCTGTAGCACTGTGATGAAAAGGGAATGGAGCATTGTGATTACAGGTGTCATGGAGCATTGTGATGACAATTGTTCTAGAACATTGTGAAGACAGGGATCATGGAGCATAGTGATGAAAAGAGCCATGGAGCTTTGTGATGACAGGCGTCATGGGACAATGTGTTGACACTGTCATGGAACATTGTTAGAAAGGGAACATGGAGCATTTTGATTTCAGGGGCCATGAAAAATTGTGAATACATAGGCCATGGAGTATTCAGATGAATGTGGTCAAGGATCATTGTGACGACAAGTGTCCTGGAATATTGTGATGACACGGTTCATGGAGCATTGCGATGACAAGGGCCATGGCGAAATGTGAAGACAGGTGTCATGGGGCATTGTGATGACAGTGGTCATCTAGAATTGTGAAGAAAGATATCATGGAGCACTGGGATGACAGGGGCCATGGAACATTGTGATGACAGGGGTCATGGGGCATTGTGATGACACGGCCATGGAACATTATGATGACAAGAATTCTGGAGCATTGTGATAAATAGGGCATGGACCATTGTGATTAGAGGGGCCAAGGAGCATTCTGATGACAACGGCATGGAGCATTGTGATGACAAGGGTCATCGAGCATTGTGATGACAGTGGTCATGAAGCATTGTGATGAATGTGGTCATGGATCATTGTGATGAAAAGTGTCGTGGGGCATTGTGATGACAGGGGTCATAGAGCATTGTGATGACACGGTTATGGAATATTGTGATGACCAGAATTCTGTAGCACTGTGATGAAAAGGGAATGGAGCATTGTGATTACAGGGGTCATGGAGCATTGTGATGAAAATTGTTCTAGAACATTGTGATGACAGGGATCATGTAGCATAGTGATGAAAGGGGCCATGAAGCATTGTGATGACAGGCGTTATGGGGCATTGTGATGACACGGCCATGGAACATTATGATGACAATAATTCTGGAGCAATGTGATAAAAAGGGCATGGACCATTGTGATTAGAGGGGCCAAGGAGCATTCTGATGACAACGGCATGGAGCATTGTGATGACAAGGGTCATCGAGCATTGTGATGACAGTGGTCATGAATCATTGTGATGAATGTGGTCATGGATCATTGTGATGACAAGTGTCGTGGAGCATTGTGATGACAGGGGTCATAGAGCATTGTGATGACACGGTTATGGAATATTGTGATGACCAGAATTCTGTAGCACTGTGATGAAAAGGGAATGGAGCACTGTGATTACAGGAGTCATGGAGCATTGTGATGACAATTGTTCTAGAACATTGTGATGACAGGGATCATGGAGCATAGGGATGAAAGGGGCCATGGAGCATTTTGATGACAGGCGTCATGGGACATTGTGTTGACAGTGGTCATGGAGCATTGTTAGAAATGGAACATGGAGCAATTTGATTTCAGGGGCCATGAAAAATTGTGAATACATAGGCCATGGAGTATTCAGATGAATGTGGTCAAGGATCATTGTGACGAAAAGTGTCCTGGAATATTGTAATGACACGGTTCATGGAGCATTGCGATGACAAGGGCCATGGCGAAATGTGAAGACAGGTGTCATAGGGCATTGTGAAGACAGTGGTCATCTATAATTGTGAAGAAAGATATCATGGCGCACTGGGATGACAGGGGCCATGGAGCATTGTGATGACAGGCTCATGGGACATTGTGTTGATAGTGGTCATGGAGAATTGTTAGAAAGTGAACATGGAGCAATTTAATTTCAGGGGTCATGAAAAATTGTGAATACATAGCCCATGGAGTATTCAGATGAATGTGGTCATGGATCATTGTGATGACAAGTGTCGTGGAGCATTGTGATGACAGGGGTCATAGAGCATTGTGATGACACGGTTATGTAATATTGTGATGACCAGAATTCTGTAGCACTGTGATGAAAAGGGAATGGAGCATTGTGATTACAGGGGTCATGGAGCATTGTAATGACAATTGTTCTAGAACATTGTGAAGACAGGGATTATGGAGCATAGTGATGAAAGGGGCCATGGAGCATTGTGATGACAGGCGTCATGGGACAATGAGTTGTCAGTGGTCATGGAGCATTGTTAGAAAGGGAACATGGAGCTATTTGATTTCAGGGGCCATGAAAAATTGTGAATACATAGGCCATGGAGTATTCAGATGAATGTGGTCAAGGATCATTGTGACAAAAAGTGTCCTGGAATATTGTGATGACACGGTTCATGGAGCATTGCGATGACAAGGGCCATGGCGAAATGTGAAGACAGGTGTCATGGGGCATTGTGATGACACTGGTCAACTAGAATTGTGAAGAAAGGTACCATGGAGCACTGGGATGCAGGGGCCATGGAGCATTGTGATGACAGGGGTCATGGGGCATTGTGATGACACGGCCATGGAACATTATGATGACAAGAATTCTGGAGCATTGTGATAAAAAGGGCATGGACCATTGTGATTAGAGGGGCCAAGGAGCATTCTGATGACAACGTCATGGAGCATTGTGATGACAAGGGTCATCGAGCATTGTGATGACAGTGGTCATGAAGCATTGTGATGAATGTGGTCATGGAACATTGTGATGACAAGTGTCGTGGAGCATTGTGATGACAGGGGTCATAGAGCATTGTGATGACACGGTTATGGAATATTGTGAAGACCAGAAATTTTTAGCACAGTGATGAAAATGGAATGGAGCATTGTGATTACAGGGGTCATGGAGCATTGTGATGACAATTCTTCTAGAATATTGTGAAGACAAGGATCATGGAGCATAGTGATGAAAGGGGCCATGGAGCATTGTGATGACAGGCGTCATGGGACAATGTGTTGACAGTGGTCATTGAGCATTGTTAGAAACGGAACATGGATCAATTTGATTTCAGGGGCCATGAAAAATTGTGAATACATAGGCCATGGATTAATCAGATGAATGTGGTCAAGGATCATTGTGACAAAAAGCGTCCTGGAATATTGTGATGACACGGTTCATGGAGCATTGCGATGACAAGGTCCATGGCGAAATGTGACGACAGGTGTATTGGGGCATTGTGATGACAGTGGTCATCTAGAATTGTGAAGAAAGATATCATGGAGCACTGGGATGACAGGGGCCATGGAGCATTGTGATGACAGGGGTCATGGGGCATGGTGATGACACGGACATGGAACATTATGATGACAATAATTCTGGAGCATTGTGATAAAAAGGGAATGGACCATTGTGATTAGAGGGGCCAAGGAGCATTCTGATGACAACGGCATGGAGCATTGTGATGACAAGGGTCATCGAGCATTGTGATGACAGTGGTCATGAAGCATTGTGATGAATGGGGTCATGGATCATTGTGATGACAAGTGTCGTGGAGCATTGTGATGACAGGTTTCATAGAATATTGTGATGACACGGTTATGGAATATTGTGAAGACCAGAATTCTGTAGCACTGTGATGAAAAAGGAATGGAGCATTGTGATTACAGGGGTCATGGAGCATTGTGATGACAATTGTTCTAGAACATTGTGAAGACAGGGATCATGGAGCATAGTGATGAAAGGGGCCATGGAGCATTGTGATGACAGGTGTCATGGGACAATGTGTTGACAATGGTCAAGGAGCATTGTTAGAAAGGGAACATGGAGCAATTTGATTTCAGGGGCCATGAAAAATTGTGAATACATAGGCCAAAGAGTATTCAGATGAATGTGGTCAAGGATCATTGTGACAAAAAGTGTCCTGGAATATTGTGATGACACGGTTTATGGAGCATTGCGATGACAAGGGCCATGGCGAAATGTGAAGACAGGTGTCATGGGGCATTGTGATGACAGTGGTCATCTAGAATTGTGAAGAAAGATATCATGGAGCACTGGGATGACAGAGGCCATGGAGCATTGTGATGACAGGGGTCATGGGGAATTGTGATGACACGGCCATGGAACATTATGATGACAAGAGTTCTGGAGTATTGTGATAAAAAGGGCATGGACCATTGTGATTAGAGGGGCCAAGGAGCATTCTGATGACAACGTCATGGAGCATTGTGATGACAAGGGTCATCGAGCATTGTGATGACAGTGGTCATGAAGCATTGTGATGAATGGGGTCATGGATCATTGTGATGAAAAGTGTCGTGGAGCATTGTGATGACAGGTGTCATAGAGCATTGTGATGACACGGTTATGGAATATTGTGAAGACCAGAATTCTGTAGCACTGTGATGAAAAGGGAATGGAACATTGTGATTACAGGGGTCATGGAGCATTGTGATGACAATTGTTCTAGAACATTGTGAAGACAGGGATCATGGAGCATAGTGATGAAAGGGGCCATGGAGCATTTTAATGACAGGCGTCATGGGACATTGTGTTGACAGTGGTCATGGAGAATTGTGAGAAAGTGAACATGGAGCAATTTAATTTCAGGGGTCATGAAAAATTGTGAATACATAGCCCATGGAGTATTCAGATGAATGTGGTCATGGATCATTGTGATGACAAGTGTCGTGGAGCATTGTGATGACAGGGGTCATAGAGCATTGTAATGACACGGTTATGTAATATTGTGATGACCAGAATTCTGTAGCACTGTGATGAAAAGGGAATGGAGCATTGTGATTACAGGGGTCATGGAGCATTGTGATGACAATTGTTCTAGAACATTGTGAAGACAGGGATTATGGAGCATAGTGATGAAAGGAGCCATGGAGCATTGTGATGACAGGCGTCATGGGACAATGAGTTGTCAGTGGTCATGGAGCATTGTTAGAAAGGGAACATGGAGCTATTTGATTTCAGGGGCCATGAAAAATTGTGAATACATAGGCCATGGAGTATTCAGATGAATGTGGTCAAGGATCATTGTGACAAAAAGTGTCCTGGAATATTGTGATGACACGGTTCATGGAGCATTGCGATGACAAGGGCCATGGCGAAATGTGAAGACAGGTGTCATGGGGCATTGTGATGACACTGGTCAACTAGAATTGTGAAGAAAGGTACCATGGAGCACTGGGATGCAGGGGCCATGGAGCATTGTGATGACAGGGGTCATGGGGCATTGTGATGACACGGCCATGGAACATTATGATGACAAGAATTCTGGAGCATTGTGATAAAAAGGGCATGGACCATTGTGATTAGAGGGGCCAAGGAGCATTCTGATGACAACGTCATGGAGCATTGTGATGACAAGGGTCATCGAGCATTGTGATGACAGTGGTCATGAAGCATTGTGATGAATTTGGTCATGGAACATTGTGATGACAAGTGTCGTGGAGCATTGTGATGACAGGGGTCATAGAGCATTGTGATGACATGGTTATGTAATATTGTGATGACCAGAATTCTGTAGCACTGTGATGAAAAGGGAATGGAGCATTGTGATTACAGGGGTCATGGAGCACTGTGATGACAATTGTTTAGAACATTGTGAAGACTGGGATCATGGAGCATAGTGATGAAAGGGGCCATGGAGCATTGTGATGACAGGCGTCATGGGACAATGTGTTGACAGTGGTCATGGAGCATTGTTAGAAAGGGAACATGGAGCAATTTGATTTCAGGGGCCATGAAAAATTGTGAATACATAGGCCATGGAGTATTCAGATGAATGTGGTCAAGGATCATTGTGACGACAAGTGTCCTGGAATATTGTGATGACACAGTTCATGGAGCATTGCGATGACAAGGGCCATGGAGAAATGTGAATACAGGTGTCATGGGGCTTTGTGATGACAGTAGTCATCTAGAATTGTGAAGAAAGATATCATGGAGCACTGGGATGACAGGGGCCATGGAGCATTGTGATGACAGGGGTCATGGGGCATTGTGATGACACGGCCATGGAACATTATGATGACAATAATTCTGGAGCATTGTGATAAAAAGGGCATGGACCATTGTGATTAGAGGGGCCAAGGAGCATTCTGATGAAAACGGCATGGAGCATTGTGACGACAATTGTTCTAGAACATTGTGAAGACAGGGATCATGGAGCATAGTGATGAAAGGGGCCATGGAGCATTGTGATGACAGGCGTCATGGGACAATGTGTTGTCAGTGGTCATGGAGCATTGTTAGAAAGGGAATACGGAGCAATTTGATTTCAGGGGCCATGAAAAATTGTGAATACATAGGCCATGGTGTATTCATATGAATGTGGTCAAGGATCATTGTGACAAAAAGTGTCCAGGAATATTGTGATGACACGGTTCATGGAGCATTGCGATGAAAAGGGCTATGGCGAAATGTGATGAGAGTGGTCATCTAGAATTGTGAAGAATGATATCATGGAGCCCTGGGATGATAGGGGCCATGGAGCATTGTGATGACAGGGGTTCTGGGGCATTGTGATGACACGGCCATGGAACATTATGATGACAAGAATTCTGGAGCTTTGTGATAAAAAGGGCATGGACCATTGTGATTAGAGGGGCCAAGGAGCATTCTGATGACAACGGCATGGAGCATTGTGATCACAATGTCATCGAGCATTGTGATGACAGTGGTCATGAAGCATTGTGATGAATGTGGTGATGGATCATTGTGATGGCAAGTGTCGTGGAGTATTGTGATGACAGGGGTCATAGAGCATTTTGATGACACGGTTATGTAATATGGTGATGACCAGAATTCTGTAGCACTGTGATGAAAAGGGAATGGAGCATTGTGATTACAGGTGTCATGGAGCATTGTGATGACAATTGTTCTAGAACATTGTGAAGACAGGGATCATGGAGCATAGTGATGAAAAGAGCCATGGAGCTTTGTGATGACAGGCGTCATGGGACAATGTGTTGACACTGTCATGGAACATTGTTAGAAAGGGAACATGGAGCATTTTGATTTCAGGGGCCATGAAAAATTGTGAATACATAGGCCATGGAGTATTCAGATGAATGTGGTCAAGGATCATTGTGACGACAAGTGTCCTGGAATATTGTGATGACACGGTTCATGGAGCATTGCGATGACAAGGGCCATGGCGAAATGTGAAGACAGGTGTCATGGGGCATTGTGATGACAGTGGTCATCTAGAATTGTGAAGAAAGATATCATGGAGCACTGGGATGACAGGGGCCATGGAACATTGTGATGACAGGGGTCATGGGGCATTGTGATGACACGGCCATGGAACATTATGATGACAAGAATTCTGGAGCATTGTGATAAATAGGGCATGGACCATTGTGATTAGAGGGGCCAAGGAGCATTCTGATGACAACGGCATGGAGCATTGTGATGACAAGGGTCATCGAGCATTGTGATGACAGTGGTCATGAAGCATTGTGATGAATGTGGTCATGGATCATTGTGATGAAAAGTGTCGTGGGGCATTGTGATGACAGGGGTCATAGAGCATTGTGATGACACGGTTATGGAATATTGTGATGACCAGAATTCTGTAGCACTGTGATGAAAAGGGAATGGAGCATTGTGATTACAGGGGTCATGGAGCATTGTGATGAAAATTGTTCTAGAACATTGTGATGACAGGGATCATGTAGCATAGTGATGAAAGGGGCCATGAAGCATTGTGATGACAGGCGTTATGGGGCATTGTGATGACACGGCCATGGAACATTATGATGACAATAATTCTGGAGCAATGTGATAAAAAGGGCATGGACCATTGTGATTAGAGGGGCCAAGGAGCATTCTGATGACAACGGCATGGAGCATTGTGATGACAAGGGTCATCGAGCATTGTGATGACAGTGGTCATGAATCATTGTGATGAATGTGGTCATGGATCATTGTGATGACAAGTGTCGTGGAGCATTGTGATGACAGGGGTCATAGAGCATTGTGATGACACGGTTATGGAATATTGTGATGACCAGAATTCTGTAGCACTGTGATGAAAAGGGAATGGAGCACTGTGATTACAGGAGTCATGGAGCATTGTGATGACAATTGTTCTAGAACATTGTGATGACAGGGATCATGGAGCATAGGGATGAAAGGGGCCATGGAGCATTGTGATGACAGGCGTCATGGGACATTGTGTTGACAGTGGTCATGGAGCATTGTTAGAAATGGAACATGGAGCAATTTGATTTCAGGGGCCATGAAAAATTGTGAATACATAGGCCATGGAGTATTCAGATGAATGTGGTCAAGGATCATTGTGACGAAAAGTGTCCTGGAATATTGTAATGACACGGTTCATGGAGCATTGCGATGACAAGGGCCATGGCGAAATGTGAAGACAGGTGTCATAGGGCATTGTGAAGACAGTGGTCATCTATAATTGTGAAGAAAGATATCATGGCGCACTGGGATGACAGGGGCCATGGAGCATTGTGATGACAGGCTCATGGGACATTGTGTTGATAGTGGTCATGGAGAATTGTTAGAAAGTGAACATGGAGCAATTTAATTTCAGGGGTCATGAAAAATTGTGAATACATAGCCCATGGAGTATTCAGATGAATGTGGTCATGGATCATTGTGATGACAAGTGTCGTGGAGCATTGTGATGACAGGGGTCATAGAGCATTGTGATGACACGGTTATGTAATATTGTGATGACCAGAATTCTGTAGCACTGTGATGAAAAGGGAATGGAGCATTGTGATTACAGGGGTCATGGAGCATTGTAATGACAATTGTTCTAGAACATTGTGAAGACAGGGATTATGGAGCATAGTGATGAAAGGGGCCATGGAGCATTGTGATGACAGGCGTCATGGGACAATGAGTTGTCAGTGGTCATGGAGCATTGTTAGAAAGGGAACATGGAGCTATTTGATTTCAGGGGCCATGAAAAATTGTGAATACATAGGCCATGGAGTATTCAGATGAATGTGGTCAAGGATCATTGTGACAAAAAGTGTCCTGGAATATTGTGATGACACGGTTCATGGAGCATTGCGATGACAAGGGCCATGGCGAAATGTGAAGACAGGTGTCATGGGGCATTGTGATGACACTGGTCAACTAGAATTGTGAAGAAAGGTACCATGGAGCACTGGGATGCAGGGGCCATGGAGCATTGTGATGACAGGGGTCATGGGGCATTGTGATGACACGGCCATGGAACATTATGATGACAAGAATTCTGGAGCATTGTGATAAAAAGGGCATGGACCATTGTGATTAGAGGGGCCAAGGAGCATTCTGATGACAACGTCATGGAGCATTGTGATGACAAGGGTCATCGAGCATTGTGATGACAGTGGTCATGAAGCATTGTGATGAATGTGGTCATGGAACATTGTGATGACAAGTGTCGTGGAGCATTGTGATGACAGGGGTCATAGAGCATTGTGATGACACGGTTATGGAATATTGTGAAGACCAGAAATTTTTAGCACAGTGATGAAAATGGAATGGAGCATTGTGATTACAGGGGTCATGGAGCATTGTGATGACAATTCTTCTAGAATATTGTGAAGACAAGGATCATGGAGCATAGTGATGAAAGGGGCCATGGAGCATTGTGATGACAGGCGTCATGGGACAATGTGTTGACAGTGGTCATTGAGCATTGTTAGAAACGGAACATGGATCAATTTGATTTCAGGGGCCATGAAAAATTGTGAATACATAGGCCATGGATTAATCAGATGAATGTGGTCAAGGATCATTGTGACAAAAAGCGTCCTGGAATATTGTGATGACACGGTTCATGGAGCATTGCGATGACAAGGTCCATGGCGAAATGTGACGACAGGTGTATTGGGGCATTGTGATGAGAGTGGTCATCTAGAATTGTGAAGAAAGATATCATGGAGCACTGGGATGACAGGGGCCATGGAGCATTGTGATGACAGGGGTCATGGGGCATGGTGATGACACGGACATGGAACATTATGATGACAATAATTCTGGAGCATTGTGATAAAAAGGGAATGGACCATTGTGATTAGAGGGGCCAAGGAGCATTCTGATGACAACGGCATGGAGCATTGTGATGACAAGGGTCATCGAGCATTGTGATGACAGTGGTCATGAAGCATTGTGATGAATGGGGTCATGGATCATTGTGATGACAAGTGTCGTGGAGCATTGTGATGACAGGTTTCATAGAATATTGTGATGACACGGTTATGGAATATTGTGAAGACCAGAATTCTGTAGCACTGTGATGAAAAAGGAATGGAGCATTGTGATTACAGGGGTCATGGAGCATTGTGATGACAATTGTTCTAGAACATTGTGAAGACAGGGATCATGGAGCATAGTGATGAAAGGGGCCATGGAGCATTGTGATGACAGGTGTCATGGGACAATGTGTTGACAATGGTCAAGGAGCATTGTTAGAAAGGGAACATGGAGCAATTTGATTTCAGGGGCCATGAAAAATTGTGAATACATAGGCCAAAGAGTATTCAGATGAATGTGGTCAAGGATCATTGTGACAAAAAGTGTCCTGGAATATTGTGATGACACGGTTTATGGAGCATTGCGATGACAAGGGCCATGGCGAAATGTGAAGACAGGTGTCATGGGGCATTGTGATGACAGTGGTCATCTAGAATTGTGAAGAAAGATATCATGGAGCACTGGGATGACAGAGGCCATGGAGCATTGTGATGACAGGGGTCATGGGGAATTGTGATGACACGGCCATGGAACATTATGATGACAAGAGTTCTGGAGTATTGTGATAAAAAGGGCATGGACCATTGTGATTAGAGGGGCCAAGGAGCATTCTGATGACAACGTCATGGAGCATTGTGATGACAAGGGTCATCGAGCATTGTGATGACAGTGGTCATGAAGCATTGTGATGAATGGGGTCATGGATCATTGTGATGAAAAGTGTCGTGGAGCATTGTGATGACAGGTGTCATAGAGCATTGTGATGACACGGTTATGGAATATTGTGAAGACCAGAATTCTGTAGCACTGTGATGAAAAGGGAATGGAACATTGTGATTACAGGGGTCATGGAGCATTGTGATGACAATTGTTCTAGAACATTGTGAAGACAGGGATCATGGAGCATAGTGATGAAAGGGGCCATGGAGCATTTTAATGACAGGCGTCATGGGACATTGTGTTGACAGTGGTCATGGAGAATTGTGAGAAAGTGAACATGGAGCAATTTAATTTCAGGGGTCATGAAAAATTGTGAATACATAGCCCATGGAGTATTCAGATGAATGTGGTCATGGATCATTGTGATGACAAGTGTCGTGGAGCATTGTGATGACAGGGGTCATAGAGCATTGTAATGACACGGTTATGTAATATTGTGATGACCAGAATTCTGTAGCACTGTGATGAAAAGGGAATGGAGCATTGTGATTACAGGGGTCATGGAGCATTGTGATGACAATTGTTCTAGAACATTGTGAAGACAGGGATTATGGAGCATAGTGATGAAAGGAGCCATGGAGCATTGTGATGACAGGCGTCATGGGACAATGAGTTGTCAGTGGTCATGGAGCATTGTTAGAAAGGGAACATGGAGCTATTTGATTTCAGGGGCCATGAAAAATTGTGAATACATAGGCCATGGAGTATTCAGATGAATGTGGTCAAGGATCATTGTGACAAAAAGTGTCCTGGAATATTGTGATGACACGGTTCATGGAGCATTGCGATGACAAGGGCCATGGCGAAATGTGAAGACAGGTGTCATGGGGCATTGTGATGACACTGGTCAACTAGAATTGTGAAGAAAGGTACCATGGAGCACTGGGATGCAGGGGCCATGGAGCATTGTGATGACAGGGGTCATGGGGCATTGTGATGACACGGCCATGGAACATTATGATGACAAGAATTCTGGAGCATTGTGATAAAAAGGGCATGGACCATTGTGATTAGAGGGGCCAAGGAGCATTCTGATGACAACGTCATGGAGCATTGTGATGACAAGGGTCATCGAGCATTGTGATGACAGTGGTCATGAAGCATTGTGATGAATTTGGTCATGGAACATTGTGATGACAAGTGTCGTGGAGCATTGTGATGACAGGGGTCATAGAGCATTGTGATGACATGGTTATGTAATATTGTGATGACCAGAATTCTGTAGCACTGTGATGAAAAGGGAATGGAGCATTGTGATTACAGGGGTCATGGAGCACTGTGATGACAATTGTTTAGAACATTGTGAAGACTGGGATCATGGAGCATAGTGATGAAAGGGGCCATGGAGCATTGTGATGACAGGCGTCATGGGACAATGTGTTGACAGTGGTCATGGAGCATTGTTAGAAAGGGAACATGGAGCAATTTGATTTCAGGGGCCATGAAAAATTGTGAATACATAGGCCATGGAGTATTCAGATGAATGTGGTCAAGGATCATTGTGACGACAAGTGTCCTGGAATATTGTGATGACACAGTTCATGGAGCATTGCGATGACAAGGGCCATGGAGAAATGTGAATACAGGTGTCATGGGGCTTTGTGATGACAGTAGTCATCTAGAATTGTGAAGAAAGATATCATGGAGCACTGGGATGACAGGGGCCATGGAGCATTGTGATGACAGGGGTCATGGGGCATTGTGATGACACGGCCATGGAACATTATGATGACAATAATTCTGGAGCATTGTGATAAAAAGGGCATGGACCATTGTGATTAGAGGGGCCAAGGAGCATTCTGATGACAACGGCATGGAGCATTGTGACGACAATTGTTCTAGAACATTGTGAAGACAGGGATCATGGAGCATAGTGATGAAAGGGGCCATGGAGCATTGTGATGACAGGCGTCATGGGACAATGTGTTGTCAGTGGTCATGGAGCATTGTTAGAAAGGGAATACGGAGCAATTTGATTTCAGGGGCCATGAAAAATTGTGAATACATAGGCCATGGTGTATTCATATGAATGTGGTCAAGGATCATTGTGACAAAAAGTGTCCAGGAATATTGTGATGACACGGTTCATGGAGCATTGCGATGAAAAGGGCTATGGCGAAATGTGATGAGAGTGGTCATCTAGAATTGTGAAGAATGATATCATGGAGCCCTGGGATGATAGGGGCCATGGAGCATTGTGATGACAGGGGTTCTGGGGCATTGTGATGACACGGCCATGGAACATTATGATGACAAGAATTCTGGAGCTTTGTGATAAAAAGGGCATGGACCATTGTGATTAGAGGGGCCAAGGAGCATTCTGATGACAACGGCATGGAGCATTGTGATCACAATGTCATCGAGCATTGTGATGACAGTGGTCATGAAGCATTGTGATGAATGTGGTGATGGATCATTGTGATGGCAAGTGTCGTGGAGTATTGTGATGACAGGGGTCATAGAGCATTTTGATGACACGGTTATGTAATATGGTGATGACCAGAATTCTGTAGCACTGTGATGAAAAGGGAATGGAGCATTGTGATTACAGGTGTCATGGAGCATTGTGATGACAATTGTTCTAGAACATTGTGAAGACAGGGATCATGGAGCATAGTGATGAAAAGAGCCATGGAGCTTTGTGATGACAGGCGTCATGGGACAATGTGTTGACACTGTCATGGAACATTGTTAGAAAGGGAACATGGAGCATTTTGATTTCAGGGGCCATGAAAAATTGTGAATACATAGGCCATGGAGTATTCAGATGAATGTGGTCAAGGATCATTGTGACGACAAGTGTCCTGGAATATTGTGATGACACGGTTCATGGAGCATTGCGATGACAAGGGCCATGGCGAAATGTGAAGACAGGTGTCATGGGGCATTGTGATGACAGTGGTCATCTAGAATTGTGAAGAAAGATATCATGGAGCACTGGGATGACAGGGGCCATGGAACATTGTGATGACAGGGGTCATGGGGCATTGTGATGACACGGCCATGGAACATTATGATGACAAGAATTCTGGAGCATTGTGATAAATAGGGCATGGACCATTGTGATTAGAGGGGCCAAGGAGCATTCTGATGACAACGGCATGGAGCATTGTGATGACAAGGGTCATCGAGCATTGTGATGACAGTGGTCATGAAGCATTGTGATGAATGTGGTCATGGATCATTGTGATGAAAAGTGTCGTGGGGCATTGTGATGACAGGGGTCATAGAGCATTGTGATGACACGGTTATGGAATATTGTGATGACCAGAATTCTGTAGCACTGTGATGAAAAGGGAATGGAGCATTGTGATTACAGGGGTCATGGAGCATTGTGATGAAAATTGTTCTAGAACATTGTGATGACAGGGATCATGTAGCATAGTGATGAAAGGGGCCATGAAGCATTGTGATGACAGGCGTTATGGGGCATTGTGATGACACGGCCATGGAACATTATGATGACAATAATTCTGGAGCAATGTGATAAAAAGGGCATGGACCATTGTGATTAGAGGGGCCAAGGAGCATTCTGATGACAACGGCATGGAGCATTGTGATGACAAGGGTCATCGAGCATTGTGATGACAGTGGTCATGAATCATTGTGATGAATGTGGTCATGGATCATTGTGATGACAAGTGTCGTGGAGCATTGTGATGACAGGGGTCATAGAGCATTGTGATGACACGGTTATGGAATATTGTGATGACCAGAATTCTGTAGCACTGTGATGAAAAGGGAATGGAGCACTGTGATTACAGGAGTCATGGAGCATTGTGATGACAATTGTTCTAGAACATTGTGATGACAGGGATCATGGAGCATAGGGATGAAAGGGGCCATGGAGCATTGTGATGACAGGCGTCATGGGACATTGTGTTGACAGTGGTCATGGAGCATTGTTAGAAATGGAACATGGAGCAATTTGATTTCAGGGGCCATGAAAAATTGTGAATACATAGGCCATGGAGTATTCAGATGAATGTGGTCAAGGATCATTGTGACGAAAAGTGTCCTGGAATATTGTAATGACACGGTTCATGGAGCATTGCGATGACAAGGGCCATGGCGAAATGTGAAGACAGGTGTCATAGGGCATTGTGAAGACAGTGGTCATCTATAATTGTGAAGAAAGATATCATGGCGCACTGGGATGACAGGGGCCATGGAGCATTGTGATGACAGGCTCATGGGACATTGTGTTGATAGTGGTCATGGAGAATTGTTAGAAAGTGAACATGGAGCAATTTAATTTCAGGGGTCATGAAAAATTGTGAATACATAGCCCATGGAGTATTCAGATGAATGTGGTCATGGATCATTGTGATGACAAGTGTCGTGGAGCATTGTGATGACAGGGGTCATAGAGCATTGTGATGACACGGTTATGGTATATTGTGATGACCAGAATTCTGTAGCACTGTGATGAAAAGGGAATGGAGCATTGTGAGTACAGTGGTCATGGAGCATTGTGATGACAATTGTTCTAGAACATTGTGAAGACAGGGATCATGGAGCATAGTGATGAAAGGGGACATGGAGCATTGTGATGACAGGCGTCAAGGGACAATGTGTTGACAGTTGTCATGGAGCATTGTTAGAAAGGGAACATGGAGCCATTTGATTTCAGGGGCCATGAAAAATTGTGAATACATAAGCCATGGAGTATTCAGATGAATGTGGTCAAGGATCATTGTGACCAAAAGTGTCCTGGAATATTGTGATGACACGGTTCATGGAGCATTGCGATGACAAGGGACATGGCGAAATGTGAAGACAGGTGTCATGGGGCATTGTGATGACAGTGGTCATCTAGAATTGTGAAGAAAGATATCATGGAGCACTGGGATGACAGGGGCCATGGAGCATTGTGATTACAGGCGTCATGGGGCATTGTGATGACACGGCCATGGAACATTATGATGAGAAGAATTTTGGAACATTGTGATAAAAAGGGCATGGACCATTGTGATTAGAGGGGCCAAGGAGCATTCTGATGACAACGGCATGGAGCATTGTGATGACCAGGGTCATCGAGCATTGTGATGACAGTGGTCATGAAGCATTGTGATGAATGTGGTCATGGATCATTGTGATGACAAGTGTCGTGGAGCATTGTGATGACAGGGGTCATAGAGCATTGTGATGACACGGTTATGGAATATTGTGATGACCAGAATTCTGTAGCACTGTGATGAAAAGGGAATGGAGCATTGTGATTACAGGGGTCATGGAGCATTGTGATGACAATTGTTCTAGAACATTGCGATGACAGGGATCATGGAGCATAGTGATGAAAGGGGCCATGGAGCATTGTGATGACAGGCGTCATGGGACATTGTGTTGACAGTGGTCTTGGAGCATTGTTAGAAAGGGAACATGGAGCAATTTGATTTCAGGGGATATGAAAAATTGTGAATACATAGGCCATGGAGTATTCAGATGAATGTGGGCAAGGATCATTGTGACGACAAGTGTCCTGGCATATTGTGATGACACGGTTCATGGAGCATTGCGACGACAAGGGCCATGGCGAAATGTGAAGACAGTTGTCATGGGGCTTTGTGATGACAGTGGTCATCTAGAATTGTGAAGAAAGATATCATGGAGCAGTGGGATGACGGGGGCCATGGAGCATTGTGATGACAGGGGTTATGGGGCATTGTGATGACACGGACATGGAACATTATGATGACAAGAATTCTGGAGCATTGTGATAAATAGGGCATGGACCATTGTGATTAGAGGGGCCAAGGAGCATTCTGATGACAACGGCATGGAGCATTGTGATGACAATGTTCATCGAGCATTGTAATGACAGTGGTCATGAAGCATTGTGATGAATGTGGTCATGGATCATTGTGATGACAAGAGTCGTGGAGCATTGTGATGACAGGGGTCATAGAGCATTGTGATGACACGGTTATGGAATATTGTGATGACCAGAATTCTGTAGCACTGAGATAAAAAGGGAATGGAGCATTGTGATGACAGGCGTCATGGGACAATGTGTTGACAGTGGTCTTGGATCACTGTTAGAAAGGGAACATGGAGCAATTTGATTTCAGGGGCCATGAAAAATTGTGAATACATAGGCCATGGAGTATTCAGATGAATGTGCTCAAGGATCATTGTGATGAAAAGTGTCCTGGAATATTGTGAGGACACGGTTCATGGAGCATTGCGATGACAAGGGCCATGGCGAAATGTGAAGACAGGTGTCATGGGGCATTGTGATGACAGTGGTCATCTAGAATTGTGAAGAAAGATATCATGGAGCACTTGGATGACAGGGGCCATGGAACATTGTGATGACAGGGGTCATGGGGCATTGTGATGACACCGCCATGGAACATTATGTTGACAAGAATTCTGGAGCATTGTGATAAAATGGGCATGGACCATTGTGATTAGAGGGGCCAAGGAGCATTCTGATGACAACGGCATGGAGCATTGTGATGACAGGGGTCATCGAGCATTGTGACGACAGGGATCATGGAGCATAGTGATGAAAGGGGCCATGGGGCATTGTGATGACAGGCGTCATGGGACATTGTGTTGACAGTGGTCATGGAGAATTGTTAGAAAGGGAACATGGAGCAATTTGATTTCAGGGGCCATGAAAAATTGTGAATACATAGGCCATGGAGTATTCAGATGAATGTGGTCAAGGATCATTGTGACGACAAGTGTCCTGGAATATTGTGATGACACGGTTCATGGAGCATTGCGATGAAAAGGGCCATGGCGAAATGTGATGAGAGTGGTCATCTAGAATTGTGAAGAAAGATATCATGGAGCCCTGGGATGATAGGGGCCATGGAGCATTGTGATGAAAGGGGTCATGGGGCATTGTGATGACACGGCAATGGAACATTATGATGACAAGAATTCTGGAGCATTGTGATAAAAAGGGCATGGACCATTGTCATTAGAGGGGTCAAGGAGCATTCTGATGACAACGGCATGGAGCATTGTGATGACCAGGGTCATCGAGCATTGTGATGACAGTGGTCATGAAGCATTGTGATGAATGTGGTCATGGATCATTGTGATGACAAGTGTCGTGGAGCATTGTGATGACAGGGTTCATAGTGCATTGTGATGACACGGTTATGGAGTATTGTGATGACCAGAATTCTGTAGCACTGTGATGAAAAGGGAATGGAGCATTGTGATTACAGTGGTCATGGAGCATTGTGATGACAATTGTTTTAGAATATTGTGAAGACAGGGATCATGGAGCATAGTGATGAAAGGGGCCATGGAGCATTGTGATGACAGGCGTCATGGGACAATGTGTTGACAGTGGTCATGGAGCATTGTTAGAAAGGGAACATGGAGCAATTTGATTTCAGGGGATATGAAAAATTGTGAATACATAGGCCATGGAGTATTCAGATGAATGTGGGCAAGGATCATTGTGACGACAAGTGTCCTGGAATATTGTGATGACACGGTTCATGGAGCATTGCGATGACAAGGGCCATGGCGAAATGTGAAGACAGTTGTCATGGGGCTTTGTGATGACAGTGGTCATCTAGAATTGTGAAGAAAGATATCATGGAGCAGTGGGATGACGGGGGCCATGGAGCATTGTGATGACAGGGGTTATGGGGCATTGTGATGACACGGACATGGAACATTATGATGACAAGAATTCTGGAGCATTGTGATAAATAGGGCATGGACCATTGTGATTAGAGGGGCCAAGGAGCATTCTGATGACAACGGCATGGAGCATTGTGATGACCAGGGTCATCGAGCATTGTGATGACAGTGGTCATGAAGCATTGTGATGAATGTGGTCATGGATCATTGTGATGACAAGAGTCGTGGAGCATTGTGATGACAGGGGTCATAGAGCATTGTGATGACACGGTTATGGAATATTGTGATGACCAGAAATCTGTAGCACTGAGATGAAAAGGGAATGGAGCATTGTGATGACAGGCGTCATGGGACAATGTGTTGACAGTGGTCTTGGATCACTGTTAGAAACGGAACATGGAGCAATTTGATTTCAGGGGCCATGAAAAATTGTGAATACATAGGCCATGGAGTATTCAGATGAATGTGGTCAAGGATCATTGTGACAAAAAGTGTCCTGGAATATTGTGATGACACGGTTCATGGAGCATTGCGATGACAAGGGCCATGGCGAAATGTGAAGACAGGTGTCATGGGGCATTGTGATGACAGTGGTCATCTAGAATTGTGAAGAAAGATATCATGAAGCACTGGGATGACAGGGGCCATGGAGCATTGTGATGACAGGCGTCATGGGGCATTGTGATGACACGGCCATGGAACATTATGATGACAAGAATTCTGGAACATTGTGATAAAAAGGGCATGGACCATTGTGATTAGAGGGGCCAAGGAGCATTCTGATGACAACGGCATGGAGCATTGTGATGACCAGTGTCATCGAGCATTGTGATGACAGTGGTCATGAAGCATTGTGATGAATGTGGTCATGGATCATTGTGATGACAAGTGTCGTGGAGCATTGTGATGACAGGGGTCATAGAGCATTTTGATGACACGGTTATGGAATATTGTGATGACCAGAATTCTGTAGCACTGTGATGAAAAGGGAATGGAGCATTGTGAGTACAGGGGTCATGGAGCATTGTGATGACAATTGTTCTAGAACATTGTGAAGACAGGGATCATGGAGCATAGTGATGAAAGGGGCCATGGAGCATTGTGATGACAGGCGTCATGGGACAATGTGTTGACAGTTCTCATGGAGCATTGTTAGAAAGGGAACATGGAGCAATTTGATTTCAGGGGCCATGAAAAATTGTGAATACATAGGCCATGGAGTATTCAGATGAATGTGGTCAAGGATCATTGTGACGAAAAGTGTCCTGGAATATTGTTATGACACGTTTCATGGAGCATTGCGATGACAAGAGCCATGGCGAAATGTGAAGACAGGTGTCATGGGGCATTGTGATGACAGTGGTCATCTAGAATTGTGAAGAAAGATATCATGGAGCACTGGGATGACAGGGGCCAGGGAACATTGTGATGACAGGGGTCATGGGGCATTGTGATGACACGGCCATGGAACATTATGATGACAAGAATTCTGGAGCATTGTGATAAAAAGGGCATGGACCATTGTGATTAGAGGGGCCAAGGAGCATTCTGATGAGAACGGCATGGAGCATTGTGATGACCAGGGTCATCGAGCATTGTGATGACAGTGGTCATGAAGCATTGTGATGAATGTGGTCATGGATCATTGTGATGACAAGTGTCGTGGAGCATTGTGATGACAGGGGTCATAGAGCATTGTGAGGACACGACTATAGAATATTGTGATGACCAGAATTCTGTAGCCCTGTGATGAAAAGGGAATGGAGCATTGTGAGTACAGGGGTCATGGAGCATTGTGATGACAATTGTTCTAGAACATTGTGAAGACAGGGATCATGGAGCATAGTGATAAAAGGGGACATGGAGCATTGTGATGACAGGCTTCATGGGACAATGTGTTGACAGTTGTCATAGAGCATTGTTAGAAAGTGAACATGGAGCAATTTGCTTTCAGGGGCCATGAAAAATTGTGAATACATAGGCCATGGAGTATTCAGATGAATGTGGTCAAGGATCATTGTGACTACAAGTGTCCTGGAATATTGTGATGACACGGTTCATGGAGCATTGCGATGACAAGGGCCATGGCGAAATGTGAAGACAGGTGTCATGGGGCATTGTGATGACAGTGGTCATCTAGAATTGTGAAGAAAGATATCATGGAGCACTGGGATGACAGGGGCCATGGAGCATTGTGATGACAGCGGTCATGGGGCATTCTGATGACACGGCCATGGAACATTATGATGACAAGAATTCTGGAACATTGTGATAAAAAGGGCATGGACCATTGTGATTAGAGGGGCCAAGGAGCATTCTGATGACAACGGCATGGAGCATTGTGATGACCAGGGTCATCGAGCATTGTGATGACAGTGGTCATGAAGCA
The DNA here is from genome assembly GCF_028021215.1 of Eschrichtius robustus. NCBI lineage: Eukaryota > Metazoa > Chordata > Mammalia > Artiodactyla > Eschrichtiidae > Eschrichtius > Eschrichtius robustus. The sequence continues at coordinate 2,358,112 of NW_027175412.1, forward strand.
TTGTGATGAATGTGGTCATGGATCATTGTGATGACAAGTGTCGTGGAGCATTGTGATGACAGGGGTCATAGAGCATTGTGATGACACGGTTATGGAATATTGTGATGACCAGAATTCTGTAGCACTGTGATGAAAAGGGAATGGAGCATTGTGAGTACAGGGGTCATGGAGCATTGTGATGAAAATTGTTCTAGAACATTGTGAAGACAGGGATCATGGAGCATAGTGATGAAAGGGGACATGGAGCATTGTGATGACAGGCGTCATGGGACAATGTGTTGACAGTTGTCATGGAGCATTGTTAGAAAGGGAACATGGAGCAATTTGATTTCAGGGGCCAGGAAAAATTGTGAATACATAGGCCATGGAGTATTCAGATGAATGTGGTCAAGGATCATTGTGATAAAAAGTTTACTGGAATATTGTGATGACACGGTTCATGGAGCATTGCAATGACAAGGGCCATGGCGAAATGTGAAGACAGGTGTCATGGGGCATTGTGATGACAGTGGTCATCTAGAATTGTGAAGAAAGATATCATGGAGCACTGGGATGACAGGGGCCATGGAGCATTGTGATGACATGGGTCATGGGGCATTGTGATGACAGTGGTCATCTAGAATTGTTCAGAAAGATATCTTGGAGCACTGGGATGACAGGGGCTATGGAGCATTGTGATGACATGGGTCATGGGGCATTGTGATGACACCGCCATGGAACATTATGATGACAAGAATTCTGGAGCATTGTGATAAAAAGGTCATGGACCATTGTGATTAGAGGGGCCAAGGAGCATTCTGATGACAACAGCATGGAGCATTGTGATGACAAGGGTCATCGAGCATTGTGATGACAGTGGTCATGAAGCATTGTGATGAATGTGGTCATGGATCATTGTGATGACAAGTGTCGTGGAGCATTGTGATGACAGGGGTCATAGAGCATTGTGATGACACGGTTATGGAATATTGTGATGACCAGAATTTTGTAGCACTGAGATGAAAAGGGAATGGAGCATTGTGAGTACAGGGGTCATGGAGCATTGTGATGACAATTGTTCTAGAACATTGTGAAGACAGGGATCATGGAGCATAGTGATGAAAGGGGCCATGGAGCACTGTGATGACAGGCGTCATGGGACAATTTGTTGACAGTGTCATGGAGCATTGTTAGAAAGGGAACATGGAGCAATTTGATTTCAGGGGCCATGAAAAATTGTGAATACATAGGCCATGGAGTATTCAGATGAATGTGGTCAAGGATCATTGTGACGACAAGTGTCCTGGAATATTGTGATGACACGGTTCATGGAGCATTGCGATGACAAGAGCCATGGCGAAATGTGAAGACAGGTGTCATGGGGCATTGTGATGACAGTGGTCATCTAGAATTGTGAAGAAAGATATCATGGAGCACTGGGATGACAGGGGCAATGAAGCATTGTGATGACAGGCGTCTTGGGGCATTGTGATGACACGGCCATGGAACATTATGATGACAAGAATTCTGGAGCATTGTGATAAAAAGGGCATGGACCATTGTGATTAGAGGGGCCAAGGAGCATTCTGATGACAACGACATGTTGCATTGTGATGACCAGTGTCATCGAGCATTGTGATGACAGTGGTCATGAAGCATTGTGATGAATGTGGTCATGGATCATTTGATGACAAGTGTCGTGGAGCATTGTGATGACAGGGGTCATAGAGCATTGTGATGACACGTTTATGGAATATTGTGATGACCAGAATTCTGTAGCACTGCGATGAAAAGGGAATGGAGCATTGTGAGTACAGGGGTCATGGAGCATTGTGATGACAATTGTTCTAGAACATTGTGAAGACAGGGATCATGGAGCATAGTGATGAAAGGGGACATGGAGCATTGTGATGACAGGAGTCATGGGACAATGTGTTGACAGTTGTCATGGAGCATTGTTAGAAAGGGAACATGGAGCAATTTGATTTCAGGGGCCATGAAAAATTGTGAATACATAGGCCATGGAGTATTCAGATGAATGTGGTCAAGGATCATTGTGACAAAAAGTGTCCTGGAATATTGTGATGACACGGTTCATGGAGCATTGCAATGACAAGGGCCGTGACGAAATGTGAAGACAGGTGTCATGGGGCATTGTGATGACAGTGGTCATCTAGAATTGTGAAGAAAGATATCATGGAGCACTGGGATGACAGGGGCCATGGAGCATTGTGATGAAAGGCGTCTTGGGGCATTGTGATGACACGGCCATGGAACATTATGATGACAAGAATTCTGGAACATTGTGATAAAAAGGGCATGGACCATTGTGATTAGAGGGGCCAAGGAGCATTCTGATGACAACGGCATGGAGCATTGTGATGACCAGGGTCATCGAGCATTGTGATGATAGTGGTCATGAGGCATTGTGATGAATGTGGTCATGGATCATTGTGATGAAAAGTGTCGTGGAGCATTGTTATGACAGGGGTCATAGAGCATTGTGATGACACGGTTATGGAATATTGTGATGACCAGAATTCTGTAGCACTGTGATGAAAAGGGAAAGGAGCATTGTGAGTACAGGGGTCATGGAGCATTGTGATGACAATTGTTCTAGAACATTGTGAAGACAGGGATCATGGAGCATAGTGATGAAAGGGGACATGGAGCATTGTGATGACAGGCGTCATGGGACAATGTGTTGACAGTTGTCATGGAGCATTGTTAGAAAGGGAACATGGAGCAATTTGATTTCAGGGGCCATGAAAAATTGTGAATACATAGGCCATGGAGTATTCAGATGAATGTGGTCAAGGATCATTGTGACAAAAAGTGTCCTGGAATATTGTGATGACACGGTTCATGGAGCATTGCGATGACAAGGGCCATGGCGAAATGTGAAGACAGGTGTCATGGGGCATTGTGATGACAGTGGTCATCTAGAATTGTGAAGAAAGATATCATGGAGCACTGGGATGACAGGGGCCATGGAGCATTGTGATGACAGGCGTCATGGGGCATTGTGATGACACGGCCATGGAACATTATGATGACAAGAATTCTGGAACATTGTGATAAAAAGGGCATGGACCATTGTGATTAGAGGGGCCAAGGAGCATTCTGATGACAACGGCATGGAGCATTGTAATGACCAGGGTCATCGAGCATTGTGATGACAGTGGTCATGAAGCATTGTGATGAATGTGGTCATGGATCATTGTGATGACAAGTGTCGTGGATCATTGTGATGACAGGGGTCATAGAGCATTGTGATGACACGGTTATGGAATATTGTGAAGACCAGAAATCTGTAGCACAGTGATGAAAATGGAATGGAGCATTGTGATTACAGGGGTCATGGAGCATTGTGATGACAATTGTTCTAGAACATTGTGAAGACAGGGATCATGGAGCATAGTGATAAAAGGGGCCATGGAGCATTGTGATGACAGGTGTCATGGGACAATGTATTTACAATGGTCATGGAGCATTGTTAGAAAGGGAACATGGAGCAATTTGATTTCAGGGGCCATGAAAAATTGTGAATACATAGGCCATGGAGTATTCAGATGAATATGGTCAAGGATCATTGTGACGACAAGTGTCCTGGAATATTGTAATGACACGGTTCATGGAGCATTGCGATGACAAGGGCCATGGCGAAATGTGAAGACAGGTGTCATGGGGCATTGTGAAGACAGTGGTCATCTATAATTGTGAAGAAAGATATCATGGCGCACTGGGATGACAGGGGCCATGGAGCATTGTGATGACAGGGGTCATGGGGCATTGTGATGACACGGCCATGGAACATTATGATGTCAAGAATTCTGGAGCATTGTGATAAAAAGGGCATGGACCATTGTGATAAAGGGGCCAAGGAGCATTCTGATGACAACGGCATGGAGCATTGTGATGACAAGGGTCATCGAGCATTGTGATGACAGTGGTCATGAAGCATTGTGATGAATGTGGTCATGGATCATTGTGATGACAAGTGTCGTGGAGCATTGTGATGACAGGGGTCATAGAGCATTGTGATGACACGGTTATGGAATATTGTGATGACCAGAATTCTGTAGCACTGTGATGAAAAGGGAATGGAGCATTGTGATTACAGGGGTCATGGAGCATTGTGATGACCATTGTTCTAGAACATTGTGATGACAGGGATCATGGAGCATAGTGATGAAAGGGGCCATGGAGCATTGTGATGACAGGCGTCATGGGACATTGTGTTGACAGTGGTCATGGAGAATTGTTAGAAAGGGAACATGGAGCAATTTGATTTCAGGGGCCATGAAAAATTGCGAATACATACGCCATGGAGTATTCAGATGAATGTGGTCAAGGATCATTGTGACGAAAAGTGTCCTGGAAAATTGTGATGACACGGTTCATGGAGCATTGCGATGACAAGGGCCATGGCAAAATGTGAAGACAGGTGGCATGGGGCATTGTGATGACAGTGGTCATCTAGAATTGTGAAGAAAGATATCATGGAGCACTGGGATGACAGGGGCCATGGAGCATTGTGATGACAGGGGTCATGGGGCATTGTGATGACACGGCCATGGAACATTATTATGACAAGAATTCTGGAGCATTGTGATAAAAAGTCATGGACCATTGTGATTAGATGGGCCAAGGAGCATTCTGATGACAACGGCATGGAGCATTGTGACGACAATTGTTCTAGAACATTGTGAAGACAGGGGTCATAGAGCATTGTGAGGACACGTTTATGGAATATTGTGATGACCAGAATTCTGTAGCACAGTGATGAAAAGGGAATGGAGCATTGTGAGTACAGGGGTCATGGAGCATTGTGATGACAATTGTTCTAGAACATTGTGAAGACAGGGATCATGGAGCATAGTGATGAAAGGGGACATGGAGCATTGTGATGACAGGCGTCATGGGACAATGTGTTGACAGTGGTCATGGAGCATTGTTAGAAAGGGAATATGGAGCAATTTGATTTCAGGGGCCATGAAAAATTGTGAATACATAGGCCATGGAGTATTCAGATGAATGTGGTCAAGGATCATTGTGACGACAAGTGTCCTGGAATATTGTGATGACACGGTTCATGGAGCATTGCGATGACAAGGGCCATGGAGAAATGTGAAGACAGGTGTCATGGGGCTTTGTGATGACAGTGGTCATCTAGAATTGTGAAGAAAGATATCATGGAGCACTGGGATGACAGGGGCCATGGAGCATTGTGATGACAGGGGTCATGGGGCATTGTGATGACACGGCCATGGAACATTATGATGACAATAATTCTGGAGCATTGTGATAAAAAGGGCATGGAACATTGTGATTAGAGGGGCCAAGGAGCATTCTGATGACAACGGCATGGAGCATTGTGATGACAAGGGTCATCGAGCATTGTGATGACAGTGGTCATGAAGCATTGTGATGAATGTGGTTATGGATCATTGTGATGACAAGTGTCGTGGATCATTGTGATGACAGGGGTCATAGAGCATTGTGATGACACGGTTATGGAATATTGTGATGACCAGAATTCTGTAGCACTGTGATGAAAAGGGAATGGAGCATTGTGATTACAGGGGTCAGGGAGCATTGTGATGAAAATTGTTTAGAACATTGTGAAGACAGGGATCATGGAGCATAGTGATGAAAGGGGCCATGGAGCATTGTGATGACAGGCTTATGGGACATTGTGTTGATAGTGGTCATGGAGCATTGTTAGAAAGGGAACATGGAGCAATTTAATTTCAGGGGTCATGAAAAATTGTGAATACATAGGCCATGGAGTATTCAGATGAATGTGGTCATGGATCATTGTGATGACAAGTGTCGTGGAGCATTGTGATGACAGGGGTCATAGAGCATTGTGATGACACGGTTATGGAATATTGTGATGACCAGAATTCTGTAGCACTGTGATGAAAAGGGAATGGAGCATTGTGATTACAGGGGTCATGGAGCATTGTGATGACAATTGTTCTAGAACATTGTGAAGACAGGGATCATGGAGCACAGTGATGAATGGGGCCATGGAGCATTGTGATGACAGGCGTCATGGGACAATGTGTTGTCAGTGGTCATGGAGCATTGTTAGAAAGGGAACATGGAGCAATTTGATTTCAGGGGCCATGAAAAATTGTGAATACATCGGCCATGGAGTATTCAGATGAATGTGGTCAAGGATCATTGTGACAAAATTATCCTGGAATATTGTGATGACACGGTTCATGGAGCATTGCGATGAAAAGGGCCATGGCGAAATGTGATGAGAGTGGTCCTCTAGAATTGTGAAGAAAGATATCATGGAGCCCTGGGATGACAGGGGCCATGGAGCATTGTGATGACAGGGGTCATGGGGCATTGTGATGACACGGCCATGGAACATTATGATGACAAGAATTCTGGAGCATTGTGATAAAAAGGGCATGGACCATTGTGATTAGAGGGGTCAAGGAGCATTCTGATGACAACGGCATGGAGCATTGTGATGACCAGTGTCATCGAGCATTTTGATGACAGTGGTCATGAAGCATTGTGATGAATGTCGTCATGGATCATTGTGATGACAAGTGTCGTGGAGCATTGTGATGACAGGGGTCATAGAGCATTGTGGTGACACGGTTATGGAATATTGTGATGACCAGAATTCTGTAGCACTGTGATGAAAAGGGAAAGGAGCATTGTGAGTACAGGGGTCATGGAGCATTGTGATGACAATTGTTCTAGAACATTGTGAAGACAGGGATCATGGAGCATAGTGATGAAAGGGGCCATGGAGCATTGTGATGACAGGCGTCATGGGACAATGTGTTGACAGTGGTCATGGAGCATTGTTAGAAAGGGAACATGGAGCAATTTGATTTCAGGGGCCATGAACAATTGTGAATACATAGGCCATGGAGTATTCAGATGAATGTGGTCAAGGATCATTGTGACGACAAGTGTCCTGGAATATTGTGATGACACGGTTCATGGAGCATTGCGATGACAAGGGCCATGGCGAAATGTGAAGACAGGTGTCATGGGGCATTGTGATGACAGTGGTCATCTAGAATTGTGAAGAAAGATATCATGGAGCACTGGGATGACAGGGGCCATGGAGCATTGTGATGACAGGCGTCATGGGGCATTGTGATGACACGGCCATGGAACATTATGATGACAAGAATTCTGGAACATTGTGATAAAAAGGGCATGGACCATTGTGATTAGAGGGGCCAAGGAGCATTCTGATGACAACGGCATGGAGCATTGTGATGACCAGGGTCATCGAGCATTGTGATGACAGTGGTCATGAAGCATTGTGATGAATGTGGTCATGGATCATTGTGATGACAAGTGTCGTGGATCATTTTAATGACAGGGGTCATAGAGCATTTTGATGACACGGTTATGGAATATTGTGAAGACCAGAAATCTGTAGCACAGTGATGAAAATGGAATGGAGCATTGTGATTACAGGGGTCATGGAGCATTGTGATGACAATTGTTCTAGAACATTGTGAAGACAGGGATCATGGAGCATAGTGATAAAAGGGGCCATGGAGCATTGTGATGACAGGTGTCATGGGACAATGTATTTACAATGGTCATGGAGCATTCTTAGAAAGGGAACATGGAGCAATTTGATTTCAGGGGCCATGAAAAATTGTGAATACATAGGCCATGGAGTATTCAGATGAATATGGCCAAGGATCATTGTGACGACAAGTGTCCTGGAATATTGTAATGACACGGTTCATGGAGCATTGCGATGACAAGGGCCATGGCGAAATGTGAAGACAGGTGTCATGGGGCATTGTGATGACAGTGGTCATCTAGAATTGTGAAGAAAGATATCATGGAGCACTGGGATGACAGGGGCCATGGAGCATTGTGATGACAGGGGTCATGGAGCATTGTGATGACACGGCCATGGAACATTATTATGACAAGAATTCTGGAGCATTGTGATAAAAAGTCATGGACCATTGTGATTAGATGGGCCAAGGAGCATTCTGATGACAACGGCATGGAGCATTGTGACGACACTTGTTCTAGAACATTGTGAAGACAGGGGTCATAGAGCATTGTGAGGACACGGTTATGGAATATTGTGATGACCTGAATTCTGTAGCACAGTGATGAAAAGGGAATGGAGCATTGTGAGTACAGGGGTCATGGAGCATTGTGATGACAATTGTTCTAGAACATTGTGAAGACAGGGATCATGGAGCATAGTGATGAATGGGGCCATGGAGCATTGTGATGACAGGCGTCATGGGACAATGTGTTGACAGTGGTCATGGAGCATTGTTAGAAGGGGAATATGGAGCAATTTGATTTCAGGGGCCATGAAAAATTGTGAATACATAGGCCATGGAGTATTCAGATGAATGTGGTCAAGGATCATTGTGACGACAAGTGTCCTGGAATATTGTGATGACACGGTTCATGGAGCATTGCGATGACAAGGGCCATGGAGAAATGTGAAGACAGGTGTCATGGGGCATTGTGAAGACAGTGGTCATCTATAATTATGAAGAAAGATATCATGGCACACTGGGATGACAGGGGCCATGGAGCATTGTGATGACAGGCTTATGGGACATTGTGTTGATAGTGTTCATGGAGCATTGTTAGAAAGGGAACATGGAGCAATTTAATTTCAGGGGTCATGAAAAATTGTGAATACATAGGCCATGGAGTATTCAGATGAATGTGGTCATGTATCATTGTGATGACAAGTGTCGTGGAGCATTGTGATGACAGGGGTCATAGAGCATTGTGATGACACGGTTATGGAATATTGTGATGACCAGAATTCTGTAGCACTGTGATGAAAAGGGAATGGAGCATTGTGATTACAGGGGTCATGGAGTATTGTGATGACAATTGTTCTAGAACATTGTGAAGACAGGGATCATGGAGCACAGTGATGAATGGGGCCATGGAGCATTGTGATGACAGGCGTCATGGGACAATGTGTTGTCAGTGGTCATGGAGCATTGTTAGAAAGGGAACATGGAGCAATTTGATTTCAGGGGCCATGAAAAATTGTGAATACATCGGCCATGGAGTATTCAGATGAATGTGGTCAAGGATCATTGTGACAAAAAGTGTCCTGGAATATTGTGATGACACGGTTCATGGAGCATTGCGATGAAAAGGGCCATGGCGAAATGTGATGAGAGTGGTCCTCTAGAATTGTGAAGAATGATATCATGGAGCCCTGGGATGACAGGGGCCATGGAGCATTGTGATGACAGGGGTCATGGGGCATTGTGATGACACGGCCATGGAACATTATGATGACAAGTATTCTGGAGCATTGTGATAAAAAGGGCATGGACCATTGTGATTAGAGGGGTCAAGGAGCATTCTGATGACAACGGCATGGAGCATTGTGATGACCAGGGTCATCGAGCATTGTGATGACAGTGGTCATGAAGCATTGTGATGAATGTCGTCATGGATCATTGTGATGACAAGTGTCGTGGAACATTGTGATGACAGGGGTCATAGAGCACTGTGATGACACGGTTATGGAGTATTGTGATGACCAGAATTCTGTAGCACTGTGATGAAAAGGGAATGGAGCATTGTGATTACAGTGGTCATGGAGCATTGTGATGACAATTGTTCTAGAACATTGTGAAGACAGGGATCATGGAGCATAGTGATGAAAGGGGCCATGGAGCATTGTGATGACAGGCGTCATGGGACAATGTGTTGAAAGTGGTCATGGAGCATTGTTAGAAAGGGAACATGGAGCAATTTGAATTCAGGGGCCATGAAAAATTGTGAATACATAGGCCATGGAGTATTCAGATGCATGTGGTCAAGGATCATTGTGACGACAAGTGTCCTGGAATATTGTGATGACACGGTTCATGGAGCATTGCGATGACAAGGGCTATGGCGAAATGTGAAGACAGGTGTCATGGGGCATTGTGATGACAGGGGGCATGGGGCATTGTGATGACACGGCCATGGAACATTATGATGACAAGAATTCTGGAGCATTGTGATAAAAAGGGCATGGACGTTTGTGATTAGAGGGGTCAAGGAGCATTCTGATGACAATGGCATGGAGCATTGTGATGACCAGGGTCATCGAATATTGTGATGACAGTGGTCATGAAGCATTGTGATGAATGTGCTCATGGATCATTGTGATGACAAGTGTCGTGGAGCATTGTGATGACAGGTGTCATGGGACAATGTGTTGACAATGGTCAAGGAGCATTGTTAGAAATGGAACATGGAGCAATTTAATTTCAGGGGCCATGAAAAATTGTGAATACATAGGCCAAAGGGTATTCAGATGAATGTGGTCAAGGATCATTGTGACGAAAAGTGTACTGGAATATTGTGATGACACGGTTCATGGAGCATTGCGATGACAAGGGCCATGGCGAAATGTGAAGACAGGTGTCATGGGGCATTGTGATGACAGTGGTCATCTAGAATTGTGAAGAAAGATATCATGGAGCACTGAGATGACAGGGGCCATGGAGCATTGTGATGACAGGGGTCATGGGGCATTGTGATGACACGGCCATGGAACATTATGATGACAAGAATTCTGGAGCATTGTGATAAAAAGGGCATGGACCATTGTGATTAGAGGGGCCAAGGAGCATTCTGATGACAACGGCATGGAGCATTGTGATGACAAGGCTCATCGAGCATTGTGATGACAGTGGTCATGAAGCATTGTGATGAATGGGGTCATGGATCATTGTGATGAAAAGTGTCGTGGAGCATTGTGATGACAGGTGTCATAGAGCATTGTGATGACACGGTTATGGAATATTGTGAAGACCAGAATTCTGTAGCACTGTGATGAAAAGGGAATGGAGCATTGTGATTACAGGGGTCATGGAGCATTGTGAAGACAATTTTTCTAGAACATTGTGAAGACAGGGATCAGGGGGCATAGTGATGAAAGGGGCCATGGAGCATTGTGATGACAGGCGTCATGGGACATTGTGTTGACAGTTGTCATGGAGCATTGTTAGAAAGGGAACATGGAGCAATTTGATTTCAGGGGCCATGAAAAATTGTGAATACATAGGCCATGGAATATTCAGATGAATGTGGTCAAGGATCATTGTGACGAAAAGTGTCCTGGAATATTGTGATAACACGGTTCATGGAGCATTGCGATGACAAGGGCCATGGCGAAATGTGAAGACAGGTGTCATGGGGCATTGTGAAGACAGTGGTCATCTAGAATTGTGAAGAAAGATATCATGGAGCACTGGGATGACTGGGGCCATGGAGCATTGTGATGACAGGGGTCATGGGGCATTGTGATGACACGGCCATGGAACATTATGATGGCAAGAATTCTGGAGCATTGTGATAAAAAGGGCATGGACCATTGTGATTAGAGGGGTCAAGGAGCATTCTGATGACAACGTCATGGAGCATTGTGATGACAAGTGTCATCGAGCATTGTGATGACAGTGGTCATGAAGCATTGTGATGAATGGGGTCATGGATCATTGTGATGACAAGTGTCGTGGAGCATTGTGATGACAGGGGACATAGAGCATTGTGATGACAGGGTTATGGAATATTGTGAAGACCAGAAATCTGTAGCACAGTGATGAAAATGGAATGGAGCATTGTGATTACAGGGGTCATGGAGAAATGTGATGAAAATTGTTCTAGAAAATTGTGAAGACAGGGATCATGGAGCATAGTGATGAAAGGGGCCATGGAGCATTGTGATGACAGGCGTCATGGGACAATGTGTTGACAGTGGTCATTGAGCATTGTTAGAAAGGGAACATGGAGCAATTTGATTTCAGGGGCCATGAAAAATTGTGAATACATAGGCCATGGATTATTCAGATGAATGTGGTCAAGGATCATTGTGACAAAAAGTGTCCTGGAATATTGTGATGACACGGTTCATGGAGCATTGCGATGACAAGGGCCATGGCGAAATGTGAAGACAGGTGTCATGGAGCATTGTGATGACAGTGGTCATCTAGAATTGTGAAGAAAGGTATCATGGAGCACTGGGATGACAGGGGCCATGGAGCATTGTGATGACAGGGGTCATGGGGCATTGTGATGACACGGCCATGGAACATTATGATGACAAGAATTCTGGAGCATTGTGATAAAAAGGGCATGGACCATTGTGATTAGAGGGGCCAAGGATCATTCTGATGACAACGGCATGGAGCATTGTGATGAAAAGGGTCATCGAGCATTGTGATGACAGTGGTCATGAAGCATTGTGATGAATGTGGTCATGGATCATTGTGATGACAAGTGTCGTGGAGCATTGTGATGACAGGGGTCATAGAGCATTGTGATGACACGTTTATGGAGTATTGTGATGACCAGAAATCTGTAGCACTGTGATGAAAAGGGAATGGAGCATTGTGATCACAGGGGTCATGGAGCATTTTGATGAATGTGGTCATGGATCATTGTGATGAAAAGTGTAGTGGAGCATTGTGATGACAGGTGTCATAGAGCATTGTGATGACACGGTTATGGAATATTGTGAAGACCAGAATTCTGTAGCACTGTGATGAAAAAGGAATGGAGAATTGTGATTACAGGGGCCATGGAGCATTGTGATGACAGGTGTCATGGGACAATGTGTTGACAATGGTCAAGGAGCATTGTTAGAAAGGGAACATGGAGCAATTTCATTTCAGGGGCCATGAAAAATTGTGAATACATAGGCCAAAGAGTATTCAGATGAATGTGGTCAAGGACCATTGTGACAAAAAGTGTCCTGGAATATTGTGATGACACGGTTCATGGAGCATTGCGATGACAAGGGCCATGGCGAAATGTGAAGACAGGTGTCATGGGGCATTGTGTTGAGAGTGGTCATCTAGAATTGTGAAGAAAGATATCATGGAGCACTGGGATGAAAGGGGCCATGGAGCATTGTGATGACAGGGGTCATGGGGCATTGTGATGACACGGCCATGGAACATTATGATGACAAGAATTCTGGAGTATTGTGATAAAAAGGTCATGGACCATTGTGATTAGAGTGGTCAAGGAGCATTCTGATGACAACGTCATGGAGCATTGTGATGACAAGGGTCATTGAGCATTGTGATGACAGTGGTCATGAAGCATTGTGATGAATGTGGTCATGGATCATTGTGATGACAAGTGTCGTGGAGCATTGTGATGACAGGGGTCATAGAGCATTGTGATGACACGGTTATGGAATATTGTGAAGCCCAGAATTCTGTAGCACTGTGATGAAAAGGGAATGGAGCATTGTGATTACAGGGGTCATGGAGCATTGTGAAGACAATTGTTCTAGAACATTGTGAAGACAGGGATCAGGGGGCATAGTGATGAAAGGGGCCATGGAGCATTGTGATGACAGGCGTCATGGGACAATGTGTTGACAGTGGTCATGGAGCATTGTTAGAAAGGGAACATGGAGCAATTTGATTTCAGGGGCCATGAAAAATTGTGAATACATAGGCCATGGAGTATTCAGATGAATGTGGTCAAGGATCATTGTGACAAAAAGTGTCCTAGAATATTGTGATGACACAGTTCATGGAGCATTGCGATGACAAGGGCCATGGCGAAATGTGAAGACAGGTGTCATGGGGCATTGTGAAGACAGTGGTCATCTAGAATTGTGAAGAAAGATATCATGGAGCACTGGGATGACAGGGGCCATGGAGCATTGTGATGACAGGGGTCATGGGGCATGGTGATGACACGGCCATGGAACATTATGATGGCAAGTATTCTGGAGCATTGTGATAAAAAGGGCATGGACCATTGTGATTAGAGGGGTCAAGGAGCATTCTGATGACAACGTCATGGAGCATTGTGATGACAAGGGTCATCGAGCATTGTGATGACAGTGGTCATGAAGCATTGTGATGAATGGGGTCATGGATCTTTGTGATGACAAGTGTCGTGGAGCATTGTGATGACAGGGGTCATAGAGCATTGTGATGACACGGTTATGGAATATTGTGAAGACCAGTAATCTGTAGCACAGTGATGAAAATGGAATGGAGCATTGTGATTACAGGGGTCATGGAGAAATGTGATGACAATTGTTCTAGAAAATTGTGAAGACAGGGATCATGGAGCATAGTGATGAAAGGGGCCATGGAGCATTGTGATGACAGGCGTCATGGGACATTGTGTTGACAGTGGTCATGGAGAATTGTTAGAAAGGGAACATGGAGCAATTTGATTTCAGGGGCCATGAAAAATTGTGAATACATAGGCCATGGAGTATTCAGATGAATGTGGTCAAGGATCATTGTGACGAAAAGTGTCCTGGAATATTGTGATGACACGGTTCACGGAGCATTGCGATGACAAGGGCCATGGCGAAATGTGAAGACAGGTGTCATGGGGCATTGTGATGACAGTGGTCATCTAGAATTGTGAAGAAAGGTATCATGGAGCACTGGGATGACAGGGGCCATGGAGCATTGTGATGACAGGGGTCATGGGGCATTGTGATGACACGGCCATGGAACATTATGATGACAAGAATTCTGGAGCATTGTGATAAAAAGGGCATGGACCATTGTGATTAGAGGGGCCAAGGAGCATTCTGATGACAACGGCATGGAGCATTGTGATGACAAGGGTCATCGAGCATTGTGATGACAGTGGTCATGAAGCATTGTGATGAATGGGGTCATGGATCATTGTGATGACAAGTGTCGTGGAGCATTGTGATCACAGGGGTCATAGAGCATTGTGATGACACGGTTATGGAATATTGTGAAGACCAGAAATCTGTAGCACAGTGACGAAAATGGAATGGAGCATTGTGATTACAGGGGTCATGGAGAATTGTGATGACAATTGTTCTACAAAATTGTGATGACAGGGATCATGGAGCATAGTGATGAAAGGGGCCATGGAGCATTGTGATGACAGGCGTCATGGGACATTGTGTTGACAGTGGTCATGGAGAATTGTTAGAAAGGGAACATGGAGCAATTTGATTTCAGGGGCCATGAAAAATTGCGAATACATACGCCATGGAGTATTCAGATGAATGTGGTCAAGGATCATTGTGACGAAAAGTGTCCTGGAAAATTGTGATGACACGGTTCATGGAGCATTGCGATGACAAGGGCCATGGCAAAATGTGAAGACAGGTGGCATGGGGCATTGTGATGACAGTGGTCATCTAGAATTGTGAAGAAAGATATCATGGAGCACTGGGATGACAGGGGCCATGGAGCATTGTGATGACAGGGGTCATGGGGCATTGTGATGACACGGCCATGGAACATTATTATGACAAGAATTCTGGAGCATTGTGATAAAAAGTCATGGACCATTGTGATTAGATGGGCCAAGGAGCATTCTGATGACAACGGCATGGAGCATTGTGACGACAATTGTTCTAGAACATTGTGAAGACAGGGGTCATAGAGCATTGTGAGGACACGTTTATGGAATATTGTTATGACCAGAATTCTGTAGCACAGTGATGAAAAGGGAATGGAGCATTGTGAGTACAGGGGTCATGGAGCATTGTGATGACAATTGTTCTAGAACATTGTGAAGACAGGGATCATGGAGCATAGTGATGAAAGGGGACATGGAGCATTGTGATGACAGGCGTCATGGGACAATGTGTTGACAGTGGTCATGGAGCATTGTTAGAAAGGGAATATGGAGCAATTTGATTTCAGGGGCCATGAAAAATTGTGAATACATAGGCCATGGAGTATTCAGATGAATGTGGTCAAGGATCATTGTGACGACAAGTGTCCTGGAATATTGTGATGACACGGTTCATGGAGCATTGCGATGACAAGGGCCATGGAGAAATGTGAAGACAGGTGTCATGGGGCTTTGTGATGACAGTGGTCATCTAGAATTGTGAAGAAAGATATCATGGAGCACTGGGATGACAGGGGCCATGGAGCATTGTGATGACAGGGGTCATGGGGCATTGTGATGACACGGCCATGGAACATTATGATGACAATAATTCTGGAGCATTGTGATAAAAAGGGCATGGAACATTGTGATTAGAGGGGCCAAGGAGCATTCTGATGACAACGGCATGGAGCATTGTGATGACAAGGGTCATCGAGCATTGTGATGACAGTGGTCATGAAGCATTGTGATGAATGTGGTTATGGATCATTGTGATGACAAGTGTCGTGGATCATTGTGATGACAGGGGTCATAGAGCATTGTGATGACACGGTTATGGAATATTGTGATGACCAGAATTCTGTAGCACTGTGATGAAAAGGGAATGGAGCATTGTGATTACAGGGGTCAGGGAGCATTGTGATGAAAATTGTTTAGAACATTGTGAAGACAGGGATCATGGAGCATAGTGATGAAAGGGGCCATGGAGCATTGTGATGACAGGCTTATGGGACATTGTGTTGA
Organism: Eschrichtius robustus; assembly: GCF_028021215.1. Lineage (NCBI taxonomy): Eukaryota > Metazoa > Chordata > Mammalia > Artiodactyla > Eschrichtiidae > Eschrichtius > Eschrichtius robustus. The sequence goes on from NW_027175412.1 coordinate 2,374,480, forward strand.
TAGTGGTCATGGAGCATTGTTAGAAAGGGAACATGGAGCAATTTAATTTCAGGGGTCATGAAAAATTGTGAATACATAGGCCATGGAGTATTCAGATGAATGTGGTCATGGATCATTGTGATGACAAGTGTCGTGGAGCATTGTGATGACAGGGGTCATAGAGCATTGTGATGACACGGTTATGGAATATTGTGATGACCAGAATTCTGTAGCACTGTGATGAAAAGGGAATGGAGCATTGTGATTACAGGGGTCATGGAGCATTGTGATGACAATTGTTCTAGAACATTGTGAAGACAGGGATCATGGAGCACAGTGATGAATGGGGCCATGGAGCATTGTGATGACAGGCGTCATGGGACAATGTGTTGTCAGTGGTCATGGAGCATTGTTAGAAAGGGAACATGGAGCAATTTGATTTCAGGGGCCATGAAAAATTGTGAATACATCGGCCATGGAGTATTCAGATGAATGTGGTCAAGGATCATTGTGACAAAATTATCCTGGAATATTGTGATGACACGGTTCATGGAGCATTGCGATGAAAAGGGCCATGGCGAAATGTGATGAGAGTGGTCCTCTAGAATTGTGAAGAAAGATATCATGGAGCCCTGGGATGACAGGGGCCATGGAGCATTGTGATGACAGGGGTCATGGGGCATTGTGATGACACGGCCATGGAACATTATGATGACAAGAATTCTGGAGCATTGTGATAAAAAGGGCATGGACCATTGTGATTAGAGGGGTCAAGGAGCATTCTGATGACAACGGCATGGAGCATTGTGATGACCAGTGTCATCGAGCATTTTGATGACAGTGGTCATGAAGCATTGTGATGAATGTCGTCATGGATCATTGTGATGACAAGTGTCGTGGAGCATTGTGATGACAGGGGTCATAGAGCATTGTGGTGACACGGTTATGGAATATTGTGATGACCAGAATTCTGTAGCACTGTGATGAAAAGGGAAAGGAGCATTGTGAGTACAGGGGTCATGGAGCATTGTGATGACAATTGTTCTAGAACATTGTGAAGACAGGGATCATGGAGCATAGTGATGAAAGGGGCCATGGAGCATTGTGATGACAGGCGTCATGGGACAATGTGTTGACAGTGGTCATGGAGCATTGTTAGAAAGGGAACATGGAGCAATTTGATTTCAGGGGCCATGAACAATTGTGAATACATAGGCCATGGAGTATTCAGATGAATGTGGTCAAGGATCATTGTGACGACAAGTGTCCTGGAATATTGTGATGACACGGTTCATGGAGCATTGCGATGACAAGGGCCATGGCGAAATGTGAAGACAGGTGTCATGGGGCATTGTGATGACAGTGGTCATCTAGAATTGTGAAGAAAGATATCATGGAGCACTGGGATGACAGGGGCCATGGAGCATTGTGATGACAGGCGTCATGGGGCATTGTGATGACACGGCCATGGAACATTATGATGACAAGAATTCTGGAACATTGTGATAAAAAGGGCATGGACCATTGTGATTAGAGGGGCCAAGGAGCATTCTGATGACAACGGCATGGAGCATTGTGATGACCAGGGTCATCGAGCATTGTGATGACAGTGGTCATGAAGCATTGTGATGAATGTGGTCATGGATCATTGTGATGACAAGTGTCGTGGATCATTTTAATGACAGGGGTCATAGAGCATTTTGATGACACGGTTATGGAATATTGTGAAGACCAGAAATCTGTAGCACAGTGATGAAAATGGAATGGAGCATTGTGATTACAGGGGTCATGGAGCATTGTGATGACAATTGTTCTAGAACATTGTGAAGACAGGGATCATGGAGCATAGTGATAAAAGGGGCCATGGAGCATTGTTATGACAGGTGTCATGGGACAATGTATTTACAATGGTCATGGAGCATTCTTAGAAAGGGAACATGGAGCAATTTGATTTCAGGGGCCATGAACAATTGTGAATACATAGGCCATGGAGTATTCAGATGAATATGGTCAAGGATCATTGTGACGACAAGTGTCCTGGAATATTGTAATGACACGGTTCATGGAGCATTGCGATGACAAGGGCCATGGCGAAATGTGAAGACAGGTGTCATGGGGCATTGTGATGACAGTGGTCATCTAGAATTGTGAAGAAAGATATCATGGAGCACTGGGATGACAGGGGCCATGGAGCATTGTGATGACAGGGGTCATGGAGCATTGTGATGACACGGCCATGGAACATTATTATGACAAGAATTCTGGAGCATTGTGATAAAAAGTCATGGACCATTGTGATTAGATGGGCCAAGGAGCATTCTGATGACAACGGCATGGAGCATTGTGACGACACTTGTTCTAGAACATTGTGAAGACATGGGTCATAGAGCATTGTGAGGACACGGTTATGGAATATTGTGATGACCAGAATTCTGTAGCACAGTGATGAAAAGGGAATGGAGCATTGTGAGTACAGGGGTCATGGAGCATTGTGATGACAATTGTTCTAGAACATTGTGAAGACAGGGATCATGGAGCATAGTGATGAATGGGGCCATGGAGCATTGTGATGACAGGCGTCATGGGACAATGTGTTGACAGTGGTCATGGAGCATTGTTAGAAGGGGAATATGGAGCAATTTGATTTCAGGGGCCATGAAAAATTGTGAATACATAGGCCATGGAGTATTCAGATGAATGTGGTCAAGGATCATTGTGACGACAAGTGTCCTGGAATATTGTGATGACACGGTTCATGGAGCATTGCGATGACAAGGGCCATGGAGAAATGTGAAGACAGGTGTCATGGGGCTTTGTGATGACAGTGGTCATCTAGAATTGTGAAGAAAGATATCATGGAGCACTGGGATGACAGGGGCCATGGAGCATTGTGATGACAGGGGTCATGGGGCATTGTGATGACACGGCCATGGAACATTATGATGACAATAATTCTGGAGCATTGTGATAAAAAGGGCATGGACCATTGTGATTAGAGGGGCCAAGGAGCATTCTGATGACAACGGCATGGAGCATTGTGATGACAAGGGTCATCGAGCATTGTGATGACAGTGGTCATGAAGCATTGTGATGAATGTGGTTATGGATCATTGTGATGACAAGTGTCGTGGATCATTGTGATGACAGGGGTCATAGAGCATTGTGATTACACGGTTATGGAATATTGTGATGACCAGAATTCTGTAGCACTGTGATGAAAAGGGAATGGAGCATTGTGATTAAAGGGGTCATGGAGCATTGTGATGAAAATTGTTTAGAACATTGTGAAGACAGGGATCATGGAGCATAGTGATGAAAGGGGCCATGGAGCATTGTGATGACAGGCTTATGGGACATTGTGTTGATAGTGGTCATGGAGCATTGTTAGAAAGGGAACATGGAGCAATTTAATTTCAGGGGTCATGAAAAATTGTGAATACATAGGCCATGGAGTATTCAGATGAATGTGGTCATGTATCATTGTGATGACAAGTGTCGTGGAGCATTGTGATGACAGGGGTCATAGAGCATTGTGATGACACGGTTATGGAATATTGTGATGACCAGAATTCTGTAGCACTGTGATGAAAAGGGAATGGAGCATTGTGATTACAGGGGTCATGGAGTATTGTGATGACAATTGTTCTAGAACATTGTGAAGACAGGGATCATGGAGCACAGTGATGAATGGGGCCATGGAGCATTGTGATGACAGGCGTCATGGGACAATGTGTTGTCAGTGGTCATGGAGCATTGTTAGAAAGGGAACATGGAGCAATTTGATTTCAGGGGCCATGAAAAATTGTGAATACATCGGCCATGGAGTATTCAGATGAATGTGGTCAAGGATCATTGTGACAAAAAGTGTCCTGGAATATTGTGATGACACGGTTCATGGAGCATTGCGATGAAAAGGGCCATGGCGAAATGTGATGAGAGTGGTCCTCTAGAATTGTGAAGAAAGATATCATGGAGCCCTGGGATGACAGGGGCCATGGAGCATTGTGATGACAGGGGTCATGGGGCATTGTGATGACACGGCCATGGAACATTATGATGACAAGTATTCTGGAGCATTGTGATAAAAAGGGCATGGACCATTGTGATTAGAGGGGTCAAGGAGCATTCTGATGACAACGGCATGGAGCATTGTGATGACCAGGGTCATCGAGCATTGTGATGACTGTGGTCATGAAGCATTGTGATGAATGTCGTCATGGATCATTGTGATGACAAGTGTCGTGGAGCATTGTGATGACAGGGGTCATAGAGCATTGTGATGACACGGTTATGGAATATTGTGATGACCAGAATTCTGTAGCACTGTGATGAAAAGGGAAAGGAGCATTGTGAGTACAGGGGTCATGGAGCATTGTGATGACAATTGTTCTAGAACATTGTGAAGACAGGGATCATGGAGCATAGTGATGAAAGGGGACATGGAGCATTGTGATGACAGGCGTCATGGGACAATGTGTTGACAGTTGTCATGGAGCATTTTTAGAAAGGGAACATGGAGCAATTTGATTTCAGGGGCCATGAAAAATTGTGAATACATAGGCCATGGTGTATTCAGATGAATGTGGTCAAGGATCATTGTGACGACAAGTGTCCTGGAATATTGTGATGACACGGTTCATGGAGCATTGCGATGACAAGGGTCATGGCGAAATGTGAAGACAGGTGTCATGGGGCATTGTGATGACAGTGGTCATCTAGAATTGTGAAGAAAGATATCATGGAGCACTGGGATGACAGGGGCCATGGAGCATTGTGATGACAGGCGTCATGGGGCATTGTGATGACACGGCCATGGAACATTATGATGACAAGAATTCTGGAACATTATGATAAAAAGGGCATGGACCATTGTGATTAGAGGGGCCAAGGAGCATTCTGATGACAACGGCATGGAGCATTGTGATGATCAGGGTCATCGAGCATTGTGATGACAGTGGTCATGAAGCATTGTGATGAATGTGGTCATGGATCATTGTGATGACAAGTGTCGTGGATCATTTTAATGACAGGGGTCATAGAGCATTTTGATGACACGGTTATGGAATATTGTGAAGACCAGAAATCTGTAGCACAGTGATGAAAATGGAATGGAGCATTGTGATTACAGGGGTCATGGAGCATTGTGATGACAATTGTTCTAGAACATTGTGAAGACAGGGATCATGGAGCATAGTGATAAAAGGGGCCATGGAGCATTGTGATGACAGGTGTCATGGGACAATATATTTACAATGGTCATGGAGCATTCTTAGAAAAGGAACATGGAGCAATTTGATTTCAGGGGCCATGAAAAATTGTGAATACATAGGCCATGGAGTATTCAGATGAATATGGTCAAGGATCATTGTGACGACAAGTGTCCTGGAATATTGTAATGACACGGTTCATGGAGCATTGCGATGACAAGGGCCATGGCGAAATGTGAAGACAGGTGTCATGGGGCATTGTGATGACAGTGGTCATCTAGAATTGTGAAGAAAGATATCATGGAGCACTGGGATGACAGGGGCCATGGAGCATTGTGATGACAGGGGTCATGGAGCATTGTGATGACACGGCCATGGAACATTATTATGACAAGAATTCTGGAGCATTGTGATAAAAAGTCATGGACCATTGTGATTAGATGGGCCAAGGAGCATTCTGATGACAACGGCATGGAGCATTGTGACGACACTTGTTCTAGAACATTGTGAAGACAGGGGTCATAGAGCATTGTGAGGACACGGTTATGGAATATTGTGATGACCAGAATTCTGTAGCACAGTGATGAAAAGGGAATGGAGCATTGTGAGTACAGGGGTCATGGAGCATTGTGATGACAATTGTTCTAGAACATTGTGAAGACAGGGATCATGGAGCATAGTGATGAATGGGGCCATGGAGCATTGTGATGACAGGCGTCATGGGACAATGTGTTGACAGTGGTCATGCAGCATTGTTAGAAAGGGAATATGGAGCAATTTGATTTCAGGGGCCATGATAAATTGTGAATACATAGGCCATGGAGTATTCAGATGAATGTGGTCAAGGATCATTGTGACGACAAGTGTCCTGGAATATTGTGATGACACGGTTCATGGAGCATTGCGATGACAAGGGCCATGGAGAAATGTGAAGACAGGTGTCATGGGGCATTGTGAAGACAGTGGTCATCTATAATTATGAAGAAAGATATCATGGCACACTGGGATGACAGGGGCCATGGAGCATTGTGATGACAGGCTTATGGGACATTGTGTTGATAGTGTTCATGGAGCATTGTTAGAAAGGGAACATGGAGCAATTTAATTTCAGGGGTCATGAAAAATTGTGAATACATAGGCCATGGAGTATTCAGATGAATGTGGTCATGTATCATTGTGATGACAAGTGTCGTGGAGCATTGTGATGACAGGGGTCATAGAGCATTGTGATGACACGGTTATGGAATATTGTGATGACCAGAATTCTGTAGCACTGTGATGAAAAGGGAATGGAGCATTGTGATTACAGGGGTCATGGAGTATTGTGATGACAATTGTTCTAGAACATTGTGAAGACAGGGATCATGGAGCACAGTGATGAATGGGGCCATGGAGCATTGTGATGACAGGCGTCATGGGACAATGTGTTGTCAGTGGTCATGGAGCATTGTTAGAAAGGGAACATGGAGCAATTTGATTTCAGGGGCCATGAAAAATTGTGAATACATCGGCCATGGAGTATTCAGATGAATGTGGTCAAGGATCATTGTGACAAAAAGTGTCCTGGAATATTGTGATGACACGGTTCATGGAGCATTGCGATGAAAAGGGCCATGGCGAAATGTGATGAGAGTGGTCCTCTAGAATTGTGAAGAAAGATATCATGGAGCCCTGGGATGACAGGGGCCATGGAGCATTGTGATGACAGGGGTCATGGGGCATTGTGATGACACGGCCATGGAACATTATGATGACAAGTATTCTGGAGCATTGTGATAAAAAGGGCATGGACCATTGTGATTAGAGGGGTCAAGGATCATTCTGATGACAACGGCATGGAGCATTGTGATGACCAGGGTCATCGAGCATTGTGATGACAGTGGTCATGAAGCATTGTGATGAATGTCGTCATGGATCATTGTGATGACAAGTGTCGTGGAACATTGTGATGACAGGGGTCATAGAGCACTGTGATGACACGGTTATGGAGTATTGTGATGACCAGAATTCTGTAGCACTGTGATGAAAAGGGAATGGAGCATTGTGATTACAGTGGTCATGGAGCATTGTGATGACAATTGTTCTAGAACATTGTGAAGACAGGGATCATGGAGCATAGTGATGAAAGGGGCCATGGAGCATTGTGATGACAGGCGTCATGGGACAATGTGTTGAAAGTGGTCATGGAGCATTGTTAGAAAGGGAATATGGAGCAATTTGAATTCAGGGGCCATGAAAAATTGTGAATACATAGGCCATGGAGTATTCAGATGAATGTGGTCAAGGATCATTGTGACGACAAGTGTCCTGGAATATTGTGATGACACGGTTCATGGAGCATTGCGATGACAAGGGCTATGGCGAAATGTGAAGACAGGTGTCATGGGGCATTGTGATGACAGGGGGCATGGGGCATTGTGATGACACGGCCATGGAACATTATGATGACAAGAATTCTGGAGCATTGTGATAAAAAGGGCATGGACGTTTGTGATTAGAGGGGTCAAGGAGCATTCTGATGACAATGGCATGGAGCATTGTGATGACCAGGGTCATCGAATATTGTGATGACAGTGGTCATGAAGCATTGTGATGAATGTGCTCATGGATCATTGTGATGACAAGTGTCGTGGAGCATTGTGATGACAGGTGTCATGGGACAATGTGTTGACAATGGTCAAGGAGCATTGTTAGAAATGGAACATGGAGCAATTTAATTTCAGGGGCCATGAAAAATTGTGAATACATAGGCCAAAGGGTATTCAGATGAATGTGGTCAAGGATCATTGTGACGAAAAGTGTACTGGAATATTGTGATGACACGGTTCATGGAGCATTGCGATGACAAGGGCCATGGCGAAATGTGAAGACAGGTGTCATGGGGCATTGTGATGACAGTGGTCATCTAGAATTGTGAAGAAAGATATCATGGAGCACTGAGATGACAGGGGCCATGGAGCATTGTGATGACAGGGGTCATGGGGCATTGTGATGACACGGCCATGGAACATTATGATGACAAGAATTCTGGAGCATTGTGATAAAAAGGGCATGGACCATTGTGATTAGAGGGGCCAAGGAGCATTCTGATGACAACGGCATGGAGCATTGTGATGACAAGGCTCATCGAGCATTGTGATGACAGTGGTCATGAAGCATTGTGATGAATGGGGTCATGGATCATTGTGATGAAAAGTGTCGTGGAGCATTGTGATGACAGGTGTCATAGAGCATTGTGATGACACGGTTATGGAATATTGTGAAGACCAGAATTCTGTAGCACTGTGATGAAAAGGGAATGGAGCATTGTGATTACAGGGGTCATGGAGCATTGTGAAGACAATTTTTCTAGAACATTGTGAAGACAGGGATCAGGGGGCATAGTGATGAAAGGGGCCATGGAGCATTGTGATGACAGGCGTCATGGGACATTGTGTTGACAGTTGTCATGGAGCATTGTTAGAAAGGGAACATGGAGCAATTTGATTTCAGGGGCCATGAAAAATTGTGAATACATAGGCCATGGAATATTCAGATGAATGTGGTCAAGGATCATTGTGACGAAAAGTGTCCTGGAATATTGTGATAACACGGTTCATGGAGCATTGCGATGACAAGGGCCATGGCGAAATGTGAAGACAGGTGTCATGGGGCATTGTGAAGACAGTGGTCATCTAGAATTGTGAAGAAAGATATCATGGAGCACTGGGATGACTGGGGCCATGGAGCATTGTGATGACAGGGGTCATGGGGCATTGTGATGACACGGCCATGGAACATTATGATGGCAAGAATTCTGGAGCATTGTGATAAAAAGGGCATGGACCATTGTGATTAGAGGGGTCAAGGAGCATTCTGATGACAACGTCATGGAGCATTGTGATGACAAGTGTCATCGAGCATTGTGATGACAGTGGTCATGGAGCATTTTGATGAATGTGGTCATGGATCATTGTGATGAAAAGTGTAGTGGAGCATTGTGATGACAGGTGTCATAGAGCATTGTGATGACACGGTTATGGAATATTGTGAAGACCAGAATTCTGTAGCACTGTGATGAAAAAGGAATGGAGAATTGTGATTACAGGGGCCATGGAGCATTGTGATGACAGGTGTCATGGGACAATGTGTTGACAATGGTAAAGGAGCATTGTTAGAAAGGGAAAATGGAGCAATTTCATTTCAGGGGCCATGAAAAATTGTGAATACATAGGCCAAAGAGTATTCAGATGAATGTGGTCAAGGACCATTGTGACAAAAAGTGTCCTGGAATATTGTGATGACACGGTTCATGGAGCATTGCGATGACAGGGGTCATGGGGCATTGTGATGACACGGCCATGGAACATTATGATGACAAGAATTCTGGAGTATTGTGATAAAAAGGTCATGGACCATTGTGATTAGAGTGGTCAAGGAGCATTCTGATGACAACGTCATGGAGCATTGTGATGACAAGGGTCATTGAGCATTGTGATGACAGTGGTCATGAAGCATTGTGATGAATGTGGTCATGGATCATTGTGATGACAAGTGTCGTGGAGCATTGTGATGACAGGGGTCATAGAGCATTGTGATGACACGGTTATGGAATATTGTGAAGCCCAGAATTCTGTAGCACTGTGATGAAAAGGGAATGGAGCATTGTGATTACAGGGGTCATGGAGCATTGTGAAGACAATTGTTCTAGAACATTGTGAAGACAGGGATCAGGGGGCATAGTGATGAAAGGGGCCATGGAGCATTGTGATGACAGGCGTCATGGGACAATGTGTTGACAGTGGTCATGGAGCATTGTTAGAAAGGGAACATGGAGCAATTTGATTTCAGGGGCCATGAAAAATTGTGAATACATAGGCCATGGAGTATTCAGATGAATGTGGTCAAGGATCATTGTGACAAAAAGTGTCCTAGAATATTGTGATGACACAGTTCATGGAGCATTGCGATGACAAGGGCCATGGCGAAATGTGAAGACAGGTGTCATGGGGCATTGTGAAGACAGTGGTCATCTAGAATTGTGAAGAAAGATATCATGGAGCACTGGGATGACAGGGGCCATGGAGCATTGTGATGACAGGGGTCATGGGGCATGGTGATGACACGGCCATGGAACATTATGATGGCAAGTATTCTGGAGCATTGTGATAAAAAGGGCATGGACCATTGTGATTAGAGGGGTCAAGGAGCATTCTGATGACAACGTCATGGAGCATTGTGATGACAAGGGTCATCGAGCATTGTGATGACAGTGGTCATGAAGCATTGTGATGAATGGGGTCATGGATCTTTGTGATGACAAGTGTCGTGGAGCATTGTGATGACAGGGGTCATAGAGCATTGTGATGACACGGTTATGGAATATTGTGAAGACCAGTAATCTGTAGCACAGTGATGAAAATGGAATGGAGCATTGTGATTACAGGGGTCATGGAGAAATGTGATGACAATTGTTCTAGAAAATTGTGAAGACAGGGATCATGGAGCATAGTGATGAAAGGGGCCATGGAGCATTGTGATGACAGGCGTCATGGGACATTGTGTTGACAGTGGTCATGGAGAATTGTTAGAAAGGGAACATGGAGCAATTTGATTTCAGGGGCCATGAAAAATTGTGAATACATAGGCCATGGAGTATTCAGATGAATGTGGTCAAGGATCATTGTGACGAAAAGTGTCCTGGAATATTGTGATGACACGGTTCACGGAGCATTGCGATGACAAGGGCCATGGCGAAATGTGAAGACAGGTGTCATGGGGCATTGTGATGACAGTGGTCATCTAGAATTGTGAAGAAAGGTATCATGGAGCACTGGGATGACAGGGGCCATGGAGCATTGTGATGACAGGGGTCATGGGGCATTGTGATGACACGGCCATGGAACATTATGATGACAAGAATTCTGGAGCATTGTGATGAAAAGGGCATGGACCATTGTGATTAGAGGGGCCAAGGAGCATTCTGATGACAACGGCATGGAGCATTGTGATGACAAGGGTCATCGAGCATTGTGATGACAGTGGTCATGAAGCATTGTGATGAATGGGGTCATGGATCATTGTGATGACAAGTGTCGTGGAGCATTGTGATCTCAGGGGTCATAGAGCATTGTGATGACACGGTTATGGAATATTGTGAAGACCAGAAATCTGTAGCACAGTGACGAAAATGGAATGGAGCATTGTGATTACAGGGGTCATGGAGAATTGTGATGACAATTGTTCTACAAAATTGTGATGACAGGGATCATGGAGCATAGTGATGAAAGGGGCCATGGAGCATTGTGATGACAGGCGTCATGGGACAATGTGTTGACAGTGGTCATTGAGCATTGTTAGAAAGGGAACATGGAGCAAATTGATTTCAGGGGCCATGAAAAATTGTGAATACATAGGCCATGGATTATTCAGATGAATGTGGTCAAGGATCATTGTGACAAAAAGTGTCCTGGATTATTGTGATGACACGGTTCATGGAGCATTGCGATGACAAGGGCCATGGCGAAATGTGAAGACAGGTGTCATGGGGCATTGTGATGACAGTGGTCATCTAGAATTGTGAAGAAAGATATCATGGAGCACTGGGATGACAGGTGCCATGGAGCATTGTGATGACAGGGGTCATGGGGCATTGTGATGACACGGCCATGGAACATTATGATGACAATAATTCTGGAGCATTGTGATAAAAAGGGCATGGACCATTGTGATTAGAGGGGCCAAGGAGCATTCTGATGACAACGACATGGAGCATTGTGATGACAAGGGTCATCGAGCATTGTGATGACAGTGGTCATGGAGCATTGTGATGAATGTGGTTATGCATCATTGTGATGACTAGTGTCGTGGAGCATTGTGATGACAGGGGTCATAGAGCATTGTGATGACACGGTTATGGAATTTTGTGATGACCAGAATTCTGTAGCACTGTGATGAAAAGGGAATGCAGCATTGTGATTACAGGGGTCATGGAGCATTGTGATGACAATTGTTATGATCATTGTGAAGACAGGGATCATGGAGCATAGTGATGAAAGGGGCAGTGGAGCATTGTGTTGACAGGCGTCATAGGACATTGTGTTGACAGTGGTAATGGAGCATTTTTAGAAAGAGAACATGGAGCAATTTGATTTCAGGGGCCATGAAAAAATGTGAATACATAGGCCATGGAGTATTCAGATGAATGTGGTCAAGGATCATTGTGACGACAAGTGTCCTGGATTATTGTGATGACACGGTTCATGGAGCATTGCGATGACAAGGGCCATGGCGAAATGTGAAGACAGGTGTCATGGGGCATTGTGATGACAGTGGTCATCTAGAATTGTGAAGAAAGATATCATGGAGCACTGAGATGACAGGGGCCATGGAGCATTGTGATGACAGGGGTCATGGGGCATTGTGATGACAAGGCCATGGAACATTATGATGACAAGAATTCTGCAGCATTGTGATAAAAAGGGCATGGACCATTGTGATTAGAGGGGCCAAGGAGCATTCTGATGACAACGGCATGGAGCATTGTGATGACAAGGCTCATCGAGCATTGTGATGACAGTGGTAATGAAGCATTGTGATGAATGGGGTCATGGATCATTGTGATGAAAAGTGTCGTGGAGCATTGTGATGACAGGTGTCATAGAGCATTGTGATGACACGGTTATGGAATATTGTGAAGACCAGAATTCTGTAGCACTGTGATGAAAAGGGAATGGAGCATTGTGATTACAGGGGTCATGGAGCATTGTGAAGACAATTGTTCTAGAATATTGTGAAGACAGGGATCAGGGGGCATAGTGATGAAAGGGGCCATGGAGCATTGTGATGACAGGCGTCATGGGACATTGTGTTGACAGTTGTCATGGAGCATTGTTAGAAAGGGAACATGGAGCAATTTGATTTCAGGGGCCATGAAAAATTGTGAATACATAGGCCATGGAATATTCAGATGAATGTGGTCAAGGATCATTGTGACGAAAAGTGTCCTGGAATATTGTGATAACACGGTTAATGGAGCATTGCGATGACAAGGGCCATGGCAAAATGTGAAGACAGGTGTCATGGGGCATTGTGAAGACAGTGGTCATCTAGAATTGTGAAGAAAGATATCATGGAGCACTGGGATGACAGGGGCCATGGAGCATTGTGATGACAGGGGTCATGGGGCATTGTGATGACACGGCCATGGAACATTATGATGGCAAGAATTCTGGAGCATTGTGATAAAAAGGGCATGGACCATTGTGATTAGAGGGGTCAAGGAGCATTCTGATGACAACGTCATGGAGCATTGTGATGACAAGGGTCATCGAGCATTGTGATGACAGTGGTCATGAAGCATTGTGATGAATGTCGTCATGGATCATTGTGATGACAAGTGTCGTGGAGCATTGTGATGACAGGGGTCATAGAGCATTGTGATGACACGGTTATGGAATATTGTGATGACCAAAATTCTGTAGCACTGTGATGAAAAGGGATAGGAGCATTGTGAGTACAGGGGACATGGAGCATTGTGATGACAATTGTTCTAGAACATTGTGAAGACAGGGATCATGGAGCATAGTGATGAAAGGGGACATGGAGCATTGTGATGACAGGCGTCATGGGACAATGTGTTGACAGTTGTCATGGAGCATTTTTAGAAAGGGAACATGGAGCAATTTGATTTCAGGGGCTATGAAAAATTGTGAATACATAGTCCATGGAGTATTCAGATGAATGTGGTCAAGGATCATTGTGACGACAAGTGTCCTGGAATATTGTGATGACACGGTTCATGGAGCATTGCGATGACAAGGGCCATGGCGAAATGTGAAGACAGGTGTCATAGGGCATTGTGATGACAGTGGTCATCTAGAATTGTGAAGAAAGATATCATGGAGCACTGGGATGACAGGGGCCATGGAGCATTGTGATGACAGGCGTCATGGGGCATTGTGATGACACGGCCATGGAACATTATGATGACAAGAATTCTGGAACATTGTGATAAAAAGGGCATGGACCATTGTGATTAGAGGGGCCAAGGAGCATTCTGATGACAACGGCATGGAGCATTGTGATGACCAGGGTCATCGAGCATTGTGATGACAGTGGTCATGAAGCATTGTGATGAATGTGGTCATGGATCATTGTGATGACAAGTGTCGTGGATCATTTTAATGACAGGGGTCATAGAGCATTTTGATGACACGGTTATGGAATATTGTGAAGACCAGAAATCTGTAGCACAGTGATGAAAATGGAATGGAGCATTGTGATTACAGGGGTCATGGAGCATTGTGATGACAATTGTTCTAGAACATTGTGAAGACAGGGATCATGGAGCATAGTGATAAAAGGGGCCATGGAGCATTGTGATGACAGGTGTCATGGGACAATGTATTTACAATGGTCATGGAGCATTCTTAGAAAGGGAACATGGAGCAATTTGATTTCAGGGGCCATGAAAAATTGTGAATACATAGGCCATGGAGTATTCAGATGAATATGGTCAAGGATCATTGTGACGACAAGTGTCCTGAAATATTGTAATGACACGGTTCATGGAGCATTGCGATGACAAGGGCCATGGCGAAATGTGAAGACAGGTGTCATAGGGCATTGTGATGACAGTGGTCATCTAGAATTGTGAAGAAAGATATCATGGAGCACTGGGATGACAGGGGCCATGGAGCATTGTGATGACAGGGGTCATGGAGCATTGTGATGACACGGCCATGGAACATTATTATGACAAGAATTCTGGAGCATTGTGATAAAAAGTCATGGACCATTGTGATTAGATGGGCCAAGGAGCATTCTGATGACAACGGCATGGAGCATTGTGACGACACTTGTTCTAGAACATTGTGAAGACAGGGGTCATAGAGCATTGTGAGGACACGGTTATGGAATATTGTGATGACCAGAATTCTGTAGCACAGTGATGAAAAGGGAATGGAGCATTGTGAGTACAGGGGTCATGGAGCATTGTGATGACAATTGTTCTAGAACATTGTGAAGACAGGGATCATGGAGCATAGTGATGAATGGGGCCATGGAGCATTGTGATGACAGGCGTCATGGGACAATGTGTTGACAGTGGTCATGGAGCATTGTTAGAAAGGGAATATGGAGCAATTTGATTTCAGGGGCCATGATAAATTGTGAATACATAGGCCATGGAGTATTCAGATGAATGTGGTCAAGGATCATTGTGACGACAAGTGTCCTGGAATATTGTGATGACACGGTTCATGGAGCATTGCGATGACAAGGGCCATGGAGAAATGTGAAGACAGGTGTCATGGGGCTTTGTGATGACAGTGGTCATCTAGAATTGTGAAGATAGATATCATGGAGCACTGGGATGACAGGGGCCATGGAGCATTGTGATGATAGTGGTCATGGGGCATTGTGATGACACGGCCATATAACATTATGATGGCAAGTATTCTGGAGCATTGTGATAAAAAGGGCATGGACCATTGTGATTAGAGGGGCCAAGGAGCATTCTGATGACAACGGCATGGAGCATTGTGATGACAAGGGTCATCGAGCATTGTGATGACAGTGGTCATGAAGCATTGTGATGAATGTGGTTATGGATCATTGTGATGACAAGTGTCGTGGATCATTGTGATGACAGGGGTCATAGAGCATTGTGATGACACGGTTATGGAATATTGTGATGACCAGAATTCTGTAGCACTGTGATGAAAAGGGAATGGAGCATTGTGATTACAGGGGTCATGGAGCATTGTGATGAAAATTGTTTAGAACATTGTGAAGACAGGGATCATGGAGCATAGTGATGAAAGGGGCCATGGAGCATTGTGATGACAGGCTTATGGGACATTGTGTTGATAGTGGTCATGGAGCATTGTTAGAAAGGGAATATGGAGCAATTTAATTTCAGGGGTCATGAAAAATTGTGAATACATAGGCCATGGAGTATTCAGATGAATGTGGTCATGTATCATTGTGATGACAAGTGTCGTGGAGCATTGTGATGACAGGGGTCATAGAGCATTGTGATGACACGGTTATGGAATATTGTGATGACCAGAATTCTGTAGCACTGTGATGAAAAGGGAATGGAGCATTGTGATTACAGGGGTCATGGAGTATTGTGATGACAATTGTTCTAGAACATTGTGAAGACAGGGATCATGGAGCACAGTGATGAATGGGGCCATGGAGCATTGTGATGACAGGCGTCATGGGACAATGTGTTGTCAGTGGTCATGGAGCATTGTTAGAAAGGGAACATGGAGCAATTTGATTTCAGGGGCCATGAAAAATTGTGAATACATAGGCCATGGAGTATTCAGATGAATGTGGTCAAGGATCATTGTGACGAAAAGTGTCCTGGAATATTGTGATGACACGGTTCACGGAGCATTGCGATGACAAGGGCCATGGCGAAATGTGATGAGAGTGGTCCTCTAGAATTGTGAAGAAAGATATCATGGAGCCCTGGGATGACAGGGGCCATGGAGCATTGTGATGACAGGGGTCATGGGGCATTGTGATGACACGGCCATGGAACATTATGATGACAAGTATTCTGGAGCATTGTGATAAAAAGGGCATGGACCATTGTGATTAGAGGGGTCAAGGAGCATTCTGATGACAACGGCATGGAGCATTGTGATGACCAGTGTCATCGAGCATTGTGATGACAGTGGTCATGAAGCATTGTGATGAATGTCGTCATGGATCATTGTGATGACAAGTGTCGTGGAGCATTGTGATGACAGGGGTCATAGAGCATTGTGATGACACGGTTATGGAGTATTGTGATGACCAGAATTCTGTAGCACTGTGAGGAAAAGGGAATGGAGCATTGTGATTACAGTGGTCATGGAGCATTGTGATGACAATTGTTCTAGAACATTGTGAAGACATGGATCATGGAGCATAGTGATGAAAGGGGCCATGGAGCATTGTGATGACAGGCGTCATGGGACAATGTGTTGAAAGTGGTCATGGAGCATTGTTAGAAAGGGAACATGGAGCAATTTGAATTCAGGGGCCATGAAAAATTGTGAATACATAGGCCATGGAGTATTCAGATGAATGTGGTCAAGGATCATTGTGACGACAAGTGTCCTGGAATATTGTGATGACACGGTTCATGGAGCATTGCGATGACAAGGGCCATGGAGAAATGTGAAGACAGGTGTCATGGGGCTTTGTGATGACAGTGGTCATCTAGAATTGTGAAGAAAGATATCATGGAGCACTGGGATGACAGGGGCCATGGAGCATTGTGATGACAGGGGTCATGGGGCATTGTGATGACACGGCCATGGAACATTATGATGACAATAATTCTGGAGCATTGTGATAAAAAGGGCATGGAACATTGTGATTAGAGGGGCCAAGGAGCATTCTGATGACAACGGCATGGAGCATTGTGATGACAAGGGTCATCGAGCATTGTGATGACAGTGGTCATGAAGCATTGTGATGAATGTGGTTATGGATCATTGTGATGACAAGTGTCGTGGATCATTGTGATGACAGGGGTCATAGAGCATTGTGATGACACGGTTATGGAATATTGTGATGACCAGAATTCTGTAGCACTGTGATGAAAAGGGAATGGAGCATTGTGATTACAGGGGTCAGGGAGCATTGTGATGAAAATTGTTTAGAACATTGTGAAGACAGGGATCATGGAGCATAGTGATGAAAGGGGCCATGGAGCATTGTGATGACAGGCTTATGGGACATTGTGTTGATAGTGGTCATGGAGCATTGTTAGAAAGGGAACATGGAGCAATTTAATTTCAGGGGTCATGAAAAATTGTGAATACATAGGCCATGGAGTATTCAGATGAATGTGGTCATGGATCATTGTGATGACAAGTGTCGTGGAGCATTGTGATGACAGGGGTCATAGAGCATTGTGATGACACGGTTATGGAATATTGTGATGACCAGAATTCTGTAGCACTGTGATGAAAAGGGAATGGAGCATTGTGATTACAGGGGTCATGGAGCATTGTGATGACAATTGTTCTAGAACATTGTGAAGACAGGGATCATGGAGCACAGTGATGAATGGGGCCATGGAGCATTGTGATGACAGGCGTCATGGGACAATGTGTTGTCAGTGGTCATGGAGCATTGTTAGAAAGGGAACATGGAGCAATTTGATTTCAGGGGCCATGAAAAATTGTGAATACATCGGCCATGGAGTATTCAGATGAATGTGGTCAAGGATCATTGTGACAAAATTATCCTGGAATATTGTGATGACACGGTTCATGGAGCATTGCGATGAAAAGGGCCATGGCGAAATGTGATGAGAGTGGTCCTCTAGAATTGTGAAGAAAGATATCATGGAGCCCTGGGATGACAGGGGCCATGGAGCATTGTGATGACAGGGGTCATGGGGCATTGTGATGACACGGCCATGGAACATTATGATGACAAGAATTCTGGAGCATTGTGATAAAAAGGGCATGGACCATTGTGATTAGAGGGGTCAAGGAGCATTCTGATGACAACGGCATGGAGCATTGTGATGACCAGTGTCATCGAGCATTTTGATGACAGTGGTCTTGAAGCATTGTGATGAATGTCGTCATGGATCATTGTGATGACAAGTGTCGTGGAGCATTGTGATGACAGGGGTCATAGAGCATTGTGGTGACACGGTTATGGAATATTGTGATGACCAGAATTCTGTAGCACTGTGATGAAAAGGGAAAGGAGCATTGTGAGTACAGGGGTCATGGAGCATTGTGATGACAATTGTTCTAGAACATTGTGAAGACAGGGATCATGGAGCATAGTGATGAAAGGGGCCATGGAGCATTGTGATGACAGGCGTCATGGGACAATGTGTTGACAGTGGTCATGGAGCATTGTTAGAAAGGGAACATGGAGCAATTTGATTTCAGGGGCCATGAACAATTGTGAATACATAGGCCATGGAGTATTCAGATGAATGTGGTCAAGGATCATTGTGACGACAAGTGTCCTGGAATATTGTGATGACACGGTTCATGGAGCATTGCGATGACAAGGGCCATGGCGAAATGTGAAGACAGGTGTCATGGGGCATTGTGATGACAGTGGTCATCTAGAATTGTGAAGAAAGATATCATGGAGCACTGGGATGACAGGGGCCATGGAGCATTGTGATGACAGGCGTCATGGGGCATTGTGATGACACGGCCATGGAACATTATGATGACAAGAATTCTGGAACATTGTGATAAAAAGGGCATGGACCATTGTGATTAGAGGGGCCAAGGAGCATTCTGATGACAACGGCATGGAGCATTGTGATGACCAGGGTCATCGAGCATTGTGATGACAGTGGTCATGAAGCATTGTGATGAATGTGGTCATGGATCATTGTGATGACAAGTGTCGTGGATCATTTTAATGACAGGGGTCATAGAGCATTTTGATGACACGGTTATGGAATATTGTGAAGACCAGAAA
The DNA here is from genome assembly GCF_028021215.1 of Eschrichtius robustus. Lineage (NCBI taxonomy): Eukaryota > Metazoa > Chordata > Mammalia > Artiodactyla > Eschrichtiidae > Eschrichtius > Eschrichtius robustus. The sequence goes on from NW_027175412.1 coordinate 2,394,117, forward strand.
TCTGTAGCACAGTGATGAAAATGGAATGGAGCATTGTGATTACAGGGGTCATGGAGCATTGTGATGACAATTGTTCTAGAACATTGTGAAGACAGGGATCATGGAGCATAGTGATAAAAGGGGCCATGGAGCATTGTTATGACAGGTGTCATGGGACAATGTATTTACAATGGTCATGGAGCATTCTTAGAAAGGGAACATGGAGCAATTTGATTTCAGGGGCCATGAAAAATTGTGAATACATAGGCCATGGAGTATTCAGATGAATATGGTCAAGGATCATTGTGACGACAAGTGTCCTGGAATATTGTAATGACACGGTTCATGGAGCATTGCGATGACAAGGGCCATGGCGAAATGTGAAGACAGGTGTCATGGGGCATTGTGATGACAGTGGTCATCTAGAATTGTGAAGAAAGATATCATGGAGCACTGGGATGACAGGGGCCATGGAGCATTGTGATGACAGGGGTCATGGAGCATTGTGATGACACGGCCATGGAACATTATTATGACAAGAATTCTGGAGCATTGTGATAAAAAGTCATGGACCATTGTGATTAGATGGGCCAAGGAGCATTCTGATGACAACGGCATGGAGCATTGTGACGACACTTGTTCTAGAACATTGTGAAGACAGGGGTCATAGAGCATTGTGAGGACACGGTTATGGAATATTGTGATGACCAGAATTCTGTAGCACAGTGATGAAAAGGGAATGGAGCATTGTGAGTACAGGGGTCATGGAGCATTGTGATGACAATTGTTCTAGAACATTGTGAAGACAGGGATCATGGAGCATAGTGATGAATGGGGCCATGGAGCATTGTGATGACAGGCGTCATGGGACAATGTGTTGACAGTGGTCATGGAGCATTGTTAGAAGGGGAATATGGAGCAATTTGATTTCAGGGGCCATGAAAAATTGTGAATACATAGGCCATGGAGTATTCAGATGAATGTGGTCAAGGATCATTGTGACGACAAGTGTCCTGGAATATTGTGATGACACGGTTCATGGAGCATTGCGATGACAAGGGCCATGGAGAAATGTGAAGACAGGTGTCATGGGGCTTTGTGATGACAGTGGTCATCTAGAATTGTGAAGAAAGATATCATGGAGCACTGGGATGACAGGGGCCATGGAGCATTGTGATGACAGGGGTCATGGGGCATTGTGATGACACGGCCATGGAACATTATGATGACAATAATTCTGGAGCATTGTGATAAAAAGGGCATGGAACATTGTGATTAGAGGGGCCAAGGAGCATTCTGATGACAACGGCATGGAGCATTGTGATGACAAGGGTCATCGAGCATTGTGATGACAGTGGTCATGAAGCATTGTGATGAATGTGGTTATGGATCATTGTGATGACAAGTGTCGTGGATCATTGTGATGACAGGGGTCATAGAGCATTGTGATGACACGGTTATGGAATATTGTGATGACCAGAATTCTGTAGCACTGTGATGAAAAGGGAATGGAGCATTGTGATTACAGGGGTCAGGGAGCATTGTGATGAAAATTGTTTAGAACATTGTGAAGACAGGGATCATGGAGCATAGTGATGAAAGGGGCCATGGAGCATTGTGATGACAGGCTTATGGGACATTGTGTTGATAGTGGTCATGGAGCATTGTTAGAAAGGGAACATGGAGCAATTTAATTTCAGGGGTCATGAAAAATTGTGAATACATAGGCCATGGAGTATTCAGATGAATGTGGTCATGGATCATTGTGATGACAAGTGTCGTGGAGCATTGTGATGACAGGGGTCATAGAGCATTGTGATGACACGGTTATGGAATATTGTGATGACCAGAATTCTGTAGCACTGTGATGAAAAGGGAATGGAGCATTGTGATTACAGGGGTCATGGAGCATTGTGATGACAATTGTTCTAGAACATTGTGAAGACAGGGATCATGGAGCACAGTGATGAATGGGGCCATGGAGCATTGTGATGACAGGCGTCATGGGACAATGTGTTGTCAGTGGTCATGGAGCATTGTTAGAAAGGGAACATGGAGCAATTTGATTTCAGGGGCCATGAAAAATTGTGAATACATCGGCCATGGAGTATTCAGATGAATGTGGTCAAGGATCATTGTGACAAAAAGTGTCCTGGAATATTGTGATGACACGGTTCATGGAGCATTGCGATGAAAAGGGCCATGGCGAAATGTGATGAGAGTGGTCCTCTAGAATTGTGAAGAAAGATATCATGGAGCCCTGGGATGACAGGGGCCATGGAGCATTGTGATGACAGGGGTCATGGGGCATTGTGATGACACGGCCATGGAACATTATGATGACAAGTATTCTGGAGCATTGTGATAAAAAGGGCATGGACCATTGTGATTAGAGGGGTCAAGGAGCATTCTGATGACAACGGCATGGAGCATTGTGATGACCAGGGTCATCGAGCATTGTGATGACTGTGGTCATGAAGCATTGTGATGAATGTCGTCATGGATCATTGTGATGACAAGTGTCGTGGAGCATTGTGATGACAGGGGTCATAGAGCATTGTGATGACACGGTTATGGAATATTGTGATGACCAGAATTCTGTAGCACTGTGATGAAAAGGGAAAGGAGCATTGTGAGTACAGGGGTCATGGAGCATTGTGATGACAATTGTTCTAGAACATTGTGAAGACAGGGATCATGGAGCATAGTGATGAAAGGGGACATGGAGCATTGTGATGACAGGCGTCATGGGACAATGTGTTGACAGTTGTCATGGAGCATTTTTAGAAAGGGAACATGGAGCAATTTGATTTCAGGGGCCATGAAAAATTGTGAATACATAGGCCATGGAGTATTCAGATGAATGTGGTCAAGGATCATTGTGACGACAAGTGTCCTGGAATATTGTGATGACACGGTTCATGGAGCATTGCGATGACAAGGGTCATGGCGAAATGTGAAGACAGGTGTCATGGGGCATTGTGATGACAGTGGTCATCTAGAATTGTGAAGAAAGATATCATGGAGCACTGGGATGACAGGGGCCATGGAGCATTGTGATGACAGGCGTCATGGGGCATTGTGATGACACGGCCATGGAACATTATGATGACAAGAATTCTGGAACATTATGATAAAAAGGGCATGGACCATTGTGATTAGAGGGGCCAAGGAGCATTCTGATGACAACGGCATGGAGCATTGTGATGATCAGGGTCATCGAGCATTGTGATGACAGTGGTCATGAAGCATTGTGATGAATGTGGTCATGGATCATTGTGATGACAATTGTCGTGGATCATTTTAATGACAGGGGTCATAGAGCATTTTGATGACACGGTTATGGAATATTGTGAAGACCAGAAATCTGTAGCACAGTGATGAAAATGGAATGGAGCATTGTGATTACAGGGGTCATGGAGCATTGTGATGACAATTGTTCTAGAACATTGTGAAGACAGGGATCATGGAGCATAGTGATAAAAGGGGCCATGGAGCATTGTGATGACAGGTGTCATGGGACAATGTATTTACAATGGTCATGGAGCATTCTTAGAAAAGGAACATGGAGCAATTTGATTTCAGGGCCCATGAAAAATTGTGAATACATAGGCCATGGAGTATTCAGATGAATATGGTCAAGGATCATTGTGACGACAAGTGTCCTGGAATATTGTAATGACACGGTTCATGGAGCATTGCGATGACAAGGGCCATGGCGAAATGTGAAGACAGGTGTCATGGGGCATTGTGATGACAGTGGTCATCTAGAATTGTGAAGAAAGATATCATGGAGCACTGGGATGACAGGGGCCATGGAGCATTGTGATGACAGGGGTCATGGAGCATTGTGATGACACGGCCATGGAACATTATTATGACAAGAATTCTGGAGCATTGTGATAAAAAGTCATGGACCATTGTGATTAGATGGGCCAAGGAGCATTCTGATGACAACGGCATGGAGCATTGTGACGACACTTGTTCTAGAACATTGTGAAGACAGGGGTCATAGAGCATTGTGAGGACACGGTTATGGAATATTGTGATGACCAGAATTCTGTAGCACAGTGATGAAAAGGGAATGGAGCATTGTGAGTACAGGGGTCATGGAGCATTGTGATGACAATTGTTCTAGAACATTGTGAAGACAGGGATCATGGAGCATAGTGATGAATGGGGCCATGGAGCATTGTGATGACAGGCGTCATGGGACAATGTGTTGACAGTGGTCATGCAGCATTGTTAGAAAGGGAATATGGAGCAATTTGATTTCAGGGGCCATGATAAATTGTGAATACATAGGCCATGGAGTATTCAGATGAATGTGGTCAAGGATCATTGTGACGACAAGTGTCCTGGAATATTGTGATGACACGGTTCATGGAGCATTGCGATGACAAGGGCCATGGAGAAATGTGAAGACAGGTGTCATGGGGCATTGTGAAGACAGTGGTCATCTATAATTATGAAGAAAGATATCATGGCACACTGGGATGACAGGGGCCATGGAGCATTGTGATGACAGGCTTATGGGACATTGTGTTGATAGTGTTCATGGAGCATTGTTAGAAAGGGAACATGGAGCAATTTAATTTCAGGGGTCATGAAAAATTGTGAATACATAGGCCATGGAGTATTCAGATGAATGTGGTCATGTATCATTGTGATGACAAGTGTCGTGGAGCATTGTGATGACAGGGGTCATAGAGCATTGTGATGACACGGTTATGGAATATTGTGATGACCAGAATTCTGTAGCACTGTGATGAAAAGGGAATGGAGCATTGTGATTACAGGGGTCATGGAGTATTGTGATGACAATTGTTCTAGAACATTGTGAAGACAGGGATCATGGAGCACAGTGATGAATGGGGCCATGGAGCATTGTGATGACAGGCGTCATGGGACAATGTGTTGTCAGTGGTCATGGAGCATTGTTAGAAAGGGAACATGGAGCAATTTGATTTCAGGGGCCATGAAAAATTGTGAATACATCGGCCATGGAGTATTCAGATGAATGTGGTCAAGGATCATTGTGACAAAAAGTGTCCTGGAATATTGTGATGACACGGTTCATGGAGCATTGCGATGAAAAGGGCCATGGCGAAATGTGATGAGAGTGGTCCTCTAGAATTGTGAAGAAAGATATCATGGAGCCCTGGGATGACAGGGGCCATGGAGCATTGTGATGACAGGGGTCATGGGGCATTGTGATGACACGGCCATGGAACATTATGATGACAAGTATTCTGGAGCATTGTGATAAAAAGGGCATGGACCATTGTGATTAGAGGGGTCAAGGAGCATTCTGATGACAACGGCATGGAGCATTGTGATGACCAGGGTCATCGAGCATTGTGATGACAGTGGTCATGAAGCATTGTGATGAATGTCGTCATGGATCATTGTGATGACAAGTGTCGTGGAACATTGTGATGACAGGGGTCATAGAGCACTGTGATGACACGGTTATGGAGTATTGTGATGACCAGAATTCTGTAGCACTGTGATGAAAAGGGAATGGAGCATTGTGATTACAGTGGTCATGGAGCATTGTGATGACAATTGTTCTAGAACATTGTGAAGACAGGGATCATGGAGCATAGTGATGAAAGGGGCCATGGAGCATTGTGATGACAGGCGTCATGGGACAATGTGTTGAAAGTGGTCATGGAGCATTGTTAGAAAGGGAACATGGAGCAATTTGAATTCAGGGGCCATGAAAAATTGTGAATACATAGGCCATGGAGTATTCAGATGAATGTGGTCAAGGATCATTGTGACGACAAGTGTCCTGGAATATTGTGATGACACGGTTCATGGAGCATTGCGATGACAAGGGCTATGGCGAAATGTGAAGACAGGTGTCATGGGGCATTGTGATGACAGGGGGCATGGGGCATTGTGATGACACGGCCATGGAACATTATGATGACAAGAATTCTGGAGCATTGTGATAAAAAGGGCATGGACGTTTGTGATTAGAGGGGTCAAGGAGCATTCTGATGACAATGGCATGGAGCATTGTGATGACCAGGGTCATCGATTATTGTGATGACAGTGGTCATGAAGCATTGTGATGAATGTGCTCATGGATCATTGTGATGACAAGTGTCGTGGAGCATTGTGATGACAGGTGTCATGGGACAATGTGTTGACAATGGTCAAGGAGCATTGTTAGAAATGGAACATGGAGCAATTTAATTTCAGGGGCCATGAAAAATTGTGAATACATAGGCCAAAGGGTATTCAGATGAATGTGGTCAAGGATCATTGTGACGAAAAGTGTACTGGAATATTGTGATGACACGGTTCATGGAGCATTGCGATGACAAGGGCCATGGCGAAATGTGAAGACAGGTGTCATGGGGCATTGTGATGACAGTGGTCATCTAGAATTGTGAAGAAAGATATCATGGAGCACTGAGATGACAGGGGCCATGGAGCATTGTGATGACAGGGGTCATGGGGCATTGTGATGACACGGCCATGGAACATTATGATGACAAGAATTCTGGAGCATTGTGATAAAAAGGGCATGGACCATAGTGATTAGAGGGGCCAAGGAGCATTCTGATGACAACGGCATGGAGCATTGTGATGATAAGGCTCATCGAGCATTGTGATGACAGTGGTCATGAAGCATTGTGATGAATGGGGTCATGGATCATTGTGATGAAAAGTGTCGTGGAGCATTGTAATGACAGGTGTCATAGAGCATTGTGATGACACGGTTATGGAATATTGTGAAGACCAGAATTCTGTAGCACTGTGATGAAAAGGGAATGGAGCATTGTGATTACAGGGGTCATGGAGCATTGTGAAGACAATTTTTCTAGAACATTGTGAAGACAGGGATCAGGGGGCATAGTGATGAAAGGGGCCATGGAGCATTGTGATGACAGGCGTCATGGGACATTGTGTTGACAGTTGTCATGGAGCATTGTTAGAAAGGGAACATGGAGCAATTTGATTTCAGGGGCCATGAAAAATTGTGAATACATAGGCCATGGAATATTCAGATGAATGTGGTCAAGGATCATTGTGACGAAAAGTGTCCTGGAATATTGTGATAACACGGTTCATGGAGCATTGCGATGACAAGGGCCATGGCGAAATGTGAAGACAGGTGTCATGGGGCATTGTGAAGACAGTGGTCATCTAGAATTGTGAAGAAAGATATCATGGAGCACTGGGATGACTGGGGCCATGGAGCATTGTGATGACAGGGGTCATGGCGCATTGTGATGACACGGCCATGGAACATTATGATGGCAAGAATTCTGGAGCATTGTGATAAAAAGGGCATGGACCATTGTGATTAGAGGGGTCAAGGAGCATTCTGATGACAACGTCATGGAGCATTGTGATGACAAGTGTCATCGAGCATTGTGATGACAGTGGTCATGAAGCATTGTGATGAATGGGGTCATGGATCATTGTGATGACAAGTGTCGTGGAGCATTGTGATGACAGGGGACATAGAGCATTGTGATGACAGGGTTATGGAATATTGTGAAGACCAGAAATCTGTAGCACAGTGATGAAAATGGAATGGAGCATTGTGATTACAGGGGTCATGGAGAAATGTGATGAAAATTGTTCTAGAAAATTGTGAAGACAGGGATCATGGAGCATAGTGATGAAAGGGGCCATGGAGCATTGTGATGACAGGCGTCATGGGACAATGTGTTGACAGTGGTCATTGAGCATTGTTAGAAAGGGAACATGGAGCAATTTGATTTCAGGGGCCATGAAAAATTGTGAATACATAGGCCATGGATTATTCAGATGAATGTGGTCAAGGATCATTGTGACAAAAAGTGTCCTGGAATATTGTGATGACACGGTTCATGGAGCATTGCGATGACAAGGGCCATGGCGAAATGTGAAGACAGGTGTCATGGAGCATTGTGATGACAGTGGTCATCTAGAATTGTGAAGAAAGGTATCATGGAGCACTGGGATGACAGGGGCCATGGAGCATTGTGATGACAGGGGTCATGGGGCATTGTGATGACACGGCCATGGAACATTATGATGACAAGAATTCTGGAGCATTGTGATAAAAAGGGCATGGACCATTGTGATTAGAGGGGCCAAGGATCATTCTGATGACAACGGCATGGAGCATTGTGATGAAAAGGGTCATCGAGCATTGTGATGACAGTGGTCATGAAGCATTGTGATGAATGTGGTCATGGATCATTGTGATGACAAGTGTCGTGGAGCATTGTGATGACAGGGGTCATAGAGCATTGTGATGACACGTTTATGGAGTATTGTGATGACCAGAATTCTGTAGCACTGTGATGAAAAGGGAATGGAGCATTGTGATCACAGGGGTCATGGAGCATTTTGATGAATGTGGTCATGGATCATTGTGATGAAAAGTGTAGTGGAGCATTGTGATGACAGGTGTCATAGAGCATTGTGATGACACGGTTATGGAATATTGTGAAGACCAGAATTCTGTAGCACTGTGATGAAAAAGGAATGGAGAATTGTGATTACAGGGGCCATGGAGCATTGTGATGACAGGTGTCATGGGACAATGTGTTGACAATGGTCAAGGAGCATTGTTAGAAAGGGAACATGGAGCAATTTCATTTCAGGGGCCATGAAAAATTGTGAATACATAGGCCAAAGAGTATTCAGATGAATGTGGTCAAGGACCATTGTGACAAAAAGTGTCCTGGAATATTGTGATGACACGGTTCATGGAGCATTGCGATGACAAGGGCCATGGCGAAATGTGAAGACAGGTGTCATGGGGCATTGTGATGAGAGTGGTCATCTAGAATTGTGAAGAAAGATATCATGGAGCACTGGGATGAAAGGGGCCATGGAGCATTGTGATGACAGGGGTCATGGGGCATTGTGATGACACGGCCATGGAACATTATGATGACAAGAATTCTGGAGTATTGTGATAAAAAGGTCATGGACCATTGTGATTAGAGTGGTCAAGGAGCATTCTGATGACAACGTCATGGAGCATTGTGATGACAAGGGTCATTGAGCATTGTGATGACAGTGGTCATGAAGCATTGTGATGAATGTGGTCATGGATCATTGTGATGACAAGTGTCGTGGAGCATTGTGATGACAGGGGTCATAGAGCATTGTGATGACACGGTTATGGAATATTGTGAAGCCCAGAATTCTGTAGCACTGTGATGAAAAGGGAATGGAGCATTGTGATTACAGGGGTCATGGAGCATTGTGAAGACAATTGTTCTAGAACATTGTGAAGACAGGGATCAGGGGGCATAGTGATGAAAGGGGCCATGGAGCATTGTGATGACAGGCGTCATGGGACAATGTGTTGACAGTGGTCATGGAGCATTGTTAGAAAGGGAACATGGAGCAATTTGATTTCAGGGGCCATGAAAAATTGTGAATACATAGGCCATGGAGTATTCAGATGAATGTGGTCAAGGATCATTGTGACAAAAAGTGTCCTAGAATATTGTGATGACACAGTTCATGGAGCATTGCGATGACAAGGGCCATGGCGAAATGTGAAGACAGGTGTCATGGGGCATTGTGAAGACAGTGGTCATCTAGAATTGTGAAGAAAGATATCATGGAGCACTGGGATGACAGGGGCCATGGAGCATTGTGATGACAGGGGTCATGGGGCATGGTGATGACACGGCCATGGAACATTATGATGGCAAGTATTCTGGAGCATTGTGATAAAAAGGGCATGGACCATTGTGATTAGAGGGGTCAAGGAGCATTCTGATGACAACGTCATGGAGCATTGTGATGACAAGGGTCATCGAGCATTGTGATGACAGTGGTCATGAAGCATTGTGATGAATGGGGTCATGGATCTTTGTGATGACAAGTGTCGTGGAGCATTGTGATGACAGGGGTCATAGAGCATTGTGATGACACGGTTATGGAATATTGTGAAGACCAGTAATCTGTAGCACAGTGATGAAAATGGAATGGAGCATTGTGATTACAGGGGTCATGGAGAAATGTGATGACAATTGTTCTAGAAAATTGTGAAGACAGGGATCATGGAGCATAGTGATGAAAGGGGCCATGGAGCATTGTGATGACAGGCGTCATGGGACATTGTGTTGACAGTGGTCATGGAGAATTGTTAGAAAGGGAACATGGAGCAATTTGATTTCAGGGGCCATGAAAAATTGTGAATACATAGGCCATGGAGTATTCAGATGAATGTGGTCAAGGATCATTGTGACGAAAAGTGTCCTGGAATATTGTGATGACACGGTTCACGGAGCATTGCGATGACAAGGGCCATGGCGAAATGTGAAGACAGGTGTCATGGGGCATTGTGATGACAGTGGTCATCTAGAATTGTGAAGAAAGGTATCATGGAGCACTGGGATGACAGGGGCCATGGAGCATTGTGATGAAAGGGGTCATGGGGCATTGTGATGACACGGCCATGGAACATTATGATGACAAGAATTCTGGAGCATTGTGATGAAAAGGGCATGGACCATTGTGATTAGAGGGGCCAAGGAGCATTCTGATGACAACGGCATGGAGCATTGTGATGACAAGGGTCATCGAGCATTGTGATGACAGTGGTCATGAAGCATTGTGATGAATGGGGTCATGGATCATTGTGATGACAAGTGTCGTGGAGCATTGTGATCTCAGGGGTCATAGAGCATTGTGATGACACGGTTATGGAATATTGTGAAGACCAGAAATCTGTAGCACAGTGACGAAAATGGAATGGAGCATTGTGATTACAGGGGTCATGGAGAATTGTGATGACAATTGTTCTACAAAATTGTGATGACAGGGATCATGGAGCATAGTGATGAAAGGGGCCATGGAGCATTGTGATGACAGGCGTCATGGGACAATGTGTTGACAGTGGTCATTGAGCATTGTTAGAAAGGGAACATGGAGCAAATTGATTTCAGGGGCCATGAAAAATTGTGAATACATAGGCCATGGATTATTCAGATGAATGTGGTCAAGGATCATTGTGACAAAAAGTGTCCTGGATTATTGTGATGACACGGTTCATGGAGCATTGCGATGACAAGGGCCATGGCGAAATGTGAAGACAGGTGTCATGGGGCATTGTGATGACAGTGGTCATCTAGAATTGTGAAGAAAGATATCATGGAGCACTGGGATGACAGGTGCCATGGAGCATTGTGATGACAGGGGTCATGGGGCATTGTGATGACACGGCCATGGAACATTATGATGACAATAATTCTGGAGCATTGTGATAAAAAGGGCATGGACCATTGTGATTAGAGGGGCCAAGGAGCATTCTGATGACAACGACATGGAGCATTGTGATGACAAGGGTCATCGAGCATTGTGATGACAGTGGTCATGGAGCATTGTGATGAATGTGGTTATGCATCATTGTGATGACTAGTGTCGTGGAGCATTGTGATGACAGGGGTCATAGAGCATTGTGATGACACGGTTATGGAATTTTGTGATGACCAGAATTCTGTAGCACTGTGATGAAAAGGGAATGCAGCATTGTGATTACAGGGGTCATGGAGCATTGTGATGACAATTGTTTAGATCATTGTGAAGACAGGGATCATGGAGCATAGTGATGAAAGGGGCAGTGGAGCATTGTGTTGACAGGCGTCATAGGACATTGTGTTGACAGTGGTAATGGAGCATTTTTAGAAAGAGAACATGGAGCAATTTGATTTCAGGGGCCATGAAAAAATGTGAATACATAGGCCATGGAGTATTCAGATGAATGTGGTCAAGGATCATTGTGACGACAAGTGTCCTGGAATATTGTGATGACACGGTTCATGGAGCATTGCGATGACAAGGGCCATGGCGAAATGTGAAGACAGGTGTCATGGGGCATTGTGATGACAGTGGTCATCTAGAATTGTGAAGAAAGATATCATGGAGCACTGAGATGACAGGGGCCATGGAGCATTGTGATGACAGGGGTCATGGGGCATTGTGATGACACGGCCATGGAACATTATGATGACAAGAATTCTGCAGCATTGTGATAAAAAGGGCATGGACCATTGTGATTAGAGGGGCCAAGGAGCATTCTGATGACAACGGCATGGAGCATTGTGATGACAAGGCTCATCGAGCATTGTGATGACAGTGGTCATGAAGCATTGTGATGAATGGGGTCATGGATCATTGTGATGAAAAGTGTCGTGGAGCATTGTGATGACAGGTGTCATAGAGCATTGTGATGACACGGTTATGGAATATTGTGAAGACCAGAATTCTGTAGCACTGTGATGAAAAGGGGATGGAGCATTGTGATTACAGGGGTCATGGAGCATTGTGAAGACAATTGTTCTAGAATATTGTGAAGACAGGGATCAGGGGGCATAGTGATGAAAGGGGCCATGGAGCATTGTGATGACAGGCGTCATGGGACATTGTGTTGACAGTTGTCATGGAGCATTGTTAGAAAGGGAACATGGAGCAATTTGATTTCAGGGGCCATGAAAAATTGTGAATACATAGGCCATGGAATATTCAGATGAATGTGGTCAAGGATCATTGTGACGAAAAGTGTCCTGGAATATTGTGATAACACGGTTCATGGAGCATTGCGATGAAAAGGGCCATGGCAAAATGTGAAGACAGGTGTCATGGGGCATTGTGAAGACAGTGGTCATCTAGAATTGTGAAGAAAGATATCATGGAGCACTGGGATGACAGGGGCCATGGAGCATTGTGATGACAGGGGTCATGGGGCATTGTGATGACACGGCCATGGAACATTATGATGGCAAGAATTCTGGAGCATTGTGATAAAAAGGGCATGGACCATTGTGATTAGAGGGGTCAAGGAGCATTCTGATGACAACGTCATGGAGCATTGTGATGACAAGGGTCATCGAGCATTGTGATGACAGTGGTCATGAAGCATTGTGATGAATGTCGTCATGGATCATTGTGATGACAAGTGTCGTGGAGCATTGTGATGACAGGGGTCATAGAGCATTGTGATGACACGGTTATGGAATATTGTGATGACCAAAATTCTGTAGCACTGTGATGAAAAGGGATAGGAGCATTGTGAGTACAGGGGTCATGGAGCATTGTGATGACAATTGTTCTAGAACATTGTGAAGACAGGGATCATGGAGCATAGTGATGAAAGGGGACATGGAGCATTGTGATGACAGGCGTCATGGGACAATGTGTTGACAGTTGTCATGGAGCATTTTTAGAAAGGGTACATGGAGCAATTTGATTTCAGGGGCTATGAAAAATTGTGAATACATAGGCCATGGAGTATTCAGATGAATGTGGTCAAGGATCATTGTGACGACAAGTGTCCTGGAATATTGTGATGACACGGTTCATGGAGCATTGCGATGACAAGGGCCATGGCGAAATGTGAAGACAGGTGTCATAGGGCATTGTGATGACAGTGGTCATCTAGAATTGTGAAGAAAGATATCATGGAGCACTGGGATGACAGGGGCCATGGAGCATTGTGATGACAGGCGTCATGGGGCATTGTGATGACACGGCCATGGAACATTATGATGACAAGAATTCTGGAACATTGTGATAAAAAGGGCATGGACCATTGTGATTAGAGGGGCCAAGGAGCATTCTGATGACAACGGCATGGAGCATTGTGATGACCAGGGTCATCGAGCATTGTGATGACAGTGGTCATGAAGCATTGTGATGAATGTGGTCATGGATCATTGTGATGATAAGTGTCGTGGATCATTTTAATGACAGGGGTCATAGAGCATTTTGATGACACGGTTATGGAATATTGTGAAGACCAGAAATCTGTAGCACAGTGATGAAAATGGAATGGAGCATTGTGATTACAGGGGTCATGGAGCATTGTGATGACAATTGTTCTAGAACATTGTGAAGACAGGGATCATGGAGCATAGTGATAAAAGGGGCCATGGAGCATTGTGATGACAGGTGTCATGGGACAATGTATTTACAATGGTCATGGAGCATTCTTAGAAAGGGAACATGGAGCAATTTGATTTCAGGGGCCATGAAAAATTGTGAATACATAGGCCATGGAGTATTCAGATGAATATGGTCAAGGATCATTGTGACGACAAGTGTCCTGAAATATTGTAATGACACGGTTCATGGAGCATTGCGATGACAAGGGCCATGGCGAAATGTGAAGACAGGTGTCATAGGGCATTGTGATGACAGTGGTCATCTAGAATTGTGAAGAAAGATATCATGGAGCACTGGGATGACAGGGGCCATGGAGCATTGTGATGACAGGGGTCATGGAGCATTGTGATGACACGGCCATGGAACATTATTATGACAAGAATTCTGGAGCATTGTGATAAAAAGTCATGGACCATTGTGATTAGATGGGCCAAGGAGCATTCTGATGACAACGGCATGGAGCATTGTGACGACACTTGTTCTAGAACATTGTGAAGACAGGGGTCATAGAGCATTGTGAGGACACGGTTATGGAATATTGTGATGACCAGAATTCTGTAGCACAGTGATGAAAAGGGAATGGAGCATTGTGAGTACAGGGGTCATGGAGCATTGTGATGACAATTGTTCTAGAACATTGTGAAGACAGGGATCATGGAGCATAGTGATGAATGGGGCCATGGAGCATTGTGATGACAGGCGTCATGGGACAATGTGTTGACAGTGGTCATGGAGCATTGTTAGAAAGGGAATATGGAGCAATTTGATTTCAGGGGCCATGATAAATTGTGAATACATAGGCCATGGAGTATTCAGATGAATGTGGTCAAGGATCATTGTGACGACAAGTGTCCTGGAATATTGTGATGACACGGTTCATGGAGCATTGCGATGACAAGGGCCATGGAGAAATGTGAAGACAGGTGTCATGGGGCTTTGTGATGACAGTGGTCATCTAGAATTGTGAAGATAGATACAATGGAGCACTGGGATGACAGGGGCCATGGAGCATTGTGATGATAGGGGTCATGGGGCATTGTGATGACAAGCCATATAACATTATGATGGCAAGTATTCTGGAGCATTGTGATAAAAAGGGCATGGACCATTGTGATTAGAGGGGCCAAGGAGCATTCTGATGACAACGGCATGGAGCATTGTGATGACAAGGGTCATCGAGCATTGTGATGACAGTGGTCATGAAGCATTGTGATGAATGTGGTTATGGATCATTGTGATGACAAGTGTCGTGGATCATTGTGATGACAGGGGTCATAGAGCATTGTGATGACACGGTTATGGAATATTGTGATGACCAGAATTCTGTAGCACTGTGATGAAAAGGGAATGGAGCATTGTGATTACAGGGGTCATGGAGCATTGTGATGAAAATTGTTTAGAACATTGTGAAGACAGGGATCATGGAGCATAGTGATGAAAGGGGCCATGGAGCATTGTGATGACAGGCTTATGGGACATTGTGTTGATAGTGGTCATGGAGCATTGTTAGAAAGGGAATATGGAGCAATTTAATTTCAGGGGTCATGAAAAATTGTGAATACATAGGCCATGGAGTATTCAGATGAATGTGGTCATGTATCATTGTGATGACAAGTGTCGTGGAGCATTGTGATGACAGGGGTCATAGAGCATTGTGATGACACGGTTATGGAATATTGTGATGACCAGAATTCTGTAGCACTGTGATGAAAAGGGAATGGAGCATTGTGATTACAGGGGTCATGGAGTATTGTGATGACAATTGTTCTAGAACATTGTGAAGACAGGGATCATGGAGCACAGTGATGAATGGGGCCATGGAGCATTGTGATGACAGGCGTCATGGGACAATGTGTTGTCAGTGGTCATGGAGCATTGTTAGAAAGGGAACATGGAGCAATTTGATTTCAGGGGCCATGAAAAATTGTGAATACATAGGCCATGGAGTATTCAGATGAATGTGGTCAAGGATCATTGTGACGAAAAGTGTCCTGGAATATTGTGATGACACGGTTCACGGAGCATTGCGATGACAAGGGCCATGGCGAAATGTGATGAGAGTGGTCCTCTAGAATTGTGAAGAAAGATATCATGGAGCCCTGGGATGACAGGGGCCATGGAGCATTGTGATGACAGGGGTCATGGGGCATTGTGATGACACGGCCATGGAACATTATGATGACAAGTATTCTGGAGCATTGTGATAAAAAGGGCATGGACCATTGTGATTAGAGGGGTCAAGGAGCATTCTGATGACAACGGCATGGAGCATTGTGATGACCAGTGTCATCGAGCATTGTGATGACAGTGGTTATGAAGCATTGTGATGAATGTCGTCATGGATCATTGTGATGACAAGTGTCGTGGAGCATTGTGATGACAGGGGTCATAGAGCATTGTGATGACACGGTTATGGAGTATTGTGATGACCAGAATTCTGTAGCACTGTGAGGAAAAGGGAATGGAGCATTGTGATTACAGTGGTCATGGAGCATTGTGATGACAATTGTTCTAGAACATTGTGAAGACATGGATCATGGAGCATAGTGATGAAAGGGGCCATGGAGCATTGGGATGACAGGCGTCATGGGACAATGTGTTGAAAGTGGTCATGGAGCATTGTTAGAAAGGGAACATGGAGCAATTTGAATTCAGGGGCCATGAAAAATTGTGAATACATAGGCCATGGAGTATTCAGATGAATGTGGTCAAGGATCATTGTGACGACAAGTGTCCTGGAATATTGTGATGACACGGTTCATGGAGCATTGCGATGACAAGGGCCATGGCGAAATGTGAAGACAGGTGTCATGGGGCATTGTGATGACAGGTGTCATGGGGCATTTTGATGACACGGCCATGGAACATTATGATGACAAGAATTCTGGAGCATTGTGATAAAAAGGGCATGGACGTTTGTGATTAGAGGGGTCAAGGAGCATTCTGATGACAATGGCATGGAGCATTGTGATGACCAGGGTCATCGAATATTGTGATGACAGTGGTCATGAAGCATTGTGATGAATGTGGTCATGGATCATTGTGATGACAAGTGTCGTGGAGCATTGTGATGACAGGTGTCATGGGACAATGTGTTGACAATGGTCAAGGAGCATTGTTAGAAAGGGAACATGGAGCAATTTGATTTCAGGGGCCATGAAAAATTGTGAATACATAGGCCATGGATTATTCAGATGAATGTGGTCAAGGATCATTGTGACAAAAAGTGTCCTGGAATATTGTGATGACACGGTTCATGGAGCATTGCGATGACAAGGGCCATGGCGAAATGTGAAGACAGGTGTCATGGAGCATTGTGATGACAGTGGTCATCTAGAATTGTGAAGAAAGGTATCATGGAGCACTGGGATGACAGGGGCCATGGAGCATTGTGATGACAGGGGTCATGGGGCATTGTGATGACACGGCCATGGAACCTTATGATGAGAAGAATTCTGGAGCATTGTGATAAAAAGGGCATGGACCATTGTGATTAGAGGGGCCAAGGAGCATTCTGATGACAACGGCATGGAGCATTGTGATGAAAAGGGTCATCGAGCATTGTGATGACAGTGGTCATGAAGCATTGTGATGAATGTGGTCATGGATCATTGTGATGACAAGTGTCGTGGAGCATTGTGATGACAGGGGTCATAGAGCATTGTGATGACACGTTTATGGAGTATTGTGATGACCAGAATTCTGTAGCACTGTGATGAAAAGGGAATGGAGCATTGTGATTACAGGGGTCATGGAGCATTTTGATGAATGTGGTCATGGATCATTGTGATGAAAAGTGTAGTGGAGCATTGTGATGACAGGTGTCATAGAGCATTGTGATGACACGGTTATGGAATATTGTGAAGACCAGAATTCTGTAGCACTGTGATGAAAAAGGAATGGAGAATTGTGATTACAGGGGCCATGGAGCATTGTGATGACAGGTGTCATGGGACAATGTGTTGACAATGGTCAAGGAGCATTGTTAGAAAGGGAACATGGAGCAATTTCATTTCAGGGGCCATGAAAAATTGTGAATACATAGGCCAAAGAGTATTCAGATGAATGTGGTCAAGGACCATTGTGACAAAAAGTGTCCTGGAATATTGTGATGACACGGTTCATGGAGCATTGCGATGACAAGGGCCATGGCGAAATGTGAAGACAGGTGTCATGGGGCATTGTGATGAGAGTGGTCATCTAGAATTGTGAAGAAAGATATCATGGAGCACTGGGATGAAAGGGGCCATGGAGCATTGTGATGACAGGGGTCATGGGGCATTGTGATGACACGGCCATGGAACATTATGATGACAAGAATTCTGGAGTATTGTGATAAAAAGGTCATGGACCATTGTGAATAGAGTGGTCAAGGAGCATTCTGATGACAACGTCATGGAGCATTGTGATGACAAGGGTCATTGAGCATTGTGATGACAGTGGTCATGAAGCATTGTGATGAATGTGGTCATGGATCATTGTGATGACAAGTGTCGTGGAGCATTGTGATGACAGGGGTCATAGAGCATTGTGATGACACGGTTATGGAATATTGTGAAGCCCAGAATTCTGTAGCACTGTGATGAAAATGGAATGGAGCATTGTGATTACAGGGGTCATGGAGCATTGTGAAGACAATTGTTCTAGAACATTGTGAAGACAGGGATCAGGGGGCATAGTGATGAAAGGGGCCATGGAGCATTGTGATGACAGGCGTCATGGGACAATGTGTTGACAGTGGTCATGGAGCATTGTTAGAAAGGGAACATGGAGCAATTTGATTTCAGGGGCCATGAAAAATTGTGAATACATAGGCCATGGAGTATTCAGATGAATGTGGTCAAGGATTATTGTGACAAAAAGTGTCCTAGAATATTGTGATGACACAGTTCATGGAGCATTGCGATGACAAGGGCCATGGCGAAATGTGAAGACAGGTGTCATGGGGCATTGTGAAGACAGTGGTCATCTAGAATTGTGAAGAAAGATATCATGGAGCACTGGGATGACAGGGGCCATGGAGCATTGTGATGACAGGGGTCATGGGGCATGGTGATGACACGGCCATGGAACATTATGATGGCAAGAATTCTGGAGCATTGTGATAAAAAGGGCATGGACCATTGTGATTAGAGGGGTCAAGGAGCATTCTGATGACAACGTCATGGAGCATTGTGATGACAAGGGTCATCGAGCATTGTGATGACAGTGGTCATGAAGCATTGTGATGAATGGGGTCATGGATCTTTGTGATGACAAGTGTCGTGGAGCATTGTGATGACAGGGGTCATAGAGCATTGTGATGACACGGTTATGGAATATTGTGAAGACCAGTAATCTGTAGCACAGTGATGAAAATGGAATGGAGCATTGTGATTACAGGGGTCATGGAGAAATGTGATGACAATTGTTCTAGAAAATTGTGAAGACAGGGATCATGGAGCATAGTGATGAAAGGGGCCATGGAGCATTGTGATGACAGGCGTCATGGGACATTGTGTTGACAGTGGTCATGGAGAATTGTTAGAAAGGGAACATGGAGCAATTTGATTTCAGGGGCCATGAAAAATTGTGAATACATAGGCCATGGAGTATTCAGATGAATGTGGTCAAGGATCATTGTGACGAAAAGTGTCCTGGAATATTGTGATGACACGGTTCACGGAGCATTGCGATGACAAGGGCCATGGCGAAATGTGAAGACAGGTGTCATGGGGCATTGTGATGACAGTGGTCATCTAGAATTGTGAAGAAAGGTATCATGGAGCACTGGGATGACAGGGGCCATGGAGCATTGTGATGACAGGGGTCATGGGGCATTGTGATGACACGGCCATGGAACATTATGATGAGAAGAATTCTGGAGCATTGTGATAAAAAGGGCATGGACCATTGTGATTAGAGGGGCCAAGGAGCATTCTGATAACAACGGCATGGAGCATTGTGATGACAAGGGTCATCGAGCATTGTGATGACAGTGGTCATGAAGCATTGTGATGAATGGGGTCATGGATCATTGTGATGACAAGTGTCGTGGAGCATTGTGATCACAGGGGTCATAGAGCATTGTGATGACACGGTTATGGAATATTGTGAAGACCAGAAATCTGTAGCACAGTGACGAAAATGGAATGGAGCATTGTGATTACAGGGGTCATGGAGAATTGTGATGACAATTGTTCTACAAAATTGTGATGACAGGGATCATGGAGCATAGTGATGAAAGGGGCCATGGAGCATTGTGATGACAGGCGTCATGGGACAATGTGTTGACAGTGGTCATTGAGCATTGTTAGAAAGGGAACATGGAGCAAATTGATTTCAGGGGCCATGAAAAATTGTGAATACATAGGCCATGGATTATTCAGATGAATGTGGTCAAGGATCATTGTGACAAAAAGTGTCCTGGATTATTGTGATGACACGGTTCATGGAGCATTGCGATGACAAGGGCCATGGCGAAATGTGAAGACAGGTGTCATGGGGCATTGTGATGACAGTGGTCATCTAGAATTGTGAAGAAAGATATCATGGAGCACTGGGATGACAGGTGCCATGGAGCATTGTGATGACAGGGGTCATGGGGCATTGTGATGACACGGCCATGGAACATTATGATGACAATAATTCTGGAGCATTGTGATAAAAAGGGCATGGACCATTGTGATTAGAGGGGCCAAGGAGCATTCTGATGACAACGACATGGAGCATTGTGATGACAAGGGTCATCGAGCATTGTGATGACAGTGGTCATGGAGCATTGTGATGAATGTGGTTATGCATCATTGTGATGACTAGTGTCGTGGAGCATTGTGATGACAGGGGTCATAGAGCATTGTGATGACACGGTTATGGAATTTTGTGATGACCAGAATTCTGTAGCACTGTGATGAAAAGGGAATGCAGCATTGTGATTACAGGGGTCATGGAGCATTGTGATGACAATTGTTTAGATCATTGTGAAGACAGGGATCATGGAGCATAGTGATGAAAGGGGCAGTGGAGCATTGTGTTGACAGGCGTCATAGGACATTGTGTTGACAGTGGTAATGGAGCATTGTTAGAAAGAGAACATGGAGCAATTTGATTTCAGGGGCCATGAAAAAATGTGAATACATAGGCCATGGAGTATTCAGATGAATGTGGTCAAGGATCATTGTGACGACAAGTGTCCTGGAATATTGTGATGACACGGTTCATGGAGCATTGCGATGACAAGGGCCATGGCGAAATGTGAAGACAGGTGTCATGGGGCATTGTGATGACAGTGGTCATCTAGAATTGTGAAGAAAGATATCATGGAGCACTGAGATGACAGGGGCCATGGAGCATTGTGATGACAGGGGTCATGGGGCATTGTGATGACACGGCCATGGAACATTATGATGACAAGAATTCTGCAGCATTGTGATAAAAAGGGCATGGACCATTGTGATTAGAGGGGCCAAGGAGCATTCTGATGACAACGGCATGGAGCATTGTGATGACAAGGCTCATCGAGCATTGTGATGACAGTGGTCATGAAGCATTGTGATGAATGGGGTCATGGATCATTGTGATGAAAAGTGTCGTGGAGCATTGTGATGACAGGTGTCATAGAGCATTGTGATGACACGGTTATGGAATATTGTGAAGACCAGAATTCTGTAGCACTGTGATGAAAAGGGATAGGAGCATTGTGAGTACAGGGGTCATGGAGCATTGTGATGACAATTGTTCTAGAACATTGTGAAGACAGGGATCATGGAGCATAGTGATGAAAGGGGACATGGAGCATTGTGATGACAGGCGTCATGGGACAATGTGTTGACAGTTGTCATGGAGCATTTTTAGAAAGGGAACATGGAGCAATTTGATTTCAGGGGCCATGAAAAATTGTGAATACATAGGCCATGGAGTATTCAGATGAATGTGGTCAAGGATCATTGTGACGACAAGTGTCCTGGAATATTGTGATGACACGGTTCATGGAGCATTGCGATGACAAGGGCCATGGCGAAATGTGAAGACAGGTGTCATGGGGCATTGTGATGACAGTGGTCATCTAGAATTGTGAAGAAAGATATCATGGAGCACTGCGATGACAGGGGCCATGGAGCATTGTGATGACAGGCGTCATGGGGCATTGTGATGACACGGCCATGGAACATTATGATGACAAGAATTCTGGAACATTGTGATAAAAAGGGCATGGACCATTGTGATTAGAGGGGCCAAGGAGCATTCTGATGACAACGGCATGGAGCATTGTGATGACCAGGGACATCGAGCATTGTGATGACAGTGGTCATGAAGCATTGTGATGAATATGGTCATGGATCATTGTGATGACAAGTGTCGTGGATCATTTTAATGACAGGGGTCATAGAGCATTTTGATGACACGGTTATGGAATATTGTGATGACCAGAATTCTGTAGCACAGTGATGAAAAGGGAATGGAGCATTGTGAGTACAGGGGTCATGGAGCATTGTGATGACAATTGTTCTAGAACATTGTGAAGACAGGGATCATGGAGCATAGTGATGAATGGGGCCATGGAGCATTGTGATGACAGGCGTCATGGGACAATGTGTTGACAGTGGTCATGGAGCATTGTTAGAAAGGGAATATGGAGCAATTTGATTTCAGGGGCCATGATAAATTGTGAATACATAGGCCATGGAGTATTCAGATGAATGTGGTCAAGGATCATTGTGACGACAAGTGTCCTGGAATATTGTGATGACACGGTTCATGGAGCATTGCGATGACAAGGGCCATGGAGAAATGTGAAGACAGGTGTCATGGGGCTTTGTGATGACAGTGGTCATCTAGAATTGTGAAGAAAGATATCATGGAGCACTGGGATGACAGGGGCCATGGAGCATTGTGATGACAGGGGTCATGGGGCATTGTGATGACACGGCCATGGAACATTATGATGACAATAATTCTGGAGCATTGTGATAAAAAGGGCATGGACCATTGTGATTAGAGGGGCCAAGGAGCATTCTGATGACAACGGCATGGAGCATTGTGATGACAAGGGTCATCGAGCATTGTGATGACAGTGGTCATGAAGCATTGTGATGAATGTGGTTATGGATCATTGTGATGACAAGTGTCGTGGATCATTGTGATGACAGGGGTCATAGAGCATTGTGATGACACGGTTATGGAATATTGTGATGACCAGAATTCTGTAGCACTGTGATGAAAAGGGAATGGAGCATTGTGATTACAGGGGTCATGGAGCATTGTGATGAAAATTGTTTAGAACATTGTGAAGACAGGGATCATGGAGCATAGTGATGAAAGGGGCCATGGAGCATTGTGATGACAGGCTTATGGGACATTGTGTTGATAGTGGTCATGGAGCATTGTTAGAAAGGGAATATGGAGCAATTTAATTTCAGGGGTCATGAAAAATTGTGAATACATAGGCCATGGAGTATTCAGATGAATGTGGTCATGTATCATTGTGATGACAAGTGTCGTGGAGCATTGTGATGACAGGGGTCATAGAGCATTGTGATGACACGGTTATGGAATATTGTGATGACCAGAATTCTGTAGCACTGTGATGAAAAGGGAATGGAGCATTGTGATTACAGGGGTCATGGAGTATTGTGATGACAATTGTTCTAGAACATTGTGAAGACAGGGATCATGGAGCACAGTGATGAATGGGGCCATGGAGCATTGTGATGACAGGCGTCATGGGACAATGTGTTGTCAGTGGTCATGGAGCATTGTTAGAAAGGGAACATGGAGCAATTTGATTTCAGGGGCCATGAAAAATTGTGAATACATCGGCCATGGAGTATTCAGATGAATGTGGTCAAGGATCATTGTGACAAAAAGTGTCCTGGAATATTGTGATGACACGGTTCATGGAGCATTGCGATGAAAAGGGCCATGGCGAAATGTGATGAGAGTGGTCCTCTAGAATTGTGAAGAATGATATCATGGAGCCCTGGGATGACAGGGGCCATGGAGCATTGTGATGACAGGGGTCATGGGGCATTGTGATGACACGGCCATGGAACATTATGATGACAAGTATTCTGGAGCATTGTGATAAAAAGGGCATGGACCATTGTGATTAGAGGGGTCAAGGAGCATTCTGATGACAACGGCATGGAGCATTGTGATGACCAGGGTCATCGAGCATTGTGATGACAGTGGTCATGAAGCATTGTGATGAATGTCGTCATGGATCATTGTGATGACAAGTGTCGTGGAGCATTGTGAAGACAGGGGTCATAGAGCATTGTGATGACACGGTTATGGAGTATTGTGATGACCAGAATTCTGTAGCACTGTGATGAAAAGGGAATGGAGCATTGTGATTACAGTGGTCATGGAGCATTGTGATGACAATTGTTCTAGAACATTGTGAAGACAGGGATCATGGAGCATAGTGATGAAAGGGGCCATGGAGCATTGTGATGACAGGCGTCATGGGACAATGTGTTGAAAGTGGTCATGGAGCATTGTTAGAAAGGGAACATGGAGCAATTTGAATTCAGGGGCCATGAAAAATTGTGAATACATAGGCCATGGAGTATTCAGATGAATGTGGTCAAGGATCATTGTGACGACAAGTGTCCTGGAATATTGTGATGACACGGTTCATGGAGCATTGCGATGACAAGGGTCATGGCGAAATGTGAAGACAGGTGTCATGGGGCATTGTGATGACAGGGGTCATGGGGCATTGTGATGACACGGCCATGGAACATTATGATGACAAGAATTCTGGAGCATTGTGATAAAAAGGGCATGGACGTTTGTGATTAGAGGGGTCAAGGAGCATTCTGATGACAATGGCATGGAGCATTGTGATGACCAGGGTCATCGAATATTGTGATGACAGTGGTCATGAAGCATTGTGATGAATGTGGTCATGGATCATTGTGATGACAAGTGTCGTGGAGCATTGTGATGACAGGTGTCATGGGACAATGTGTTGACAATGGTCAAGGAGCATTGTTAGAAATGGAACATGGAGCAATTTAATTTCAGGGGCCATGAAAAATTGTGAATACATAGGCCAAAGGGTATTCAGATGAATGTGGTCAAGGATCATTGTGACGAAAAGTGTACTGGAATATTGTGATGACACGGTTCATGGAGCATTGCGATGACAAGGGCCATGGCGAAATGTGAAGACAGGTGTCATGGGGCATTGTGATGACAGTGGTCATCTAGAATTGTGAAGAAAGATATCATGGAGCACTGAGATGACAGGGGCCATGGAGCATTGTGATGACAGGGGTCATGGGTTATTGTGATGACACGGCCATGGAACATTATGATGACAAGAATTCTGGAGCATTGTGATAAAAAGGGCATGGACCATTGTGATTAGAGGGGCCAAGGAGCATTCTGATGACAACGGCATGGAGCATTGTGATGACAAGGCTTATCGAGCATTGTGATGACAGTGGTCATGAAGCATTGTGATGAATGGGGTCATGGATCATTGTGATGAAAAGTGTCGTGGAGCATTGTGATGACAGGTGTCATAGAGCATTGTGATGACACGGTTATGGAATATTGTGAAGACCAGAATTCTGTAGCACTGTGATGAAAAGGGAATGGAGCATTGTGATTACAGGGGTCATGGAGCATTGTGAAGACAATTTTTCTAGAACATTGTGAAGACAGGGATCATGGAGCATAGTTATGAAAGGGGCCATGGAGCATTGTGATGACAGGCGTCATGGGACATTGTGTTGACAGTTGTCATGGAGCATTGTTAGAAAGGGAAAATGGAGCAATTTGATTTCAGGGGCCATGAAAAATTGTGAATACATAGGCCATGGAATATTCAGATGAATGTGGTCAAGGATCATTGTGACGAAAAGTGTCCTGGAATATTGTGATAACACGGTTCATGGAGCATTGCGATGACAAGGGCCATGGCGAAATGTGAAGACAGGTGTCATGGGGCATTGTGAAGACAGTGGTCATCTAGAATTGTGAAGAAAGATATCATGGAGCACTGGGATGACAGGGGCCATGGAGCATTGTGATGACAGGGGTCATGGGGCATTGTGATGACACGGCCATGGAACATTATGATGGCAAGAATTCTGGAGCATTGTGATAAAAAGGGCATGGACCATTGTGATTAGAGGGGTCAAGGAGCATTCTGATGACAACGTCATGGAGCATTGTGATGACAAGTGTCATCGAGCATTGTGATGACAGTGGTCATGAAGCATTGTGATGAATGGGGTCATGGATCATTGTGATGACAAGTGTCGTGGAGCATTGTGATGACAGGGGTCATAGAGCATTGTGATGACAGGGTTATGGAATATTGTGAAGACCAGAAATCTGTAGCACAGTGATGAAAATGGAATGGAGCATTGTGATTACAGGGGTCATGGAGAAATGTGATGAAAATTGTTCTAGAAAATTGTGAAGACAGGGATCATGGAGCATAGTGATGAAAGGGGCCATGGAGCATTGTGATGACAGGCGTCATGGGACAATGTGTTGACAGTGGTCATTGAGCATTGTTAGAAAGGGAACATGGAGCAATTTGATTTCAGGGGCCATGAAAAATTGTGAATACATAGGCCATGGATTATTCAGATGAATGTGGTCAAGGATCATTGTGACAAAAAGTGTCCTGGAATATTGTGATGACACGGTTCATGGAGCATTGCGATGACAAGGGCCATGGCGAAATGTGAAGACAGGTGTCATGGAGCATTGTGATGACAGTGGTCATCTAGAATTGTGAAGAAAGGTATCATGGAGCACTGGGATGACAGGGGCCATGGAGCATTGTGATGACAGGGGTCATGGGGCATTGTGATGAAAAGGGTCATCGAGCATTGTGATGACAGTGGTCATGAAGCATTGTGATGAATGTGGTCATGGATCATTGTGATGACAAGTGTCGTGGAGCATTGTGATGACAGGGGTCATAGAGCATTGTGATGACACGTTTATGGAGTATTGTGATGACCAGAATTCTGTAGCACTGTGATGAAAAGGGAATGGAGCATTGTGATTACAGGGGTCATGGAGCATTTTGATGAATGTGGTCATGGATCATTGTGATGAAAAGTGTAGTGGAGCATTGTGATGACAGGTGTCATAGAGCATTGTGATGACACGGTTATGGAATATTGTGAAGACCAGAATTCTGTAGCACTGTGATGAAAAAGGAATGGAGAATTGTGATTACAGGGGTCATGGAGCATTGTGATGACAATTGTTCTAGAACATTGTGAAGACAGGGGTCATGGAGCATAGTGATGAAAGGGGCCATGGAGCATTGTGATGACAGGTGTCATGGGACAATGTGTTGACAATGGTCAAGGAGCATTGTTAGAAAGGGAACATGGAGCAATTTCATTTCAGGGGCCATGAAAAATTGTGAATACATAGGCCAAAGAGTATTCAGATGAATGTGGTCAAGGACCATTGTGACAAAAAGTGTCCTGGAATATTGTGATGACACGGTTCATGGAGCATTGCGATGACAAGGGCCATGGCGAAATGTGAAGACAGGTGTCATGGGGCATTGTGATGAGAGTGGTCATCTAGAATTGTGAAGAAAGATATCATGGAGCACTGGGATGAAAGTGGCCATGGAGCATTGTGATGACATGGGACATGGGGCATTGTGATGACACGGCCATGGAACATTATGATGACAAGAATTCTGGAGTATTGTGATAAAAAGGTCATGGACCATTGTGATTAGAGTGGTCAAGGAGCATTCTGATGACAACGTCATGGAGCATTGTGATGACAAGGGTCATTGAGCATTGTGATGACAGTGGTCATGAAGCATTGTGATGAATGTGGTCATGGATCATTGTGATGACAAGTGTCTTGGATCATTGTGATGACAGGGGTCATAGAGCATTGTGATGACACGGTTATGGAATATTGTGAAGCCCAGAATTCTGTAGCACTGTGATGAAAAGGGAATGGAGCATTGTGATTACAGGGGTCATGGAGCATTGTGAAGACAATTGTTCTAGAACATTGTGAAGACAGGGATCAGGGGGCATAGTGATGAAAGGGGCCATGGAGCATTGTGATGACAGGCGTCATGGGACAATGTGTTGACAGTGGTCATGGAGCATTGTTAGAAAGGGAACATGGAGCAATTTGATTTCAGGGGCCATGAAAAATTGTGAATACATAGGCCATGGAGTATTCAGATGAATGTGGTCAAGGATCATTGTGACAAAAAGTGTCCTAGAATATTGTGATGACACAGTTCATGGAGAATTGCGATGACAAGGGCCATGGTGAAATGTGAAGACAGGTGTCATGGGGCATTGTGAAGACAGTGGTCATCTAGAATTGTGAAGAAAGATATCATGGAGCACTGGGATGACAGGGGCCATGGAGCATTGTGATGACAGGGGTCATGGGGCATGGTGATGACACGGCCATGGAACATTATGATGGCAAGAATTCTGGAGCATTGTGATAAAAAGGGCATGGACCATTGTGATTAGAGGGGTCAAGGAGCATTCTGATGACAACGTCATGGAGCATTGTGATGACAATGGTCATCGAGCATTGTGATGACAGTGGTCATGAAGCATTGTGATGAATGGGGTCATGGATCTTTGTGATGACAAGTGTCGTGGAGCATTGTGATGACAGGGGTCATAGAGCATTGTGATGACACGGTTATGGAATATTGTGAAGACCAGTAATCTGTAGCACAGTGATGAAAATGGAATGGAGCATTGTGATTACAGTGGTCATTGAGAAATGTGATGACAATTGTTCTCGAAAATTGTGAAGACAGGCATCATGGAGCATAGTGATGAAAGGGGCCATGGAGCATTGTGATGACAGGCGTCATGGGACATTGTGTTGACAGTGGTCATGGAGAATTGTTAGAAAGGGAACATGGAGCAATTTGATTTCAGGGGCCATGAAAAATTGTGAATACATAGGCCATGGAGTATTCAGATGAATGTGGTCAAGGATCATTGTGACGAAAAGTGTCCTGGAATATTGTGATGACACGGTTCACGGAGCATTGCGATGACAAGGGCCATGGCGAAATGTGAAGACAGGTGTCATGGGGCATTGTGATGACAGTGGTCATCTAGAATTGTGAAGAAAGGTATCATGGAGCACTGGGATGACAGGGGCCATGGAGCATTGTGATGACAGGGGTCATGGGGCATTGTGATGACACGGCCATGGAACATTATGATGACAAGAATTCTGGAGCATTGTGATAAAAAGGGCATGGACCATTGTGATTAGAGGGGCCAAGGAGCATTCTGATGACAACGGCATGGAGCATTGTGATGACAAGGGTCATCGAGCATTGTGATGACAGTGGTCATGAAGCATTGTGATGAATGGGGTCATGGATCATTGTGATGACAAGTGTCGTGTAGCATTGTGATCACAGGGGTCATAGAGCATTGTGATGACACGGTTATGGAATATTGTGAAGACCAGAAATCTGTAGCACAGTGACGAAAATGGAATGGAGCATTGTGATTACAGGGGTCATGGAGAATTGTGATGACAATTGTTCTACAAAATTGTGATGACAGGGATCATGGAGCATAGTGATGAAAGGGGCCATGGAGCATTGTGATGACAGGCGTCATGGGACAATGTGTTGACAGTGGTCATTGAGCATTGTTAGAAAGGGAACATGGAGCAAATTGATTTCAGGGGCCATGAAAAATTGTGAATACATAGGCCATGGATTATTCAGATGAATGTGGTCTAGGATCATTGTGACAAAAAGTGTCCTGGATTATTGTGATGACACGGTTCATGGAGCATTGCGATGACAAGGGCCATGGCGAAATGTGAAGACAGGTGTCATGGGGCATTGTGATGACAGTGGTCATCTAGAATTGTGAAGAAAGATATCATGGAGCACTGGGATGACAGGTGCCATGGAGCATTGTGATGACAGGGGTCATGGGGCATTGTGATGACACGGCCATGGAACATTATGATGACAATAATTCTGGAGCATTGTGATAAAAAGGGCATGGACCATTGTGAATAGAGGGGCCAAGGAGCATTCTGATGACAACGACATGGAGCATTGTGATGACAAGGGTCATCGAGCATTGTGATGACAGTGGTCATGGAGCATTGTGATGAATGTGGTTATGCATCATTGTGATGACTAGTGTCGTGGAGCATTGTGATGACAGGGGTCATAGAGCATTGTGATGACACGGTTATGGAATTTTGTGATGACCAGAATTCTGTAGCACTGTGATGAAAAGGGAATGCAGCATTGTGATTACAGGGGTCATGGAGCATTGTGATGACAATTGTTTAGATCATTGTGAAGACAGGGATCATGGAGCATAGTGATGAAAGGGGCAGTGGAGCATTGTGTTGACAGGCGTCATGGGACATTGTGTTGACAGTGGTAATGGAGCATTGTTAGAAAGAGAACATGGAGCAATTTGATTTCAGGGGCCATGAAAAAATGTGAATACATAGGCCATGGAGTATTCAGATGAATGTGGTCAAGGATCATTGTGACGACAAGTGTCCTGGAATATTGTGATGACTCTGTTCATGGAGCATTGCGATGACAAGGGCCATGGCGAAATGTGAAGACAGGTGTCATGGGGCATTGTGATGACAGTGGTCATCTAGAATTGTGAAGAAAGATATCATGGAGCACTGAGATGACAGGGGCCATGGAGCATTGTGATGACAGGGGTCATGGGGCATTGTGATGACACGGCCATGGAACATTATGATGACAAGAATTCTGCAGCATTGTGATAAAAAGGGCATGGACCATTGTGATTAGAGGGTCCAAGGAGCATTCTGATGACAACGGCATGGAGCATTGTGATGACAAGGCTCATCGAGCATTGTGATGACAGTGGTCATGAAGCATTGTGATGAATGGGGTCATGGATCATTGTGATGAAAAGTGTCGTGGAGCATTGTGATGACAGGTGTCATAGAGCATTGTGATGACACGGTTATGGAATATTGTGAAGACCAGAATTCTGTAGCACTGTGATGAAAAGGGAATGGAGCATTGTGATTACAGGGGTCATGGAGCATTGTGAAGACAATTGTTCTAGAACATTGTGAAGACAGGGATCAGGGGGCATAGTGATGAAAGGGGCCATGGAGCATTGTGATGACAGGCGTCATGGGACATTGTGTTGACAGTTGTCATGGAGCATTGTTAGAAAGGGAATATTGAGCAATTTGATTTCAGGGGCCATGAAAAATTGTGAATACATAGGCCATGGAATATTCAGATGAATGTGGTCAAGGATCATTGTGACAAAAAGTGTCCTGGAATATTGTGATGACACGGTTCATGGAGCATTGCGATGACAAGGGCCATGGCGAAATATGAAGACAGGTGTCATGGAGCATTGTGATGACAGTTGTCATCTAGAATTGTGAAGAAAGGTATCATGGAGCACTGGGATGACAGGGGCCATGGAGCATTGTGATGACAGGGGTCATGGGGCATTGTGATGACACGGCCATGGAACATTATGATGACAAGAATTCTGGAGCATTGTGATAAAAAGGGCATGGACCATTGTGATTAGAGGGGCCAAGGAGCATTCTGATGACAACGGCATGGAGCATTGTGATGAAAAGGGTCATCGAGCATTGTGATGACAGTGGTCATGAAGCATTGTGATGAATGTGGTCATGGATCATTGTGATGACAAGTGTCGTGGAGCATTGTGATGACAGGGGTCATAGAGCATTGTGATGACACGTTTATGGAGTATTGTGATGACCAGAATTCTGTAGCACTGTGATGAAAAGGGAATGGAGCATTGTGATTACAGGGGTCATGGAGCATTTTGATGAATGTGGTCATGGATCATTGTGATGACAAGTGTCGTAGAGCATTGTGATGACAGGTGTCATAGAGCATTGTGATGACACGGTTATGGAATATTGTGAAGACCAGAATTCTGTAGCACTGTGATGAAAAAGGAATGGAGAATTGTGATTACAGGGGTCATGGAGCATTGTGATGACAATTGTTCTAGAACATTGTGAAGACAGGGGTCATGGAGCATAGTGATGAAAGGGGCCATGGAGCATTGTGATGACAGGTGTCATGGGACAATGTGTTGACAATGGTCAAGGAGCATTGTTAGAAAGGGAACATGGAGCAATTTCATTTCAGGGGCCATGAAAAATTGTGAATACATAGGCCAAAGAGTATTCAGATGAATGTGGTCAAGGACCATTGTGACAAAAAGTGTCCTGGAATATTGTGATGACACGGTTCATGGAGCATTGCGATGACAAGGGCCATGGCGAAATGTGAAGACAGGTGTCATGGGGCATTGTGATGAGAGTGGTCATCTAGAATTGTGAAGAAAGATATCATGGAGCACTGGGATGAAAGGGGCCATGGAGCATTGTGATGACAGGGGTCATGGGGCATTGTGATGACACGGCCATGGAACATTATGATGACAAGAATTCTGGAGTATTGTGATAAAAAGGTCATGGACCATTGTGATTAGAGTGGTCAAGGAGCATTCTGATGACAACGTCATGGAGCATTGTGATGACAAGGGTCATTGAGCATTGTGATGACAGTGGTCATGAAGCATTGTGATGAATGTGGTCATGGATCATTGTGATGACAATTGTCGTGGAGCATTGTGATGACAGGGGTCATAGAGCATTGTGATGACACAGTTATGGAATATTGTGAAGACCAGAAATATGTAGCACAGTGATGAAAATGGAATGGAGCATTGTGATTACAGGGGTCATGGAGCATTGTGATGAAAATTGTTCTAGAATATTGTGAAGACAAGAATCATGGAGCATAGTGATGAAAGGGGCCATGGAGCATTGTGATGACAGGCGTCATGGGACAATGTGTTGACAGTGGTCATGGAGCATTGTTAGAAAGGGAACATGGAGCAATTTGATTTCAGGGGCCATGAAAATTTGTGAATACATAGGCCATGGAGTATTCAGATGAATGTGGTCAAGGATCATTGTGACAAAAAGTGTCCTGGAATATTGTGATGACACAGTTCATGGAGCATTGCGATGACAAGGGCCATGGCGAAATGTGAAGAAAGGTGTAATGGGGCATTGTGATGACAGTGGTCATCTAGAATTGTGAAGAAAGTTATCATGGAGCACTGGGATGACAGGGGCCATGGAGCATTGTGATGACAGGGGTCATGGGGCATGGTGATGACACGGCCATGGAACATTATGATGACAATAATTCTGGAGCATTGTGATAAAAAGGGCATGGACCATTGTGATTAGAGGGGCCAAGGAGCATTCTGATGACAACGGCATGGAGCATTGTGATGACAAGCCTCATCGAGCATTGTGATGACAGTGGTCATGAAGCATTGTGATGAATGGGGTCATGGATCATTGGGATGAAAAGTGTCGTGGAGCATTGTGATGACAGGTGTCATAGAGAATTGTGATGACACGGTTATGGAATATTGTGAAGATCAGAATTCTGTAGCACTGTGATGAAAACGGAATGGAGCATTGTGATTACAGGGGTCATGGAGCAATGTGATGACAATTGTTCTAGAACATTGTGAAGACAGGGATCATGGAGCATAGTGATGAAAGGGGCCATGGAGCATTTTGATGACAGGCGTCATGGGACATTGTGTTGACAGTGGTCATGGAGAATTGTTAGAAAGGGAACATGGAGCATTTTGATTTCAGGGGCCATGAAAAATTGTGAATACATAGGCCATGGAGTATTCAGATGAATGTGGTCAAGGATCATTGTGACGAAAAGTGTCCTGGAATATTGTGATGACACGGTTCATGGAGCATTGCGATGACAAGGGCCATGGCGAAATGTGAAGACAGGTGTCATGGGGCATTGTGAAGACAGTGGTCATCTAGAATTGTGAAGAAAGTTATCATGGAGCACTGGGATGACAGGGGCCATGGAGCATTGTGATGACAGGGGTCATGGGGCATTGTGATGACACGGCCATGGAACATTATGATGACAAGAATTCTGGAGCATTGTGATAAAAAGGGCATGGACCATTGTGATTAGAGGGGCCAAGGAGCATTCTGATGACAACGTCATGGAGCATTGTGATGACAAGGGTCATCGAGCATTGTGATGACAGTGGTCATGAAGCATTGTGATGAATGTGGTCATGGATCATTGTGATGACAAGTGTCGTGGAGCATTGTGATCACAGGGGTCATAGAGCATTGTGATGACACGGTTATGGAATATTGTGAAGACCAGTAATCTGTAGCACAGTGATGAAAATGGAATGGAGCATTGTGATTACAGGGGTCATGGAGAAATGTGATGACAATTGTTCTAGAAAATTGTGAAGACAGGGATCATGGAGCATAGTGATGAAAGGGGCCATGGAGCATTGTGATGACAGGCGTCATGGGACAATGTGTTGACAGTGGTCATTGAGCATTGTTAGAAAGGGAACATGGAGCAATTTGATTTCAGGGGCCATGAAAAATTGTGAATACATAGGCCATGGATTATTCAGATGAATGTGGTCAAGGATCATTGTGACAAAAAGTGTCCTGGAATATTGTGATGACACGGTTCATGGAGCATTGCGATGAAAAGGGCCATGGCGAAATGTGAAGACAGGTGTCATGGGGCATTGTGATGACAGTGGTCATCTAGAATTGTGAAGAAAGTTATCATGGAGCACTGGGATGACAGGGGCCATGGAGCATTGTGATGACAGGGGTCATGGGGCATGGTGATGACACGGCCATGGAACATTATGATGACAATAATTCTGGAGCATTGTGATAAAAAGGGCATGGACCATTGTGATTAGAGGGGCCAAGGAGCATTCTGATGACAACGGCATGGAGCATTGTGATGACAAGGCTCATCGAGCATTGTGATGACAGTGGTCATGAAGCATTGTGATGAATGGGGTCATGGATCATTGGGATGAAAAGTGTCGTGGAGCATTGTGATGACAGGTGTCATAGAGAATTGTGATGACACGGTTATGGAATATTGTGAAGATCAGAATTCTGTAGCACTGTGATGAAAACGGAATGGAGCATTGTGATTACAGGGGTCATGGAGCATTGTGATGACACGGTTATGGAATATTGTGATGACCAGAATTCTGTAGCACTGTGATGCAAAGGGAATGGAGCATTGTGATTACAGGGGTCATGGAGCATTGTGATGACAATTGTTCTAGAACATTGTGAAGACAGGGATCATGGAGCATAGTGATGAAAGGGGCCATGGAGCATTGTGATGACAGGCGTCATGGGACAATGTGTTGACAGTGGTCATGGAGCATTGTTAGAAAGGGAACATGGAGCAATTTGATTTCAGGGGCCATGAAAAAATGTGAATACATAGGCCATGGAGTATTCAGATGAATGTGGTCAAGGATCATTGTGACGACAAGTGTCCTGGAATATTGTGATGATACGGTTCATGGAGCATTGCGATGACAAGGGCCATGGCGAAATGTGAAGACAGGTGTCATGGGGCTTTGTGATGACAGTGGTCATCTAGAATTGTGAAGAAAGATATCATGGAGCAGTGGGATGACAGGTGCCATGGAGCATTGTGATGACAGGGGTCATGGGGCATTGTGATGACACGGCCATGGAACATTATGATGACAAGAATTCTGGAGCATTGTGATAAATAGGGCATGGACCATTGTGATTAGAGGGGCCAAGGAGCATTCTGATGATAACGGCATGGAGCATTGTGATGACAAGGGTCATCGAGCATTGTGATGACAGTGGTCATGAATCATTGTGATGAATGTGGTCATGGATCATTGTGATGACAAGTGTCGTGGAGCATTGTGATGACAGGGGTCATAGAGCATTCTGATGACACGGTTATGGAATATTGTGATGACCAGAATTCTGTAGCACTGTGATGAAAAGGGAATGGAGCATTGTGATTACAGGGGTCATGGAACATTGTGATGACAATTGTTCTAGAACATTGTGATGACAGGGATCATGGAGCATAGTGATGAAAGGGGCCATGGAGCATTGTAATGACAGGCGTCATGGGACATTGTGTTGACAGTGGTCATGGAGCATTGTTAGAAATGGAACATGGAGCAATTTGATTTCAGGGGCCATGAAAAATTGTGAATACATAGGCCATGGAGTATTCAGATGAATGTGGTCAAGGATCATTGTGACGAAAAGTGTCCTGGAATATTGTGATGACACGGTTCATGGAGCATTGCGATGACAAGGGCCATAGCGAAATGTGAAGACAGGTGTCATGGGGCATTGTGATGACAGTGGTGATCTAGAATTGTGAAGAAAGATATCATGGAGCACTGGGATGACAGGGTTCATGGGGCATTGTGATGACACGGCCATGGAACATTATGATGACAAGAATTCTGGAGCATTGTGATAAAAGGGCATGGACCATTGTGATTAGAGGGGCCAAGGAGCATTCTGATGACAACGGCATGGAGCATTGTGATGACAAGGGTCATCGAGCATTGTGATGACAGTGGTCATGAAGCATTGTGATGAATGTGGTCATGCATCATTGTGATGACAAGTGTCGTGGAGCATTGTGATGACAGGGGTCATAGAGCATTGTGATGACACGGTTATGGAATATTGTGATGACCAGAATTCTGTAGCACTGTGATGAAAAGGGAATGGAGCATTGTGATTACAGGGGCCATGGAGCATTGTGATGACAATTGTTTAGAACATTGTGAAGACAGGGATCATGGAGCATAGTGATGAAAGGGGCCATGGAGCATTGTGATGACAGGCGTCATGGGACAATGTGTTGACAGTGGTCATGGAGCATTGTTAGAAAGGGAACATGGAGCAATTTGATTTCAGGTGCCATGAAAAATTGTGAATACATAGGCCATGTAGTATTCAGTTGAATGTGGTCAAGGATCATTGTGACGACAAGTGTCCTGGAATATTGTGATGACACGGTTCATGGAGCATTGCGATGACAAGGGCCATGGCGAAATGTGCAGACAGGTGTCATGGGGCATTGTGATGACAGTGGTCATCTAGAATTGTGAAGAAAGATATCATGGAGCACTGGGATGACAGGGGCCATGGAGCATTGTGATGACAGGCGTCATGGGGCATTGTGATGACACGGCCATGGAACATTATGATGACAAGAATTCTGGAGCATTGTGATAAAAAGGGCATGGACCATTGTGATTAGAGGGGCCAAGGAGCATTCTGATGACAACAGCATGGAGCATTGTGATGACCAGGGTCATCGAGCATTGTGATGACAGTGGTCATGAAGCATTGTGATGAATGTGGTCATGGATCATTGTGATGACAAGTGTCGTGGAGCATTGTGATGACAGGGGTCATAGAGCATTGTGAGGACACGTTTATGGAGTATTGTGATGACCAGAATTCTGTAGCACTGTGATGAAAAGGGAATGGAGCATTGTGAGTACAGGGGTCATGGAGCATTGTGATGACAATTGTTCTAGAACATTGTGAAGACAGGGATCATGGAGCATAGTGATGAAAGGGGACATGGAGCATTGTGATGACAGGCGTCATGGGACATTGTGTTGACAGTGGTCATGGAGAATTGTTAGTAAGGGAACATGGAGCAATTTGATTTCAGGGGACATGAAAAATTGTGAATACATAGGCCATGGAGTATTCAGATGATTGTGGTCAAGGATCATTGTGACGAAAAGTGTCCTGGAATATTGTGATGACACGGTTCATGGAGCATTGTGATGACAAGGGCCATGGCGAAATGTGAAGACAGGTGTCATGGGGCATTGTGAAGACAATTGTCATCTAGAATTGTGAAGAAAGATATCATGGAGCACTGGGATGACAGGGGCCATGGAGCATTGTGATGACAGGCGTCATGGGGCATTGTGATGACACGGCCATGGAACATTATGATGACAAGAATTCTTGAGCATTGTGATAAAAAGGGCATGGACCATTGTGATTAGAGGGGCCAAGGAGCATTCTGATGACAACAGCATGGAGCATTGTGATGACAGGGGTCATCGAGCATTGTGACGACAGGGATCATGGAGCATAGTGATGAAAGGGGCCATGGGGCATTGTGATGACAGGCGTCATGGGACATTGTGTTGACAGTGGTCATGGAGAATTGTTAGAAAGGGAACATGGAGCAATTTGATTTCAGGGGCCATAAAAAATTGTGAATACATAGGCCATGGAGTATTCAGATGAATGTGGTCAAGGATCATTGTGACAAAATTTGTCCTGGAATATTGTGATGACACGGTTCATGGAGCATTGCGATGACAAGGGCCATGGCGAAATGTGAAGACAGGTGTCATGGGGCATTGTGATGACAGTGGTCATCTAGAATTGTGAAGAAAGATATCATGGAGCACTGGGATGAAAGGGGCCATGGAACATTGTGATGACAGGGGTCATGGGGCATTGTGATGACACGGCCATGGAACA
The DNA here is from genome assembly GCF_028021215.1 of Eschrichtius robustus. Taxonomy (NCBI): domain Eukaryota; kingdom Metazoa; phylum Chordata; class Mammalia; order Artiodactyla; family Eschrichtiidae; genus Eschrichtius; species Eschrichtius robustus. The sequence goes on from NW_027175412.1 coordinate 2,432,457, forward strand.
ATATGATGACAAGAATTCTGGAGTATTGTGATAAAAAGGTCAAGGACCATTGTGATTAGAGGGGCCAAGGAGCATTCTGATGACAACGGCATGGAGCATTGTGATGACAAGGCTCATCGAGCATTGTGATGACAGTGGTCATGAAGCATTGTGATGAATGGGGTCATGGATCATTGTGATGAAAAGTGTCGTGGAGCATTGTGATGACAGGGGTCATAGAGCATTGTGATGACACGGTTATGGAATATTGTGAAGACCAGAATTCTGTAGCACTGTGATGAAAAGGGAATGGAGCATTGTGATTACAGGGGTCATGGAGCACTGTGATGACAATTGTTCTAGAACATTGTGAAGACAGGGATCATGGAGCATAGTGATGATAGGGGCCATGGAGCATTTTGATGACAGGCGTCATGGGACATTGTGTTGACAGTGGTCATGGAGAATTGTTAGAAAGGGAACATGGAGCAATTTGATTTCAGGGGCCATGAAAAATTGTGAATACATAGGCCATGGAGTATTCAGATGAATGTGGTCAAGGATCATTGTGACGAAAAGTGTCCTGGAATATTGTGATGACACGGTTCATGGAGCATTGCGATGACAAGGGCCATGGCGAAATGTGAAGACAGGTGTCATGGGGCATTGTGAAGACAGTGGTCATCTAGAATTGTGAAGAAAGATATCATGGAGCACTGGGATGACAGGGGCCATGGAGCATTGTGATGACAGGGGTCATGGGGCATGGTGATGACACGGCCATGGAACATTATGATGACAAGAATTCTGGAGCATTGTGATAAAAAGGGCATGGACCATTGTGATTAGAGGGGCCAAGTAGCATTCTGATGACAACTTCATGGAGCATTGTGATGACAAGGGTCATCGAGCATTGTGATGACAGTGGTCATGAAGCATTGTGATGAATGGGGTCATTGATCATTGTGATGACAAGTGTCGTGGAGCATTGTGATGACAGGGGTCATAGAGCATTGTGATGACACGGTTATGGAATATTGTGAAGACCAGAAATCTGTAGCACAGTGATGAAAATGGAATGGAGCATTGTGATTACAGGGGTCATGGAGAATTGTGATGACAATTGTTCTAGAAAATTGTGATGACAGGGATCATGGAGCATAGTGATGAAAGGGGCCATGGAGCATTGTGATGACAGGCTTCATGGGACAATGTGTTGAAAGTGGTCATTGAGCATTGTTAGAAAGGGAACATGGAGCAAATTGATTTCAGGGGCCATGAAAAATTGTGAATACATATGCCATGGATTATTCAGATGAATGTGGTCAAGGATCATTGTGACAAAAAGTGTCCTGGAATATTGTGATGACACGGTTCATGGAGCATTGCGATGACAAGGGCCATGGCGAAATGTGAAGACAGGTGTCATGGGGCATTGTGATGACAGTGGTCATCTAGAATTGTGAAGAAAGATATCATGGAGCACTGGGATGACAGGGGCCATGGAGCATTGTGATGACAGGGGTCATGGGGCATGGTGATGACACGGCCATGGAACATTATGATGACAATAATTCTGGAGCATTGTGATAAAAAGGGCATGGACCATTGTGATTAGAGGGGCCAAGGAGCATTCTGATGACAACGGCATGGAGCATTGTGATGACAAGGGTCATCGAGCATTGTGATGACAGTGGTCATGGAGCATTGTGATGAATGTGGTTATGCATCATTGTGATGACTAGTGTCGTGGAGCATTGTGATGACAGGGGTCATAGAGCATTGTGATGACACGGTTATGGAATTTTGTGATGACCAGTATTCTGTAGCACTGTGATGAAAAGGGAATGCAGCATTGTGATTACAGGGGTCATGGAGCATTGTGATGACAATTGTTCTAGAACATTTTGATGACAGGGATCATGGAGCATAGTGATGAAAGGGGCCATGGAGCATTGTAATGACAGGCGTCATGGGACATTGTGTTGACTGTGGTCATGGAGCTTTGTTAGAAAGGGAACATGGAGCAATTTGATTTCAGGGGCCATGAAAAAATGTGAATACATAGGCCATGGAGTATTCAGATGAATGTGGTCAAGGATCATTGTGACGACAAGTGTCCTGGAATATTGTGATGACACGGTTCATGGAGCATTGCGATGACAAGGGCCATGGCGAAATGTGAAGACAGGTGTCATGGGGCTTTGTGATGACAGTGGTCATCTAGAATTGTGAAGAAAGATATCATGGAGCAATGGGATGACAGGGGCCATGGGGCATTGTGATGACAGGGGTCATGGGGCATTGTGATGACACGGCCATGGAACATTATGATGACAAGAATTCTGGAGCATTGTGATAAATAGGGCATGGGCCATTGTGATTAGAGGGGCCAAGGAGCATTCTGATGACAACGGCATGGAGCATTGTGATGACAAGGGTCATCGAGCATTGTGATGACACTGGTCATGAAGCATTGTGATGAATGTGGTCATGGATCATTGTGACGACAAATGTCGTAGAGCATTGTGATGACAGGGGTCATAGAGCATTGTGATGACACGGTTATGGAATATTGTGATGACCAGAATTCTGTAGCACTGTGATGAAAAGGGAATGGAGCATTGTGATTACAGGGGTCATGGAGCATTGTGATGAAAATTGTTCTAGAACATTGTGATGACAGGGATCATGTAGCATAGTGATGAAAGGGGCCATGAAGCATTGTGATGACAGGCGTTATGGGGCATTGTGATGACACGGCCATGAAACATTATGATGTCAAGAATTCTGGAGCATTGTGATAAAAATTGCATGGACCATTGTGATTAGAGGGGCCAAGGAGCATTCTGATGACAACGGCATGGAGCATTGTGATGACAAGGGTCATCGAGCATTGTGATGACACTGGTCATGAAGCATTGTGATGAATGTGGTCATGGATCATTGTGATGACAAGTGTCGTAGAGCATTGTGATGACAGGGGTCATAGAGCATTGTGATGACACGGTTATGGAATATTGTGATGACCAGAATTCTGTAGCACTGTGATGAAAAGGGAATGGAGCATTGTGATTACAGGGGTCATGGAGCACTGTGATGACAATTGTTTAGAACATTGTGAAGACTGGGATCATGGAGCATAGTGATGAAAGGCGCCATGGAGCATTGTGATGACAGGCGTCATGGGACAATGTGTTGACAGTGGTCATGGAGCATTGTTAGAAAGGGAACATGGAGCAATTTGATTTCAGGGGCCATGAAAAATTGTGAATACATAGGCCATGGAGTATTCAGATGAATGTGGTCAAGGATCATTGTGACGACAAGTGTCCTGGAATATTGTGATGACACAGTTCATGGAGCATTGCGATGACAAGGGCCATGGAGAAATGTGAATACAGGTGTCATGGGGCTTTGTGATGACAGTAGTCATCTAGAATTGTGAAGAAAGATATCATGGAGCACTGGGATGACAGGGGCCATGGAGCATTGTGATGACAGGGGTCATGGGGCATTGTGATGACACGGCCATGGAACATTATGATGACAATAATTCTGGAGCATTGTGATAAAAAGGGCATGGACCATTGTGATTAGAGGGGCCAAGGAGCATTCTGATGACAACGGCATGGAGCATTGTGACGACAATTGTTCTAGAACATTGTGAAGACAGGGATCATGGAGCATAGTGATGAAAGGGGCCATGGATCATTGTCATGACAGGCGTCATGGGACAATGTGTTGTCAGTGGTCATGGAGCATTGTTAGAAAGGGAATATGGAGCAATTTGATTTCAGGGGCCATGAAAAATTGTGAATACATAGGCCATGGAGTATTCATATGAATGTGGTCAATGATCATTGTGACAAAAAGTGTCCTGGAATATTGTGATGACACGGTTCATGGAGCATTGCGATGAAAAGGGCCATGGCGAAATGTGATGAGAGTGGTCATCTAGAATTGTGAAGAAAGATATCATGGAGCCCTGGGATGATAGGGGCCATGGAGCATTGTGATGACATGGGTCATGGGGCATTGTGATGACACGGCCATGGAACATTATGATGACAAGAATTCTGGAGCATTGTGATAAAAAGGGCATGGACCATTGTGATTAGAGGGGCCAAGGAGCATTCTGATGACAACGGCATGGAGCATTGTGATGAGAAGTGTCATCGAGCATTGTGATGACAGTGGTCATGAAGCATTGTGATGAATGTGGTCATGGATCATTGTGATGACAAGTGTCGTGGAGCATTGTGATGACAGGGGTCATAGAGCATTGTGATGACACGGTTATGGAATATTGTGATGACCAGAATTCTGTAGCACTGTGATGAAAAGGGAATGGAGCATTGTGATTACAGGGGTCATGGAGCATTGTGATGAAAATTGTTCTAGAACATTGTGATGACAGGGATCATGTAGCATAGTGATGAAAGGGGCCATGAAGCATTGTGATGACAGGCGTTATGGGGCATTGTGATGACACGGCCATGGAACAATATGATGACAAGAATTCTGGAGTATTGTGATTAAAAGGTCATGGAACATTGTGATTTGAGGGGCCAAGGAGCATTCTGATGACAACGGCATGGAGCATTGTGATGACAAGGCTCATCGAGCATTGTGATGACAGTGGTCATGAAGCATTGTGATGAATGGGGTCATGGATCATTTTGATGAAAAGTGTCGTGGAGCATTGTGATGACAGGGGTCATAGAGCATTGTGATGACACGGTTATGGAATATTGTGAAGACCAGAATTCTGTAGCACTGTGATGAAAAGGGAATGGAGCATTGTGATTACAGGGGTCATGGAGCACTGTGATGACAATTGTTCTAGAACATTGTGAAGACAGGGATCATGGAGCATAGTGATGATAGGGGCCATGGAGCATTTTGATGACAGGCGTCATGGGACATTGTGTTGACAGTGGTCATGGAGAATTGTTAGAAAGGGAACATGGAGCAATTTGATTTCAGGGGCCATGAAAAATTGTGAATACATAGGCCATGGAGTATTCAGATGAATGTGGTCAAGGATCATTGTGACGAAAAGTGTCCTGGAATATTGTGATGACACGGTTCATGGAGCATTGCGATGACAAGGGCCATGGCGAAATGTGAAGACAGGTGTCATGGGGCTTTGTGATGACAGTGGTCATCTAGAATTGTGAAGAAAGATATCATGGAGCAATGGGATGACAGGGGCCATGGAGCATTGTGATGACAGGGGTCATGGGACATTGTGATGACACGGCCATGGAACATTATGATGACAAGAATTCTGGAGCATTGTGATAAATAGGGCATGGACCATTGTGATTAGAGGGGCCAAGGAGCATTCTGATGATAACGGCATGGAGCATTGTGATGACAAGGGTCATCGAGCATTGTGATGACAGTGGTCATGAATCATTGTGATGAATGTGGTCATGGATCATTGTGATGACAAGTGTCGTGGAGCATTGTGATGACACGGCTCATAGAGCATTGTGATGACACGGTTATGGAATATTGTGATGACCAGAATTCTGTAGCACTGTGATGAAAAGGGAATGGAGCATTGTGATTACAGGGGTCATGGAGCATTGTGATGACAATTGTTCTAGAACATTTTGATGACAGGGATCATGGAGCATAGTGATGAAAGGGGCCATGGAGCATTGTAATGACAGGCGTCATGGGACATTGTGTTGACTGTGGTCATGGAGCATTGTTAGAAATGGAACATGGAGCAATTTGATTTCAGGGGCCATGAAAAATTGTGAATACATAGGCCATGGAGTATTCAGATGAATGTGGTCAAGGATCATTGTGACGAAAAGTGTCATGGAATATTTTGATGACACGGTTCATGGAGCATTGCGATGACAAGGGCCATAGCGAAATGTGAAGACAGGTGTCATGGGGCATTTTGATGACAGTGGTGATCTAGAATTGTGAAGAAAGATATCATGGAGCACTGTGATGACAGGGGTCATAGGGCATTGTGATGACACGTCCATGGAACATTATGATGTCAAGAATTCTGGAGCATTGTGATAAAAATTGCATGGACCATTGTGATTAGAGGGGCCAAGGAGCATTCTGATGACAACGGCATGGAGCATTGTGATGACAAGGGTCATCGAGCATTGTGATGACACTGGTCATGAAGCATTGTGATGAATGTGGTCATGGATCATTGTGATGACAAGTGTCGTAGAGCATTGTGATGACAGGGGTCATAGAGCATTGTGATGACACGGTTATGGAATATTGTGAAGACCAGAATTCTGTAGCACTGTGATGAAAAGGGAATGGAGCATTGTGATTACAGGGGTCATGGAGCACTGTGATGACAATTGTTCTAGAACATTGTGAAGACAGGGATCATGGAGCATAGTGATGATAGGGGCCATGGAGCATTTTGATGACAGGCGTCATGGGACATTGTGTTGACAGTGGTCATGGAGAATTGTTAGAAAGGGAACATGGAGCAATTTGATTTCAGGGGCCATGAAAAATTGTGAATACATAGGCCATGGAGTATTCAGATGAATGTGGTCAAGGATCATTGTGATGAAAAGTGTCCTGGAATATTGTGATGACTCGGTTCATGGAGCATTGCGATGACAAGGGCCATGGCGAAATGTGAAGACAGGTGTCATGGGGCATTGTGAAGACAGTGGTCATCTAGAATTGTGAAGAAAGATATCATGGAGCACTGGGATGACAGGGGCCATGGAGCATTGTGATGACAGGGGTCATGGGGCATTGTGATGACACGGCCATGGAACATTATGATGACAAGAATTCTGGAGCATTGTGATAAATAGGGCATGGGCCATTGTGATTAGAGGGGCCAAGGAGCATTCTGATGATAACGGCATGGAGCATTGTGATGACAAGGGTCATCGAGCATTGTGATGACAGTGGTCATGAAGCATTGTGATGAATGTGGTCATGGATCATTGTGATGACAAGTGTCGTGCAGCATTCTGATGACAGGGGTCATAGAGCATTGTGATGACATGGTTATGGAATTTTGTGATGACCAGATTTCTGTAGCACTGTGATGAAAATTGAATGGAGCATTGTGATTACAGGGGTCATGGAGCATTGTGATGACAATTGTTCTAGAACATTTTGATGACAGGGATCATGGAGCATAGGGATGAAAGGGGCCATGGAGCATTGTGATGACAGGCGTCATGGGACATTGTGTTGACTGTGGTCATGGACCATTGTTAGAAATGGAACATGGAGCAATTTGATTTCAGGGGCCATGAAAAATTGTGAATACATAGGCCATGGAGTATTCAGATGAATGTGGTCAAGGATCATTGTGACGAAAAGTGTCCTGGAATATTGTGATGACACGGTTCATGGAGCATTGCGATGAAAGGGCCATGGCGAAATGTGAAGACAGGTGTCATGGGGCATTGTGATGACAGTGGTGATCTAGAATTGTGAAGAAAGATATCATGGAGCACTGTGATGACAGGGGTCATGGGGCATTGTGATGACACGTCCATGGAACATTATGATGTCAAGAATTCTGGAGCATTGTGATAAAAATTGCATGGACCATTGTGATTAGAGGGGCCAAGGAGCATTCTGATGACAACGGCATGGAGCATTGTGATGACAAGGGTCATCGAGCATTGTGATAACACTGGTCATGAAGCATTGTGATGAATGTGGTCATGGATCATTGTGACGACAAGTGTCGTAGAGCATGGTGATGACAGGGGTCATAGAGCATTGTGATGACACGGTTATGGAATATTGTGAAGACCAGAATTCTGTAGCACTGTGATGAAAAGGGAATGGAGCATTGTGATTACAGGGGTCATGGAGCACTGTGATGACAATTGTTCTAGAACATTGTGAAGACAGGGATCATGGAGCATAGTGATGATAGGGGCCATGGAGCATTTTGATGACAGGCGTCATGGGACATTGTGTTGACAGTGGTCATGGAGAATTGTTAGAAAGGGAACATGGAGCAATTTGATTTCAGGGGCCATGAAAAATTGTGAATACATAGGCCATGGAGTATTCAGATGAATGTGGTCAAGGATCATTGTGATGAAAAGTGTCCTGGAATATTGTGATGACACGGTTCATGGAGCATTGCGATGACAAGGGCCATGGCGAAATGTGAAGACAGGTGTCATGGGGCATTGTGAAGACAGTGGTCATCTAGAATTGTGAAGAAAGATATCATGGAGCACTGGGATGACAGGGGCCATGGAGCATTGTGATGACAGGGGTCATGGGGCATTGTGATGACACGGCCATGGAACATTATGATGACAAGAATTCTGGAACATTGTGATAAAAAGGGCATGGACCATTGTGATTAGAGGGGCCAAGTAGCATTCTGATGACAACGTCATGGAGCATTGTGATGACAAGGGTCATCGAGCATTGTGATGACAGTGGTCATGAAGCATTGTGATGAATGGGGTCATGGATCATTGTGATGACAAGTGTCGTGGAGCATTGTGATGACAGGGGTCATAGAGCATTGTGATGACACGGTTATGGAATATTGTGAAGACCAGAAATCTGTAGCACAGTGATGAAAATGGAATGGAGCATTGTGATTACAGGGGTCATGGAGAATTGTGATGACAATTTTTCTAGAAAATTGTGATGACAGGGATCATGGAGCATAGTGATGAAAGGGGCCATGGAGCATTGTGATGACAGGCTTCATGGGACAATGTGTTGACAGTGGTCATTGAGCATTGTTAGAAAGGGAACATGGAGCAAATTGATTTCAGGGGCCATGAAAAATTGTGAATACATAGGCCATGGATTATTCAGATGAATGTGGTCAAGGATCATTGTGACAAAAAGTGTCCTGGAATATTGTGTTGACACGGTTCATGGAGCATTGCGATGACAAGGGCCATGGCGAAATGTGAAGACAGGTGTCATGGGGCATTGTGATGACAGTGGTCATCTAGAATTGTGAAGAAAGATATCATGGAGCACTGGGATGACAGGGGCCATGGAGCATTGTGATGACAGGGGTCATGGGGCATGGTGATGACACGGCCATGGAACATTATGATGACAATAATTCTGGAGCATTGTGATAAAAAGGGCATGGACCATTGTGATTAGAGGGGCCAAGGAGCATTCTGATGACAACGGCATGGAGCATTGTGATGACAAGGGTCATCGAGCATTGTGATGACAGTGGTCATGGAGCAATTTGATGAATGTGGTTATGCATCATTGTGATGACTAGTGTCGTGGAGCATTGTGATGACAGGGGTCATAGAGCATTGTGATGACACGGTTATGGAATTTTGTGATGACCAGAATTCTGTAGCACTGTGATGAAAAGGGAATGCAGCATTGTGATTACAGGGGTCATGGAGCATTGTGATGACAATTGTTTAGAACATTGTGAAGACAGGGATCATGGAGCATAGTGATGAAAGGAGCCATGGAGCATTGTGATGACAGGCGTCATGGGACAATGTGTTGACAGTGGTCATGGAGCTTTGTTAGAAAGGGAACATGGAGCAATTTGATTTCAGGGGACATGAAAAAATGTGAATACATAGGCCACGGAGTATTCAGATGAATGTGGTCAAGGATCATTGTGACGACAAGTGTCCTGGAATATTGTGATGACACGGTTCATGGAGCATTGCGATGACAAGGGCCATGGCGAAATGTGAAGACAGGTGTCATGGGGCTTTGTGATGACAGTGGTCATCTAGAATTGTGAAGAAAGATATCATGGAGCAATGGGATGACAGGGGCCATGGAGCATTGTGATGACAGGGGTCATGGGGCATTGTGATGACACGGCCATGGAACATTATGATGACAAGAATTCTGGAGCATTGTGATAAATAGGGCATGGACCATTGTGATTAGAGGGGCCAAGGAGCATTCTGATGATAACGGCATGGAGCATTGTGATGACAAGGGTCATCGAGCATTGTGATGACAGTGGTCATGAATCATTGTGATGAATGTGGTCATGGATCATTGTGATGACAAGTGTCGTGGAGCATTGTGATGACACGGCTCATAGAGCATTGTGATGACACGGTTATGGAATATTGTGATGACCAGAATTCTGTAGCACTGTGATGAAAAGGGAATGGAGCATTGTGATTACAGGGGTCATGGAGCATTGTGATGACAATTGTTCTAGAACATTTTGATGACAGGGATCATGGAGCATAGTGATGAAAGGGGCCATGGAGCATTGTAATGACAGGCGTCATGGGACATTGTGTTGACAGTGGTCATGGAGCATTGTTAGAAATGGAACATGGAGCAATTTGATTTCAGGGGCCATGAAAAATTGTGAATACATAGGCCATGGAGTATTCAGATGAATGTGGTCAAGGATCATTGTGACGAAAAGTGTCCTGGAATATTGTGATGACACGGTTCATGGAGCATTGCGATGACAAGGGCCATAGAGAAATGTGAAGACAGGTGTCATGGGGCATTGTGATGACAGTGGTGATCTAGAATTGTGAAGAAAGATATCATGGAGCACTGTGATGACAGGGGTCATGGGGCATTGTGATGACACGTCCATGGAACATTATGATGTCAAGAATTCTGGAGCATTGTGATAAAAATTGCATGGACCATTGTGATTAGAGGGGCCAAGGAGCATTCTGATGACAACGGCATGGAGCATTGTGATGACAAGGGTCATCGAGCATTGTGATGACACTGGTCATGAAGCATTGTGATGAATGTGGTCATGGATCATTGTGATGACAAGTGTCGTAGAGCATTGTGATGACAGGGGTCATAGAGCATTGTGATGACACGGTTATGGAATATTGTGATGACCAGAATTCTGTAGCACTGTGATGAAAAGGGAATGGAGCATTGTGATTACAGGGGTCATGGAGCACTGTGATGACAATTGTTTAGAACATTGTGAAGACTGGGATCATGGAGCATAGTGATGAAAGGCGCCATGGAGCATTGTGATGACAGGCGTCATGGGACAATGTGTTGACAGTGGTCATGGAGCATTGTTAGAAAGGGAACATGGAGCAATTTGATTTCAGGGGCCATGAAAAATTGTGAATACATAGGCCATGGAGTATTCAGATGAATGTGGTCAAGGATCATTGTGACGACAAGTGTCCTGGAATATTGTGATGACACAGTTCATGGAGCATTGCGATGACAAGGGCCATGGAGAAATGTGAATACAGGTGTCATGGGGCTTTGTGATGACAGTAGTCATCTAGAATTGTGAAGAAAGATATCATGGAGCACTGGGATGACAGGGGCCATGGAGCATTGTGATGACAGGGGTCATGGGGCATTGTGATGACACGGCCATGGACCATTATGATGACAGTAATTCTGGAGCATTGTGATAAAAAGGGCATGGACCATTGTGATTAGAGGGGCCAAGGAGCATTCTGATGACAACGGCATGGAGCATTGTGACGACAATTGTTCTAGAACATTGTGAAGACAGGGATCATGGAGCATAGTGATGAAAGGGGCCATGGATCATTGTGATGACAGGCGTCATGGGACAATGTGTTGTCAGTGGTCATGGAGCATTGTTAGAAAGGGAATATGGAGCAATTTGATTTCAGGGGCCATGAAAAATTGTGAATACATAGGCCATGGAGTATTCATATGAATGTGGTCAATGATCATTGTGACAAAAAGTGTCCTGGAATATTGTGATGACACGGTTCATGGAGCATTGCGATGAAAAGGGCCATGGCGAAATGTGATGAGAGTGGTCATCTAGAATTGTGAAGAAAGATATCATGGAGCCCTGGGATGATAGGGGCCATGGAGCATTGTGATGACATGGGTCATGGGGCATTGTGATGACACGGCCATGGAACATTATGATGACAAGAATTCTGGAGCATTGTGATAAAAAGGGCATGGACCATTGTGATTAGAGGGGCCAAGGAGCATTCTGATGACAACGGCATGGAGCATTGTGATGAGAAGTGTCATCGAGCATTGTGATGACAGTGTTCATGAAGCATTGTGATGAATGTGGTCATGATCATTGTGATGACAATTGTCGTGGAGCATTGTGATGACAGGGGTCATAGAGCATTGTGATGACACGGTTATGGAATATTGTGATGACCAGAATTCTGTAGCACTGTGATGAAAATGGAATGGAGCATTGTGATTACAGGGGTCATGGAGCATTGTGATGAAAATTGTTCTAGAACATTGTGATGACAGGGATCATGTAGCATAGTGATGAAAGGGGCCATGAAGCATTGTGATGACAGGCGTTATGGGGCATTGTGATGACACGGCCATGGAACAATATGATGACAAGAATTCTGGAGTATTGTGATAAAAAGGTCATGGAACATTGTGATTTGAGGGGCCAAGGAGCATTCTGATGACAACGGCATGGAGCATTGTGATGACAAGGCTCATCGAGCATTGTGATGACAGTGGTCATGAAGCATTGTGATGAATGGGGTCATGGATCATTTTGATGAAAAGTGTCGTGGAGCATTGTGATGACAGGGGTCATAGAGCATTGTGATGACACGGTTATGGAATATTGTGAAAACCAGAATTCTGTAGCACTGTGATGAAAAGGGAATGGAGCATTGTGATTACAGGGGTCATGGAGCACTGTGATGACAATTGTTCTAGAACATTGTGAAGACAGGGATCATGGAGCATAGTGATGATAGGGGCCATGGAGCATTTTGATGACAGGCGTCATGGGACATTGTGTTGACAGTGGTCATGGAGAATTGTTAGAAAGGGAACATGGAGCAATTTGATTTCAGGGGCCATGAAAAATTGTGAATACATAGGCCATGGAGTATTCAGATGAATGTGGTCAAGGATCATTGTGACGAAAAGTGTCCTGGAATATTGTGATGACACGGTTCATGGAGCATTGCGATGACAAGGGCCATGGCGAAATGTGAAGACAGGTGTCATGGGGCTTTGTGATGACAGTGGTCATCTAGAATTGTGAAGAAAGATATCATGGAGCAATGGGATGACAGGGGCCATGGAGCATTGTGATGACAGGGGTCATGGGACATTGTGATGACACGGCCATGGAACATTATGATGACAAGAATTCTGGAGCATTGTGATAAATAGGGCATGGACCATTGTGATTAGAGGGGCCAAGGAGCATTCTGATGATAACGGCATGGAGCATTGTGATGACAAGGGTCATCGAGCATTGTGATGACAGTGGTCATGAATCATTGTGATGAATGTGGTCATGGATCATTGTGATGACAAGTGTCGTGGAGCATTGTGATGACACGGCTCATAGAGCATTGTGATGACACGGTTATGGAATATTGTGATGACCAGAATTCTGTAGCACTGTGATGAAAAGGGAATGGAGCATTGTGATTACAGGGGTCATGGAGCATTGTGATGACAATTGTTCTAGAACATTTTGATGACAGGGATCATGGAGCATAGTGATGAAAGGGGCCATGGAGCATTGTAATGACAGGCGTCATGGGACATTGTGTTGACTGTGGTCATGGAGCATTGTTAGAAATGGAACATGGAGCAATTTGATTTCAGGGGCCATGAAAAATTGTGAATACATAGGCCATGGAGTATTCAGATGAATGTGGTCAAGGATCATTGTGACGAAAAGTGTCCTGGAATATTGTGATGACACGGTTCATGGAGCATTGCGATGACAAGGGCCATAGCGAAATGTGAAGACAGGTGTCATGGGGCATTTTGATGACAGTGGTGATCTAGAATTGTGAAGAAAGATATCATGGAGCACTGTGATGACAGGGGTCATAGGGCATTGTGATGACACGTGCATGGAACATTATGATGTCAAGAATTCTGGAGCATTGTGATAAAAATTGCATGGACCATTGTGATTAGAGGGGCCAAGGAGCATTCTGATGACAACGGCATGGAGCATTGTGATGACAAGGGTCATCGAGCATTGTGATGACACTGGTCATGAAGCATTGTGATGAATGTGGTCATGGATCATTGTGATGACAAGTGTCGTAGAGCATTGTGATGACAGGGGTCATAGAGCATTGTGATGACACGGTTATGGAATATTGTGAAGACCAGAATTCTGTAGCACTGTGATGAAAAGGGAATGGAGCATTGTGATTACAGGGGTCATGGAGCACTGTGATGACAATTGTTCTAGAACATTGTGAAGACAGGGATCATGGAGCATAGTGATGATAGGGGCCATGGAGCATTTTGATGACAGGCGTCATGGGACATTGTGTTGACAGTGGTCATGGAGAATTGTTAGAAAGGGAACATGGAGCAATTTGATTTCAGGGGCCATGAAAAATTGTGAATACATAGGCCATGGAGTATTCAGATGAATGTGGTCAAGGATCATTGTGATGAAAAGTGTCCTGGAATATTGTGATGACACGGTTCATGGAGCATTGCGATGACAAGGGCCATGGCGAAATGTGAAGACAGGTGTCATGGGGCATTGTGAAGACAGTGGTCATCTAGAATTGTGAAGAAAGATATCATGGAGCACTGGGATGACAGGGGCCATGGAGCATTGTGATGACAGGGGTCATGGGGCATTGTGATGACACGGCCATGGAACATTATGATGACAAGAATTCTGGAACATTGTGATAAAAAGGGCATGGACCATTGTGATTAGAGGGGCCAAGTAGCATTCTGATGACAACGTCATGGAGCATTGTGATGACAAGGGTCATCGAGCATTGTGATGACAGTGGTCATGAAGCATTGTGATGAATGGGGTCATGGATCATTGTGATGACAAGTGTCGTGGAGCATTGTGATGACAGGGGTCATAGAGCATTGTGATGACACGGTTATGGAATATTGTGAAGACCAGAAATCTGTAGCACAGTGATGAAAATGGAATGGAGCATTGTGATTACAGGGGTCATGGAGAATTGTGATGACAATTGTTCTAGAAAATTGTGATGACAGGGATCATGGAGCATAGTGATGAAAGGGGCCATGGAGCATTGTGATGACAGGCTTCATGGGACAATGTGTTGACAGTGGTCATTGAGCATTGTTAGAAAGGGAACATGGAGCAAATTGATTTCAGGGGCCATGAAAAATTGTGAATACATAGGCCATGGATTATTCAAATGAATGTGGTCAAGGATCATTGTGACAAAAAGTGTCCTGGAATATTGTGATGACACGGTTCATGGAGCATTGCGATGACAAGGGCCATGGCGAAATGTGAAGACAGGTGTCATGGGGCATTGTGATGACAGTGGTCATCTAGAATTGTGAAGAAAGATATCATGGAGCACTGGGATGACAGGGGCCATGGAGCATTGTGATGACAGGGGTCATGGGGCATGGTGATGACACGGCCATGGAACATTATGATGACAATAATTCTGGAGCATTGTGATAAAAAGGGCATGGATCATTGTGATTAGAGGGGCCAAGGAGCATTCTGATGACAACGGCATGGAGCATTGTGATGACAAGGGTCATCGAGCATTGTGATGACACTGGTCATGGAGCATTGTGATGAATGTGGTTATGCATCATTGTGATGACTAGTGTCGTGGAGCATTGTGATGACTGGGGTCATAGAGCATTGTGATGACACGGTTATGGAATTTTGTGATGACCAGAATTCTGTAGCACTGTGATGAAAAGGGAATGCAGCATTGTGATTACAGGGGTCATGGAGCATTGTGATGACAATTGTTTAGAACATTGTGAAGACAGGGATCATGGAGCATAGTGATGAAAGGAGCCATGGAGCATTGTGATGACAGGCGTCATGGGACAATGTGTTGACAGTGGTCATGGAGCTTTGTTAGAAAGGGAACATGGAGCAATTTGATTTCAGGGGCCATGAAAAAATGTGAATACATAGGCCATGGAGTATTCAGATGAATGTGGTCAAGGATCATTGTGACGACAAGTGTCCTGGAATATTGTGATGACACGGTTCATGGAGCATTGCGATGACAAGGGCCATGGCAAAATGTGAAGACAGGTGTCATGGGGCTTTGTGATGACAGTGGTCATCTAGAATTGTGAAGAAAGATATCATGGAGCAATGGGATGACAGGGGCCATGGAGCATTGTGATGACAGGGGTCATGGGGCATTGTGATGTCACGGCCATGGAACATTATGATGACAAGAATTCTGGAGCATTGTGATAAATAGGGCATGGACCATTGTGATTAGAGGGGCCAAGGAGCATTCTGATGATAACGGCATGGAGCATTGTGATGACAAGGGTCATCGAGCATTGTGCTGACAGTGGTCATGAATCATTGTGATGAATGTGGTCATGGATCATTGTGATGACAAGTGTCGTGGAGCATTGTGATGACACGGCTCATAGAGCATTGTGATGACACGGTTATGGAATATTGTGATGACCAGAATTCTGTAGCACTGTGATGAAAAGGGAATGGAGCATTGTGATTACAGGGGTCATGGAGCATTGTGATGACAATTGTTCTAGAACATTTTGATGACAGGGATCATGGAGCATAGTGATGAAAGGGGCCATGGAGCATTGTAATGACAGGCGTCATGGGACATTGTGTTGACAGTGGTCATGGAGCATTGTTAGAAATGGAACATGGAGCAATTTGGTTTCAGGGGCCATGAAAAATTGTGAATACATAGGCCATGGAGTATTCAGATGAATGTGGTCAAGGATCATTGTGACGAAAATTGTCCTGGAATATTGTGATGACACGGTTCATGGAGCATTGCGATGACAAGGGCCATAGAGAAATGTGAAGACAGGTGTCATGGGGCATTGTGATGACAGTGGTGATCTAGAATTGTGAAGAAAGATATCATGGAGCACTGTGATGACAGGGGTCATGGGGCATTGTGATGACACGTCCATGGAACATTATGATGTCAAGAATTCTGGAGCATTGTGATAAAAATTGCATGGACCATTGTGATTAGAGGGGCCAAGGAGCATTCTGATGACAACGGCATGGAGCATTGTGATGACAAGGGTCATCGAGCATTGTGATGACACTGGTCATGAAGCATTGTGATGAATGTGGTCATGGATCATTGTGATGACAAGTGTCGTAGAGCATTGTGATGACAGGGGTCATAGAGCATTGTGATGACACGGTTTTGGAATATTGTGATGACCAGAATTCTGTAGCACTGTGATGAAAAGGGAATGGAGCATTGTGATTACAGGGGTCATGGAGCACTGTGATGACAATTGTTTAGAACATTGTGAAGACTGGGATCATGGAGCATAGTGATGAAAGGGGCCATGGAGCATTGTGATGACAGGCGTCATGGGACAATGTGTTGACAGTGGTCATGGAGCATTGTTAGAAAGGGAACATGGAGCAATTTGATTTCAGGGGCCATGAAAAATTGTGAATACATAGGCCATGGAGTATTCAGATGAATGTGGTCAAGGATCATTGTGACGACAAGTGTCCTGGAATATTGTGATGACACAGTTCATGGAGCATTGCGATGACAAGGGCCATGGAGAAATGTGAATACAGGTGTCATGGGGCTTTGTGATGACAGTAGTCATCTAGAATTGTGAAGAAAGATATCATGGAGCACTGGGATGACAGGGGCCATGGAGCATTGTGATGACAGGGGTCATGGGGCATTGTGATGACACGGCCATGGAACATTATGATGACAATAATTCTGGAGCATTGTGATAAAAAGGGCATGGACCATTGTGATTAGAGGGGCCAAGGAGCATTCTGATGACAACGGCATGGAGCATTGTGACGACAATTGTTCTAGAACATTGTGAAGACAGGGATCATGGAGCATAGTGATGAACGGGGCCATGGATCATTGTGATGACAGGCGTCATGGGACAATGTGTTGTCAGTGGTCATGGAGCATTGTTAGAAAGGGAATATGGAGCAATTTGATTTCAGAGGCCATGAAAAATTGTGAATACATAGGCCATGGAGTATTCATATGAATGTGGTCAATGATCATTGTGACAAAAAGTGTCCTGGAATATTGTGATGACACGGTTCATGGAGCATTGCGATGAAAAGGGCCATGGCGAAATGTGATGAGAGTGGTCATCTAGAATTGTGAAGAAAGATATCATGGAGCCCTGGGATGATAGGGGCCATGGAGCATTGTGATGACATGGGTCATGGGGCATTGTGATGACACGGCCATGGAACATTATGATGACAAGAATTCTGGAGCATTGTGATAAAAAGGGCATGGACCATTGTGATTAGAGGGGCCAAGGAGCATTCTGATGACAACGGCATGGAGCATTGTGATGACAAGTGTCATCGAGCATTGTGATGACAGTGGTCATGAAGCATTGTGATGAATGTGGTCATGGATCATTGTGATGACAAGTGTCGTGGAGCATTGTGATGACAGGGGTCATAGAGCATTGTGATGACACGGTTATGGAATATTGTGATGACCAGAATTCTGTAGCACTGTGATGAAAAGGGAATGGAGCATTGTGATTACAGGGGTCATGGAGCATTGTGATGAAAATTGTTCTAGAACATTGTGATGACAGGGATCATGTAGCATAGTGATGAAAGGGGCCATGAAGCATTGTGATGACAGGCGTTATGGGGCATTGTGATGACACGGCCATGGAACATTATGATGACAAGAATTCTGGAGCATTGTGATAAAACGGGCATGGACCATTGTGATTAGAGTGGCGAAGGAGCATTCTGATGACAACGGCATGGAGCATTGTGATGACAAGTGTCATCGAGCATTGTGATGAGAGTGGTCATGAAGCATTGTGATGAATGTGGTCATGCATCATTGGGATGACATGTGTCGTGGAGCATTGTGATGACAGGGGTCATAGAGCATTTTGATGACACGGTTATGTAATATTGTGATGACCAGAATTCTGTAGCACTGTGATGAAAAGGGAATGGAGCATTGTGAGTACAGGGGTCATGGAGCTTTGTGATGACAATTGTTCTAGAACCTTGTGAAGACAGGGATCATGGAGCATAGTGATGAAAGGGGACATGGAGCATTGTGATGACAGGCGTCATGGGACATTGTGTTGACAGTTGTCATGGAGCATTGTTAGAAAGGGAACATGGAGCAATTTGATTTCAGTGGCCATGAAAAATTGTGAATACATAGGCCATGGAGTATTCAGATGAATGTGGTCAAGGATCATTGTGACGACAAGTGTCCTGGAATATTGTGATGACACGGTTCATGGAGCATTGCGATGACAAGGGCCATGGCGAAATGTGAAGACAGGTGTCATGGGGCTTTGTGATGACAGTGGTCATCTAGAATTGTGAAGAAAGATATCATGGAGCACTGGGATGACAGGGGCCATGGAACATTGTGATGACAGGCGTCATGGGGCATTGTGATGACACGGCCATGGAACATTATGATGACAAGAATTCTGGAGCATTGTGATAAATAAGGCATGGACCATTGTGATTAGAGGGGCCAAGGAGCATTCTGATGACAACGGCATGGAGCATTGTGATGACAAGGGTCATCGAGCATTGTGATGACAGTGGTCATGAAGCATTGTGATGAATGTGGTCATGGATCATTGTGATGACAAGTGTCGTGGAGCATTGTGATGACAGGGGTCATAGAGCATTGTGATGACACGGTTATGGAATATTGTGATGACCAGAATTCTGTAGCACTGTGATGAAAAGGGAATGGAGCATTGTGATTACAGGGGTCATGGAGCATTGTGATGAAAATTGTTCTAGAACATTGTGATGACAGGGATCATGTAGCATAGTGATGAAAGGGGCCATGAAGCATTGTGATGACAGGCGTTATGGGGCATTGTGATGACACGGCCAGGGAACATTATGATGACAAGAATTCTGGAGCATTGTGATAAAACGGGCATGGACCATTGTGATTAGAGGGGCCAAGGAGCATTCTGATGACAACGGCATGGAGCATTGTGACGACAATTGTTCTAGAACATTGTGAAGACAGGGATCATGGAGCATAGTGATGAAAGGGGCCATGGAGCATTGTGATGACAGGCGTCATGGGACAATGTGTTGTCAGTGGTCATGGAGCATTGTTAGAAAGGGAATATGGAGCAATTTGATTTCAGGGGCCATGAAAAATTGTGAATACATAGGCCATGGAGTATTCATATGAATGTGGTCAATGATCATTGTGACAAAAAGTGTCCTGGAATATTGTGATGACACGGTTCATGGAGCATTGCGATGAAAAGGGCCATGGAGAAATGTGATGAGAGTGGTCATCTAGAATTGTGAAGAAAGATATCATGGAGCCCTGGGATGATAGGGGCCATGGAGCAATGTGATGACATGGGTCATGGGGCATTGTGATGACACGGCCATGGAACATTATGATGACAAGAATTCTGGAGCATTGTGATAAAAAGGGCATGGACCATTGTGATTAGAGGGGCCAAGGAGCATTCTGATGACAACGGCATGGAGCATTGTGATGACAAGGTCATCGAGCATTGTGATGACAGTGGTCATGAAGCATTGTGATGAATGTGGTGATGGATCATTGTGATGGCAAGTGTCGTGGAGCATTGTGATGACAGGGGTCATAGAGCATTTTGATGACACGGTTATGTAATATGGTGATGACCAGAATTCTGTAGCACTGTGATGAAAATGGAATGGAGCATTGTGATTACATGTGTCATGGAGCATTGTGATGACAATTGTTCTAGAACATTGTGAAGACAGGGATCATGGAGCATAGTGATGAAAGGGGCCATGGAGCTTTGTGTTGACAGGCGTCATGGGACAATGTGTTGACACTGTCATGGATCATTGTTAGAAAGGGAACATGGGGCATTTTGATTTCAGGGGCCATGAAAAATTGTGAATACATAGGCCATGGAGTATTCAGATGAATGTGGTCAAGGATCATTGTGACGACAAGTGTCCTGGAATATTGTGATGACACGGTTCATGGAGCATTGCGATGACAAGGGCCATGGTGAAATGTGAAGACAGGTGTCATGGGGCTTTGTGATGACAGTGGTCATCTAGAATTGTGAAGAAAGATATCATGGAGCACTGGGATGACAGGGGCCATGGAACATTGTGATGACAGGGGTCATGGGGCATTGTGATGACACGGCCATGGAACATTATGATGACAAGAATTCTGGAGCATTGTGATAAATAAGGCATGGACCATTGTGATTAGAGGGGCCAAGGAGCATTCTGATGACAACGGCATGGAGCATTGTGATGACAAGGGTCATCGAGCATTGTGATGACAGTGGTCATGAAGCATTGTGATGAACGTGGTCATGGATCATTGTGATGACAAGTGTCGTGGAGCATTGTGATGACAGGGGTCATAGAGCATTGTGATAACACGGTTATGGAATATTGTGATGACCAGAATTCTGTAGCACTGTGATGAAAAGGGAATGGAGCATTGTGATTACAGGGGTCATGGAGCATTGTGATGAAAATTGTTCTAGAACATTGTGATGACAGGGATCATGTAGCATAGTGATGAAAGGGGCCATGAAGCATTGTGATGACAGGCGTTATGGGGCATTGTGATGACACGGCCATGGAACATTATGATGACAAGAATTCTGGAGCATTGTGATAAAACGGGCATGGACCATTGTGATTAGAGTGGCGAAGGAGCATTCTGATGACAACGGCATGGAGCATTGTGATGACAAGGGTCATCGAGCATTGTGAGGACAGTGGTCATGAAGCATTGTGATGAATGTGGTCATGCATCATTGGGATGACAAGTGTCGTGGAGCATTGTGATGACAGGGGTCATAGAGCATTTTGATAACACGGTTATGTAATATTGTGATGACCAGAATTCTGTAGCACTGTGATGAAAAGGGAATGGAGCATTGTGAGTACAGGGGTCATGGAGCTTTGTGATGACAATTGTTCTAGAACATTGTGAAGACAGGGATCATGGAGCATAGTGATGAAAGGGGACATGGAGCATTGTGATGACAGGCGTCATGGGACATTGTGTTGACAGTTGTCATGGAGCATTGTTAGAAAGGGAACATGGAGCAATTTGATTTCTGTGGCCATGAAAAATTGTGAATACATAGGCCATGGAGTATTCAGATGAATGTGGTCAAGGATCATTGTGACAAAATTTGTCCTGGAATATTGTGATGACACGGTTCATGGAGCATTGCGATGACAAGGGCCATGGCGAAATGTGAAGACAGGTGTCATGGGGCATTGTGATGACTGTGGTCATCTAGAATTGTGAAGAAAGATATCATGGAGCACTGGGATGACAGGGGCCATGAAGCATTGTGATGACAGGGGTCTTGGGGCATTGTGATGACACGGCCATGGAACATTATGATGACAAGAATTCTGGAGCATTGTGATAAAAAGGGCATGGACCATTGTGATTAGAGGGGCCAAGGAGCATTCTGATGACAACGGCATGGTGCATTGTGATGAACAGGGTCATCGAGCATTGTGATGACAGTGGTCATGAAGCATTGTGATGAATGTGGTCATGGATCATTGTGATGAAAAGTGTCGTGGAGCATTGTGATGACAGGGGTCATAGAGCATTGTGATGACACGGTTATGGAATATTGTGATGACCAGAATTCTGTAGCACTGTGATGCAAAGGGAATGGAGCATTGTGATTACAGGGGTCATGGAGCATTGTGATGACAATTGTTCTAGAACATTGTGAAGACAGGGATCATGGAGCATAGTGATGAAAGGGGCCATGGAGCATTGTGATGACAGGCGTCATGGGACAATGTGTTGACAGTGGTCATGGAGCATTGTTAGAAAGGGAACATGGAGCAATTTGATTTCAGGGGCCATGAAAAAATGTGAATACATAGGCCATGGAGTATTCAGATGAATGTGGTCAAGGATCATTGTGACGACAAGTGTCCTGGAATATTGTGATGACACGGTTCATGGAGCATTGCGATGACAAGGGCCATGGCGAAATGTGAAGACAGGTGTCATGGGGCTTTGTGATGACAGTGGTCATCTAGAATTGTGAAGAAAGATATCATGGAGCAATGGGATGACAGGGGCCATGGAGCATTGTGATGACAGGGGTCATGGGGCATTGTGATGACACGGCCATGGAACATTATGATGACAAGAATTCTGGAGCATTGTGATAAATAGGGCATGGACCATTGTGATTAGAGGGGCCAAGGAGCATTCTGATGATAACGGCATGGAGCATTGTGATGACAAGGGTCATCGAGCATTGTGATGACAGTGGTCATGAATCATTGTGATGAATGTGGTCATGGATCATTGTGATGACAAGTGTCGTGGAGCATTGTGATGACAGGGGTCATAGAGCCTTGTGATGACACGGTTTTGGAATATTGTGATGACCAGAATTCTGTAGCACTGTGATGAAAAGGGAATGGAGCATTGTGATTACAGGGGTCATGGAGCATTGTGATGACAATTGTTCTAGAACATTTTGATGACAGGGAT
Organism: Eschrichtius robustus; assembly: GCF_028021215.1. NCBI lineage: Eukaryota > Metazoa > Chordata > Mammalia > Artiodactyla > Eschrichtiidae > Eschrichtius > Eschrichtius robustus. Next base: position 2,455,895 of record NW_027175412.1, read on the forward strand.
CATGGAGCATAGTGATGAAAGGGGCCATGGAGCATTGTAATGACAGGCGTCATGGGACATTGTGTTGACAGTGGTCATGGAGCATTGTTAGAAATGGAACATGGAGCAATTTGATTTCAGGGGCCATGAAAAATTGTGAATACATAGGCCATGGAGTATTCAGATGAATGTGGTCAAGGATCATTGTGACGAAAAGTGTCCTAGAATATTGTGATGACACGGTTCATGGAGCATTGTGATGACAAGGGCCATAGCGAAATGTGAAGACAGGTGTCATGGGGCATTGTGATGACAGTGGTGATCTAGAATTGTGAAGAAAGATATCATGGAGCACTGTGATGACAGGGGTCATGGGGCATTGTGATGACACGTCCATGGAACATTATGATGTCAAGAATTCTGGAGCATTGTGATAAAAATTGCATGGACCATTGTGATTAGAGGGGCCAAGGAGTATTCTGATGACAACGGCATGGAGCATTGTGATGACAAGGGTCATCGAGCATTGTGATGACACTGGTCATGAAGCATTGTGATGAATGTGGTCATGGATCATTGTGATGACAAGTGTCGTGGAGCATTGTGATGACACGGCTCATAGAGCATTGTGATGACACGGTTATGGAATATTGTGATGACCAGAATTCTGTAGCACTGTGATGAAAAGGGAATGGAGCATTGTGATTACAGCGGTCATGGAGCATTGTGATGACAATTGTTCTAGAACATTTTGATGACAGGGATCATGGAGCATAGTGATGAAAGGGGCCATGGAGCATTGTAATGACAGGCGTCATGGGACATTGTGTTGACTGTGGTCATGGAGCATTGTTAGAAATGGAACATGGAGCAATTTGATTTCAGGGGCCATGAAAAATTGTGAATACATAGGCCATGGAGTATTCAGATGAATGTGGTCAAGGATCATTGTGATGAAAAGTGTCCTGGAATATTGTGATGACACGGTTCATGGAGCATTGCGATGACAAAGGCCATGGCGAAATGTGAAGACAGGTGTCATGGGGCATTGTGAAGACAGTGGTCATCTAGAATTGTGAAGAAAGATATCATGGAGCACTGGGATGACAGGGGCCATGGAGCATTGTGATGACAGGGGTCATGGGGCATTGTGATGACACGGCCATGGAACATTATGATGACAAGAATTCTGGAACATTGTGATAAAAAGGGCATGGACCATTGTGATTAGAGGGGCCAAGTAGCATTCTGATGACAACGTCATGGAGCATTGTGATGACAAGGGTCATCGAGCATTGTGATGACAGTGGTCATGAAGCATTGTGATGAATGGGGTCATGGATCATTGTGATGACAAGTGTCGTGGAGCATTGTGATGACAGGGGTCATAGAGCATTGTGATGACACGGTTATGGAATATTGTGAAGACCAGAAATCTGTAGCACAGTGATGAAAATGGAATGGAGCATTGTGATTACAGGGGTCATGGAGAATTGTGATGACAATTGTTCTAGAAAATTGTGATGACAGGGATCATGGAGCATAGTGATGAAAGGGGCCATGGAGCATTGTGATGACAGGCTTCATGGGACAATGTGTTGACAGTGGTCATTGAGCATTGTTAGAAAGGGAACATGGAGCAAATTGATTTCAGGGGCCATGAAAAATTGTGAATACATAGGCCATGGATTATTCAGATGAATGTGGTCAAGGATCATTGTGACAAAAAGTGTCCTGGAATATTGTGATGACACGGTTCATGGAGCATTGCGATGACAAGGGCCATGGCGAAATGTGAAGACAGGTGTCATGGGGCATTGTGATGACAGTGGTCATCTAGAATTGTGAAGAAAGATATCATGGAGCACTGGGATGACAGGGGCCATGGAGCATTGTGATGACAGGGGTCATGGGGCATGGTGATGACACGGCCATGGAACATTATGATGACAATAATTCTGGAGCATTGTGATAAAAAGGGCATGGACCATTGTGATTAGAGGGGCCAAGGAGCATTCTGATGACAACGGCATGGAGCATTGTGATGACAAGGGTCATCGAGCATTGTGATGACAGTGGTCATGGAGCATTGTGATGAATGTGGTTATGCATCATTGTGATGACTAGTGTCGTGGAGCATTGTGATGACAGGGGTCATAGAGCATTGTGATGACACGGTTATGGAATTTTGTGATGACCAGAATTCTGTAGCACTGTGATGAAAAGGGAATGCAGCATTGTGATTACAGGGGTCATGGAGCATTGTGATGACAATTGTTTAGAACATTGTGAAGACAGGGATCATGGAGCATAGTGATGAAAGGGGCCATGGAACATTGTGATGACAGGCGTCATGGGACAATGTGTTGACAGTGGTCATGGAGCATTGTTAGAAAGGGAACATGGAGCAATTTGATTTCAGGGGCCAGGAAAAATTGTGAATACATAGGCCATGGAGTATTCAGTTGAATGTGGTCAAGGATCATTGTGACGACAAGTGTCCTGGAATATTGTGATGACACGGTTCATGGAGCATTGCGATGACAAGGGCCATGGCGAAATGTGAAGACAGGTGTCATGGGGCTTTGTGATGACAGTGGTCATCTAGAATTGTGAAGAAAGATATCATGGAGCAATGGGATGACAGGGGCCATGGAGCATTGTGATGACAGGGGTCATGGGGCATTGTGATGACACGGCCATGGAACATTATGATGACAAGAATTCTGGAGCATTGTGATAAATAGGGCATGGACCATTGTGATTAGAGGGGCCAAGGAGCATTCTGATGATAACGGCATGGAGCATTGTGATGACAAGGGTCATCGAGCATTGTGATGACAGTGGTCATGAATCATTGTGATGAATGTGGTCATGGATCATTGTGATGACAAGTGTCGTGGAACATTGTGATGACACGGCTCATAGAGCATTGTGATGACACGGTTATGGAATATTGTGATGACCAGAATTCTGTAGCACTGTGATGAAAAGGGAATGGAGCATTGTGATTACAGGGGTCATGGAGCATTGTGATGACAATTGTTCTAGAACATTTTGATGACAGGGATCATGGAGCATAGTGATGAAAGGGGCCATGGAGCATTGTAATGACAGGCGTCATGGGACATTGTGTTGACAGTGGTCATGGAGCATTGTTAGAAATGGAACATGGAGCAATTTGATTTCAGGGGCCATGAAAAATTGTGAATAAATAGGCCATGGAGTATTCAGATGAATGTGGTCAAGGATCATTGTGACGAAAAGTGTCCTGGAATATTGTGATGACACGGTTCATGGAGCATTGCGATGACAAGGGCCATAGAGAAATGTGAAGACAGGTGTCATGGGGCATTGTGATGACAGTGGTGATCTAGAATTGTGAAGAAAGATATCATGGAGCACTGTGATGACAGGGGTCATGGGGCATTGTGATGACACGTCCATGGAACATTATGATGTCAAGAATTCTGGAGCATTGTGATAAAAATTGCATGGACCATTGTGATTAGAGGGGCCAAGGAGCATTCTGATGACAACGGCATGGAGCATTGTGATGACCAGGGTCATCGAGCATTGTGATGACACTGGTCATGAAGCATTGTGATGAATGTGGTCATGGATCATTGTGATGACAAGTGTCGTAGAGCATTGTGATGACAGGGGTCATAGAGCATTGTGATGACACGGTTATGGAATATTGTGATGACCAGAATTCTGTAGCACTGTGATGAAAAGGGAATGTAGCATTGTGATTACAGGGGTCATGGAGCACTGTGATGACAATTGTTTAGAACATTGTGAAGACTGGGATCATGGAGCATAGTGATGAAAGGGGCCATGGAGCATTGTGATGACAGGCGTCATGGGGCATTGTGATGACACGGCCATGGAACATTATGATGACAAGAATTCTGGAGCATTGTGATAAAAAGGGCATGGACCATTGTGATTAGAGGGGCCAAGGAGCATTCTGATGACAACGGCATGGTGCATTGTGATGAACAGGGTCATCGAGCATTGTGATGACAGTGGTCATGAAGCATTGTGATGAATGTGGTCATGGATCATTGTGATGAAAAGTGTCGTGGAGCATTGTGATGACAGGGGTCATAGAGCATTGTGATGACACGGTTATGGAATATTGTGATGACCAGAATTCTGTAGCACTGTGATGCAAAGGGAATGGAGCATTGTGATTACAGGGGTCATGGAGCATTGTGATGACAATTGTTCTAGAACATTGTGAAGACAGGGATCATGGAGCATAGTGATGAAAGGGGCCATGGAGCATTGTGATGACAGGCGTCATGGGACAATGTGTTGACAGTGGTCATGGAGCATTGTTAGAAAGGGAACATGGAGCAATTTGATTTCAGGGGCCATGAAAAAATGTGAATACATAGGCCATGGAGTATTCAGATGAATGTGGTCAAGGATCATTGTGACGACAAGTGTCCTGGAATATTGTGATGACACGGTTCATGGAGCATTGCGATGACAAGGGCCATGGCGAAATGTGAAGACAGGTGTCATGGGGCTTTGTGATGACAGTGGTCATCTAGAATTGTGAAGAAAGATATCATGGAGCAATGGGATGACAGGGGCCATGAAGCATTGTGATGACAGTGGTCATGAATCATTGTGATGAATGTGGTCATGGATCATTGTGATGACAAGTGTCGTGGAGCATTGTGATGACACGGCTCATAGAGCATTGTGATGACACGGTTATGGAATATTGTGATGACCAGAATTCTGTAGCACTGTGATGAAAAGGGAATGGAGCATTGTGATTACAGGGGTCATGGAGCATTGTGATGAAAATTGTTCTAGAACATTGTGATGACAGGGATCATGTAGCATAGTGATGAAAGGGGCCATGAAGCATTGTGATGACAGGCGTTATGGGGCATTGTGATGACACGGCCAGGGAACATTATGATGACAATAATTCTGGAGCATTGTGATAAAACGGGCATGGACCATTGTGATTAGAGGGGCCAAGGAGCATTCTGATGACAACGGCATGGAGCATTGTGACGACAATTGTTCTAGAACATTGTGAAGACAGGGATCATGGAGCATAGTGATGAAAGGGGCCATGGAGCATTGTGATGACAGGCGTCATGGGACAATGTGTTGTCAGTGGTCATGGAGCATTGTTAGAAAGGGAATATGGAGCAATTTGATTTCAGGGGCCATGAAAAATTGTGAATACATAGGCCATGGAGTATTCATATGAATGTGGTCAATGATCATTGTGACAAAAAGTGTCCTGGAATATTGTGATGACACGGTTCATGGAGCATTGCGATGAAAAGGGCCATGGAGAAATGTGATGAGAGTGGTCATCTAGAATTGTGAAGAAAGATATCATGGAGCCCTGGGATGATAGGGGCCATGGAGCAATGTGATGACATGGGTCATGGGGCATTGTGATGACACGGCCATGGAACATTATGATGACAAGAATTCTGGAGCATTGTGATAAAAAGGGCATGGACCATTGTGATTAGAGGGGCCAAGGAGCATTCTGATGACAACGGCATGGAGCATTGTGATGACAAGGTCATCGAGCATTGTGATGACAGTGGTCATGAAGCATTGTGATGAATGTGGTGATGGATCATTGTGATGGCAAGTGTCGTGGAGCATTGTGATGACAGGGGTCATAGAGCATTTTGATGACACGGTTATGTAATATGGTGATGACCAGAATTCTGTAGCACTGTGATGAAAATGGAATGGAGCATTGTGATTACATGTGTCATGGAGCATTGTGATGACAATTGTTCTAGAACATTGTGAAGACAGGGATCATGGAGCATAGTGATGAAAGGGGCCATGGAGCTTTGTGTTGACAGGCGTCATGGGACAATGTGTTGACACTGTCATGGATCATTGTTAGAAAGGGAACATGGGGCATTTTGATTTCAGGGGCCATGAAAAATTGTGAATACATAGGCCATGGAGTATTCAGATGAATGTGGTCAAGGATCATTGTGACGACAAGTGTCCTGGAATATTGTGATGACACGGTTCATGGAGCATTGCGATGACAAGGGCCATGGTGAAATGTGAAGACAGGTGTCATGGGGCTTTGTGATGACAGTGGTCATCTAGAATTGTGAAGAAAGATATCATGGAGCACTGGGATGACAGGGGCCATGGAACATTGTGATGACAGGGGTCATGGGGCATTGTGATGACACGGCCATGGAACATTATGATGACAAGAATTCTGGAGCATTGTGATAAATAAGGCATGGACCATTGTGATTAGAGGGGCCAAGGAGCATTCTGATGACAACGGCATGGAGCATTGTGATGACAAGGGTCATCGAGCATTGTGATGACAGTGGTCATGAAGCATTGTGATGAACGTGGTCATGGATCATTGTGATGACAAGTGTCGTGGAGCATTGTGATGACAGGGGTCATAGAGCATTGTGATAACACGGTTATGGAATATTGTGATGACCAGAATTCTGTAGCACTGTGATGAAAAGGGAATGGAGCATTGTGATTACAGGGGTCATGGAGCATTGTGATGAAAATTGTTCTAGAACATTGTGATGACAGGGATCATGTAGCATAGTGATGAAAGGGGCCATGAAGCATTGTGATGACAGGCGTTATGGGGCATTGTGATGACACGGCCATGGAACATTATGATGACAAGAATTCTGGAGCATTGTGATAAAACGGGCATGGACCATTGTGATTAGAGTGGCGAAGGAGCATTCTGATGACAACGGCATGGAGCATTGTGATGACAAGGGTCATCGAGCATTGTGAGGACAGTGGTCATGAAGCATTGTGATGAATGTGGTCATGCATCATTGGGATGACAAGTGTCGTGGAGCATTGTGATGACAGGGGTCATAGAGCATTTTGATAACACGGTTATGTAATATTGTGATGACCAGAATTCTGTAGCACTGTGATGAAAAGGGAATGGAGCATTGTGATTACAGGGGCCATGGAGCATTGTGATGACAATTGTTTAGAACATTGTGAAGACAGGGATCATGGAGCATAGTGATGAAAGGGGCCATGCAACATTGTGATGACAGGCGTCATGGGACAATGTGTTGACAGTGGTCAAGGAGCATTGTTAGAAAGGGAACATGGAGCAATTTGATTTCAGGGGCCAGGAAAAATTGTGAATACATAGGCCATGGAGTATTCAGTTGAATGTGGTCAAGGATCATTGTGACGACAAGTGTCCTGGAATATTGTGATGACACGATTCATGGAGCATTGCGATGACAAGGGCCATGGCGAAATGTGAAGACAGGTGTCATGGGGCATTTTGATGACAGTGGTCATCTAGAATTGTGAAGAAAGATATCATGGAGCACTGGGATGACAGGGGCCATGGAGCATTGTGATGACAGGCGTCATGGGGCATTGTGATGACACGGCCATTGAACATTATGATGACAAGAATTCTGGAGCATTGTGATAAAAAGGGCATGGACCATTGTGATTAGAGGGGCCAAGGAGTATTCTGATGACAACAGCATGGAGCATTGTGATGACCAGGGTCATCGAGCATTGTGATGACAGTGGTCATGAAGCATTGTGATGAATGTGGTCATGGATCATTGTGATGACAAGTGTCGTGGAGCATTGTGATGACAGGGGTCATAGAGCATTGTAAGGACACGGTTATGGAATATTGTGATGACCAGAATTCTGTAGCACTGTGATGAAAAGGGAATGGAGCATTGTGAGTACAGGGGTCATGGAGCTTTGTGATGACAATTGTTCTAGAACATTGTGAAGACAGGGATCATGGAGCATAGTGATGAAAGGGGACATGGAGCATTGTGATGACAGGCGTCATGGGACATTGTGTTGACAGTTGTCATGGAGCATTGTTAGAAAGGGAACATGGAGCAATTTGATTTCTGTGGCCATGAAAAATTGTGAATACATAGGCCATGGAGTATTCAGATGAATGTGGTCAAGGATCATTGTGACAAAATTTGTCCTGGAATATTGTGATGACACGGTTCATGGAGCATTGCGATGACAAGGGCCATGGCGAAATGTGAAGACAGGTGTCATGGGGCATTGTGATGACTGTGGTCATCTAGAATTGTGAAGAAAGATATCATGGAGCACTGGGATGACAGGGGCCATGAAGCATTGTGATGACAGGGGTCTTGGGGCATTGTGATGACACGGCCATGGAACATTATGATGACAAGAATTCTGGAGCATTGTGATAAAAAGGGCATGGACCATTGTGATTAGAGGGGCCAAGGAGCATTCTGATGACAACGGCATGGTGCATTGTGATGAACAGGGTCATCGAGCATTGTGATGACAGTGGTCATGAAGCATTGTGATGAATGTGGTCATGGATCATTGTGATGAAAAGTGTCGTGGAGCATTGTGATGACAGGGGTCATAGAGCATTGTGATGACACGGTTATGGAATATTGTGATGACCAGAATTCTGTAGCACTGTGATGCAAAGGGAATGGAGCATTGTGATTACAGGGGTCATGGAGCATTGTGATGACAATTGTTCTAGAACATTGTGAAGACAGGGATCATGGAGCATAGTGATGAAAGGGGCCATGGAGCATTGTGATGACAGGCGTCATGGGACAATGTGTTGACAGTGGTCATGGAGCATTGTTAGAAAGGGAACATGGAGCAATTTGATTTCAGGGGCCATGAAAAAATGTGAATACATAGGCCATGGAGTATTCAGATGAATGTGGTCAAGGATCATTGTGACGACAAGTGTCCTGGAATATTGTGATGACACGGTTCATGGAGCATTGCGATGACAAGGGCCATGGCGAAATGTGAAGACAGGTGTCATGGGGCTTTGTGATGACAGTGGTCATCTAGAATTGTGAAGAAAGATATCATGGAGCAATGGGATGACAGGGGCCATGGAGCATTGTGATGACAGGGGTCATGGGGCATTGTGATGACACGGCCATGGAACATTATGATGACAAGAATTCTGGAGCATTGTGATAAATAGGGCATGGACCATTGTGATTAGAGGGGCCAAGGAGCATTCTGATGATAACGGCATGGAGCATTGTGATGACAAGGGTCATCGAGCATTGTGATGACAGTGGTCATGAATCATTGTGATGAATGTGGTCATGGATCATTGTGATGACAAGTGTCGTGGAGCATTGTGATGACAGGGGTCATAGAGCCTTGTGATGACACGGTTTTGGAATATTGTGATGACCAGAATTCTGTAGCACTGTGATGAAAAGGGAATGGAGCATTGTGATTACAGGGGTCATGGAGCATTGTGATGACAATTGTTCTAGAACATTTTGATGACAGGGATCATGGAGCATAGTGATGAAAGGGGCCATGGAGCATTGTAATGACAGGCGTCATGGGACATTGTGTTGACAGTGGTCATGGAGCATTGTTAGAAATGGAACATGGAGCAATTTGATTTCAGGGGCCATGAAAAATTGTGAATACATAGGCCATGGAGTATTCAGATGAATGTGGTCAAGGATCATTGTGACGAAAAGTGTCCTAGAATATTGTGATGACACGGTTCATGGAGCATTGTGATGACAAGGGCCATAGCGAAATGTGAAGACAGGTGTCATGGGGCATTGTGATGACAGTGGTGATCTAGAATTGTGAAGAAAGATATCATGGAGCACTGTGATGACAGGGGTCATGGGGCATTGTGATGACACGTCCATGGAACATTATGATGTCAAGAATTCTGGAGCATTGTGATAAAAATTGCATGGACCATTGTGATTAGAGGGGCCAAGGAGTATTCTGATGACAACGGCATGGAGCATTGTGATGACAAGGGTCATCGAGCATTGTGATGACACTGGTCATGAAGCATTGTGATGAATGTGGTCATGGATCATTGTGATGACAAGTGTCGTGGAGCATTGTGATGACACGGCTCATAGAGCATTGTGATGACACGGTTATGGAATATTGTGATGACCAGAATTCTGTAGCACTGTGATGAAAAGGGAATGGAGCATTGTGATTACAGCGGTCATGGAGCATTGTGATGACAATTGTTCTAGAACATTTTGATGACAGGGATCATGGAGCATAGTGATGAAAGGGGCCATGGAGCATTGTAATGACAGGCGTCATGGGACATTGTGTTGACTGTGGTCATGGAGCATTGTTAGAAATGGAACATGGAGCAATTTGATTTCAGGGGCCATGAAAAATTGTGAATACATAGGCCATGGAGTATTCAGATGAATGTGGTCAAGGATCATTGTGATGAAAAGTGTCCTGGAATATTGTGATGACACGGTTCATGGAGCATTGCGATGACAAGGGCCATGGCGAAATGTGAAGACAGGTGTCATGGGGCATTGTGAAGACAGTGGTCATCTAGAATTGTGAAGAAAGATATCATGGAGCACTGGGATGACAGGGGCCATGGAGCATTGTGATGACAGGGGTCATGGGGCATTGTGATGACACGGCCATGGAACATTATGATGACAAGAATTCTGGAACATTGTGATAAAAAGGGCATGGACCATTGTGATTAGAGGGGCCAAGTAGCATTCTGATGACAACGTCATGGAGCATTGTGATGACAAGGGTCATCGAGCATTGTGATGACAGTGGTCATGAAGCATTGTGATGAATGGGGTCATGGATCATTGTGATGACAAGTGTCGTGGAGCATTGTGATGACAGGGGTCATAGAGCATTGTGATGACACGGTTATGGAATATTGTGAAGACCAGAAATCTGTAGCACAGTGATGAAAATGGAATGGAGCATTGTGATTACAGGGGTCATGGAGAATTGTGATGACAATTGTTCTAGAAAATTGTGATGACAGGGATCATGGAGCATAGTGATGAAAGGGGCCATGGAGCATTGTGATGACAGGCTTCATGGGACAATGTGTTGACAGTGGTCATTGAGCATTGTTAGAAAGGGAACATGGAGCAAATTGATTTCAGGGGCCATGAAAAATTGTGAATACATAGGCCATGGATTATTCAGATGAATGTGGTCAAGGATCATTGTGACAAAAAGTGTCCTGGAATATTGTGATGACACGGTTCATGGAGCATTGCGATGACAAGGGCCATGGCGAAATGTGAAGACAGGTGTCATGGGGCATTGTGATGACAGTGGTCATCTAGAATTGTGAAGAAAGATATCATGGAGCACTGGGATGACAGGGGCCATGGAGCATTGTGATGACAGGGGTCATGGGGCATGGTGATGACACGGCCATGGAACATTATGATGACAATAATTCTGGAGCATTGTGATAAAAAGGGCATGGACCATTGTGATTAGAGGGGCCAAGGAGCATTCTGATGACAACGGCATGGAGCATTGTGATGACAAGGGTCATCGAGCATTGTGATGACAGTGGTCATGGAGCATTGTGATGAATGTGGTTATGCATCATTGTGATGACTAGTGTCGTGGAGCATTGTGATGACAGGGGTCATAGAGCATTGTGATGACACGGTTATGGAATTTTGTGATGACCAGAATTCTGTAGCACTGTGATGAAAAGGGAATGCAGCATTGTGATTACAGGGGTCATGGAGCATTGTGATGACAATTGTTTAGAACATTGTGAAGACAGGGATCATGGAGCATAGTGATGAAAGGGGCCATGGAACATTGTGATGACAGGCGTCATGGGACAATGTGTTGACAGTGGTCATGGAGCATTGTTAGAAAGGGAACATGGAGCAATTTGATTTCAGGGGCCAGGAAAAATTGTGAATACATAGGCCATGGAGTATTCAGTTGAATGTGGTCAAGGATCATTGTGACGACAAGTGTCCTGGAATATTGTGATGACACGGTTCATGGAGCATTGCGATGACAAGGGCCATGGCGAAATGTGAAGACAGGTGTCATGGGGCTTTGTGATGACAGTGGTCATCTAGAATTGTGAAGAAAGATATCATGGAGCAATGGGATGACAGGGGCCATGGAGCATTGTGATGACAGGGGTCATGGGGCATTGTGATGACACGGCCATGGAACATTATGATGACAAGAATTCTGGAGCATTGTGATAAATAGGGCATGGACCATTGTGATTAGAGGGGCCAAGGAGCATTCTGATGATAACGGCATGGAGCATTGTGATGACAAGGGTCATCGAGCATTGTGATGACAGTGGTCATGAATCATTGTGATGAATGTGGTCATGGATCATTGTGATGACAAGTGTCGTGGAACATTGTGATGACACGGCTCATAGAGCATTGTGATGACACGGTTATGGAATATTGTGATGACCAGAATTCTGTAGCACTGTGATGAAAAGGGAATGGAGCATTGTGATTACAGGGGTCATGGAGCATTGTGATGACAATTGTTCTAGAACATTTTGATGACAGGGATCATGGAGCATAGTGATGAAAGGGGCCATGGAGCATTGTAATGACAGGCGTCATGGGACATTGTGTTGACAGTGGTCATGGAGCATTGTTAGAAATGGAACATGGAGCAATTTGATTTCAGGGGCCATGAAAAATTGTGAATAAATAGGCCATGGAGTATTCAGATGAATGTGGTCAAGGATCATTGTGACGAAAAGTGTCCTGGAATATTGTGATGACACGGTTCATGGAGCATTGCGATGACTAGGGCCATAGAGAAATGTGAAGACAGGTGTCATGGGGCATTGTGATGACAGTGGTGATCTAGAATTGTGAAGAAAGATATCATGGAGCACTGTGATGACAGGGGTCATGGGGCATTGTGATGACACGTCCATGGAACATTATGATGTCAAGAATTCTGGAGCATTGTGATAAAAATTGCATGGACCATTGTGATTAGAGGGGCCAAGGAGCATTCTGATGACAACGGCATGGAGCATTGTGATGACCAGGGTCATCGAGCATTGTGATGACACTGGTCATGAAGCATTGTGATGAATGTGGTCATGGATCATTGTGATGACAAGTGTCGTAGAGCATTGTGATGACAGGGGTCATAGAGCATTGTGATGACACGGTTATGGAATATTGTGATGACCAGAATTCTGTAGCACTGTGATGAAAAGGGAATGTAGCATTGTGATTACAGGGGTCATGGAGCACTGTGATGACAATTGTTTAGAACATTGTGAAGACTGGGATCATGGAGCATAGTGATGAAAGGGGCCATGGAGCATTGTGATGACAGGCGTCATGGGGCATTGTGATGACACGGCCATGGAACATTATGATGACAAGAATTCTGGAGCATTGTGATAAAAAGGGCATGGACCATTGTGATTAGAGGGGCCAAGGAGCATTCTGATGACAACGGCATGGTGCATTGTGATGAACAGGGTCATCGAGCATTGTGATGACAGTGGTCATGAAGCATTGTGATGAATGTGGTCATGGATCATTGTGATGAAAAGTGTCGTGGAGCATTGTGATGACAGGGGTCATAGAGCATTGTGATGACACGGTTATGGAATATTGTGATGACCAGAATTCTGTAGCACTGTGATGCAAAGGGAATGGAGCATTGTGATTACAGGGGTCATGGAGCATTGTGATGACAATTGTTCTAGAACATTGTGAAGACAGGGATCATGGAGCATAGTGATGAAAGGTGCCATGGAGCATTGTGATGACAGGCGTCATGGGACAATGTGTTGACAGTGGTCATGGAGCATTGTTAGAAAGGGAACATGGAGCAATTTGATTTCAGGGGCCATGAAAAAATGTGAATACATAGGCCATGGAGTATTCAGATGAATGTGGTCAAGGATCATTGTGACGACAAGTGTCCTGGAATATTGTGATGACACGGTTCATGGAGCATTGCGATGACAAGGGCCATGGCGAAATGTGAAGACAGGTGTCATGGGGCTTTGTGATGACAGTGGTCATCTAGAATTGTGAAGAAAGATATCATGGAGCAATGGGATGACAGGGGCCATGGAGCATTGTGATGACAGGGGTCATGGGGCATTGTGATGACACGGCCATGGAACATTATGATGACAAGAATTCTGGAGCATTGTGATAAATAGGGCATGGACCATTGTGATTAGAGGGGCCAAGGAGCATTCTGATGATAACGGCATGGAGCATTGTGATGACAAGGGTCATCGAGCATTGTGATGACAGTGGTCATGAATCATTGTGATGAATGTGGTCATGGATCATTGTGATGACAAGTGTCGTGGAGCATTGTGATGACAGGGGTCATAGAGCCTTGTGATGACACGGTTTTGGAATATTGTGATGACCAGAATTCTGTAGCACTGTGATGAAAAAGGAATGGATCATTGTGATTACAGGGGTCATGGAGCATTGTGATGACAATTGTTCTAGAACATTTTGATGACAGGGATCATGGAGCATAGTGATGAAAGGGGCCATGGAGCATTGTAATGACAGGCGTCATGGGACATTGTGTTGACAGTGGTCATGGAGCATTGTTAGAAATGGAACATGGAGCAATTTGATTTCAGGGGCCATGAAAAATTGTGAATACATAGGCCATGGAGTATTCAGATGAATGTGGTCAAGGATCATTGTGACGAAAAGTGTCCTAGAATATTGTGATGACACGGTTCATGGAGCATTGCGATGACAAGGGCCATAGCGAAATGTGAAGACAGGTGTCATGGGGCATTGTGATGACAGTGGTGATCTAGAATTGTGAAGAAAGATATCATGGAGCACTGTGATGACAGGGGTCATGGGGCATTGTGATGACACGTCCATGGAACATTATGATGTCAAGAATTCTGGAGCATTGTGATAAAAATTGCATGGACCATTGTGATTAGAGGGGCCAAGGAGCATTCTGATGACAACGGCATGGAGCATTGTGATGACAAGGGTCATCGAGCATTGTGATGACACTGGTCATGAAGCATTGTGATGAATGTGGTCATGGATCATTGTGATGACAAGTGTCGTAGAGCATTGTGATGACAGGGGTCATAGAGCATTGTGATGACACGGTTATGGAATATTGTGATGACCAGAATTCTGTAGCACTGTGATGAAAAGGGAATGGAGCATTGTGATTACAGGGGTCATGGAGCACTGTGATGACAATTGTTTAGAACATTGTGAAGACTGGGATCATGGAGCATAGTGATGAAAGGGGCCATGGAGCATTGTGATGACAGGCGTCATGGGACAATGTGTTGACAGTGGTCATGGAGCATTGTTAGAAAGGGAACATGGAGCAATTTGATTTCAGGGGCCATGAAAAATTGTGAATACATAGGCCATGGAGTATTCAGATGAATGTGGTCAAGGATCATTGTGACGACAAGTGTCCTGGAATATTGTGATGACACAGTTCATGGAGCATTGCGATGACAAGGGCCATGGAGAAATGTGAATACAGGTGTCATGGGGCTTTGTGATGACAGTGGTCATCTAGAATTGTGAAGAAAGATATCATGGAGCAATGGGATGACAGGGGCCATGGAGCATTGTGATGACAGGGGTCATGGGACATTGTGATGACACGGCCATGGAACATTATGATGACAAGAATTCTGGAACATTGTGATAAATAGGGCATGGACCATTGTGATTAGAGGGGCCAAGGAGCATTCTGATGATAACGGCATGGAGCATTGTGATGACAAGCGTCATCGAGCATTGTGATGACAGTGGTCATGAATCATTGTGATGAATGTGGTCATGGATCATTGTGATGACAAGTGTCGTGGAGCATTGTGATGACACGGCTCATAGAGCATTGTGATGACACTGTTATGGAATATTGTGATGACCAGAATTCTGTAGCACTGTGATGAAAAGGGAATGGAGCATTGTGATTACAGCGGTCATGGAGCATTGTGATGACAATTGTTCTAGAACATTTTGATGACAGGGATCATGGAGCATAGTGATGAAAGGGGCCATGGAGCATTGTAATGACAGGCGTCATGGGACATTGTGTTGACTGTGGTCATGGAGCATTGTTAGAAATGGAACATGGAGCAATTTGATTTCAGGGGCCATGAAAAATTGTGAATACATAGGCCATGGAGTATTCAGATGAATGTGGTCAAGGATCATTGTGACGAAAAGTGTCCTGGAATATTGTGATGACACGGTTCATGGAGCATTGCGATGACAAGGGCCATAGCGAAATGTGAAGACAGGTGTCATGGGGCATTGTGATGACAGTGGTGATCTAGAATTGTGAAGAAAGATATCATGGAGCACTGTGATGACAGGGGTCATGGGGCATTGTGATGACACGTCCATGGAACATTATGATGTCAAGAATTCTGGAGCATTGTGATAAAAATTGCATTGACCATTGTGATTAGAGGGGCCAAGGAGCATTCTGATGACAACGGCATGGAGCATTGTGATGACAAGGGTCATCGAGCATTGTGATGACACTGGTCATGAAGCATTGTGATGAATGTGGTCATGGATCATTGTGATGACAAGTGTCGTAGAGCATTGTGATGACAGGGGTCATAGAGCATTGTGATGACACGGTTATGGAATATTGTGAAGACCAGAATTCTGTAGCACTGTGATGAAAAGGGAATGGAGCATTGTGATTACAGGGGTCATGGAGCACTGTGATGACAATTGTTCTAGAACATTGTGAAGACAGGGATCATGGAGCATAGTGATGATAGGGGCCATGGAGCATTTTGATGACAGGCGTCATGGGACATTGTGTTGACAGTGGTCATGGAGAATTGTTAGAAAGGGAACATGGAGCAATTTGATTTCAGGGGCCATGAAAAATTGTGAATACATAGGCCATGGAGTATTCAGATGAATGTGGTCAAGGATCATTGTGATGAAAAGTGTCCTGGAATATTGTGATGACACGGTTCATGGAGCATTGCGATGACAAGGGCCATGGCGAAATGTGAAGACAGGTGTCATGGGGCATTGTGAAGACAGTGGTCATCTAGAATTGTGAAGAAATATATCATGGAGCACTGGGATGACAGGGGCCATGGAGCATTGTGATGACAGGGGTCATGGGGCATTGTGATGACACGGCCATGGAACATTATGATGACAAGAATTCAGGAACATTGTGATAAAAAGGGCATGGACCATTGTGATTAGAGGGGCCAAGGAGCATTCTGATGACAACGGCATGGAGCATTGTGATGACAAGGGTCATCGAGCATTGTGATGACAGTGGTCATGAAGCATTGTGATGAATGGGGTCATGGATCATTGTGATGACAAGTGTCGTGGAGCATTGTGATGACAGGGGTCATAGAGCATTGTGATGACACGGTTATGGAATATTGTGAAGACCAGAAATCTGTAGCACAGTGATGAAAATGGAATGGAGCATTGTGATTACAGGGGTCATGGAGAATTGTGATGACAATTGTTCTAGAAAATTGTGATGACAGGGATCATGGAGCATAGTGATGAAAGGGGCCATGGAGCATTGTGATGACAGGCTTCATGGGACAATGTGTTGACAGTGGTCATTGAGCATTGTTAGAAAGGGAACATGGAGCAAATTGATTTCAGGGGCCATGAAAAATTGTGAATACATAGGCCATGGATTATTCAGATGAATGTGGTCAAGGATCATTGTGACAAAAAGTGTCCTGGAATATTGTGATGACACGGTTCATGGAGCATTGCGATGACAAGGGCCATGGCGAAATGTGAAGACAGGTGTCATGGGGCATTGTGATGACAGTGGTCATCTAGAATTGTGAAGAAAGATATCATGGAGCACTGGGATGACAGGGGCCATGGAGCATTGTGATGACAGGGGTCATGGGGCATGGAGATGACACGGCCATGGAACATTATGATGACAATAATTCTGGAGCATTGTGATAAAAAGGGCATGGACCATTGTGATTAGAGGGGCCAAGGAGCATTCTGATGACAACGGCATGGAGCATTGTGATGACAAGGGTCATCGAGCATTGTGATGACAGTGGTCATGGAGCATTGTGATGAATGTGGTTATGCATCATTGTGATGACTAGTGTCGTGGAGCATTGTGATGACAGGGGTCATAGAGCATTGTGATGACACGGTTATGGAATTTTGTGATGACCAGAATTCTGTAGCACTGTGATGAAAAGGGAATGCAGCATTGTGATTACAGGGGTCATGGAGCATTGTGATGACAATTGTTTAGAACATTGTGAAGACAGGGATCAAGGAGCATAGTGATGAAAGGAGCCATGGAGCATTGTGATGACAGGCGTCACGGGACAATGTGTTGACAGTGGTCATGGAGCTTTGTTAGAAAGGGAACATGGAGCAATTTGATTTCAGGGGCCATGAAAAAATGTGAATACATAGGCCATGGAGTATTCAGATGAATGTGGTCAAGGATCATTGTGACGACAAGTGTCCTGGAATATTGTGATGACACGGTACATGGAGCATTGCGATGACAAGGGCCATGGCGAAATGTGAAGACAGGTGTCATGGGGCTTTGTGATGACAGTGGTCATCTAGAATTGTGAAGAAAGATATCATGGAGCAATGGGATGACAGGGGCCATGGAGCATTGTGATGACAGGGGTCATGGGGCATTGTGATGACACGGCCATGGAACATTATGATGACAAGAATTCTGGAGCATTGTGATAAATAGGGCATGGACCATTGTGATTAGAGGGGCCAAGGAGCATTCTGATGATAACGGCATGGAGCATTGTGATGACAAGGGTCATCGAGCATTTTGATGACAGTGGTCATGAATCATTGTGATGAATGTGGTCATGGATCATTGTGATGACAAGTGTCGTGGAGCATTGTGATGACACGGCTCATAGAGCATTGTGATGACACGGTTATGGAATATTGTGATGACCAGAATTCTGTAGCACTGTGATGAAAAGGGAATGGAGCATTGTGATTACAGGGGTCATGGAGCATTGTGATGACAATTGTTCTAGAACATTTTGATGACAGGGATCATGGAGCATAGTGATGAAAGGGGCCATGGAGCATTGTAATGACAGGCGTCATGGGACATTGTGTTGACAGTGGTCATGGAGCATTGTTAGAAATGGAACATGGAGCAATTTGATTTCAGGGGCCATGAAAAATTGTGAATAAATAGGCCATGGAGTATTCAGATGAATGTGGTCAAGGATCATTGTGACGAAAAGTGTCCTGGAATATTGTGATGACACGGTTCATGGAGCATTGCGATGACAAGGGCCATAGCGAAATGTGAAGACAGGTGTCATGGGGCATTGTGATGACAGTGGTGATCTAGAATTGTGAAGAAAGATATCATGGAGCACTGTGATGACAGGGGTCATGGGGCATTGTGATGACACGTCCATGGAACATTATGATGTCAAGAATTCTGGAGCATTGTGATAAAAATTGCATGGACCATTGTGATTAGAGGGGCCAAGGAGCATTCTGATGACAACGGCATGGAGCATTGTGATGACAAGGGTCATCGAGCATTGTGATGACACTGGTCATGAAGCATTGTGATGAATGTGGTCATGGATCATTGTGATGACAAGTGTCGTAGAGCATTGTGATGACAGGGGTCATAGAGCATTGTGATGACACGGTTATGGAATATTGTGATGACCAGAATTCTGTAGCACTGTGATGAAAAGGGAATGGAGCATTGTGATTACAGGGGTCATGGAGCACTGTGATGACAATTGTTTAGAACATTGTGAAGACTGGGATCATGGAGCATAGTGATGAAAGAGGCCATGGAGCATTGTGATGACAGGCGTCATGGGACAATGTGTTGACAGTGGTCATGGAGCATTGTTAGAAAGGGAACATGGAGCAATTTGATTTCAGGGGCCATGAAAAATTGTGAATACATAGGCCATGGAGTATTCAGATGAATGTGGTCAAGGATCATTGTGACGACAAGTGTCCTGGAATATTGTGATGACACAGTTCATGGAGCATTGCGATGACAAGGGCCATGGAGAAATGTGAATACAGGTGTCATGGGGCTTTGTGATGACAGTGGTCATCTAGAATTGTGAAGAAAGATATCATGGAGCAATGGGATGACAGGGGCCATGGAGCATTGTGATGACAGGGGTCATGGGACATTGTGATGACACGGCCATGGAACATTATGATGACAAGAATTCTGGAACATTGTGATTAGAGGGGCCAAGGAGCATTCTGATGATAACGGCATGGAGCATTGTGATGACAAGGGTCATCGAGCATTGTGATGACAGTGGTCATGAATCATTGTGATGAATGTGGTCATGGATCATTGTGATGACAAGTGTCGTGGAGCATTGTGATGACACGGCTCATAGAGCATTGTGATGACACTGTTATGGAATATTGTGATGACCAGAATTCTGTAGCACTGTGATGAAAAGGGAATGGAGCATTGTGATTACAGCGGTCATGGAGCATTGTGATGACAATTGTTCTAGAACATTTTGATGACAGGGATCATGGAGCATAGTGATGAAAGGGGCCATGGAGCATTGTAATGACAGGCGTCATGGGACATTGTGTTGACTGTGGTCATGGAGCATTGTTAGAAATGGAACATGGAGCAATTTGATTTCAGGGGCCATGAAAAATTGTGAATACATAGGCCATGGAGTATTCAGATGAATGTGGTCAAGGATCATTGTGACGAAAAGTGTCCTGGAATATTGTGATGACACGGTTCATGGAGCATTGCGATGACAAGGGCCATAGCGAAATGTGAAGACAGGTGTCATGGGGCATTGTGATGACAGTGGTGATCTAGAATTGTGAAGAAAGATATCATGGAGCACTGTGATGACAGGGGTCATGGGGCATTGTGATGACACGTCCATGGAACATTATGATGTCAAGAATTCTGGAGCATTGTGATAAAA
The DNA here is from genome assembly GCF_028021215.1 of Eschrichtius robustus. NCBI lineage: Eukaryota > Metazoa > Chordata > Mammalia > Artiodactyla > Eschrichtiidae > Eschrichtius > Eschrichtius robustus. The sequence goes on from NW_027175412.1 coordinate 2,476,689, forward strand.
ATTGCATTGACCATTGTGATTAGAGGGGCCAAGGAGCATTCTGATGACAACGGCATGGAGCATTGTGATGACAAGGGTCATCGAGCATTGTGATGACACTGGTCATGAAGCATTGTGATGAATGTGGTCATGGATCATTGTGATGACAAGTGTCGTAGAGCATTGTGATGACAGGGGTCATAGAGCATTGTGATGACACGGTTATGGAATATTGTGAAGACCAGAATTCTGTAGCACTGTGATGAAAAGGGAATGGAGCATTGTGATTACAGGGGTCATGGAGCACTGTGATGACAATTGTTCTAGAACATTGTGAAGACAGGGATCATGGAGCATAGTGATGATAGGGGCCATGGAGCATTTTGATGACAGGCGTCATGGGACATTGTGTTGACAGTGGTCATGGAGAATTGTTAGAAAGTGAACATGGAGCAATTTGATTTCAGGGGCCATGAAAAATTGTGAATACATAGGCCATGGAGTATTCAGATGAATGTGGTCAAGGATCATTGTGATGAAAAGTGTCCTGGAATATTGTGATGACACGGTTCATGGAGCATTGCGATGACAAGGGCCATGGCGAAATGTGAAGACAGGTGTCATGGGGCATTGTGAAGACAGTGGTCATCTAGAATTGTGAAGAAATATATCATGGAGCACTGGGATGACAGGGGCCATGGAGCATTGTGATGACAGGGGTCATGGGGCATTGTGATGACACGGCCATGGAACATTATGATGACAAGAATTCAGGAACATTGTGATAAAAAGGGCATGGACCATTGTGATTAGAGGGGCCAAGTAGCATTCTGATGACAACGTCATGGAGCATTGTGATGACAAGGGTCATCGAGCATTGTGATGACAGTGGTCATGAAGCATTGTGATGAATGGGGTCATGGATCATTGTGATGACAAGTGTCGTGGAGCATTGTGATGACAGGGGTCATAGAGCATTGTGATGACACGGTTATGGAATATTGTGAAGACCAGAAATCTGTAGCACAGTGATGAAAATGGAATGGAGCATTGTGATTACAGGGGTCATGGAGAATTGTGATGACAATTGTTCTAGAAAATTGTGATGACAGGGATCATGGAGCATAGTGATGAAAGGGGCCATGGAGCATTGTGATGACAGGCTTCATGGGACAATGTGTTGACAGTGGTCATTGAGCATTGTTAGAAAGGGAACATGGAGCAAATTGATTTCAGGGGCCATGAAAAATTGTGAATACATAGGCCATGGATTATTCAGATGAATGTGGTCAAGGATCATTGTGACAAAAAGTGTCCTGGAATATTGTGATGACACGGTTCATGGAGCATTGCGATGACAAGGGCCATGGCGAAATGTGAAGACAGGTGTCATGGGGCATTGTGATGACAGTGGTCATCTAGAATTGTGAAGAAAGATATCATGGAGCACTGGGATGACAGGGGCCATGGAGCATTGTGATGACAGGGGTCATGGGGCATGGTGATGACACGGCCATGGAACATTATGATGACAATAATTCTGGAGCATTGTGATAAAAAGGGCATGGACCATTGTGATTAGAGGGGCCAAGGAGCATTCTGATGACAACGGCATGGAGCATTGTGATGACAAGGGTCATCGAGCATTGTGATGACAGTGGTCATGGAGCATTGTGATGAATGTGGTTATGCATCATTGTGATGACTAGTGTCGTGGAGCATTGTGATGACAGGGGTCATAGAGCATTGTGATGACACGGTTATGGAATTTTGTGATGACCAGAATTCTGTAGCACTGTGATGAAAAGGGAATGCAGCATTGTGATTACAGGGGTCATGGAGCATTGTGATGACAATTGTTTAGAACATTGTGAAGACAGGGATCAAGGAGCATAGTGATGAAAGGAGCCATGGAGCATTGTGATGACAGGCGTCATGGGACAATGTGTTGACAGTGGTCATGGAGCTTTGTTAGAAAGGGAACATGGAGCAATTTGATTTCAGGGGCCATGAAAAAATGTGAATACATAGGCCATGGAGTATTCAGATGAATGTGGTCAAGGATCATTGTGACGACAAGTGTCCTGGAATATTGTGATGACACGGTTCATGGAGCATTGCGATGACAAGGGCCATGGCGAAATGTGAAGACAGGTGTCATGGGGCTTTGTGATGACAGTGGTCATCTAGAATTGTGAAGAAAGATATCATGGAGCAATGGGATGACAGGGGCCATGGAGCATTGTGATGACAGGGGTCATGGGGCATTGTGATGACACGGCCATGGAACATTATGATGACAAGAATTCTGGAGCATTGTGATAAATAGGGCATGGACCATTGTGATTAGAGGGGCCAAGGAGCATTCTGATGATAACGGCATGGAGCATTGTGATGACAAGGGTCATCGAGCATTTTGATGACAGTGGTCATGAATCATTGTGATGAATGTGGTCATGGATCATTGTGATGACAAGTGTCGTGGAGCATTGTGATGACACGGCTCATAGAGCATTGTGATGACACGGTTATGGAATATTGTGATGACCAGAATTCTGTAGCACTGTGATGAAAAGGGAATGGAGCATTGTGATTACAGGGGTCATGGAGCATTGTGATGACAATTGTTCTAGAACATTTTGATGACAGGGATCATGGAGCATAGTGATGAAAGGGGCCATGGAGCATTGTAATGACAGGCGTCATGGGACATTGTGTTGACAGTGGTCATGGAGCATTGTTAGAAATGGAACATGGAGCAATTTGATTTCAGGGGCCATGAAAAATTGTGAATAAATAGGCCATGGAGTATTCAGATGAATGTGGTCAAGGATCATTGTGAAGAAAAGTGTCCTGGAATATTGTGATGACACGGTTCATGGAGCATTGCGATGACAAGGGCCATAGAGAAATGTGAAGACAGGTGTCATGGGGCATTGTGATGACAGTGGTGATCTAGAATTGTGAAGAAAGATATCATGGAGCACTGTGATGACAGGGGTCATGGGGCATTGTGATGACACGTCCATGGAACATTATGATGTCAAGAAATCTGGAGCATTGTGATAAAAATTGCATGGACCATTGTGATTAGAGGGGCCAAGGAGCATTCTGATGACAACGGCATGGAGCATTGTGATGACAAGGGTCATCGAGCATTGTGATGACACTGGTCATGAAGCATTGTGATGAATGTGGTCATGGATCATTGTGATGACAAGTGTCGTAGAGCATTGTGATGACAGGGGTCATAGAGCATTGTGATGACACGGTTATGGAATATTGTGATGACCAGAATTCTGTAGCACTGTGATGAAAAGGGAATGTAGCATTGTGATTACAGGGGTCATGGAGCACTGGGATGACAATTGTTTAGAACATTGTGAAGACTGGGATCATGGAGCATAGTGATGAAAGGGGCCATGGAGCATTGTGATGACAGGCGTCATGGGACAATGTGTTGACAGTGGTCATGGAGCATTGTTAGAAAGGGAACATGGAGCAATTTGATTTCAGGGGCCATGAAAAATTGTGAATACATAGGCCATGGAGTATTCAGATGAATGTGGTCAAGGATCATTGTGACGACAAGTGTCCTGGAATATTGTGATGACACGGTTCATGGAGCATTGCGATGACAAGGGCCATGGCGAAATGTGAAGACAGGTGTCATGGGGCATTGTGATGACTGTGGTCATCTAGAATTGTGAAGAAAGATATCATGGAGCACTGGGATGACAGGGGCCATGGAGCATTGTGATGACAGGGGTCTTGGGGCATTGTGATGACACGGCCATGGAACATTATGATGACAAGAATTCTGGAGCATTGTGATAAAAAGGGCATGGACCATTGTGATTAGAGGGGCCAAGGAGCATTCTGATGACAACGGCATGGTGCATTGTGATGACCAGGGTCATCGAGCATTGTGATGACAGTGGTCATGAAGCATTGTGATGAATGTGGTCATGGATCATTGTGATGAAAAGTGTCGTGGAGCATTGTGATGACAGGGGTCATAGAGCATTGTGATGACACGGTTATGGAATATAGTGATGACCAGAATTCTGTAGCACTGTGATGCAAAGGGAATGGAGCATTGTGATTACAGGGGTCATGGAGCATTGTGATGACAATTGTTCTAGAACATTGTGAAGACAGGGATCATGGAGCATAGTGATGAAAGGGGCCATGGAGCATTGTGATGACAGGCGTCATGGGACAATGTGTTGACAGTGGTCATGGAGCATTGTTAGAAAGGGAACATGGAGCAATTTGATTTCAGGGGCCATGAAAAAATGTGAATACATAGGCCATGGAGTATTCAGATGAATGTGGTCAAGGATCATTGTGACGACAAGTGTCCTGGAATATTGTGATGACACGGTTCATGGAGCATTGCGATGACAAGGGCCATGGCGAAATGTGAAGACAGGTGTCATGGGGCTTTGTGATGACAGTGGTCATCTAGAATTGTGAAGAAAGATATCATGGAGCAATGGGATGACAGGGGCCATGGAGCATTGTGATGACAGGGGTCATGGGGCATTTTGATGACACGGCCATGGAACATTATGATGACAAGAATTCTGGAGCATTGTGATAAATAGGGCATGGACCATTGTGATTAGAGGGGCCAAAAAGCATTCTGATGATAACGGCATGGAGCATTGTGATGACAAGGGTCATCGAGCATTGTGATGACAGTGGTCATGAATCATTGTGATGAATGTGGTCATGGATCATTGTGATGACAAGTGTCGTGGAGCATTGTGATGACAGGGGTCATAGAGCATTGTGATGACACGGTTTTGGAATATTGTGATGACCAGAATTCTGTAGCACTGTGATGAAAAGGGAATGGAGCATTGTGATTACAGGGGTCATGGAGCATTGTGATGACAATTGTTCTAGAACATTTTGATGACAGGGATCATGGAGCATAGTGATGAAAGGGGCCATGGAGCATTGTAATGACAGGCGTCATGGGACATTGTGTTGACAGTGGTCATGGAGCATTGTTAGAAATGGAACATGGAGCAATTTGATTTCAGGGGCGATGAAAAATTGTGAATACATAGGCCATGGAGTATTCAGATGAATGTGGTCAAGGATCATTGTGACGAAAAGTGTCCTAGAATATTGTGATGACACGGTTCATGGAGCATTGCGATGACAAGGGCCATAGCGAAATGTGAAGACAGGTGTCATGGGGCATTGTGATGACAGTGGTGATCTAGAATTGTGAAGAAAGATATCATGGAGCACTGTGATGACAGGGGTCATGGGGCATTGTGATGACACGTCCATGGAACATTATGATGTCAAGAATTCTGGAGCATTGTGATAAAAATTGCATGGACCATTGTGATTAGAGGGGCCAAGGAGCATTCTGATGACAACGGCATGGAGCATTGTGATGACAAGGGTCATCGAGCATTGTGATGACACTGGTCATGAAGCATTGTGATGAATGTGGTCATGGATCATTGTGATGACAAGTGTCGTAGAGCATTGTGATGACAGGGGTCATAGAGCATTGTGATGACACGGTTATGGAATATTGTGATGACCAGAATTCTGTAGCACTGTGATGAAAAGGGAATGGAGCATTGTGATTACAGGGGTCATGGAGCACTGTGATGACAATTGTTTAGAACATTGTGAAGACTGGGATCATGGAGCATAGTGATGAAAGGGGCCATGGAGCATTGTGATGACAGGCGTCATGGGACAATGTGTTGACAGTGGTCATGGAGCATTGTTAGAAAGGGAACATGGAGCAATTTGATTTCAGGGGCCATGAAAAATTGTGAATACATAGGCCATGGAGTATTCAGATGAATGTGGTCAAGGATCATTGTGACGACAAGTGTCCTGGAATATTGTGATGACACAGTTCATGGAGCATTGCGATGACAAGGGCCATGGAGAAATGTGAATACAGGTGTCATGGGGCTTTGTGATGACAGTGGTCATCTAGAATTGTGAAGAAAGATATCATGGAGCAATGGGATGACAGGGGCCATGGAGCATTGTGATGACAGGGGTCATGGGACATTGTGATGACACGGCCATGGAACATTATGATGACAAGAATTCTGGAGCATTGTGATAAAATGGGCATGGACCATTGTGATTAGAGGGGCCAAGGAGCATTCTGATGACAACGGCATGGAGCATTGTGATGACAAGGGTCATCGAGCATTGTGATGACACTGGTCATGAAGCATTGTGATGAATGTGGTCATGGATCATTGTGATGACAAGTGTCGTAGAGCATTGTGATGACAGGGGTCATAGAGCATTGTGATGACACGGTTATGGAATATTGTGAAGACCAGAATTCTGTAGCACTGTGATGAAAAGGGAATGGAGCATTGTGATTACAGGGGTCATGGAGCACTGTGATGACAATTGTTCTAGAACATTGTGAAGACAGGGATCATGGAGCATAGCGATGATAGGGGCCATGGAGCATTTTGATGACAGGCGTCATGGGACATTGTGTTGACAGTGGTCATGGAGAATTGTTAGAAAGGGAACATGGAGCAATTTGATTTCAGGGGCCATGAAAAATTGTGAATACATAGGCCATGGAGTATTCAGATGAATGTGGTCAAGGATCATTGTGATGAAAAGTGTCCTGGAATATTGTGATGACACGGTTCATGGAGCATTGCGATGACAAGGGCCATGGCGAAATGTGAAGACAGGTGTCATGGGGCATTGTGAAGACAGTGGTCATCTAGAATTGTGAAGAAAGATATCATGGAGCACTGGGATGACAGGGGCCATGGAGCATTGTGATGACAGGGGTCATGGGGCATTGTGATGACACGGCCATGGAACATTATGATGACAAGAATTCAGGAACATTGTGATAAAATGGGCATGGACCATTGTGATTAGAGGGGCCAAGTAGCATTCTGATGACAACGTCATGGAGCATTGTGATGACAAGGGTCATCGAGCATTGTGATGACAGTGGTCATGAAGCATTGTGATGAATGGGGTCATGGATCATTGTGATGACAAGTGTCGTGGAGCATTGTGATGACAGGGGTCATAGAGCATTGTGATGACACGGTTATGGAATATTGTGAAGACCAGAAATCTGTAGCACAGTGATGAAAATGGAATGGAGCATTGTGATTACAGGGGTCATGGAGAATTGTGATGACAATTGTTCTAGAAAATTGTGATGACAGGGATCATGGAGCATAGTGATGAACGGGGCCATGGAGCATTGTGATGACAGGCTTCATGGGACAATGTGTTGACAGTGGTCATTGAGCATTGTTAGAAAGGGAACATGGAGCAAATTGATTTCAGGGGCCATGAAAAATTGTGAATACATAGGCCATGGATTATTCAGATGAATGTGGTCAAGGATCATTGTGACAAAAAGTGTCCTGGAATATTGTGATGACACGGTTCATGGAGCATTGCGATGACAAGGGCCATGGCGAAATGTGAAGACAGGTGTCATGGGGCATTGTGATGACAGTGGTCATCTAGAATTGTGAAGAAAGATATCATGGAGCACTGGGATGACAGGGGCCATGGAGCATTGTGATGACAGGGGTCATGGGGCATGGTGATGACACGGCCATGGAACATTATGATGACAATAATTCTGGAGCATTGTGATAAAAAGGGTATGGACCATTGTGATTAGAGGGGCCAAGGAGCATTCTGATGACAACGGCATGGAGCATTGTGATGGCAAGGGTCATCGAGCATTGTGATGACAGTGGTCATGGAGCATTGTGATGAATGTGGTTATGCATCATTGTGATGACTAGTGTCGTGGAGCATTGTGATGACAGGGGTCATAGAGCATTGTGATGACACGGTTATGGAATTTTGTGATGACCAGAATTCTGTAGCACTGTGATGAAAAGGGAATGCAGCATTGTGATTACAGGGGTCATGGAGCATTGTGATGACAATTGTTTAGAACATTGTGAAGACAGGGATCAAGGAGCATAGTGATGAAAGGAGCCATGGAGCATTGTGATGACAGGCGTCATGGGACAATGTGTTGACAGTGGTCATGGAGCTTTGTTAGAAAGGGAACATGGAGCAATTTGATTTCAGGGGCCATGAAAAAATGTGAATACATAGGCCATGGAGTATTCAGATGAATGTGGTCAAGGATCATTGTGACGACAAGTGTCCTGGAATATTGTGATGACACGGTTCATGGAGCATTGCGATGACAAGGGCCATGGCGAAATGTGAAGACAGGTGTCATGGGGCTTTGTGATGACAGTGGTCATCTAGAATTGTGAAGAAAGATATCATGGAGCAATGGGATGACAGGGGCCATGGAGCATTGTGATGACAGTGGTCATGGGGCATTGTGATGACACGGCCATGGAACATTATGATGACAAGAATTCTGGAGCATTGTGATAAATAGGGCATGGACCATTGTGATTAGAGGGGCCAAGGAGCATTCTGATGATAACGGCATGGAGCATTGTGATGACAAGGGTCATCGAGCATTGTGATGACAGTGGTCATGAATCATTGTGATGAATGTGGTCATGGATCATTGTGATGACAAGTGTCGTGGAGCATTGTGATGACACGGCTCATAGAGCATTGTGATGACACGGTTATGGAATATTGTGATGACCAGAATTCTGTAGCACTGTGATGAAAAGGGAATGGAGCATTGTGATTACAGGGGTCATGGAGCATTGTGATGACAATTGTTCTAGAACATTTTGATGACAGGGATCATGGAGCATAGTGATGAAAGGGGCCATGGAGCATTGTAATGACAGGCGTCATGGGACATTGTGTTGACAGTGGTCATGGAGCATTGTTAGAAATGGAACATGGAGCAATTTGATTTCAGGGGCCATGAAAAATTGTGAATACATAGGCCATGGAGTATTCAGATGAATGTGGTCAAGGATCATTGTGACGAAAAGTGTCCTGGAATATTGTGATGACACGGTTCATGGAGCATTGCGATGACAAGGGCCATAGAGAAATGTGAAGACAGGTGTCATGGGGCATTGTGATGACAGTGGTGATCTAGAATTGTGAAGAAAGATATCATGGAGCACTGTGATGACAGGGGTCATGGGGCATTGTGATGACACGTCCATGGAACATTATGATGTCAAGAATTCTGGAGCATTGTGATAAAAATTGCATGGACCATTGTGATTAGAGGGGCCAAGGAGCATTCTGATGACAACGGCATGGAGCATTGTGATGACAAGGGTCATCGAGCATTGTGATGACACTGGTCATGAAGCATTGTGATGAATGTGGTCATGGATCATTGTGATGACAAGTGTCGTAGAGCATTGTGATGACAGGGGTCATAGAGCATTGTGATGACACGGTTATGGAATATTGTGATGACCAGAATTCTGTAGCACTGTGATGAAAAGGGAATGTAGCATTGTTATTACAGCGGTCATGGAGCACTGTGATGACAATTGTTTAGAACATTGTGAAGACTGGGATCATGGAGCATAGTGATGAAAGGGGCCATGGAGCATTGTGATGACAGGCGTCATGGGACAATGTGTTGACAGTGGTCATGGAGCATTGTTAGAAAGGGAACATGGAGCAATTTGATTTCAGGGGCCATGAAAAATTGTGAATACATAGGCCATGGAGTATTCAGATGAATGTGGTCAAGGATCATTGTGACGAAAAGTGTCCTGGAATATTGTGATGACACAGTTCATGGAGCATTGCGATGACAAGGGCCATGGAGAAATGTGAATACAGGTGTCATGGGGCTTTGTGATGACAGTAGTCATCTAGAATTGTGAAGAAAGATATCATGGAGCACTGGGATGACAGGGGCCATGGAGCATTGTGATGACAGGGGTCATGGGGCATTGTGATGACACGGCCATGGAACATTATGATGACAATAATTCTGGAGCATTGTGATAAAAAGGGCATGGACCATTGTGATTAGAGGGGCCAAGGAGCATTCTGATGACAACGGCATGGAGCATTGTGACGACAATTGTTCTAGAACATTGTGAAGACAGGGATCATGGAGCATAGTGATGAAAGGGGCCATGGATCATTGTGATGACAGGCGTCATGGGACAATGTGTTGTCAGTGGTCATGGAGCATTGTTAGAAAGGGAATATGGAGCAATTTGATTTCAGGGGCCATGAAAAATTGTGAATACATAGGCCATGGAGTATTCATATGAATGTGGTCAATGATCATTGTGACAAAAAGTGTCCTGGAATATTGTGATGACACGGTTCATGGAGCATTGCGATGAAAAGGGCCATGGCGAAATGTGATGAGAGTGGTCATCTAGAATTGTGAAGAAAGATATCATGGAGCCCTGGGATGATAGGGGCCATGGAGCATTGTGATGACATGGGTCATGGGGCATTGTGATGACACGGCCATGGAACATTATGATGACAAGAATTCTGGAGCATTGTGATAAAAAGGGCATGGACCATTGTGATTACAGGGGCCAAGGAGCATTCTGATGACAACGGCATGGAGCATTGTGATGACAAGTGTCATCGAGCATTGTGATGACAGTGGTCATGAAGCATTGTGATGAATGTGGTCATGGATCATTGTGATGACAAGTGTCGTGGAGCATTGTGATGACAGGGGTCATAGAGCATTGTGATGACACGGTTATGGAATATTGTGATGACCAGAATTCTGTAGCACTGTGATGAAAAGGGAATGGAGCATTGTGATTACAGGGGTCATGGAGCATTGTGATGAAAATTGTTCTAGAACATTGTGATGACAGGGATCATGTAGCATAGTGATTAAAGGGGCCATGAAGCATTGTGATGACAGGCGTTATGGGGCATTGTGATGACACGGCCATGGAACATTATGATGACAAGAATTCTGGAGCATTGTGATAAAACGGGCATGGACCATTGTGATTAGAGTGGCGAAGGAGCATTCTGATGACAACGGCATGGAGCATTGTGATGACAAGGGTCATCGAGCATTGTGATGACAGTGGTCATGAAGCATTGTGATGAATGTGGTCATGCATCATTGGGATGACAAGTGTCGTGGAGCATTGTGATGACAGGGGTCATAGAGCATTTTGATGACACGGTTATGTAATATTGTGATGACCAGAATTCTGTAGCACTGTGATGAAAAGGGAATGGAGCATTGTGAGTAGAGGGGTCATGGAGCTTTGTGATGACAATTGTTTAGAACATTGTGAAGACTGGGATCATGGAGCATAGTGATGAAAGAGGCCATGGAGCATTGTGATGACAGGCGTCATGGGACAATGTGTTGACAGTGGTCATGGAGCATTGTTAGAAAGGGAACATGGAGCAATTTGATTTCAGGGGCCATGAAAAATTGTGAATACATAGGCCATGGAGTATTCAGATGAATGTGGTCAAGGATCATTGTGACGACAAGTGTCCTGGAATATTGTGATGACACAGTTCATGGAGCATTGCGATGACAAGGGCCATGGAGAAATGTGAATACAGGTGTCATGGGGCTTTGTGATGACAGTGGTCATCTAGAATTGTGAAGAAAGATATCATGGAGCAATGGGATGACAGGGGCCATGGAGCATTGTGATGACAGGGGTCATGGGACATTGTGATGACACGGCCATGGAACATTATGATGACAAGAATTCTGGAACATTGTGATTAGAGGGGCCAAGGAGCATTCTGATGATAACGGCATGGAGCATTGTGATGACAAGGGTCATCGAGCATTGTGATGACAGTGGTCATGAATCATTGTGATGAATGTGGTCATGGATCATTGTGATGACAAGTGTCGTGGAGCATTGTGATGACACGGCTCATAGAGCATTGTGATGACACTGTTATGGAATATTGTGATGACCAGAATTCTGTAGCACTGTGATGAAAAGGGAATGGAGCATTGTGATTACAGCGGTCATGGAGCATTGTGATGACAATTGTTCTAGAACATTTTGATGACAGGGATCATGGAGCATAGTGATGAAAGGGGCCATGGAGCATTGTAATGACAGGCGTCATGGGACATTGTGTTGACTGTGGTCATGGAGCATTGTTAGAAATGGAACATGGAGCAATTTGATTTCAGGGGCCATGAAAAATTGTGAATACATAGGCCATGGAGTATTCAGATGAATGTGGTCAAGGATCATTGTGACGAAAAGTGTCCTGGAATATTGTGATGACACGGTTCATGGAGCATTGCGATGACAAGGGCCATAGCGAAATGTGAAGACAGGTGTCATGGGGCATTGTGATGACAGTGGTGATCTAGAATTGTGAAGAAAGATATCATGGAGCACTGTGATGACAGGGGTCATGGGGCATTGTGATGACACGTCCATGGAACATTATGATGTCAAGAATTCTGGAGCATTGTGATAAAAATTGCATTGACCATTGTGATTAGAGGGGCCAAGGAGCATTCTGATGACAACGGCATGGAGCATTGTGATGACAAGGGTCATCGAGCATTGTGATGACACTGGTCATGAAGCATTGTGATGAATGTGGTCATGGATCATTGTGATGACAAGTGTCGTAGAGCATTGTGATGACAGGGGTCATAGAGCATTGTGATGACACGGTTATGGAATATTGTGAAGACCAGAATTCTGTAGCACTGTGATGAAAAGGGAATGGAGCATTGTGATTACAGGGGTCATGGAGCACTGTGATGACAATTGTTCTAGAACATTGTGAAGACAGGGATCATGGAGCATAGTGATGATAGGGGCCATGGAGCATTTTGATGACAGGCGTCATGGGACATTGTGTTGACAGTGGTCATGGAGAATTGTTAGAAAGTGAACATGGAGCAATTTGATTTCAGGGGCCATGAAAAATTGTGAATACATAGGCCATGGAGTATTCAGATGAATGTGGTCAAGGATCATTGTGATGAAAAGTGTCCTGGAATATTGTGATGACACGGTTCATGGAGCATTGCGATGACAAGGGCCATGGCGAAATGTGAAGACAGGTGTCATGGGGCATTGTGAAGACAGTGGTCATCTAGAATTGTGAAGAAATATATCATGGAGCACTGGGATGACAGGGGCCATGGAGCATTGTGATGACAGGGGTCATGGGGCATTGTGATGACACGGCCATGGAACATTATGATGACAAGAATTCAGGAACATTGTGATAAAAAGGGCATGGACCATTGTGATTAGAGGGGCCAAGTAGCATTCTGATGACAACGTCATGGAGCATTGTGATGACAAGGGTCATCGAGCATTGTGATGACAGTGGTCATGAAGCATTGTGATGAATGGGGTCATGGATCATTGTGATGACAAGTGTCGTGGAGCATTGTGATGACAGGGGTCATAGAGCATTGTGATGACACGGTTATGGAATATTGTGAAGACCAGAAATCTGTAGCACAGTGATGAAAATGGAATGGAGCATTGTGATTACAGGGGTCATGGAGAATTGTGATGACAATTGTTCTAGAAAATTGTGATGACAGGGATCATGGAGCATAGTGATGAAAGGGGCCATGGAGCATTGTGATGACAGGCTTCATGGGACAATGTGTTGACAGTGGTCATTGAGCATTGTTAGAAAGGGAACATGGAGCAAATTGATTTCAGGGGCCATGAAAAATTGTGAATACATAGGCCATGGATTATTCAGATGAATGTGGTCAAGGATCATTGTGACAAAAAGTGTCCTGGAATATTGTGATGACACGGTTCATGGAGCATTGCGATGACAAGGGCCATGGCGAAATGTGAAGACAGGTGTCATGGGGCATTGTGATGACAGTGGTCATCTAGAATTGTGAAGAAAGATATCATGGAGCACTGGGATGACAGGGGCCATGGAGCATTGTGATGACAGGGGTCATGGGGCATGGTGATGACACGGCCATGGAACATTATGATGACAATAATTCTGGAGCATTGTGATAAAAAGGGCATGGACCATTGTGATTAGAGGGGCCAAGGAGCATTCTGATGACAACGGCATGGAGCATTGTGATGACAAGGGTCATCGAGCATTGTGATGACAGTGGTCATGGAGCATTGTGATGAATGTGGTTATGCATCATTGTGATGACTAGTGTCGTGGAGCATTGTGATGACAGGGGTCATAGAGCATTGTGATGACACGGTTATGGAATTTTGTGATGACCAGAATTCTGTAGCACTGTGATGAAAAGGGAATGCAGCATTGTGATTACAGGGGTCATGGAGCATTGTGATGACAATTGTTTAGAACATTGTGAAGACAGGGATCAAGGAGCATAGTGATGAAAGGAGCCATGGAGCATTGTGATGACAGGCGTCATGGGACAATGTGTTGACAGTGGTCATGGAGCTTTGTTAGAAAGGGAACATGGAGCAATTTGATTTCAGGGGCCATGAAAAAATGTGAATACATAGGCCATGGAGTATTCAGATGAATGTGGTCAAGGATCATTGTGACGACAAGTGTCCTGGAATATTGTGATGACACGGTTCATGGAGCATTGCGATGACAAGGGCCATGGCGAAATGTGAAGACAGGTGTCATGGGGCTTTGTGATGACAGTGGTCATCTAGAATTGTGAAGAAAGATATCATGGAGCAATGGGATGACAGGGGCCATGGAGCATTGTGATGACAGGGGTCATGGGGCATTGTGATGACACGGCCATGGAACATTATGATGACAAGAATTCTGGAGCATTGTGATAAATAGGGCATGGACCATTGTGATTAGAGGGGCCAAGGAGCATTCTGATGATAACGGCATGGAGCATTGTGATGACAAGGGTCATCGAGCATTTTGATGACAGTGGTCATGAATCATTGTGATGAATGTGGTCATGGATCATTGTGATGACAAGTGTCGTGGAGCATTGTGATGACACGGCTCATAGAGCATTGTGATGACACGGTTATGGAATATTGTGATGACCAGAATTCTGTAGCACTGTGATGAAAAGGGAATGGAGCATTGTGATTACAGGGGTCATGGAGCATTGTGATGACAATTGTTCTAGAACATTTTGATGACAGGGATCATGGAGCATAGTGATGAAAGGGGCCATGGAGCATTGTAATGACAGGCGTCATGGGACATTGTGTTGACAGTGGTCATGGAGCATTGTTAGAAATGGAACATGGAGCAATTTGATTTCAGGGGCCATGAAAAATTGTGAATAAATAGGCCATGGAGTATTCAGATGAATGTGGTCAAGGATCATTGTGAAGAAAAGTGTCCTGGAATATTGTGATGACACGGTTCATGGAGCATTGCGATGACAAGGGCCATAGAGAAATGTGAAGACAGGTGTCATGGGGCATTGTGATGACAGTGGTGATCTAGAATTGTGAAGAAAGATATCATGGAGCACTGTGATGACAGGGGTCATGGGGCATTGTGATGACACGTCCATGGAACATTATGATGTCAAGAAATCTGGAGCATTGTGATAAAAATTGCATGGACCATTGTGATTAGAGGGGCCAAGGAGCATTCTGATGACAACGGCATGGAGCATTGTGATGACAAGGGTCATCGAGCATTGTGATGACACTGGTCATGAAGCATTGTGATGAATGTGGTCATGGATCATTGTGATGACAAGTGTCGTAGAGCATTGTGATGACAGGGGTCATAGAGCATTGTGATGACACGGTTATGGAATATTGTGATGACCAGAATTCTGTAGCACTGTGATGAAAAGGGAATGTAGCATTGTGATTACAGGGGTCATGGAGCACTGTGATGATAATTGTTTAGAACATTGTGAAGACTGGGATCATGGAGCATAGTGATGAAAGGGGCCATGGAGCATTGTGATGACAGGCGTCATGGGACAAAGTGTTGACAGTGGTCATGGAGCATTGTTAGAAAGGGAACATGGAGCAATTTGATTTCAGGGGCCATGAAAAATTGTGAATACATAGGCCATGGAGTATTCAGATGAATGTGGTCAAGGATCATTGTGACGACAAGTGTCCTGGAATATTGTGATGACACGGTTCATGGAGCATTGCGATGACAAGGGCCATGGCGAAATGTGAAGACAGGTGTCATGGGGCATTGTGATGACTGTGGTCATCTAGAATTGTGAAGAAAGATATCATGGAGCACTGGGATGACAGGGGCCATGGAGCATTGTGATGACAGGGGTCTTGGGGCATTGTGATGACACGGCCATGGAACATTATGATGACAAGAATTCTGGAGCATTGTGATAAAAAGGGCATGGACCATTGTGATTAGAGGGGCCAAGGAGCATTCTGATGACAACGGCATGGTGCATTGTGATGACCAGGGTCATCGAGCATTGTGATGACAGTGGTCATGAAGCATTGTGATGAATGTGGTCATGGATCATTGTGATGAAAAGTGTCGTGGAGCATTGTGATGACAGGGGTCATAGAGCATTGTGATGACACGGTTATGGAATATAGTGATGACCAGAATTCTGTAGCACTGTGATGCAAAGGGAATGGAGCATTGTGATTACAGGGGTCATGGAGCATTGTGATGACAATTGTTCTAGAACATTGTGAAGACAGGGATCATGGAGCATAGTGATGAAAGGGGCCATGGAGCATTGTGATGACAGGCGTCATGGGACAATGTGTTGACAGTGGTCATGGAGCATTGTTAGAAAGGGAACATGGAGCAATTTGATTTCAGGGGCCATGAAAAAATGTGAATACATAGGCCATGGAGTATTCAGATGAATGTGGTCAAGGATCATTGTGACGACAAGTGTCCTGGAATATTGTGATGACACGGTTCATGGAGCATTGCGATGACAAGGGCCATGGCGAAATGTGAAGACAGGTGTCATGGGGCTTTGTGATGACAGTGGTCATCTAGAATTGTGAAGAAAGATATCATGGAGCAATGGGATGACAGGGGCCATGGAGCATTGTGATGACAGGGGTCATGGGGCATTTTGATGACACGGCCATGGAACATTATGATGACAAGAATTCTGGAGCATTGTGATAAATAGGGCATGGACCATTGTGATTAGAGGGGCCAAAAAGCATTCTGATGATAACGGCATGGAGCATTGTGATGACAAGGGTCATCGAGCATTGTGATGACAGTGGTCATGAATCATTGTGATGAATGTGGTCATGGATCATTGTGATGACAAGTGTCGTGGAGCATTGTGATGACAGGGGTCATAGAGCATTGTGATGACACGGTTTTGGAATATTGTGATGACCAGAATTCTGTAGCACTGTGATGAAAAGGGAATGGAGCATTGTGATTACAGGGGTCATGGAGCATTGTGATGACAATTGTTCTAGAACATTTTGATGACAGGGATCATGGAGCATAGTGATGAAAGGGGCCATGGAGCATTGTAATGACAGGCGTCATGGGACATTGTGTTGACAGTGGTCATGGAGCATTGTTAGAAATGGAACATGGAGCAATTTGATTTCAGGGGCGATGAAAAATTGTGAATACATAGGCCATGGAGTATTCAGATGAATGTGGTCAAGGATCATTGTGACGAAAAGTGTCCTAGAATATTGTGATGACACGGTTCATGGAGCATTGCGATGACAAGGGCCATAGCGAAATGTGAAGACAGGTGTCATGGGGCATTGTGATGACAGTGGTGATCTAGAATTGTGAAGAAAGATATCATGGAGCACTGTGATGACAGGGGTCATGGGGCATTGTGATGACACGTCCATGGAACATTATGATGTCAAGAATTCTGGAGCATTGTGATAAAAATTGCATGGACCATTGTGATTAGAGGGGCCAAGGAGCATTCTGATGACAACGGCATGGAGCATTGTGATGACAAGGGTCATCGAGCATTGTGATGACACTGGTCATGAAGCATTGTGATGAATGTGGTCATGGATCATTGTGATGACAAGTGTCGTAGAGCATTGTGATGACAGGGGTCATAGAGCATTGTGATGACACGGTTATGGAATATTGTGATGACCAGAATTCTGTAGCACTGTGATGAAAAGGGAATGGAGCATTGTGATTACAGGGGTCATGGAGCACTGTGATGACAATTGTTTAGAACATTGTGAAGACTGGGATCATGGAGCATAGTGATGAAAGGGGCCATGGAGCATTGTGATGACAGGCGTCATGGGACAATGTGTTGACAGTGGTCATGGAGCATTGTTAGAAAGGGAACATGGAGCAATTTGATTTCAGGGGCCATGAAAAATTGTGAATACATAGGCCATGGAGTATTCAGATGAATGTGGTCAAGGATCATTGTGACGACAAGTGTCCTGGAATATTGTGATGACACAGTTCATGGAGCATTGCGATGACAAGGGCCATGGAGAAATGTGAATACAGGTGTCATGGGGCTTTGTGATGACAGTGGTCATCTAGAATTGTGAAGAAAGATATCATGGAGCAATGGGATGACAGGGGCCATGGAGCATTGTGATGACAGGGGTCATGGGACATTGTGATGACACGGCCATGGAACATTATGATGACAAGAATTCTGGAGCATTGTGATAAAATGGGCATGGACCATTGTGATTAGAGGGGCCAAGGAGCATTCTGATGACAACGGCATGGAGCATTGTGATGACAAGGGTCATCGAGCATTGTGATGACACTGGTCATGAAGCATTGTGATGAATGTGGTCATGGATCATTGTGATGACAAGTGTCGTAGAGCATTGTGATGACAGGGGTCATAGAGCATTGTGATGACACGGTTATGGAATATTGTGAAGACCAGAATTCTGTAGCACTGTGATGAAAAGGGAATGGAGCATTGTGATTACAGGGGTCATGGAGCACTGTGATGACAATTGTTCTAGAACATTGTGAAGACAGGGATCATGGAGCATAGCGATGATAGGGGCCATGGAGCATTTTGATGACAGGCGTCATGGGACATTGTGTTGACAGTGGTCATGGAGAATTGTTAGAAAGGGAACATGGAGCAATTTGATTTCAGGGGCCATGAAAAATTGTGAATACATAGGCCATGGAGTATTCAGATGAATGTGGTCAAGGATCATTGTGATGAAAAGTGTCCTGGAATATTGTGATGACACGGTTCATGGAGCATTGCGATGACAAGGGCCATGGCGAAATGTGAAGACAGGTGTCATGGGGCATTGTGAAGACAGTGGTCATCTAGAATTGTGAAGAAAGATATCATGGAGCACTGGGATGACAGGGGCCATGGAGCATTGTGATGACAGGGGTCATGGGGCATTGTGATGACACGGCCATGGAACATTATGATGACAAGAATTCAGGAACATTGTGATAAAATGGGCATGGACCATTGTGATTAGAGGGGCCAAGTAGCATTCTGATGACAACGTCATGGAGCATTGTGATGACAAGGGTCATCGAGCATTGTGATGACAGTGGTCATGAAGCATTGTGATGAATGGGGTCATGGATCATTGTGATGACAAGTGTCGTGGAGCATTGTGATGACAGGGGTCATAGAGCATTGTGATGACACGGTTATGGAATATTGTGAAGACCAGAAATCTGTAGCACAGTGATGAAAATGGAATGGAGCATTGTGATTACAGGGGTCATGGAGAATTGTGATGACAATTGTTCTAGAAAATTGTGATGACAGGGATCATGGAGCATAGTGATGAACGGGGCCATGGAGCATTGTGATGACAGGCTTCATGGGACAATGTGTTGACAGTGGTCATTGAGCATTGTTAGAAAGGGAACATGGAGCAAATTGATTTCAGGGGCCATGAAAAATTGTGAATACATAGGCCATGGATTATTCAGATGAATGTGGTCAAGGATCATTGTGACAAAAAGTGTCCTGGAATATTGTGATGACACGGTTCATGGAGCATTGCGATGACAAGGGCCATGGCGAAATGTGAAGACAGGTGTCATGGGGCATTGTGATGACAGTGGTCATCTAGAATTGTGAAGAAAGATATCATGGAGCACTGGGATGACAGGGGCCATGGAGCATTGTGATGACAGGGGTCATGGGGCATGGTGATGACACGGCCATGGAACATTATGATGACAATAATTCTGGAGCATTGTGATAAAAAGGGTATGGACCATTGTGATTAGAGGGGCCAAGGAGCATTCTGATGACAACGGCATGGAGCATTGTGATGGCAAGGGTCATCGAGCATTGTGATGACAGTGGTCATGGAGCATTGTGATGAATGTGGTTATGCATCATTGTGATGACTAGTGTCGTGGAGCATTGTGATGACAGGGGTCATAGAGCATTGTGATGACACGGTTATGGAATTTTGTGATGACCAGAATTCTGTAGCACTGTGATGAAAAGGGAATGCAGCATTGTGATTACAGGGGTCATGGAGCATTGTGATGACAATTGTTTAGAACATTGTGAAGACAGGGATCAAGGAGCATAGTGATGAAAGGAGCCATGGAGCATTGTGATGACAGGCGTCATGGGACAATGTGTTGACAGTGGTCATGGAGCTTTGTTAGAAAGGGAACATGGAGCAATTTGATTTCAGGGGCCATGAAAAAATGTGAATACATAGGCCATGGAGTATTCAGATGAATGTGGTCAAGGATCATTGTGACGACAAGTGTCCTGGAATATTGTGATGACACGGTTCATGGAGCATTGCGATGACAAGGGCCATGGCGAAATGTGAAGACAGGTGTCATGGGGCTTTGTGATGACAGTGGTCATCTAGAATTGTGAAGAAAGATATCATGGAGCAATGGGATGACAGGGGCCATGGAGCATTGTGATGACAGTGGTCATGGGGCATTGTGATGACACGGCCATGGAACATTATGATGACAAGAATTCTGGAGCATTGTGATAAATAGGGCATGGACCATTGTGATTAGAGGGGCCAAGGAGCATTCTGATGATAACGGCATGGAGCATTGTGATGACAAGGGTCATCGAGCATTGTGATGACAGTGGTCATGAATCATTGTGATGAATGTGGTCATGGATCATTGTGATGACAAGTGTCGTGGAGCATTGTGATGACACGGCTCATAGAGCATTGTGATGACACGGTTATGGAATATTGTGATGACCAGAATTCTGTAGCACTGTGATGAAAAGGGAATGGAGCATTGTGATTACAGGGGTCATGGAGCATTGTGATGACAATTGTTCTAGAACATTTTGATGACAGGGATCATGGAGCATAGTGATGAAAGGGGCCATGGAGCATTGTAATGACAGGCGTCATGGGACATTGTGTTGACAGTGGTCATGGAGCATTGTTAGAAATGGAACATGGAGCAATTTGATTTCAGGGGCCATGAAAAATTGTGAATACATAGGCCATGGAGTATTCAGATGAATGTGGTCAAGGATCATTGTGACGAAAAGTGTCCTGGAATATTGTGATGACACGGTTCATGGAGCATTGCGATGACAAGGGCCATAGAGAAATGTGAAGACAGGTGTCATGGGGCATTGTGATGACAGTGGTGATCTAGAATTGTGAAGAAAGATATCATGGAGCACTGTGATGACAGGGGTCATGGGGCATTGTGATGACACGTCCATGGAACATTATGATGTCAAGAATTCTGGAGCATTGTGATAAAAATTGCATGGACCATTGTGATTAGAGGGGCCAAGGAGCATTCTGATGACAACGGCATGGAGCATTGTGATGACAAGGGTCATCGAGCATTGTGATGACACTGGTCATGAAGCATTGTGATGAATGTGGTCATGGATCATTGTGATGACAAGTGTCGTAGAGCATTGTGATGACAGGGGTCATAGAGCATTGTGATGACACGGTTATGGAATATTGTGATGACCAGAATTCTGTAGCACTGTGATGAAAAGGGAATGTAGCATTGTTATTACAGCGGTCATGGAGCACTGTGATGACAATTGTTTAGAACATTGTGAAGACTGGGATCATGGAGCATAGTGATGAAAGGGGCCATGGAGCATTGTGATGACAGGCGTCATGGGACAATGTGTTGACAGTGGTCATGGAGCATTGTTAGAAAGGGAACATGGAGCAATTTGATTTCAGGGGCCATGAAAAATTGTGAATACATAGGCCATGGAGTATTCAGATGAATGTGGTCAAGGATCATTGTGACGAAAAGTGTCCTGGAATATTGTGATGACACAGTTCATGGAGCATTGCGATGACAAGGGCCATGGAGAAATGTGAATACAGGTGTCATGGGGCTTTGTGATGACAGTAGTCATCTAGAATTGTGAAGAAAGATATCATGGAGCACTGGGATGACAGGGGCCATGGAGCATTGTGATGACAGGGGTCATGGGGCATTGTGATGACACGGCCATGGAACATTATGATGACAATAATTCTGGAGCATTGTGATAAAAAGGGCATGGACCATTGTGATTAGAGGGGCCAAGGAGCATTCTGATGACAACGGCATGGAGCATTGTGACGACAATTGTTCTAGAACATTGTGAAGACAGGGATCATGGAGCATAGTGATGAAAGGGGCCATGGATCATTGTGATGACAGGCGTCATGGGACAATGTGTTGTCAGTGGTCATGGAGCATTGTTAGAAAGGGAATATGGAGCAATTTGATTTCAGGGGCCATGAAAAATTGTGAATACATAGGCCATGGAGTATTCATATGAATGTGGTCAATGATCATTGTGACAAAAAGTGTCCTGGAATATTGTGATGACACGGTTCATGGAGCATTGCGATGAAAAGGGCCATGGCGAAATGTGATGAGAGTGGTCATCTAGAATTGTGAAGAAAGATATCATGGAGCCCTGGGATGATAGGGGCCATGGAGCATTGTGATGACATGGGTCATGGGGCATTGTGATGACACGGCCATGGAACATTATGATGACAAGAATTCTGGAGCATTGTGATAAAAAGGGCATGGACCATTGTGATTACAGGGGCCAAGGAGCATTCTGATGACAACGGCATGGAGCATTGTGATGACAAGTGTCATCGAGCATTGTGATGACAGTGGTCATGAAGCATTGTGATGAATGTGGTCATGGATCATTGTGATGACAAGTGTCGTGGAGCATTGTGATGACAGGGGTCATAGAGCATTGTGATGACACGGTTATGGAATATTGTGATGACCAGAATTCTGTAGCACTGTGATGAAAAGGGAATGGAGCATTGTGATTACAGGGGTCATGGAGCATTGTGATGAAAATTGTTCTAGAACATTGTGATGACAGGGATCATGTAGCATAGTGATTAAAGGGGCCATGAAGCATTGTGATGACAGGCGTTATGGGGCATTGTGATGACACGGCCATGGAACATTATGATGACAAGAATTCTGGAGCATTGTGATAAAACGGGCATGGACCATTGTGATTAGAGTGGCGAAGGAGCATTCTGATGACAACGGCATGGAGCATTGTGATGACAAGGGTCATCGAGCATTGTGATGACAGTGGTCATGAAGCATTGTGATGAATGTGGTCATGCATCATTGGGATGACAAGTGTCGTGGAGCATTGTGATGACAGGGGTCATAGAGCATTTTGATGACACGGTTATGTAATATTGTGATGACCAGAATTCTGTAGCACTGTGATGAAAAGGGAATGGAGCATTGTGAGTAGAGGGGTCATGGAGCTTTGTGATGACAATTGTTCTAGAACCTTGTGAAGACAGGGATCATGGAGCATAGTGATGAAAGGGGACATGGAGCATTGTGATGACAGGCGTCATGGGACATTGTGTTGACAGTTGTCATGGAGCATTGTTAGAAAGGGAACATGGAGCAATTTGATTTCAGTGGCCATGAAAAATTGTGAATACATAGGCCATGGAGTATTCAGATGAATGTGGTCAAGGATCATTGTGACAAAATTTGTCCTGGAATATTGTGATGACACGGTTCATGGAGCATTGCGATGACAAGGGCCATGGCGAAATGTGAAGACAGGTGTCATGGGGCATTGTGATGACTGTGGTCATCTAGAATTGTGAAGAAAGATATCATGGAGCACTGGGATGACAGGGGCCATGAAGCATTGTGATGACAGGGGTCTTGGGGCATTGTGATGACACGGCCATGGAACATTATGATGACAAGAAGTCTGGAGCATTGTGATAAAAAGGGCATGGACCATTGTGATTAGAGGGGCCAAGGAGCATTCTGATGACAACGGCATGGAGCATTGTGATGACAAGGGTCATCGAGCATTGTGATGACAGTGGTCATGAAGCATTGTGATGAATGTGGTCATGGATCATTGTGATGACAAGTGTCGTGGAGCATTGTGATGACAGGGGTCATAGAGCATTGTGATGACACGGTTATGGAATATTGTGAAGACCAGAATTCTGTAGCACTGTGATGAAAAAGGAATGGAGCATTGTGATTACAGGGGTCATGGAGCATTGTGATGACAATTGTTCTAGAACATTGTGAAGACAGGGGTCTTGGAGCATAGTGATGAAAGGGGCCATGGAGCATTGTGATGACAGGTGTCATGGGACAATGTGTTGACAATGGTCAAGGAGCATTGTTAGAAAGGGAACATGGAGCAATTTCATTTCAGGGGCCATGAAAAATTGTGAATACATAGGCCATGGATTATTCAGATGAATGTGGTCAAGGATCATTGTGACGACAAGTGTCCTGGAATATTGTGATGACACGGTTCATGGAGCATTGCGATGACAAGGGCCATGGTGAAATGTGAAGACAGGTGTCAATGGGCTTTGTGATGACAGTGGTCATCTAGAATTGTGAAGAAAGATATCATGGAGCACTGGGATGACAGGGGCCATGGAACATTGTGATGACAGGGGTCATGGGGCATTGTGATGACACGGCCATGGAACATTATGATGACAAGAATTCTGGAGCATTGTGATAAATAAGGCATGGACCATTGTGATTAGAGGGGCCAAGGAGCATTCTGATGACAACGGCATGGAGCATTGTGATGACAAGGGTCATCGAGCATTGTGATGGCAGTGGTCATGAAGCATTGTGATGAATGTGGTCATGGATCATTGTGATGACAAGTGTCGTGGAGCATTGTGATGACAGGGGTCATAGAGCATTGTGATGACACGGTTATGGAATATTGTGATGACCAGAATTCTGTAGCACTGTGATGAAAAGGGAATGGAGCATTGTGATTACAGGGGTCATGGAGCATTGTGATGAAAATTGTTCTAGAACATTGTGATGACAGGGATCATGTAGCATAGTGATGAAAGGGGCCATGAAGCATTGTGATGACAGGCGTTATGGGGCATTGTGATGACACGGCCATGGAACATTATGATGACAAGAATTCTGGAGCATTGTGATAAAACGGGCATGGACCATTGTGATTAGAGGGGCCAAGGAGCATTCTGATGACAACGGCATGGAGCATTGTGACGAAAATTGTTCTAGAACATTGTGAAGACAGGGATCATGGAGCATAGTGATGAAAGGGGCCATGGAGCATTGTGATGACAGGCGTCATGGGACAATGTGTTGTCAGTGGTCATGGAGCATTGTTAGAAAGGGAATATGGAGCAATTTGATTTCAGGGGCCATGAAAAATTGTGAATACATAGGCCATGGAGTATTCATATGAATGTGGTCAATGATCATTGTGACAAAAAGTGTCCTGGAATATTGTGATGACACGGTTCATGGAGCATTGCGATGAAAAGGGCCATGGCGAAATGTGATGAGAGTGGTCATCTAGAATTGTGAAGAAAGATATCATGGAGCCCTGGGATGATAGGGGCCATGGAGCATTGTGATGACATGGGTCATGGGGCATTGTGATGACACGGCCATGGAACATTATGATGACAAGAATTCTGGAGCATTGTGATAAAAAGGGCATGGACCATTGTGATTAGAGGGGCCAAGGAGCATTCTGATGACAACGGCATGGAGCATTGTGATGACAAGGTCATCGAGCATTGTGATGACAGTGGTCATGAAGCATTGTGATGAATGTGGTGATGGATCATTGTGATGGCAAGTGTCGTGGAGCATTGTGATGACAGGGGTCATAGAGCATTTTGATGACACGTTTATGTAATATGGTGATGACCAGAATTCTGTAGCACTGTGATGAAAATGGAATGGAGCATTGTGATTACATGTGTCATGGAGCATTGTGATGACAATTGTTCTAGAACATTGTGAAGACAGGGATCATGGAGCATAGTGATGAAAGGGGCCATGGAGCTTTGTGAAGACAGGCGTCATGGGACAATGTGTTGACACTGTCATGGATCATTGTTAGAAAGGGAACATGGGGCATTTTGATTTCAGGGGCCATGAAAAATTGTGAATACATAGGCCATGGAGTATTCAGATGAATATGGTCAAGGATCATTGTGACGACAAGTGTCCTGGAATATTGTGATGACACGGTTCATGGAGCATTGCGATGACAAGGGCCATGGTGAAATGTGAAGACAGGTGTCATGGGGCATTGTGATGACAGTGGTCATCTAGAATTGTGAAGAAAGATATCATGGAGCACTGGGATGACAGGGGCCATGGAACATTGTGATGACAGGGGTCATGGGGCATTGTGATGACACGGCCATGGAACATTATGATGACAAGAATTCTGGAGCATTGTGATAAATAAGGCATGGACCATTGTGATTAGAGGGGCCAAGGAGCATTCTGATGACAACGGCATGGAGCATTGTGATGACAAGGGTCATCGAGCATTGTGATGACAGTGGTCATGAAGCATTGTGATGAATGTGGTCATGGATCATTGTGATGACAAGTGTCGTGGAGCATTGTGATGACAGGGGTCATAGAGCATTGTGATGACACGGTTATGGAATATTGTGATGACCAGAATTCTGTAGCACTGTGATGAAAAGGGAATGGAGCATTGTGATTACAGGGGTCATGGAGCATTGTGATGAAAATTGTTCTAGAACATTGTGATGACAGGGATCATGTAGCATAGTGATGAACGGGGCCATGAAGCATTGTGATGACAGGCGTTATGGGGCATTGTGATGACACGGCCATGGAACATTATGATGACAAGAATTCTGGAGCATTGTGATAAAACGGGCATGGACCATTGTGATTAGAGTGGCGAAGGAGCATTCTGATGACAACGGCATGGAGCATTGTGATGACAAGGGTCATCGAGCATTGTGAGGACAGTGGTCATGAAGCATTGTGATGAATGTGGTCATGGATCATTGTGATGACAAGTGTCGTAGAGCATTGTGATGACAGGGGTCATAGAGCATTGTGATGACACGGTTATGGAATATTGTGAAGACCAGAATTCTGTAGCACTGTGATGAAAAGGGAATGGAGCATTGTGATTACAGGGGTCATGGAGCACTGTGATGACAATTGTTCTAGAACATTGTGAAGACAGGGATCATGGAGCATAGTGATGATAGGGGCCATGGAGCATTTTGATGACAGGCGTCATGGGACATTGTGTTGACAGTGGTCATGGAGAATTGTTAGAAAGGGAACATGGAGCAATTTGATTTCAGGGGCCATGAAAAATTGTGAATACATAGGCCATGGAGTATTCAGATGAATGTGGTCAAGGATCATTGTGATGAAAAGTGTGCTGGAATATTGTGATGACACGGTTCATGGAGCATTGCGATGACAAGGGCCATGGCGAAATGTGAAGACAGGTGTCATGGGGCATTGTGAAGACAGTGGTCATCTAGAATTGTGAAGAAAGATATCATGGAGCACTGGGATGACAGGGGCCATGGAGCATTGTGATGACAGGGGTCATGGGGCATTGTGATGACACGGCCATGGAACATTATGATGACAAGAATTCAGGAACATTGTGATAAAATGGGCATGGACCATTGTGATTAGAGGGGCCAAGTAGCATTCTGATGACAACGTCATGGAGCATTGTGATGACAAGGGTCATCGAGCATTGTGATGACAGTGGTCATGAAGCATTGTGATGAATGGGGTCATGGATCATTGTGATGACAAGTGTCGTGGAGCATTGTGATGACAGGGGTCATAGAGCATTGTGATGACACGGTTATGGAATATTGTGAAGACCAGAAATCTGTAGCACAGTGATGAAAATGGAATGGAGCATTGTGATTACAGGGGTCATGGAGAATTGTGATGACAATTGTTCTAGAAAATTGTGATGACAGGGATCATGGAGCATAGTGATGAACGGGGCCATGGAGCATTGTGATGACAGGCTTCATGGGACAATGTGTTGACAGTGGTCATTGAGCATTGTTAGAAAGGGAACATGGAGCAAATTGATTTCAGGGGCCATGAAAAATTGTGAATACATAGGCCATGGATTATTCAGATGAATGTGGTCAAGGATCATTGTGACAAAAAGTGTCCTGGAATATTGTGATGACACGGTTCATGGAGCATTGCGATGACAAGGGCCATGGCGAAATGTGAAGACAGGTGTCATGGGGCATTGTGATGACAGTGGTCATCTAGAATTGTGAAGAAAGATATCATGGAGCACTGGGATGACAGGGGCCATGGAGCATTGTGATGACAGGGGTCATGGGGCATGGTGATGACACGGCCATGGAACATTATGATGACAATAATTCTGGAGCATTGTGATAAAAAGGGTATGGACCATTGTGATTAGAGGGGCCAAGGAGCATTCTGATGACAACGGCATGGAGCATTGTGATGACAAGGGTCATCGAGCATTGTGATGACAGTGGTCATGGAGCATTGTGATGAATGTGGTTATGCATCATTGTGATGACTAGTGTCGTGGAGCATTGTGATGACAGGGGTCATAGAGCATTGTGATGACACGGTTATGGAATTTTGTGATGACCAGAATTCTGTAGCACTGTGATGAAAAGGGAATGCAGCATTGTGATTACAGGGGTCATGGAGCATTGTGATGACAATTGTTTAGAACATTGTGAAGACAGGGATCAAGGAGCATAGTGATGAAAGGAGCCATGGAGCATTGTGATGACAGGCGTCATGGGACAATGTGTTGACAGTGGTCAAGGAGCATTGTTAGAAAGGGAACATGGAGCAATTTGATTTCAGGGGCCATGAAAAAATGTGAATACATAGGCCATGGAGTATTCAGATGAATGTGGTCAAGGATCATTGTGACAAAAAGTGTCCTGGAATATTGTGATGACACGGTTCATGGAGCATTGCGATGACAAGGGCCATGGCGAAATGTGAAGACAGGTGTCATGGGGCTTTGTGATGACAGTGGTCATCTAGAATTGTGAAGAAAGATATCATGGAGCAATGGGATGACAGGGGCCATGGAGCATTGTGATGACAGGGGTCATGGGGCATTGTGATGACACGGCCATGGAACATTATGATGACAAGAATTCTGGAGCATTGTGATAAATAGGGCATGGACCATTGTGATTAGAGGGGCCAAGGAGCATTCTGATGATAACGGCATGGAGCATTGTGATGACAAGGGTCATCGAGCATTGTGATGACAGTGGTCATGAATCATTGTGATGAATGTGGTCATGGATCATTGTGATGACAAGTGTCGTGGAGCATTGTGATGACACGGCTCATAGAGCATTGTGATGACACGGTTATGGAATATTGTGATGACCAGAATTCTGTAGCACTGTGATGAAAAGGGAATGGAGCATTGTGATTACAGGGGTCATGGAGCATTGTGATGACAATTGTTCTAGAACATTTTGATGACAGGGATCATGGAGCATAGTGATGAAAGGGGCCATGGAGCATTGTAATGACAGGCGTCATGGGACATTGTGTTGACAGTGGTCATGGAGCATTGTTAGAAATGGAACATGGAGCAATTTGATTTCAGGGGCCATGAAAAATTGTGAATACATAGGCCATGGAGTATTCAGATGAATGTGGTCAAGGATCATTGTGACGAAAAGTGTCCTGGAATATTGTGATGACACGGTTCATGGAGCATTGCGATGACAAGGGCCATAGAGAAATGTGAAGACAGGTGTCATGGGGCATTGTGATGACAGTGGTGATCTAGAATTGTGAAGAAAGATATCATGGAGCACTGTGATGACAGGGGTCATGGGGCATTGTGATGACACGTCCATGGAACATTATGATGTCAAGAATTCTGGAGCATTGTGATAAAAATTGCATGGACCATTGTGATTAGAGGGGCCAAGGAGCATTCTGATGACAACGGCATGGAGCATTGTGATGACAAGGGTCATCGAGCATTGTGATGACACTGGTCATGAAGCATTGTGATGAATGTGGTCATGGATCATTGTGATGACAAGTGTCGTAGAGCATTGTGATGACAGGGGTCATAGAGCATTGTGATGACACGGTTATGGAATATTGTGATGACCAGAATTCTGTAGCACTGTGATGAAAAGGGAATGTAGCATTGTGATTACAGCGGTCATGGAGCACTGTGATGACAATTGTTTAGAACATTGTGAAGACTGGGATCATGGAGCATAGTGATGAAAGGGGCCATGGAGCATTGTGATGACAGGCGTCATGGGACAATGTGTTGACAGTGGTCATGGAGCATTGTTAGAAAGGGAACATGGAGCAATTTGATTTCAGGGGCCATGAAAAATTGTGAATACATAGGCCATGGAGTATTCAGATGAATGTGGTCAGGGATCATTGTGACGAAAAGTGTCCTGGAATATTGTGATGACACAGTTCATGGAGCATTGCGATGACAAGGGCCATGGAGAAATGTGAATACAGGTGTCATGGGGCTTTGTGATGACAGTAGTCATCTAGAATTGTGAAGAAAGATATCATGGAGCACTGGGATGACAGGGGCCATGGAGCATTGTGATGACAGGGGTCATGGGGCATTGTGATGACACGGCCATGGAACATTATGATGACAATAATTCTGGAGCATTGTGATAAAAAGGGCATGGACCATTGTGATTAGAGGGGCCAAGGAGCATTCTGATGACAACGGCATGGAGCATTGTGACGACAATTGTTCTAGAACATTGTGAAGACAGGGATCATGGAGCATAGTGATGAAAGGGGCCATGGATCATTGTGATGACAGGCGTCATGGGACAATGTGTTGTCAGTGGTCATGGAGCATTGTTAGAAAGGGAATATGGAGCAATTTGATTTCAGGGGCCATGAAAAATTGTGAATACATAGGCCATGGAGTATTCATATGAATGTGGTCAATGATCATTGTGACAAAAAGTGTCCTGGAATATTGTGATGACACGGTTCATGGAGCATTGCGATGAAAAGGGCCATGGCGAAATGTGATGAGAGTGGTCATCTAGAATTGTGAAGAAAGATATCATGGAGCCCTGGGATGATAGGGGCCATGGAGCATTGTGATGACATGGGTCATGGGGCATTGTGATGACACGGCCATGGAACATTATGATGACAAGAATTCTGGAGCATTGTGATAAAAAGGGCATGGACCATTGTGATTACAGGGGCCAAGGAGCATTCTGATGACAACGGCATGGAGCATTGTGATGACAAGTGTCATCGAGCATTGTGATGACAGTGGTCATGAAGCATTGTGATGAATGTGGTCATGGATCATTGTGATGACAAGTGTCGTGGAGCATTGTGATGACAGGGGTCATAGAGCATTGTGATGACACGGTTATGGAATATTGTGATGACCAGAATTCTGTAGCACTGTGATGAAAAGGGAATGGAGCATTGTGATTACAGGGGTCATGGAGCATTGTGATGAAAATTGTTCTAGAACATTGTGATGACAGGGATCATGTAGCATAGTGATTAAAGGGGCCATGAAGCATTGTGATGACAGGCGTTATGGGGCATTGTGATGACACGGCCATGGAACATTATGATGACAAGAATTCTGGAGCATTGTGATAAAACGGGCATGGACCATTGTGATTAGAGTGGCGAAGGAGCATTCTGATGACAACGGCATGGAGCATTGTGATGACAAGGGTCATCGAGCATTGTGATGACAGTGGTCATGAAGCATTGTGATGAATGTGGTCATGCATCATTGGGATGACAAGTGTCGTGGAGCATTGTGATGACAGGGGTCATAGAGCATTTTGATGACACGGTTATGTAATATTGTGATGACCAGAATTCTGTAGCACTGTGATGAAAAGGGAATGGAGCATTGTGAGTAGAGGGGTCATGGAGCTTTGTGATGACAATTGTTCTAGAACCTTGTGAAGACAGGGATCATGGAGCATAGTGATGAAAGGGGACATGGAGCATTGTGATGACAGGCGTCATGGGACATTGTGTTGACAGTTGTCATGGAGCATTGTTAGAAAGGGAACATGGAGCAATTTGATTTCAGTGGCCATGAAAAATTGTGAATACATAGGCCATGGAGTATTCAGATGAATGTGGTCAAGGATCATTGTGACAAAATTTGTCCTGGAATATTGTGATGACACGGTTCATGGAGCATTGCGATGACAAGGGCCATGGCGAAATGTGAAGACAGGTGTCATGGGGCATTGTGATGACTGTGGTCATCTAGAATTGTGAAGAAAGATATCATGGAGCACTGGGATGACAGGGGCCATGAAGCATTGTGATGACAGGGGTCTTGGGGCATTGTGATGACACGGCCATGGAACATTATGATGACAAGAAGTCTGGAGCATTGTGATAAAAAGGGCATGGACCATTGTGATTAGAGGGGCCAAGGAGCATTCTGATGACAACGGCATGGAGCATTGTGATGACAAGGGTCATCGAGCATTGTGATGACAGTGGTCATGAAGCATTGTGATGAATGTGGTCATGGATCATTGTGATGACAAGTGTCGTGGAGCATTGTGATGACAGGGGTCATAGAGCATTGTGATGACACGGTTATGGAATATTGTGAAGACCAGAATTCTGTAGCACTGTGATGAAAAAGGAATGGAGCATTGTGATTACAGGGGTCATGGAGCATTGTGATGACAATTGTTCTAGAACATTGTGAAGACAGGGGTCTTGGAGCATAGTGATGAAAGGGGCCATGGAGCATTGTGATGACAGGTGTCATGGGACAATGTGTTGACAATGGTCAAGGAGCATTGTTAGAAAGGGAACATGGAGCAATTTCATTTCAGGGGCCATGAAAAATTGTGAATACATAGGCCATGGATTATTCAGATGAATGTGGTCAAGGATCATTGTGACGACAAGTGTCCTGGAATATTGTGATGACACGGTTCATGGAGCATTGCGATGACAAGGGCCATGGTGAAATGTGAAGACAGGTGTCAATGGGCTTTGTGATGACAGTGGTCATCTAGAATTGTGAAGAAAGATATCATGGAGCACTGGGATGACAGGGGCCATGGAACATTGTGATGACAGGGGTCATGGGGCATTGTGATGACACGGCCATGGAACATTATGATGACAAGAATTCTGGAGCATTGTGATAAATAAGGCATGGACCATTGTGATTAGAGGGGCCAAGGAGCATTCTGATGACAACGGCATGGAGCATTGTGATGACAAGGGTCATCGAGCATTGTGATGGCAGTGGTCATGAAGCATTGTGATGAATGTGGTCATGGATCATTGTGATGACAAGTGTCGTGGAGCATTGTGATGACAGGGGTCATAGAGCATTGTGATGACACGGTTATGGAATATTGTGATGACCAGAATTCTGTAGCACTGTGATGAAAAGGGAATGGAGCATTGTGATTACAGGGGTCATGGAGCATTGTGATGAAAATTGTTCTAGAACATTGTGATGACAGGGATCATGTAGCATAGTGATGAAAGGGGCCATGAAGCATTGTGATGACAGGCGTTATGGGGCATTGTGATGACACGGCCATGGAACATTATGATGACAAGAATTCTGGAGCATTGTGATAAAACGGGCATGGACCATTGTGATTAGAGGGGCCAAGGAGCATTCTGATGACAACGGCATGGAGCATTGTGACGAAAATTGTTCTAGAACATTGTGAAGACAGGGATCATGGAGCATAGTGATGAAAGGGGCCATGGAGCATTGTGATGACAGGCGTCATGGGACAATGTGTTGTCAGTGGTCATGGAGCATTGTTAGAAAGGGAATATGGAGAAATTTGATTTCAGGGGCCATGAAAAATTGTGAATACATAGGCCATGGAGTATTCATATGAATGTGGTCAATGATCATTGTGACAAAAAGTGTCCTGGAATATTGTGATGACACGGTTCATGGAGCATTGCGATGAAAAGGGCCATGGCGAAATGTGATGAGAGTGGTCATCTAGAATTGTGAAGAAAGATATCATGGAGCCCTGGGATGATAGGGGCCATGGAGCATTGTGATGACATGGGTCATGGGGCATTGTGATGACACGGCCATGGAACATTATGATGACAAGAATTCTGGAGCATTGTGATAAAAAGGGCATGGACCATTGTGATTAGAGGGGCCAAGGAGCATTCTGATGACAACGGCATGGAGCATTGTGATGACAAGGTCATCGAGCATTGTGATGACAGTGGTCATGAAGCATTGTGATGAATGTGGTGATGGATCATTGTGATGGCAAGTGTCGTGGAGCATTGTGATGACAGGGGTCATAGAGCATTTTGATGACACGTTTATGTAATATGGTGATGACCAGAATTCTGTAGCACTGTGATGAAAATGGAATGGAGCATTGTGATTACATGTGTCATGGAGCATTGTGATGACAATTGTTCTAGAACATTGTGAAGACAGGGATCATGGAGCATAGTGATGAAAGGGGCCATGGAGCTTTGTGAAGACAGGCGTCATGGGACAATGTGTTGACACTGTCATGGATCATTGTTAGAAAGGGAACATGGGGCATTTTGATTTCAGGGGCCATGAAAAATTGTGAATACATAGGCCATGGAGTATTCAGATGAATATGGTCAAGGATCATTGTGACGACAAGTGTCCTGGAATATTGTGATGACACGGTTCATGGAGCATTGCGATGACAAGGGCCATGGTGAAATGTGAAGACAGGTGTCATGGGGCTTTGTGATGACAGTGGTCATCTAGAATTGTGAAGAAAGATATCATGGAGCACTGGGATGACAGGGGCCATGGAACATTGTGATGACAGGGGTCATGGGGCATTGTGATGACACGGCCATGGAACATTATGATGACAAGAATTCTGGAGCATTGTGATAAATAAGGCATGGACCATTGTGATTAGAGGGGCCAAGGAGCATTCTGATGACAACGGCATGGAGCATTGTGATGACAAGGGTCATCGAGCATTGTGATGACAGTGGTCATGAAGCATTGTGATGAATGTGGTCATGGATCATTGTGATGACAAGTGTCGTGGAGCATTGTGATGACAGGGGTCATAGAGCATTGTGATGACACGGTTATGGAATATTGTGATGACCAGAATTCTGTAGCACTGTGATGATAAGGGAATGGAGCATTGTGATTACAGGGGTCATGGAGCATTGTGATGAAAATTGTTCTAGAACATTGTGATGACAGGGATCATGTAGCATAGTGATGAACGGGGCCATGAAGCATTGTGATGACAGGCGTTATGGGGCATTGTGATGACACGGCCATGGAACATTATGATGACAAGAATTCTGGAGCATTGTGATAAAACGGGCATGGACCATTGTGATTAGAGTGGCGAAGGAGCATTCTGATGACAACGGCATGGAGCATTGTGATGACAAGGGTCATCGAGCATTGTGAGGACAGTGGTCATGAAGCATTGTGATGAATGTGGTCATGCATCATTGGGATGACATGTGTCGTGGAGCATTGTGATGACAGGGGTCATAGAGCATTTTGATAACACGGTTATGTAATATTGTGATGACCAGAATTCTGTAGCACTGTGATTAAAAGGGAATGGAGCATTGTGATTACAGGGGTCATGGAGCATTGTGATGACAATTGTTTAGAACATTGTGAAGACAGGGATCATGGAGCATAGTGATGAAAGGGGCCATGGAACATTGTGATGACAGGCGTCATGGGACAATGTGTTGACAGTGGTCATGGAGCATTGTTAGAAAGGGAACATGGAGCAATTTGATTTCAGGGGCCAGGAAAAATTGTGAATACATAGGCCATGGAGTATTCAGTTGAATGTGGTCAAGGATCATTGTGACGACAAGTGTCCTGGAATATTGTGATGACACGGTTCATGGAGCATTGCGATGACAAGGGCCATGGCGAAATGTGAAGACAGGTGTCATGGGGCATTTTGATGACAGTGGTCATCTAGAATTGTGAAGAAAGATATCATGGAGCACTGGGATGACAGGGGCCATGGAGCATTGTGATGACAGGCGTCATGGGGCATTGTGATGACACGGCCATGGAACATTATGATGACAAGAATTCTGGAGCATTGTGATAAAAAGGGCATGGACCATTGTGATTAGAGGGGCCAAGGAGTATTCTGATGACAACAGCATGGAGCATTGTGATGACCAGGGTCATCGAGCATTGTGATGACAGTGGTCATGAAGCATTGTGATGAATGTGGTCATGGATCATTGTGATGACAAGTGTCGTGGAGCATTGTGATGACAGGGGTCATAGAGCATTGTAAGGACACGGTTATGGAATATTGTGATGACCAGAATTCTGTAGCACTGTGATGAAAAGGGAATGGAGCATTGTGAGTACAGGGGTCATGGAGCTTTGTGATGACAATTGTTCTAGAACATTGTGAAGACAGGGATCATGGAGCATAGTGATGAAAGGGGACATGGAGCATTGTGATGACAGGCGTCATGGGACATTGTGTTGACAGTTGTCATGGAGCATTGTTAGAAAGGGAACATGGAGCAATTTGATTTCAGTGGCCATGAAAAATTGTGAATACATAGGCCATGGAGTATTCAGATGAATGTGGTCAAGGATCATTGTGACAAAATTTGTCCTGGAATATTGTGATGACACGGTTCATGGAGCATTGCGATGACAAGGGCCATGGCGAAATGTGAAGATAGGTGTCATGGGGCATTGTGATGACTGTGGTCATCTAGAATTGTGAAGAAAGATATCATGGAGCACTGGGATGACAGGGGCCATGAAGCATTGTGATGACAGGGGTCTTGGGGCATTGTGATGACACGGCCATGGAACATTATGATGACAAGAATTCTGGAGCATTGTGATAAAAAGGGCATGGACCATTGTGATTAGAGGGGCCAAGGAGCATTCTGATGACAACGGCATGGTGCATTGTGATGACCAGGGTCATCGAGCATTGTGATGACAGTGGTCATGAAGCATTGTGATGAATGTGGTCATGGATCATTGTGATGAAAAGTGTCGTGGAGCATTGTGATGACAGGGGTCATAGAGCATTGTGATGACACGGTTATGGAATATTGTGATGACCAGAATTCTGTAGCACTGTGATGCAAAGGGAATGGAGCATTGTGATTACAGGGGTCATGGAGCATTGTGATGACAATTGTTCTAGAACATTGTGAAGACAGGGATCATGGAGCATAGTGATGAAAGGGGCCATGGAGCATTGTGATGACAGGCGTCATGGGACAATGTGTTGACAGTGGTCATGGAGCATTGTTAGAAAGGGAACATGGAGCAATTTGATTTCAGGGGCCATGAAAAAATGTGAATACATAGGCCATGGAGTATTCAGAT
The DNA here is from genome assembly GCF_028021215.1 of Eschrichtius robustus. Taxonomy (NCBI): domain Eukaryota; kingdom Metazoa; phylum Chordata; class Mammalia; order Artiodactyla; family Eschrichtiidae; genus Eschrichtius; species Eschrichtius robustus. Next base: position 2,514,187 of record NW_027175412.1, read on the forward strand.
GAATGTGGTCAAGGATCATTGTGACGACAAGTGTCCTGTAATATTGTGATGACACGGTTCATGGAGCATTGCGATGACAAGGGCCATGGCGAAATGTGAAGACAGGTGTCATGGGGCTTTGTGATGACAGTGGTCATCTAGAATTGTGAAGAAAGATATCATGGAGCAATGGGATGACAGGGGCCATGGAGCATTGTGATGACAGGGGTCATGGGGCATTGTGATGACACGGCCATGGAACATTATGATGACAAGAATTCTGGAGCATTGTGATAAATAGGGCATGGACCATTGTGATTAGAGGGGCCAAGGAGCATTCTGATGATAACGGCATGGAGCATTGTGATGACAAGGGTCATCGAGCATTGTGATGACAGTGGTCATGAATCATTGTGATGAATGTGGTCATGGATCATTGTGATGACAAGTGTCGTGGAGCATTGTGATGACAGGGGTCATAGAGCATTGTGATGACACGGTTTTGGAATATTGTGATGACCAGAATTCTGTAGCACTGTGATGAAAAGGGAATGGAGCATTGTGATTACAGGGGTCATGGAGCATTGTGATGACAATTGTTCTAGAACATTTTGATGACAGGGATCATGGAGCATAGTGATGAAAGGGGCCATGGAGCATTGTAATGACAGGCGTCATGGGACATTGTGTTGACAGTGGTCATGGAGCATTGTTAGAAATGGAACATGGAGCAATTTGATTTCAGGGGCCATGAAAAATTGTGAATACATAGGCCATGGAGTATTCAGATGAATGTGGTCAAGGATCATTGTGACGAAAAGTGTCCTAGAATATTGTGATGACACGGTTCATGGAGCATTGCGATGACAAGGGCCATAGCGAAATGTGAAGACAGGTGTCATGGGGCATTGTGATGACAGTGGTGATCTAGAATTGTGAAGAAAGATATCATGGAGCACTGTGATGACAGGGGTCATGGGGCATTGTGATGACACGGCCATGGAACATTATGATGACAATAATTCTGGAGCATTGTGATAAAAAGGGCATGGACCATTGTGATTAGAGGGGCTAAGGAGCATTCTGATGACAACGGCATGGAGCATTGTGACGACAATTGTTCTAGAACATTGTGAAGACAGGGATCATGGAGCATAGTGATGAAAGGGGCCATGGAGCATTGTGATGACAGGCGTCATGGGACAATGTGTTGTCAGTGGTCATGGAGCATTGTTAGAAAGGGAATATGGAGAAATTTGATTTCAGGGGCCATGAAAAATTGTGAATACATAGGCCATGGAGTATTCATATGAATGTGGTCAATGATCATTGTGACAAAAAGTGTCCTGGAATATTGTGATGACACGGTTCATGGAGCATTGCGATGAAAAGGGCCATGGCGAAATGTGATGAGAGTGGTCATCTAGAATTGTGAAGAAAGATATCATGGAGCCCTGGGATGATAGGGGCCATGGAGCATTGTGATGACATGGGTCATGGGGCATTGTGATGACACGGCCATGGAACATTATGATGACAAGAATTCTGGAGCATTGTGATAAAAAGGGCATGGACCATTGTGATTCGAGGGGCCAAGGAACATTCTGATGACAACGGCATGGAGCATTGTGATGACAAGGTCATCGAGCATTGTGATGACAGTGGTCATGAAGCATTGTGATGAATGTGGTGATGGATCATTGTGATGGCAAGTGTCGTGGAGCATTGTGATGACAGGGGTCATAGAGCATTTTGATGACACGGTTATGTAATATGGTGATGACCAGAATTCTGTAGCACTGTGATGAAAATGGAATGGAGCATTGTGATTACAGGTGTCATGGAGCATTGTGATGACAATTGTTCTAGAACATTGTGAAGACAGGGATCATGGAGCATAGTGATGAAAGGGGCCATGGAGCTTTGTGATGACAGGCGTCATGGGACAATGTGTTGACACTGTCATGGATCATTGTTAGAAAGGGAACATGGGGCATTTTGATTTCAGGGGCCATGAAAAATTGTGAATACATAGGCCATGGAGTATTCAGATGAATGTGGTCAAGGATCATTGTGACGACAAGTGTCCTGGAATATTGTGATGACACGGTTCATGGAGCATTGCGATGACAAGGGCCATGGTGAAATGTGAAGACAGGTGTCATGGGGCTTTGTGATGACAGTGGTCATCTAGAATTGTGAAGAAAGATATCATGGAGCACAGGGATGACAGGGGCCATGGAACATTGTGATGACAGGGTTCATGGGGCATTGTGATGACACGGCCATGGAACATTATGATGACAAGAATTCTGGAGCATTGTGATAAATAAGGCATGGACCATTGTGATTAGAGGGGCCAAGGAGCATTCTGATGACAACGGCATGGAGCATTGTGATGACAAGGGTCATCGAGCATTGTGATGACAGTGGTCATGAAGCATTGTGATGAATGTGGTCATGGATCATTGTGATGACAAGTGTCGTGGAGCATTGTGATGACAGGGGTCATAGAGCATTGTGATGACACGGTTATGGAATATTGTGATGACCAGAATTCTGTAGCACTGTGATGAAAAGGGAATGGAGCATTGTGATTACAGGGGTCATGGAGCATTGTGATGAAAATTGTTCTAGAACATTGTGATGACAGGGATCATGTAGCATAGTGATGAAAGGGGCCATGAAGCATTGTGATGACAGGCGTTATGGGGCATTGTGATGACACGGCCATGAAACATTATGATGACAAGAATTCTGGAGCATTGTGATAAAACGGGCATGGCCCATTGTGATTAGAGTGGCGAAGGAGCATTCTGATGACAACGGCATGGAGCATTGTGATGACAAGGGTCATCGAGCATTGTGATGACAGTGGTCATGAAGCATTGTGATGAATGTGGTCATGCATCATTGGGATGACAAGTGTCGTGGAGCATTGTGATGACAGGGGTCATAGAGCATTTTGATGACACGGTTATGTAATATTGTGATGACCAGAATTCTGTAGCACTGTGATGAAAAGGGAATGGAGCATTGTGATTACAGGGGCCATGGAGCATTGTGATGACAATTGTTTAGAACATTGTGAAGACAGGGATCATGGAGCATAGTGATGAAAGGGGCCATGGAACATTGTGATGACAGGCGTCATGGGACAATGTGTTGACAGTGGTCATGGAGCATTGTTAGAAAGGCAACATGGAGCAATTTGATTTCAGGGGCCAGGAAAAATTGTGAATACATAGGCCATGGAGTATTCAGTTGAATGTGGTCAAGGATCATTGTGACGACAAGTGTCCTGGAATATTGTGATGACACGGTTCATGGAGCATTGCGATGACAAGGGCCATGGCGAAATGTGAAGACAGGTGTCATGGGGCATTTTGATGACAGTGGTCATCTAGAATTGTGAAGAAAGATATCATGGAGCACTGGGATGACAGGGGCCATGGAGCATTGTGATGACAGGCGTCATGGGGCATTGTGATGACAGGGCCATGGAACATTATGATGACAAGAATTCTGGAGCATTGTGATAAAAAGGGCATGGACCATTGTGATTAGAGGGGCCAAGGAGTATTCTGATGACAACAGCATGGAGCATTGTGATGACCAGGGTCATCGAGCATTGTGATGACAGTGGTCATGAAGCATTGTGATGAATGTGGTCATGGATCATTGTGATGACAAGTGTCGTGGAGCATTGTGATGACAGGGGTCATAGAGCATTGTAAGGACACGGTTATGGAATATTGTGATGACCAGAATTCTGTAGCACTGTGATGAAAAGGGAATGGAGCATTGTGAGTACAGGGGTCATGGAGCTTTGTGATGACAATTGTTCTAGAACATTGTGAAGACAGGGATCATGGTGCATAGTGATGAAAGGGGACATGGAGCATTGTGATGACAGGCGTCATGGGACATTGTGTTGACAGTTGTCATGGAGCATTGTTAGAAAGGGAACATGGAGCAATTTGATTTCAGTGGCCATGAAAAATTGTGAATACATAGGCCATGGAGTATTCAGATGAATGTGGTCAAGGATCATTGTGACAAAATTTGTCCTGGAATATTGTGATGACACGGTTCATGGAGCATTGCGATGACAAGGGCCATGGCGAAATGTGAAGACAGGTGTCATGGGGCATTGTGATGACTGTGGTCATCTAGAATTGTGAAGAAAGATATCATGGAGCACTGGGATTACAGGGGCCATGAAGCATTGTGATGACAGGGGTCTTGGGGCATTGTGATGACACGGCCATGGAACATTATGATGACAAGAATTCTGGAGCATTGTGATAAAAAGTGCATGGACCATTGTGATTAGAGGGGCCAAGGAGCATTCTGATGACAACGGCATGGTGCATTGTGATGACCAGGGTCATCGAGCATTGTGATGACAGTGGTCATGAAGCATTGTGATGAATGTGGTCATGGATCATTGTGATGAAAAATGTCGTGGAGCATTGTGATGACAGGGGTCATAGAGCATTGTGATGACACGGTTATGGAATATTGTGATGACCAGAATTCTGTAGCACTGTGATGCAAAGGGAATGGAGCATTGTGATTACAGGGGTCATGGAGCATTGTGATGACAATTGTTCTAGAACATTGTGAAGACAGGGATCATGGAGCATAGTGATGAAAGGGGCCATGGAGCATTGTGATGACAGGCGTCATGGGACAATGTGTTGACTGTGGACATGGAGCATTGTTAGAAATGGAACATGGAGCAATTTGATTTCAGGGGCCATGAAAAATTGTGAATACATAGGCCATGGAGTATTCAGATGAATGTGGTCAAGGATCATTGTGACGAAAAGTGTCCTGGAATATTGTGATGACACGGTTCATGGAGCATTGCGATGACAAGGGCCATAGCGAAATGTGAAGACAGGTGTCATGGGGCATTGTGATGACAGTGGTGATCTAGAATTGTGAAGAAAGATATCATGGAGCACTGGGATGACAGGGGTCATGGGGCATTGTGATGACACGTCCATGGAACATTATGATGTCAAGAATTCTGGAGCATTGTGATAAAAATTGCATGGACCATTGTGATTAGAGGGGCCAAGGAGCATTCTGATGACAACGGCATGGAGCATTGTGATGACAAGGGTCATCGAGCATTGTGATGACACTGGTCATGAAGCATTGTGATGAATGTGGTCATGGATCATTGTGATGACAAGTGTCGTAGAGCATTGTGATGACAGGGGTCATAGAGCATTGTGATGACACGGTTATGGAATATTGTGATGACCAGAATTCTGTAGCACTGTGATGAAATGGGAATGGAGCATTGTGATTACAGGGGTCATGGAGCACTGTGATGACAATTGTTTAGAACATTGTGAAGACTGGGATCATGGAGCATAGTGATGAAAGGGGCCATGGAGCATTGTGATGACAGGCGTCATGGGACAATGTGTTGTCAGTGGTCATGGAGCATTGTTAGAAAGGGAATATGGAGAAATTTGATTTCAGGGGCCATGAAAAATTGTGAATACATAGGCCATGGAGTATTCATATGAATGTGGTCAATGATCATTGTGACAAAAAGTGTCCTGGAATATTGTGATGACACGGTTCATGGAGCATTGCGATGAAAAGGGCCATGGCGAAATGTGATGAGAGTGGTCATCTAGAATTGTGAAGAAAGATATCATGGAGCCCTGGGATGATAGGGGCCATGGAGCATTGTGATGACATGGGTCATGGGGCATTGTGATGACACGGCCATAGAACATTATGATGACAAGAATTCTGGAGCATTGTGATAAAAAGGGCATGGACCATTGTGATTCGAGGGGCCAAGGAGCATTCTGATGACAACGGCATGGAGCATTGTGATGACAAGGTCATCGAGCATTGTGATGACAGTGGTCATGAAGCATTGTGATGAATGTGGTGATGGATCATTGTGATGGCAAGTGTCGTGGAGCATTGTGATGACAGGGGTCATAGAGCATTTTGATGACACGGTTATGTAATATGGTGATGACCAGAATTCTGTAGCACTGTGATGAAAATGGAATGGAGCATTGTGATTACAGGTGTCATGGAGCATTGTGATGACAATTGTTCTAGAACATTGTGAAGACAGGGATCATGGAGCATAGTGATGAAAGGGGCCATGGAGCTTTGTGATGACAGGCGTCATGGGACAATGTGTTGACACTGTCATGGATCATTGTTAGAAAGGGAACATGGGGCATTTTGATTTCAGGGGCCATGAAAAATTGTGAATACATAGGCCATGGAGTATTCAGATGAATGTGGTCAAGGATCATTGTGACGACAAGTGTCCTGGAATATTGTGATGACACGGTTCATGGAGCATTGCGATGACAAGGGCCATGGTGAAATGTGAAGACAGGTGTCATGGGGCTTTGTGATGACAGTGGTCATCTAGAATTGTGAAGAAAGATATCATGGAGCACAGGGATGACAGGGGCCATGGAACATTGTGATGACAGGGTTCATGGGGCATTGTGATGACACGGCCATGGAACATTATGATGACAAGAATTCTGGAGCATTGTGATAAATAAGGCATGGACCATTGTGATTAGAGGGGCCAAGGAGCATTCTGATGACAACGGCATGGAGCATTGTGATGACAAGGGTCATCGAGCATTGTGATGACAGTGGTCATGAAGCATTGTGATGAATGTGGTCATGCATCATTGGGATGACAAGTGTCGTGGAGCATTGTGATGACAGGGGTCATAGAGCATTTTGATGACACGGTTATGTAATATTGTGATGACCAGAATTCTGTAGCACTGTGATGAAAAGGGAATGGAGCATTGTGATTACAGGGGCCATGGAGCATTGTGATGACAATTGTTTAGAACATTGTGAAGACAGGGATCATGGAGCATAGTGATGAAAGGGGCCATGGAACATTGTGATGACAGGCGTCATGGGACAATGTGTTGACAGTGGTCATGGAGCATTGTTAGAAAGGGAACATGGAGCAATTTGATTTCAGGGGCCAGGAAAAATTGTGAATACATAGGCCATGGAGTATTCAGTTGAATGTGGTCAAGGATCATTGTGACGACAAGTGTCCTGGAATATTGTGATGACACGGTTCATGGAGCATTGCGATGACAAGGGCCATGGCGAAATGTGAAGACAGGTGTCATGGGGCATTTTGATGACAGTGGTCATCTAGAATTGTGAAGAAAGATATCATGGAGCACTGGGATGACAGGGGCCATGGAGCATTGTGATGACAGGCGTCATGGGGCATTGTGATGACAGGGCCATGGAACATTATGATGACAAGAATTCTGGAGCATTGTGATAAAAAGGGCATGGACCATTGTGATTAGAGGGGCCAAGGAGTATTCTGATGACAACAGCATGGAGCATTGTGATGACCAGGGTCATCGAGCATTGTGATGACAGTGGTCATGAAGCATTGTGATGAATGTGGTCATGGATCATTGTGATGACAAGTGTCGTGGAGCATTGTGATGACAGGGGTCATAGAGCATTGTAAGGACACGGTTATGGAATATTGTGATGACCAGAATTCTGTAGCACTGTGATGAAAAGGGAATGGAGCATTGTGAGTACAGGGGTCATGGAGCTTTGTGATGACAATTGTTCTAGAACATTGTGAAGACAGGGATCATGGTGCATAGTGATGAAAGGGGACATGGAGCATTGTGATGACAGGCGTCATGGGACAATGTGTTGACAGTTGTCATGGAGCATTGTTAGAAAGGGAACATGGAGCAATTTGATTTCAGTGGCCATGAAAAATTGTGAATACATAGGCCATGGAGTATTCAGATGAATGTGGTCAAGGATCATTGTGACAAAATTTGTCCTGGAATATTGTGATGACACGGTTCATGGAGCATTGCGATGACAAGGGCCATGGCGAAATGTGAAGACAGGTGTCATGGGGCATTGTGATGACTGTGGTCATCTAGAATTGTGAAGAAAGATATCATGGAGCACTGGGATTACAGGGGCCATGAAGCATTGTGATGACAGGGGTCTTGGGGCATTGTGATGACACGGCCATGGAACATTATGATGACAAGAATTCTGGAGCATTGTGATAAAAAGTGCATGGACCATTGTGATTAGAGGGGCCAAGGAGCATTCTGATGACAACGGCATGGTGCATTGTGATGACCAGGGTCATCGAGCATTGTGATGACAGTGGTCATGAAGCATTGTGATGAATGTGGTCATGGATCATTGTGATGAAAAGTGTCGTGGAGCATTGTGATGACAGGGGTCATAGAGCATTGTGATGACACGGTTATGGAATATTGTGATGACCAGAATTCTGTAGCACTGTGATGCAAAGGGAATGGAGCATTGTGATTACAGGGGTCATGGAGCATTGTGATGACAATTGTTCTAGAACATTGTGAAGACAGGGATCATGGAGCATAGTGATGAAAGGGGCCATGGAGCATTGTGATGACAGGCGTCATGGGACAATGTGTTGACAGTGGTCATGGAGCATTGTTAGAAAGGGAACATGGAGCAATTTGATTTCAGGGGCCATGAAAAAATGTGAATACATAGGCCATGGAGTATTCAGATGAATGTGGTCAAGGATCATTGTGACGACAAGTGTCCTGGAATATTGTGATGACACGGTTCATGGAGCATTGCGATGACAAGGGCCATGGTGAAATGTGAAGACAGGTGTCATGGGGCTTTGTGATGACAGTGGTCATCTAGAATTGTGAAGAAAGATATCATGGAGCAGTGGGATGACAGGGGCCATGGAGCATTGTGATGACAGGGGTCATGGGGCATTGTGATGACACGGCCATGGAACATTATGATGACAAGAATTCTTGAGCATTGTGATAAATAGGGCATGGACCATTGTGATTAGAGGGGCCAAGGAGCATTCTGATGATAACGGCATGGAGCATTGTGATGACAAGGGTCATCGAGCATTGTGATGACAGTGGTCATGAATCATTGTGATGAATGTGGTCATGGATCATTGTGATGACAAGTGTCGTGGAGCATTGTGATGACAGGGCTCATAGAGCATTGTGATGACACGGTTATGGAATATTGTGATGACCAGAATTCTGTAGCACTGTGATGAAAAGGGAATGGAGCATTGTGATTACAGGGGTCATGGAGCATTGTGATGACAATTGTTCTAGAACATTGTGATGACAGGGATCATGGAGCATAGTGATGAAAGGGGCCATGGAGCATTGTAATGACAGGCGTCATGGGACATTGTGTTGACTGTGGTCATGGAGCATTGTTAGAAATGGAACATGGAGCAATTTGATTTCAGGGGCCATGAAAAATTGTGAATACATAGGCCATGGAGTATTCAGATGAATGTGGTCAAGGATCATTGTGACGAAAAGTGTCCTGGAATATTGTGATGACACGGTTCATGGAGCATTGCGATGACAAGGGCCATAGCGAAATGTGAAGACAGGTGTCATGGGGCATTGTGATGACAGTGGTGATCTAGAATTGTGAAGAAAGATATCATGGAGCACTGGGATGACAGGGGTCATGGGGCATTGTGATGACACGTCCATGGAACATTATGATGTCAAGAATTCTGGAGCATTGTGATAAAAATTGCATGGACCATTGTGATTAGAGGGGCCAAGGAGCATTCTGATGACAACGGCATGGAGCATTGTGATGACAAGGGTCATCGAGCATTGTGATGACAGTGGTCATGAAGCATTGTGATGAATGTGGTCATGGATCATTGTGATGACAAGTGTCGTGGAGCATTGTGATGACAGGGGTCATAGAGCATTGTGATGACACGGTTATGGAATATTGTGATGACCAGAATTCTGTAGCACTGTGATGAAAAGGGAATGGAGCATTGTGATTACAGGGGTCATGGAGCATTGTGATGAAAATTGTTCTAGAACATTGTGATGACAGGGATCATGTAGCATAGTGATGAAAGGGGCCATGAAGCATTGTGATGACAGGCGTTATGGGGCATTGTGATGACACGGCCATGAAACATTATGATGACAAGAATTCTGGAGCATTGTGATAAAACGGGCATGGCCCATTGTGATTAGAGTGGCGAAGGAGCATTCTGATGACAACGGCATGGAGCATTGTGATGACAAGGGTCATCGAGCATTGTGATGACAGTGGTCATGAAGCATTGTGATGAATGTGGTCATGCATCATTGGGATGACAAGTGTCGTGGAGCATTGTGATGACAGGGGTCATAGAGCATTTTGATGACACGGTTATGTAATATTGTGATGACCAGAATTCTGTAGCACTGTGATGAAAAGGGAATGGAGCATTGTGATTACAGGGGCCATGGAGCATTGTGATGACAATTGTTTAGAACATTGTGAAGACAGGGATCATGGAGCATAGTGATGAAAGGGGCCATGGAACATTGTGATGACAGGCGTCATGGGACAATGTGTTGACAGTGGTCATGGAGCATTGTTAGAAAGGGAACATGGAGCAATTTGATTTCAGGGGCCAGGAAAAATTGTGAATACATAGGCCATGGAGTATTCAGTTGAATGTGGTCAAGGATCATTGTGACGACAAGTGTCCTGGAATATTGTGATGACACGGTTCATGGAGCATTGCGATGACAAGGGCCATGGCGAAATGTGAAGACAGGTGTCATGGGGCATTTTGATGACAGTGGTCATCTAGAATTGTGAAGAAAGATATCATGGAGCACTGGGATGACAGGGGCCATGGAGCATTGTGATGACAGGCGTCATGGGGCATTGTGATGACAGGGCCATGGAACATTATGATGACAAGAATTCTGGAGCATTGTGATAAAAAGGGCATGGACCATTGTGATTAGAGGGGCCAAGGAGTATTCTGATGACAACAGCATGGAGCATTGTGATGACCAGGGTCATCGAGCATTGTGATGACAGTGGTCATGAAGCATTGTGATGAATGTGGTCATGGATCATTGTGATGACAAGTGTCGTGGAGCATTGTGATGACAGGGGTCATAGAGCATTGTAAGGACACGGTTATGGAATATTGTGATGACCAGAATTCTGTAGCACTGTGATGAAAAGGGAATGGAGCATTGTGAGTACAGGGGTCATGGAGCTTTGTGATGACAATTGTTCTAGAACATTGTGAAGACAGGGATCATGGTGCATAGTGATGAAAGGGGACATGGAGCATTGTGATGACAGGCGTCATGGGACATTGTGTTGACAGTTGTCATGGAGCATTGTTAGAAAGGGAACATGGAGCAATTTGATTTCAGTGGCCATGAAAAATTGTGAATACATAGGCCATGGAGTATTCAGATGAATGTGGTCAAGGATCATTGTGACAAAATTTGTCCTGGAATATTGTGATGACACGGTTCATGGAGCATTGCGATGACAAGGGCCATGGCGAAATGTGAAGACAGGTGTCATGGGGCATTGTGATGACTGTGGTCATCTAGAATTGTGAAGAAAGATATCATGGAGCACTGGGATTACAGGGGCCATGAAGCATTGTGATGACAGGGGTCTTGGGGCATTGTGATGACACGGCCATGGAACATTATGATGACAAGAATTCTGGAGCATTGTGATAAAAAGTGCATGGACCATTGTGATTAGAGGGGCCAAGGAGCATTCTGATGACAACGGCATGGTGCATTGTGATGACCAGGGTCATCGAGCATTGTGATGACAGTGGTCATGAAGCATTGTGATGAATGTGGTCATGGATCATTGTGATGAAAAATGTCGTGGAGCATTGTGATGACAGGGGTCATAGAGCATTGTGATGACACGGTTATGGAATATTGTGATGACCAGAATTCTGTAGCACTGTGATGCAAAGGGAATGGAGCATTGTGATTACAGGGGTCATGGAGCATTGTGATGACAATTGTTCTAGAACATTGTGAAGACAGGGATCATGGAGCATAGTGATGAAAGGGGCCATGGAGCATTGTGATGACAGGCGTCATGGGACAATGTGTTGACTGTGGACATGGAGCATTGTTAGAAATGGAACATGGAGCAATTTGATTTCAGGGGCCATGAAAAATTGTGAATACATAGGCCATGGAGTATTCAGATGAATGTGGTCAAGGATCATTGTGACGAAAAGTGTCCTGGAATATTGTGATGACACGGTTCATGGAGCATTGCGATGACAAGGGCCATAGCGAAATGTGAAGACAGGTGTCATGGGGCATTGTGATGACAGTGGTGATCTAGAATTGTGAAGAAAGATATCATGGAGCACTGGGATGACAGGGGTCATGGGGCATTGTGATGACACGTCCATGGAACATTATGATGTCAAGAATTCTGGAGCATTGTGATAAAAATTGCATGGACCATTGTGATTAGAGGGGCCAAGGAGCATTCTGATGACAACGGCATGGAGCATTGTGATGACAAGGGTCATCGAGCATTGTGATGACACTGGTCATGAAGCATTGTGATGAATGTGGTCATGGATCATTGTGATGACAAGTGTCGTAGAGCATTGTGATGACAGGGGTCATAGAGCATTGTGATGACACGGTTATGGAATATTGTGATGACCAGAATTCTGTAGCACTGTGATGAAATGGGAATGGAGCATTGTGATTACAGGGGTCATGGAGCACTGTGATGACAATTGTTTAGAACATTGTGAAGACTGGGATCATGGAGCATAGTGATGAAAGGGGCCATGGAGCATTGTGATGACAGGCGTCATGGGACAATGTGTTGTCAGTGGTCATGGAGCATTGTTAGAAAGGGAATATGGAGAAATTTGATTTCAGGGGCCATGAAAAATTGTGAATACATAGGCCATGGAGTATTCATATGAATGTGGTCAATGATCATTGTGACAAAAAGTGTCCTGGAATATTGTGATGACACGGTTCATGGAGCATTGCGATGAAAAGGGCCATGGCGAAATGTGATGAGAGTGGTCATCTAGAATTGTGAAGAAAGATATCATGGAGCCCTGGGATGATAGGGGCCATGGAGCATTGTGATGACATGGGTCATGGGGCATTGTGATGACACGGCCATAGAACATTATGATGACAAGAATTCTGGAGCATTGTGATAAAAAGGGCATGGACCATTGTGATTCGAGGGGCCAAGGAGCATTCTGATGACAACGGCATGGAGCATTGTGATGACAAGGTCATCGAGCATTGTGATGACAGTGGTCATGAAGCATTGTGATGAATGTGGTGATGGATCATTGTGATGGCAAGTGTCGTGGAGCATTGTGATGACAGGGGTCATAGAGCATTTTGATGACACGGTTATGTAATATGGTGATGACCAGAATTCTGTAGCACTGTGATGAAAATGGAATGGAGCATTGTGATTACAGGTGTCATGGAGCATTGTGATGACAATTGTTCTAGAACATTGTGAAGACAGGGATCATGGAGCATAGTGATGAAAGGGGCCATGGAGCTTTGTGATGACAGGCGTCATGGGACAATGTGTTGACACTGTCATGGATCATTGTTAGAAAGGGAACATGGGGCATTTTGATTTCAGGGGCCATGAAAAATTGTGAATACATAGGCCATGGAGTATTCAGATGAATGTGGTCAAGGATCATTGTGACGACAAGTGTCCTGGAATATTGTGATGACACGGTTCATGGAGCATTGCGATGACAAGGGCCATGGTGAAATGTGAAGACAGGTGTCATGGGGCTTTGTGATGACAGTGGTCATCTAGAATTGTGAAGAAAGATATCATGGAGCACAGGGATGACAGGGGCCATGGAACATTGTGATGACAGGGTTCATGGGGCATTGTGATGACACGGCCATGGAACATTATGATGACAAGAATTCTGGAGCATTGTGATAAATAAGGCATGGACCATTGTGATTAGAGGGGCCAAGGAGCATTCTGATGACAACGGCATGGAGCATTGTGATGACAAGGGTCATCGAGCATTGTGATGACAGTGGTCATGAAGCATTGTGATGAATGTGGTCATGCATCATTGGGATGACAAGTGTCGTGGAGCATTGTGATGACAGGGGTCATAGAGCATTTTGATGACACGGTTATGTAATATTGTGATGACCAGAATTCTGTAGCACTGTGATGAAAAGGGAATGGAGCATTGTGATTACAGGGGCCATGGAGCATTGTGATGACAATTGTTTAGAACATTGTGAAGACAGGGATCATGGAGCATAGTGATGAAAGGGGCCATGGAACATTGTGATGACAGGCGTCATGGGACAATGTGTTGACAGTGGTCATGGAGCATTGTTAGAAAGGGAACATGGAGCAATTTGATTTCAGGGGCCAGGAAAAATTGTGAATACATAGGCCATGGAGTATTCAGTTGAATGTGGTCAAGGATCATTGTGACGACAAGTGTCCTGGAATATTGTGATGACACGGTTCATGGAGCATTGCGATGACAAGGGCCATGGCGAAATGTGAAGACAGGTGTCATGGGGCATTTTGATGACAGTGGTCATCTAGAATTGTGAAGAAAGATATCATGGAGCACTGGGATGACAGGGGCCATGGAGCATTGTGATGACAGGCGTCATGGGGCATTGTGATGACAGGGCCATGGAACATTATGATGACAAGAATTCTGGAGCATTGTGATAAAAAGGGCATGGACCATTGTGATTAGAGGGGCCAAGGAGTATTCTGATGACAACAGCATGGAGCATTGTGATGACCAGGGTCATCGAGCATTGTGATGACAGTGGTCATGAAGCATTGTGATGAATGTGGTCATGGATCATTGTGATGACAAGTGTCGTGGAGCATTGTGATGACAGGGGTCATAGAGCATTGTAAGGACACGGTTATGGAATATTGTGATGACCAGAATTCTGTAGCACTGTGATGAAAAGGGAATGGAGCATTGTGAGTACAGGGGTCATGGAGCTTTGTGATGACAATTGTTCTAGAACATTGTGAAGACAGGGATCATGGTGCATAGTGATGAAAGGGGACATGGAGCATTGTGATGACAGGCGTCATGGGACAATGTGTTGACAGTTGTCATGGAGCATTGTTAGAAAGGGAACATGGAGCAATTTGATTTCAGTGGCCATGAAAAATTGTGAATACATAGGCCATGGAGTATTCAGATGAATGTGGTCAAGGATCATTGTGACAAAATTTGTCCTGGAATATTGTGATGACACGGTTCATGGAGCATTGCGATGACAAGGGCCATGGCGAAATGTGAAGACAGGTGTCATGGGGCATTGTGATGACTGTGGTCATCTAGAATTGTGAAGAAAGATATCATGGAGCACTGGGATTACAGGGGCCATGAAGCATTGTGATGACAGGGGTCTTGGGGCATTGTGATGACACGGCCATGGAACATTATGATGACAAGAATTCTGGAGCATTGTGATAAAAAGTGCATGGACCATTGTGATTAGAGGGGCCAAGGAGCATTCTGATGACAACGGCATGGTGCATTGTGATGACCAGGGTCATCGAGCATTGTGATGACAGTGGTCATGAAGCATTGTGATGAATGTGGTCATGGATCATTGTGATGAAAAGTGTCGTGGAGCATTGTGATGACAGGGGTCATAGAGCATTGTGATGACACGGTTATGGAATATTGTGATGACCAGAATTCTGTAGCACTGTGATGCAAAGGGAATGGAGCATTGTGATTACAGGGGTCATGGAGCATTGTGATGACAATTGTTCTAGAACATTGTGAAGACAGGGATCATGGAGCATAGTGATGAAAGGGGCCATGGAGCATTGTGATGACAGGCGTCATGGGACAATGTGTTGACAGTGGTCATGGAGCATTGTTAGAAAGGGAACATGGAGCAATTTGATTTCAGGGGCCATGAAAAAATGTGAATACATAGGCCATGGAGTATTCAGATGAATGTGGTCAAGGATCATTGTGACGACAAGTGTCCTGGAATATTGTGATGACACGGTTCATGGAGCATTGCGATGACAAGGGCCATGGTGAAATGTGAAGACAGGTGTCATGGGGCTTTGTGATGACAGTGGTCATCTAGAATTGTGAAGAAAGATATCATGGAGCAGTGGGATGACAGGGGCCATGGAGCATTGTGATGACAGGGGTCATGGGGCATTGTGATGACACGGCCATGGAACATTATGATGACAAGAATTCTTGAGCATTGTGATAAATAGGGCATGGACCATTGTGATTAGAGGGGCCAAGGAGCATTCTGATGATAACGGCATGGAGCATTGTGATGACAAGGGTCATCGAGCATTGTGATGACAGTGGTCATGAATCATTGTGATGAATGTGGTCATGGATCATTGTGATGACAAGTGTCGTGGAGCATTGTGATGACAGGGCTCATAGAGCATTGTGATGACACGGTTATGGAATATTGTGATGACCAGAATTCTGTAGCACTGTGATGAAAAGGGAATGGAGCATTGTGATTACAGGGGTCATGGAGCATTGTGATGACAATTGTTCTAGAACATTGTGATGACAGGGATCATGGAGCATAGTGATGAAAGGGGCCATGGAGCATTGTAATGACAGGCGTCATGGGACATTGTGTTGACTGTGGTCATGGAGCATTGTTAGAAATGGAACATGGAGCAATTTGATTTCAGGGGCCATGAAAAATTGTGAATACATAGGCCATGGAGTATTCAGATGAATGTGGTCAAGGATCATTGTGACGAAAAGTGTCCTGGAATATTGTGATGACACGGTTCATGGAGCATTGCGATGACAAGGGCCATAGCGAAATGTGAAGACAGGTGTCATGGGGCATTGTGATGACAGTGGTGATCTAGAATTGTGAAGAAAGATATCATGGAGCACTGGGATGACAGGGGTCATGGGGCATTGTGATGACACGTCCATGGAACATTATGATGTCAAGAATTCTGGAGCATTGTGATAAAAATTGCATGGACCATTGTGATTAGAGGGGCCAAGGAGCATTCTGATGACAACGGCATGGAGCATTGTGATGACAAGGGTCATCGAGCATTGTGATGACACTGGTCATGAAGCATTGTGATGAA
This sequence comes from Eschrichtius robustus, assembly GCF_028021215.1. Lineage (NCBI taxonomy): Eukaryota > Metazoa > Chordata > Mammalia > Artiodactyla > Eschrichtiidae > Eschrichtius > Eschrichtius robustus. Next base: position 2,531,191 of record NW_027175412.1, read on the forward strand.
TGTGGTCATGGATCATTGTGATGACAAGTGTCGTAGAGCATTGTGATGACAGGGGTCATAGAGCATTGTGATGACACGGTTATGGAATATTGTGATGACCAGAATTCTGTAGCACTGTGATGAAAAGGGAATGGAGCATTGTGATTACAGGGGTCATGGAGCACTGTGATGACAATTGTTTAGAACATTGTGAAGACTGGGATCATGGAGCATAGTGATGAAAGGGGCCATGGAGCATTGTGATGACAGGCGTCATGGGACAATGTGTTGACAGTGGTCATGGAGCATTGTTAGAAAGGGAACATGGAGCAATTTGATTTCAGGGGCCATGAAAAATTGTGAATACATAGGCCATGGAGTATTCAGATGAATGTGGTCAAGGATCATTGTGACGACAAGTGTCCTGGAATATTGTGATGACACAGTTCATGGAGCATTGCGATGACAAGGGCCATGGAGAAATGTGAATACAGGTGTCATGGGGCTTTGTGATGACAGTGGTCATCTAGAATTGTGAAGAAAGATATCATGGAGCACTGGGATGACAGGGGCCATGGAGCATTGTGATGACAGGGGTCATGGGGCATTGTGATGACACGGCCATGGAACATTATGATGACAATAATTCTGGAGCATTGTGATAAAAAGGGCATGGACCATTGTGATTAGAGGGGCCAAGGAGCATTCTGATGACAACGGCATGGAGCATTGTGACGACAATTGTTCTAGAACATTGTGAAGACAGGGATCATGGAGCATAGTGATGAAAGGGGCCATGGAGCATTGTGATGACAGGCGTCATGGGACAATGTGTTGTCAGTGGTCATGGAGCATTGTTAGAAAGGGAATATGGAGAAATTTGATTTCAGGGGCCATGAAAAATTGTGAATACATAGGCCATGGAGTATTCATATGAATGTGGTCAATGATCATTGTGACAAAAAGTGTCCTGGAATATTGTGATGACACGGTTCATGGAGCATTGCGATGAAAAGGGCCATGGCGAAATGTGATGAGAGTGGTCATCTAGAATTGTGAAGAAAGATATCATGGAGCCCTGGGATGATAGGGGCCATGGAGCATTGTGATGACATGGGTCATGGGGCATTGTGATGACACGTCCATGGAACATTATGATGACAAGAATTCTGGAGCATTGTGATAAAAAGGGCATGGACCATTGTGATTCGAGGGGCCAAGGAGCATTCTGATGACAACGGCATGGAGCATTGTGATGACAAGGTCATCGAGCATTGTGATGACAGTGGTCATGAAGCATTGTGATGAATGTGGTGATGGATCATTGTGATGGCAAGTGTCGTGGAGCATTGTGATGACAGGGGTCATAGAGCATTTTGATGACACGGTTATGTAATATGGTGATGACCAGAATTCTGTAGCACTGTGATGAAAATGGAATGGAGCATTGTGATTACAGGTGTCATGGAGCATTGTGATGAAATTGTTCTAGAACATTGTGAAGACAGGGATCATGGAGCATAGTGATGAAAGGGGCCATGGAGCTTTGTGATGACAGGCGTCATGGGACAATGTGTTGACACTGTCATGGATCATTGTTAGAAAGGGAACATGGGGCATTTTGATTTCAGGGGCCATGAAAAATTGTGAATACATAGGCCATGGAGTATTCAGATGAATGTGGTCAAGGATCATTGTGACGACAAGTGTCCTGGAATATTGTGATGACACGGTTCATGGAGCATTGCGATGACAAGGGCCATGGTGAAATGTGAAGACAGGTGTCATGGGGCTTTGTGATGACAGTGGTCATCTAGAATTGTGAAGAAAGATATCATGGAGCACTGGGATGACAGGGGCCATGGAACATTGTGATGACAGGGGTCATGGGGCATTGTGATGACACGGCCATGGAACATTATGATGACAAGAATTCTGGAGCATTGTGATAAATAAGGCATGGACCATTGTGATTAGAGGGGCCAAGGAGCATTCTGATGACAACGGCATGGAGCATTGTGATGACAAGGGTCATCGAGCATTGTGATGACAGTGGTCATGAAGCATTGTGATGAATGTGGTCATGGATCATTGTGATGACAAGTGTCGTGGAGCATTGTGATGACAGGGGTCATAGAGCATTGTGATGACACGGTTATGGAATATTGTGATGACCAGAATTCTGTAGCACTGTGATGAAAAGGGAATGGAGCATTGTGATTACAGGGGTCATGGAGCATTGTGATGAAAATTGTTCTAGAACATTGTGATGACAGGGATCATGTAGCATAGTGATGAAAGGGGCCATGAAGCATTGTGATGACAGGCGTTATGGGGCATTGTGATGACACGGCCATGAAACATTATGATGACAAGAATTCTGGAGCATTGTGATAAAACGGGCATGGACCATTGTGATTAGAGTGGCGAAGGAGCATTCTGATGACAACGGCATGGAGCATTGTGATGACAAGGGTCATCGAGCATTGTGATGACAGTGGTCATGAAGCATTGTGATGAATGTGGTCATGCATCATTGGGATGACAAGTGTCGTGGAGCATTGTGATGACAGGGGTCATAGAGAATTTTGATGACACGGTTATGTAATATTGTGATGACCAGAATTCTGTAGCACTGTGATGAAAAGGGAATGGAGCATTGTGATTACAGGGGCCATGGAGCATTGTGATGACAATTGTTTAGAACATTGTGAAGACAGGGATCATGGAGCATAGTGATGAAAGGGGCCATGGAACATTGTGATGACAGGCGTCATGGGACAATGTGTTGACAGTGGTCATGGAGCATTGTTAGAAAGGGAACATGGAGCAATTTGATTTCAGGGGCCAGGAAAAATTGTGAATACATAGGCCATGGAGTATTCAGTTGAATGTGGTCAAGGATCATTGTGACGACAAGTGTCCTGGAATATTGTGATGACACGGTTCATGGAGCATTGCGATGACAAGGGCCATGGCGAAATGTGAAGACAGGTGTCATGGGGCATTTTGATGACAGTGGTCATCTAGAATTGTGAAGAAAGATATCATGGAGCACTGGGATGACAGGGGCCATGGAGCATTGTGATGACAGGCGTCATGGGGCATTGTGATGACAGGGCCATGGAACATTATGATGACAAGAATTCTGGAGCATTGTGATAAAAAGCGCATGGACCATTGTGATTAGAGGGGCCAAGGAGTATTCTGATGACAACAGCATGGAGCATTGTGATGACCAGGGTCATCGAGCATTGTGATGACAGTGGTCATGAAGCATTGTGATGAATGTGGTCATGGATCATTGTGATGACAAGTGTCGTGGAGCATTGTGATGACAGGGGTCATAGAGCATTGTAAGGACACGGTTATGGAATATTGTGATGACCAGAATTCTGTAGCACTGTGATGAAAAGGGAATGGAGCATTGTGAGTACAGGGGTCATGGAGCTTTGTGATGACAATTGTTCTAGAACATTGTGAAGACAGGGATCATGGTGCATAGTGATGAAAGGGGACATGGAGCATTGTGATGACAGGCGTCATGGGACATTGTGTTGACAGTTGTCATGGAGCATTGTTAGAAAGGGAACATGGAGCAATTTGATTTCAGTGGCCATGAAAAATTGTGAATACATAGGCCATGGAGTATTCAGATGAATGTGGTCAAGGATCATTGTGACAAAATTTGTCCTGGAATATTGTGATGACACGGTTCATGGAGCATTGCGATGACAAGGGCCATGGCGAAATGTGAAGACAGGTGTCATGGGGCATTGTGATGACTGTGGTCATCTAGAATTGTGAAGAAAGATATCATGGAGCACTGGGATAACAGGGGCCATGAAGCATTGTGATGACAGGGGTCTTGGGGCATTGTGATGACACGGCCATGGAACATTATGATGACAAGAATTCTGGAGCATTGTGATAAAAAGTGCATGGACCATTGTGATTAGAGGGGCCAAGGAGCATTCTGATGACAACGGCATGGTGCATTGTGATGACCAGGGTCATCGAGCATTGTGATGACAGTGGTCATGAAGCATTGTGATGAATGTGGTCATGGATCATTGTGATGAAAAGTGTCGTGGAGCATTGTGATGACAGGGGTCATAGAGCATTGTGATGACACGGTTATGGAATATTGTGATGACCAGAATTCTGTAGCACTGTGATGCAAAGGGAATGGAGCATTGTGATTACAGGGGTCATGGAGCATTGTGATGACAATTGTTCTAGAACATTGTGAAGACAGGGATCATGGAGCATAGTGATGAAAGGGGCCATGGAGCATTGTGATGACAGGCGTCATGGGACAATGTGTTGACAGTGGTCATGGAGCATTGTTAGAAAGGGAACATGGAGCAATTTGATTTCAGGGGCCATGAAAAAATGTGAATACATAGGCCATGGAGTATTCAGATGAATGTGGTCAAGGATCATTGTGACGACAAGTGTCCTGGAATATTGTGATGACACGGTTCATGGAGCATTGCGATGACAAGGGCCATGGCGAAATGTGAAGACAGGTGTCATGGGGCTTTGTGATGACAGTGGTCATCTAGAATTGTGAAGAAAGATATCATGGAGCAGTGGGATGACAGGGGCCATGGAGCATTGTGATGACAGGGGTCATGGGGCATTGTGATGACACGGCCATGGAACATTATGATGACAAGAATTCTTGAGCATTGTGATAAATAGGGCATGGACCATTGTGATTAGAGGGGCCAAGGAGCATTCTGATGATAACGGCATGGAGCATTGTGATGACAAGGGTCATCGAGCATTGTGATGACAGTGGTCATGAATCATTGTGATGAATGTGGTCATGGATCATTGTGATGACAAGTGTCGTGGAGCATTGTGATGACAGGGCTCATAGAGCATTGTGATGACACGGTTATGGAATATTGTGATGACCAGAATTCTGTAGCACTGTGATGAAAAGGGAATGGAGCATTGTGATTACAGGGGTCATGGAGCATTGTGATGACAATTGTTCTAGAACATTGTGATGACAGGGATCATGGAGCATAGTGATGAAAGGGGCCATGGAGCATTGTAATGACAGGCTTAATGGACATTGTGTTGACAGTGGTCATGGAGCATTGTTAGAAATGGAACATGGAGCAATTTGATTTCAGGGGCCATGAAAAATTGTGAATACATAGGCCATGGAGTATTCAGATGAATGTGGTCAAGGATCATTGTGACGAAAAGTGTCCTGGAATATTGTGATGACACGGTTCATGGAGCATTGCGATGACAAGGGCCATAGCGAAATGTGAAGACAGGTGTCATGGGGCATTGTGATGACAGTGGTGATCTAGAATTGTGAAGAAAGATATCATGGAGCACTGGGATGACAGGGGTCATGGGGCATTGTGATGACACGTCCATGGAACATTATGATGTCAAGAATTGTGGAGCATTGTGATAAAAATTGCATGGACCATTGTGATTAGAGGGGCCAAGGAGCATTCTGATGACAACGGCATGGAGCATTGTGATGACATGGGTCATCGAGCATTGTGATGACACTGGTCATGAAGCATTGTGATGAATGTGGTCATGGATCATTGTGATGACAAGTGTCGTAGAGCATTGTGATGACAGGGGTCATAGAGCATTGTGATGACACGGTTATGGAATATTGTGATGACCAGAATTCTGTAGCACTGTGATGAAAAGGGAATGGAGCATTGTGATTATAGGGGTCATGGAGCACTGTGATGACAATTGTTTAGAACATTGTGAAGACTGGGATCATGGAGCATAGTGATAAAAGGGGCCATGGAGCATTGTTATGACAGGCGTCATGGGACAATGTGTTGACAGTGGTCATGGAGCATTGTTAGAAAAGGAACATGGAGCAATTTGATTTCAGGGGCCATGAAAAATTGTGAATACATAGGCCATGGAATATTCAGATGAATGTGGTCAAGGATCATTGTGACGACAAGTGTCTTGGAATATTGTGATGACACAGTTCATGGAGCATTGCGATGACAAGGGCCATGGAGAAATGTGAATACAGGTGTCATGGGGCTTTGTGATGACAGTGGTCATCTAGAATTGTGAAGAAAGATATCATGGCGCACTGGGATGACAGGGGCCATGGAGCATTGTGATGACAGGCTCATGGGACATTGTGTTGATAGTGGTCATGGAGAATTGTTAGAAAGTGAACATGGAGCAATTTAATTTCAGGGGTCATGAAAAATTGTGAATACATAGCCCATGGAGTATTCAGATGAATGTGGTCATGGATCATTGTGATGACAAGTGTCGTGGAGCATTGTGATGACAGGGGTCATAGAGCATTGTGATGACACGGTTATGTAATATTGTGATGACCAGAATTCTGTAGCACTGTGATGCAAAGGGAATGGAGCATTGTGATTACAGGGGTCATGGAGCATTGTAATGACAATTGTTCTAGAACATTGTGAAGACAGGGATTATGGAGCATAGTGATGAAAGGGGCCATGGAGCATTGTGATGACAGGCGTCATGGGACAATGAGTTGTCAGTGGTCATGGAGCATTGTTAGAAAGGGAACATGGAGCTATTTGATTTCAGGGGCCATGAAAAATTGTGAATACATAGGCCATGGAGTATTCAGATGAATGTGGTCAAGGATCATTGTGACAAAAAGTGTCCTGGAATATTGTGATGACACGGTTCATGGAGCATTGCGATGACAAGGGCCATGGCGAAATGTGAAGACAGGTGTCATGGGGCATTGTGATGACACTGGTCAACTAGAATTGTGAAGAAAGGTACCATGGAGCACTGGGATGCAGGGGCCATGGAGCATTGTGATGACAGGGGTCATGGGGCATTGTGATGACACGGCCATGGAACATTATGATGACAAGAATTCTGGAGCATTGTGATAAAAAGGGCATGGACCATTGTGATTAGAGGGGCCAAGGAGCATTCTGATGACAACGTCATGGAGCATTGTGATGACAAGGGTCATCGAGCATTGTGATGACAGTGGTCATGAAGCATTGTGATGAATGTGGTCATGGAACATTGTGATGACAAGTGTCGTGGAGCATTGTGATGACAGGGGTCATAGAGCATTGTGATGACACGGTTATGGAATATTGTGAAGACCAGAAATTTTTAGCACAGTGATGAAAATGGAATGGAGCATTTTGATTACAGGGGTCATGGAGCATTGTGATGACAATTCTTCTAGAATATTGTGAAGACAAGGATCATGGAGCATAGTGATGAAAGGGGCCATGGAGCATTGTGATGACAGGCGTCATGGGACAATGTGTTGACAGTGGTCATTGAGCATTGTTAGAAACGGAACATGGATCAATTTGATTTCAGGGGCCATGAAAAATTGTGAATACATAGGCCATGGATTAATCAGATGAATGTGGTCAAGGATCATTGTGACAAAAAGCGTCCTGGAATATTGTGATGACACGGTTCATGGAGCATTGCGATGACAAGGGCCATGGCGAAATGTGAAGACAGGTGTCATGGGGCATTGTGATGACAGTGGTCATCTAGAATTGTGAAGAAAGATATCATGGAGCACTGGGATGACAGGGGCCATGGAGCATTGTGATGACAGGGGTCATGGGGCATGGTGATGACACGGACATGGAACATTATGATGACAATAATTCTGGAGCATTGTGATAAAAAGGGAATGGACCATTGTGATTAGAGGGGCCAAGGAGCATTCTGATGACAACGGCATGGAGCATTGTGATGACAAGGGTCATCGAGCATTGTGATGACAGTGGTCATGAAGCATTGTGATGAATGGGGTCATGGATCATTGTGATGACAAGTGTCGTGGAGCATTGTGATGACAGGTTTCATAGAATATTGTGATGACACGGTTATGGAATATTGTGAAGACCAGAATTCTGTAGCACTGTGATGAAAAAGGAATGGAGCATTGTGATTACAGGGGTCATGGAGCATTGTGATGACAATTGTTCTAGAACATTGTGAAGACAGGGATCATGGAGCATAGTGATGAAAGGGGCCATGGAGCATTGTGATGACAGGTGTCATGGGACAATGTGTTGACAATGGTCAAGGAGCATTGTTAGAAAGGGAACATGGAGCAATTTGATTTCAGGGGCCATGAAAAATTGTGAATACATAGGCCAAAGAGTATTCAGATGAATGTGGTCAAGGATCATTGTGACAAAAAGTGTCCTGGAATATTGTGATGACACGGTTTATGGAGCATTGCGATGACAAGGGCCATGGCGAAATGTGAAGACAGGTGTCATGGGGCATTGTGATGACAGTGGTCATCTAGAATTGTGAAGAAAGATATCATGGAGCACTGGGATGACAGAGGCCATGGAGCATTGTGATGACAGGGGTCATGGGGAATTGTGATGACACGGCCATGGAACATTATGATGACAAGAGTTCTGGAGTATTGTGATAAAAAGGGCATGGACCATTGTGATTAGAGGGGCCAAGGAGCATTCTGATGACAACGTCATGGAGCATTGTGATGACAAGGGTCATCGAGCATTGTGATGACAGTGGTCATGAAGCATTGTGATGAATGGGGTCATGGATCATTGTGATGAAAAGTGTCGTGGAGCATTGTGATGACAGGTGTCATAGAGCATTGTGATGACACGGTTATGGAATATTGTGAAGACCAGAATTCTGTAGCACTGTGATGAAAAGGGAATGGAACATTGTGATTACAGGGGTCATGGAGCATTGTGATGACAATTGTTCTAGAACATTGTGAAGACAGGGATCATGGAGCATAGTGATGAAAGGGGCCATGGAGCATTTTAATGACAGGCGTCATGGGACATTGTGTTGACAGTGGTCATGGAGAATTGTGAGAAAGTGAACATGGAGCAATTTAATTTCAGGGGTCATGAAAAATTGTGAATACATAGCCCATGGAGTATTCAGATGAATGTGGTCATGGATCATTGTGATGACAAGTGTCGTGGAGCATTGTGATGACAGGGGTCATAGAGCATTGTAATGACACGGTTATGTAATATTGTGATGACCAGAATTCTGTAGCACTGTGATGAAAAGGGAATGGAGCATTGTGATTACAGGGGTCATGGAGCATTGTGATGACAATTGTTCTAGAACATTGTGAAGACAGGGATTATGGAGCATAGTGATGAAAGGAGCCATGGAGCATTGTGATGACAGGCGTCATGGGACAATGAGTTGTCAGTGGTCATGGAGCATTGTTAGAAAGGGAACATGGAGCTATTTGATTTCAGGGGCCATGAAAAATTGTGAATACATAGGCCATGGAGTATTCAGATGAATGTGGTCAAGGATCATTGTGACAAAAAGTGTCCTGGAATATTGTGATGACACGGTTCATGGAGCATTGCGATGACAAGGGCCATGGCGAAATGTGAAGACAGGTGTCATGGGGCATTGTGATGACACTGGTCAACTAGAATTGTGAAGAAAGGTACCATGGAGCACTGGGATGCAGGGGCCATGGAGCATTGTGATGACAGGGGTCATGGGGCATTGTGATGACACGGCCATGGAACATTATGATGACAAGAATTCTGGAGCATTGTGATAAAAAGGGCATGGACCATTGTGATTAGAGGGGCCAAGGAGCATTCTGATGACAACGTCATGGAGCATTGTGATGACAAGGGTCATCGAGCATTGTGATGACAGTGGTCATGAAGCATTGTGATGAATTTGGTCATGGAACATTGTGATGACAAGTGTCGTGGAGCATTGTGATGACAGGGGTCATAGAGCATTGTGATGACATGGTTATGTAATATTGTGATGACCAGAATTCTGTAGCACTGTGATGAAAAGGGAATGGAGCATTGTGATTACAGGGGTCATGGAGCACTGTGATGACAATTGTTTAGAACATTGTGAAGACTGGGATCATGGAGCATAGTGATGAAAGGGGCCATGGAGCATTGTGATGACAGGCGTCATGGGACAATGTGTTGACAGTGGTCATGGAGCATTGTTAGAAAGGGAACATGGAGCAATTTGATTTCAGGGGCCATGAAAAATTGTGAATACATAGGCCATGGAGTATTCAGATGAATGTGGTCAAGGATCATTGTGACGACAAGTGTCCTGGAATATTGTGATGACACAGTTCATGGAGCATTGCGATGACAAGGGCCATGGAGAAATGTGAATACAGGTGTCATGGGGCTTTGTGATGACAGTAGTCATCTAGAATTGTGAAGAAAGATATCATGGAGCACTGGGATGACAGGGGCCATGGAGCATTGTGATGACAGGGGTCATGGGGCATTGTGATGACACGGCCATGGAACATTATGATGACAATAATTCTGGAGCATTGTGATAAAAAGGGCATGGACCATTGTGATTAGAGGGGCCAAGGAGCATTCTGATGACAACGGCATGGAGCATTGTGACGACAATTGTTCTAGAACATTGTGAAGACAGGGATCATGGAGCATAGTGATGAAAGGGGCCATGGAGCATTGTGATGACAGGCGTCATGGGACAATGTGTTGTCAGTGGTCATGGAGCATTGTTAGAAAGGGAATACGGAGCAATTTGATTTCAGGGGCCATGAAAAATTGTGAATACATAGGCCATGGTGTATTCATATGAATGTGGTCAAGGATCATTGTGACAAAAAGTGTCCAGGAATATTGTGATGACACGGTTCATGGAGCATTGCGATGAAAAGGGCTATGGCGAAATGTGATGAGAGTGGTCATCTAGAATTGTAAAGAATGATATCATGGAGCCCTGGGATGATAGGGGCCATGGAGCATTGTGATGACAGGGGTCCTGGGGCATTGTGATGACACGGCCATGGAACATTATGATGACAAGAATTCTGGAGCTTTGTGATAAAAAGGGCATGGACCATTGTGATTAGAGGGGCCAAGGAGCATTCTGATGACAACGGCATGGAGCATTGTGATCACAATGTCATCGAGCATTGTGATGACAGTGGTCATGAAGCATTGTGATGAATGTGGTGATGGATCATTGTGATGGCAAGTGTCGTGGAGTATTGTGATGACAGGGGTCATAGAGCATTTTGATGACACGGTTATGTAATATGGTGATGACCAGAATTCTGTAGCACTGTGATGAAAAGGGAATGGAGCATTGTGATTACAGGTGTCATGGAGCATTGTGATGACAATTGTTCTAGAACATTGTGAAGACAGGGATCATGGAGCATAGTGATGAAAAGAGCCATGGAGCTTTGTGATGACAGGCGTCATGGGACAATGTGTTGACACTGTCATGGAACATTGTTAGAAAGGGAACATGGAGCATTTTGATTTCAGGGGCCATGAAAAATTGTGAATACATAGGCCATGGAGTATTCAGATGAATGTGGTCAAGGATCATTGTGACGACAAGTGTCCTGGAATATTGTGATGACACGGTTCATGGAGCATTGCGATGACAAGGGCCATGGCGAAATGTGAAGACAGGTGTCATGGGGCATTGTGATGACAGTGGTCATCTAGAATTGTGAAGAAAGATATCATGGAGCACTGGGATGACAGGGGCCATGGAACATTGTGATGACAGGGGTCATGGGGCATTGTGATGACACGGCCATGGAACATTATGATGACAAGAATTCTGGAGCATTGTGATAAATAGGGCATGGACCATTGTGATTAGAGGGGCCAAGGAGCATTCTGATGACAACGGCATGGAGCATTGTGATGACAAGGGTCATCGAGCATTGTGATGACAGTGGTCATGAAGCATTGTGATGAATGTGGTCATGGATCATTGTGATGAAAAGTGTCGTGGGGCATTGTGATGACAGGGGTCATAGAGCATTGTGATGACACGGTTATGGAATATTGTGATGACCAGAATTCTGTAGCACTGTGATGAAAAGGGAATGGAGCATTGTGATTACAGGGGTCATGGAGCATTGTGATGAAAATTGTTCTAGAACATTGTGATGACAGGGATCATGTAGCATAGTGATGAAAGGGGCCATGAAGCATTGTGATGACAGGCGTTATGGGGCATTGTGATGACACGGCCATGGAACATTATGATGACAATAATTCTGGAGCAATGTGATAAAAAGGGCATGGACCATTGTGATTAGAGGGGCCAAGGAGCATTCTGATGACAACGGCATGGAGCATTGTGATGACAAGGGTCATCGAGCATTGTGATGACAGTGGTCATGAATCATTGTGATGAATGTGGTCATGGATCATTGTGATGACAAGTGTCGTGGAGCATTGTGATGACAGGGGTCATAGAGCATTGTGATGACACGGTTATGGAATATTGTGATGACCAGAATTCTGTAGCACTGTGATGAAAAGGGAATGGAGCACTGTGATTACAGGAGTCATGGAGCATTGTGATGACAATTGTTCTAGAACATTGTGATGACAGGGATCATGGAGCATAGGGATGAAAGGGGCCATGGAGCATTGTGATGACAGGCGTCATGGGACATTGTGTTGACAGTGGTCATGGAGCATTGTTAGAAATGGAACATGGAGCAATTTGATTTCAGGGGCCATGAAAAATTGTGAATACATAGGCCATGGAGTATTCAGATGAATGTGGTCAAGGATCATTGTGACGAAAAGTGTCCTGGAATATTGTAATGACACGGTTCATGGAGCATTGCGATGACAAGGGCCATGGCGAAATGTGAAGACAGGTGTCATAGGGCATTGTGAAGACAGTGGTCATCTATAATTGTGAAGAAAGATATCATGGCGCACTGGGATGACAGGGGCCATGGAGCATTGTGATGACAGGCTCATGGGACATTGTGTTGATAGTGGTCATGGAGAATTGTTAGAAAGTGAACATGGAGCAATTTAATTTCAGGGGTCATGAAAAATTGTGAATACATAGCCCATGGAGTATTCAGATGAATGTGGTCATGGATCATTGTGATGACAAGTGTCGTGGAGCATTGTGATGACAGGGGTCATAGAGCATTGTGATGACACGGTTATGTAATATTGTGATGACCAGAATTCTGTAGCACTGTGATGAAAAGGGAATGGAGCATTGTGATTACAGGGGTCATGGAGCATTGTAATGACAATTGTTCTAGAACATTGTGAAGACAGGGATTATGGAGCATAGTGATGAAAGGGGCCATGGAGCATTGTGATGACAGGCGTCATGGGACAATGAGTTGTCAGTGGTCATGGAGCATTGTTAGAAAGGGAACATGGAGCTATTTGATTTCAGGGGCCATGAAAAATTGTGAATACATAGGCCATGGAGTATTCAGATGAATGTGGTCAAGGATCATTGTGACAAAAAGTGTCCTGGAATATTGTGATGACACGGTTCATGGAGCATTGCGATGACAAGGGCCATGGCGAAATGTGAAGACAGGTGTCATGGGGCATTGTGATGACACTGGTCAACTAGAATTGTGAAGAAAGGTACCATGGAGCACTGGGATGCAGGGGCCATGGAGCATTGTGATGACAGGGGTCATGGGGCATTGTGATGACACGGCCATGGAACATTATGATGACAAGAATTCTGGAGCATTGTGATAAAAAGGGCATGGACCATTGTGATTAGAGGGGCCAAGGAGCATTCTGATGACAACGTCATGGAGCATTGTGATGACAAGGGTCATCGAGCATTGTGATGACAGTGGTCATGAAGCATTGTGATGAATGTGGTCATGGAACATTGTGATGACAAGTGTCGTGGAGCATTGTGATGACAGGGGTCATAGAGCATTGTGATGACACGGTTATGGAATATTGTGAAGACCAGAAATTTTTAGCACAGTGATGAAAATGGAATGGAGCATTGTGATTACAGGGGTCATGGAGCATTGTGATGACAATTCTTCTAGAATATTGTGAAGACAAGGATCATGGAGCATAGTGATGAAAGGGGCCATGGAGCATTGTGATGACAGGCGTCATGGGACAATGTGTTGACAGTGGTCATTGAGCATTGTTAGAAACGGAACATGGATCAATTTGATTTCAGGGGCCATGAAAAATTGTGAATACATAGGCCATGGATTAATCAGATGAATGTGGTCAAGGATCATTGTGACAAAAAGCGTCCTGGAATATTGTGATGACACGGTTCATGGAGCATTGCGATGACAAGGTCCATGGCGAAATGTGACGACAGGTGTATTGGGGCATTGTGATGACAGTGGTCATCTAGAATTGTGAAGAAAGATATCATGGAGCACTGGGATGACAGGGGCCATGGAGCATTGTGATGACAGGGGTCATGGGGCATGGTGATGACACGGACATGGAACATTATGATGACAATAATTCTGGAGCATTGTGATAAAAAGGGAATGGACCATTGTGATTAGAGGGGCCAAGGAGCATTCTGATGACAACGGCATGGAGCATTGTGATGACAAGGGTCATCGAGCATTGTGATGACAGTGGTCATGAAGCATTGTGATGAATGGGGTCATGGATCATTGTGATGACAAGTGTCGTGGAGCATTGTGATGACAGGTTTCATAGAATATTGTGATGACACGGTTATGGAATATTGTGAAGACCAGAATTCTGTAGCACTGTGATGAAAAAGGAATGGAGCATTGTGATTACAGGGGTCATGGAGCATTGTGATGACAATTGTTCTAGAACATTGTGAAGACAGGGATCATGGAGCATAGTGATGAAAGGGGCCATGGAGCATTGTGATGACAGGTGTCATGGGACAATGTGTTGACAATGGTCAAGGAGCATTGTTAGAAAGGGAACATGGAGCAATTTGATTTCAGGGGCCATGAAAAATTGTGAATACATAGGCCAAAGAGTATTCAGATGAATGTGGTCAAGGATCATTGTGACAAAAAGTGTCCTGGAATATTGTGATGACACGGTTTATGGAGCATTGCGATGACAAGGGCCATGGCGAAATGTGAAGACAGGTGTCATGGGGCATTGTGATGACAGTGGTCATCTAGAATTGTGAAGAAAGATATCATGGAGCACTGGGATGACAGAGGCCATGGAGCATTGTGATGACAGGGGTCATGGGGAATTGTGATGACACGGCCATGGAACATTATGATGACAAGAGTTCTGGAGTATTGTGATAAAAAGGGCATGGACCATTGTGATTAGAGGGGCCAAGGAGCATTCTGATGACAACGTCATGGAGCATTGTGATGACAAGGGTCATCGAGCATTGTGATGACAGTGGTCATGAAGCATTGTGATGAATGGGGTCATGGATCATTGTGATGAAAAGTGTCGTGGAGCATTGTGATGACAGGTGTCATAGAGCATTGTGATGACACGGTTATGGAATATTGTGAAGACCAGAATTCTGTAGCACTGTGATGAAAAGGGAATGGAACATTGTGATTACAGGGGTCATGGAGCATTGTGATGACAATTGTTCTAGAACATTGTGAAGACAGGGATCATGGAGCATAGTGATGAAAGGGGCCATGGAGCATTTTAATGACAGGCGTCATGGGACATTGTGTTGACAGTGGTCATGGAGAATTGTGAGAAAGTGAACATGGAGCAATTTAATTTCAGGGGTCATGAAAAATTGTGAATACATAGCCCATGGAGTATTCAGATGAATGTGGTCATGGATCATTGTGATGACAAGTGTCGTGGAGCATTGTGATGACAGGGGTCATAGAGCATTGTAATGACACGGTTATGTAATATTGTGATGACCAGAATTCTGTAGCACTGTGATGAAAAGGGAATGGAGCATTGTGATTACAGGGGTCATGGAGCATTGTGATGACAATTGTTCTAGAACATTGTGAAGACAGGGATTATGGAGCATAGTGATGAAAGGAGCCATGGAGCATTGTGATGACAGGCGTCATGGGACAATGAGTTGTCAGTGGTCATGGAGCATTGTTAGAAAGGGAACATGGAGCTATTTGATTTCAGGGGCCATGAAAAATTGTGAATACATAGGCCATGGAGTATTCAGATGAATGTGGTCAAGGATCATTGTGACAAAAAGTGTCCTGGAATATTGTGATGACACGGTTCATGGAGCATTGCGATGACAAGGGCCATGGCGAAATGTGAAGACAGGTGTCATGGGGCATTGTGATGACACTGGTCAACTAGAATTGTGAAGAAAGGTACCATGGAGCACTGGGATGCAGGGGCCATGGAGCATTGTGATGACAGGGGTCATGGGGCATTGTGATGACACGGCCATGGAACATTATGATGACAAGAATTCTGGAGCATTGTGATAAAAAGGGCATGGACCATTGTGATTAGAGGGGCCAAGGAGCATTCTGATGACAACGTCATGGAGCATTGTGATGACAAGGGTCATCGAGCATTGTGATGACAGTGGTCATGAAGCATTGTGATGAATTTGGTCATGGAACATTGTGATGACAAGTGTCGTGGAGCATTGTGATGACAGGGGTCATAGAGCATTGTGATGACATGGTTATGTAATATTGTGATGACCAGAATTCTGTAGCACTGTGATGAAAAGGGAATGGAGCATTGTGATTACAGGGGTCATGGAGCACTGTGATGACAATTGTTTAGAACATTGTGAAGACTGGGATCATGGAGCATAGTGATGAAAGGGGCCATGGAGCATTGTGATGACAGGCGTCATGGGACAATGTGTTGACAGTGGTCATGGAGCATTGTTAGAAAGGGAACATGGAGCAATTTGATTTCAGGGGCCATGAAAAATTGTGAATACATAGGCCATGGAGTATTCAGATGAATGTGGTCAAGGATCATTGTGACGACAAGTGTCCTGGAATATTGTGATGACACAGTTCATGGAGCATTGCGATGACAAGGGCCATGGAGAAATGTGAATACAGGTGTCATGGGGCTTTGTGATGACAGTAGTCATCTAGAATTGTGAAGAAAGATATCATGGAGCACTGGGATGACAGGGGCCATGGAGCATTGTGATGACAGGGGTCATGGGGCATTGTGATGACACGGCCATGGAACATTATGATGACAATAATTCTGGAGCATTGTGATAAAAAGGGCATGGACCATTGTGATTAGAGGGGCCAAGGAGCATTCTGATGACAACGGCATGGAGCATTGTGACGACAATTGTTCTAGAACATTGTGAAGACAGGGATCATGGAGCATAGTGATGAAAGGGGCCATGGAGCATTGTGATGACAGGCGTCATGGGACAATGTGTTGTCAGTGGTCATGGAGCATTGTTAGAAAGGGAATACGGAGCAATTTGATTTCAGGGGCCATGAAAAATTGTGAATACATAGGCCATGGTGTATTCATATGAATGTGGTCAAGGATCATTGTGACAAAATGTGTCCAGGAATATTGTGATGACACGGTTCATGGAGCATTGCGATGAAAAGGGCTATGGCGAAATGTGATGAGAGTGGTCATCTAGAATTGTGAAGAATGATATCATGGAGCCCTGGGATGATAGGGGCCATGGAGCATTGTGATGACAGGGGTCCTGGGGCATTGTGATGACACGGCCATGGAACATTATGATGACAAGAATTCTGGAGCTTTGTGATAAAAAGGGCATGGACCATTGTGATTAGAGGGGCCAAGGAGCATTCTGATGACAACGGCATGGAGCATTGTGATCACAATGTCATCGAGCATTGTGATGACAGTGGTCATGAAGCATTGTGATGAATGTGGTGATGGATCATTGTGATGGCAAGTGTCGTGGAGTATTGTGATGACAGGGGTCATAGAGCATTTTGATGACACGGTTATGTAATATGGTGATGACCAGAATTCTGTAGCACTGTGATGAAAAGGGAATGGAGCATTGTGATTACAGGTGTCATGGAGCATTGTGATGACAATTGTTCTAGAACATTGTGAAGACAGGGATCATGGAGCATAGTGATGAAAAGAGCCATGGAGCTTTGTGATGACAGGCGTCATGGGACAATGTGTTGACACTGTCATGGAACATTGTTAGAAAGGGAACATGGAGCATTTTGATTTCAGGGGCCATGAAAAATTGTGAATACATAGGCCATGGAGTATTCAGATGAATGTGGTCAAGGATCATTGTGACGACAAGTGTCCTGGAATATTGTGATGACACGGTTCATGGAGCATTGCGATGACAAGGGCCATGGCGAAATGTGAAGACAGGTGTCATGGGGCATTGTGATGACAGTGGTCATCTAGAATTGTGAAGAAAGATATCATGGAGCACTGGGATGACAGGGGCCATGGAACATTGTGATGACAGGGGTCATGGGGCATTGTGATGACACGGCCATGGAACATTATGATGACAAGAATTCTGGAGCATTGTGATAAATAGGGCATGGACCATTGTGATTAGAGGGGCCAAGGAGCATTCTGATGACAACGGCATGGAGCATTGTGATGACAAGGGTCATCGAGCATTGTGATGACAGTGGTCATGAAGCATTGTGATGAATGTGGTCATGGATCATTGTGATGAAAAGTGTCGTGGGGCATTGTGATGACAGGGGTCATAGAGCATTGTGATGACACGGTTATGGAATATTGTGATGACCAGAATTCTGTAGCACTGTGATGAAAAGGGAATGGAGCATTGTGATTACAGGGGTCATGGAGCATTGTGATGAAAATTGTTCTAGAACATTGTGATGACAGGGATCATGTAGCATAGTGATGAAAGGGGCCATGAAGCATTGTGATGACAGGCGTTATGGGGCATTGTGATGACACGGCCATGGAACATTATGATGACAATAATTCTGGAGCAATGTGATAAAAAGGGCATGGACCATTGTGATTAGAGGGGCCAAGGAGCATTCTGATGACAACGGCATGGAGCATTGTGATGACAAGGGTCATCGAGCATTGTGATGACAGTGGTCATGAATCATTGTGATGAATGTGGTCATGGATCATTGTGATGACAAGTGTCGTGGAGCATTGTGATGACAGGGGTCATAGAGCATTGTGATGACACGGTTATGGAATATTGTGATGACCAGAATTCTGTAGCACTGTGATGAAAAGGGAATGGAGCACTGTGATTACAGGAGTCATGGAGCATTGTGATGACAATTGTTCTAGAACATTGTGATGACAGGGATCATGGAGCATAGGGATGAAAGGGGCCATGGAGCATTGTGATGACAGGCGTCATGGGACATTGTGTTGACAGTGGTCATGGAGCATTGTTAGAAATGGAACATGGAGCAATTTGATTTCAGGGGCCATGAAAAATTGTGAATACATAGGCCATGGAGTATTCAGATGAATGTGGTCAAGGATCATTGTGACGAAAAGTGTCCTGGAATATTGTAATGACACGGTTCATGGAGCATTGCGATGACAAGGGCCATGGCGAAATGTGAAGACAGGTGTCATAGGGCATTGTGAAGACAGTGGTCATCTATAATTGTGAAGAAAGATATCATGGCGCACTGGGATGACAGGGGCCATGGAGCATTGTGATGACAGGCTCATGGGACATTGTGTTGATAGTGGTCATGGAGAATTGTTAGAAAGTGAACATGGAGCAATTTAATTTCAGGGGTCATGAAAAATTGTGAATACATAGCCCATGGAGTATTCAGATGAATGTGGTCATGGATCATTGTGATGACAAGTGTCGTGGAGCATTGTGATGACAGGGGTCATAGAGCATTGTGATGACACGGTTATGTAATATTGTGATGACCAGAATTCTGTAGCACTGTGATGAAAAGGGAATGGAGCATTGTGATTACAGGGGTCATGGAGCATTGTAATGACAATTGTTCTAGAACATTGTGAAGACAGGGATTATGGAGCATAGTGATGAAAGGGGCCATGGAGCATTGTGATGACAGGCGTCATGGGACAATGAGTTGTCAGTGGTCATGGAGCATTGTTAGAAAGGGAACATGGAGCTATTTGATTTCAGGGGCCATGAAAAATTGTGAATACATAGGCCATGGAGTATTCAGATGAATGTGGTCAAGGATCATTGTGACAAAAAGTGTCCTGGAATATTGTGATGACACGGTTCATGGAGCATTGCGATGACAAGGGCCATGGCGAAATGTGAAGACAGGTGTCATGGGGCATTGTGATGACACTGGTCAACTAGAATTGTGAAGAAAGGTACCATGGAGCACTGGGATGCAGGGGCCATGGAGCATTGTGATGACAGGGGTCATGGGGCATTGTGATGACACGGCCATGGAACATTATGATGACAAGAATTCTGGAGCATTGTGATAAAAAGGGCATGGACCATTGTGATTAGAGGGGCCAAGGAGCATTCTGATGACAACGTCATGGAGCATTGTGATGACAAGGGTCATCGAGCATTGTGATGACAGTGGTCATGAAGCATTGTGATGAATGTGGTCATGGAACATTGTGATGACAAGTGTCGTGGAGCATTGTGATGACAGGGGTCATAGAGCATTGTGATGACACGGTTATGGAATATTGTGAAGACCAGAAATTTTTAGCACAGTGATGAAAATGGAATGGAGCATTGTGATTACAGGGGTCATGGAGCATTGTGATGACAATTCTTCTAGAATATTGTGAAGACAAGGATCATGGAGCATAGTGATGAAAGGGGCCATGGAGCATTGTGATGACAGGCGTCATGGGACAATGTGTTGACAGTGGTCATTGAGCATTGTTAGAAACGGAACATGGATCAATTTGATTTCAGGGGCCATGAAAAATTGTGAATACATAGGCCATGGATTAATCAGATGAATGTGGTCAAGGATCATTGTGACAAAAAGCGTCCTGGAATATTGTGATGACACGGTTCATGGAGCATTGCGATGACAAGGTCCATGGCGAAATGTGACGACAGGTGTATTGGGGCATTGTGATGACAGTGGTCATCTAGAATTGTGAAGAAAGATATCATGGAGCCCTGGGATGACAGGGGCCATGGAGCATTGTGATGACAGGGGTCATGGGGCATGGTGATGACACGGACATGGAACATTATGATGACAATAATTCTGGAGCATTGTGATAAAAAGGGAATGGACCATTGTGATTAGAGGGGCCAAGGAGCATTCTGATGACAACGGCATGGAGCATTGTGATGACAAGGGTCATCGAGCATTGTGATGACAGTGGTCATGAAGCATTGTGATGAATGGGGTCATGGATCATTGTGATGACAAGTGTCGTGGAGCATTGTGATGACAGGTTTCATAGAATATTGTGATGACACGGTTATGGAATATTGTGAAGACCAGAATTCTGTAGCACTGTGATGAAAAAGGAATGGAGCATTGTGATTACAGGGGTCATGGAGCATTGTGATGACAATTGTTCTAGAACATTGTGAAGACAGGGATCATGGAGCATAGTGATGAAAGGGGCCATGGAGCATTGTGATGACAGGTGTCATGGGACAATGTGTTGACAATGGTCAAGGAGCATTGTTAGAAAGGGAACATGGAGCAATTTGATTTCAGGGGCCATGAAAAATTGTGAATACATAGGCCAAAGAGTATTCAGATGAATGTGGTCAAGGATCATTGTGACAAAAAGTGTCCTGGAATATTGTGATGACACGGTTTATGGAGCATTGCGATGACAAGGGCCATGGCGAAATGTGAAGACAGGTGTCATGGGGCATTGTGATGACAGTGGTCATCTAGAATTGTGAAGAAAGATATCATGGAGCACTGGGATGACAGAAGCCATGGAGCATTGTGATGACAGGGGTCATGGGGAATTGTGATGACACGGCCATGGAACATTATGATGACAAGAGTTCTGGAGTATTGTGATAAAAAGGGCATGGACCATTGTGATTAGAGGGGCCAAGGAGCATTCTGATGACAACGTCATGGAGCATTGTGATGACAATGGTCATCGAGCATTGTGATGACAGTGGTCATGAAGCATTGTGATGAATGGGGTCATGGATCATTGTGATGAAAAGTGTCGTGGAGCATTGTGATGACAGGTGTCATAGAGCATTGTGATGACACGGTTATGGAATATTGTGAAGACCAGAATTCTGTAGCACTGTGATGAAAAGGGAATGGAACATTGTGATTACAGGGGTCATGGAGCATTGTGATGACAATTGTTCTAGAACATTGTGAAGACAGGGATCATGGAGCATAGTGATGAAAGGGGCCATGGAGCATTTTAATGACAGGCGTCATGGGACATTGTGTTGACAGTGGTCATGGAGAATTGTGAGAAAGTGAACATGGAGCAATTTAATTTCAGGGGTCATGAAAAATTGTGAATACATAGCCCATGGAGTATTCAGATGAATGTGGTCATGGATCATTGTGATGACAAGTGTCGTGGAGCATTGTGATGACAGGGGTCATAGAGCATTGTAATGACACGGTTATGTAATATTGTGATGACCAGAATTCTGTAGCACTGTGATGAAAAGGGAATGGAGCATTGTGATTACAGGGGTCATGGAGCATTGTGATGACAATTGTTCTAGAACATTGTGAAGACAGGGATTATGGAGCATAGTGATGAAAGGAGCCATGGAGCATTGTGATGACAGGCGTCATGGGACAATGAGTTGTCAGTGGTCATGGAGCATTGTTAGAAAGGGAACATGGAGCTATTTGATTTCAGGGGCCATGAAAAATTGTGAATACATAGGCCATGGAGTATTCAGATGAATGTGGTCAAGGATCATTGTGACAAAAAGTGTCCTGGAATATTGTGATGACACGGTTCATGGAGCATTGCGATGACAAGGGCCATGGCGAAATGTGAAGACAGGTGTCATGGGGCATTGTGATGACACTGGTCAACTAGAATTGTGAAGAAAGGTACCATGGAGCACTGGGATGCAGGGGCCATGGAGCATTGTGATGACAGGGGTCATGGGGCATTGTGATGACACGGCCATGGAACATTATGATGACAAGAATTCTGGAGCATTGTGATAAAAAGGGCATGGACCATTGTGATTAGAGGGGCCAAGGAGCATTCTGATGACAACGTCATGGAGCATTGTGATGACAAGGGTCATCGAGCATTGTGATGACAGTGGTCATGAAGCATTGTGATGAATTTGGTCATGGAACATTGTGATGACAAGTGTCGTGGAGCATTGTGATGACAGGGGTCATAGAGCATTGTGATGACATGGTTATGTAATATTGTGATGACCAGAATTCTGTAGCACTGTGATGAAAAGGGAATGGAGCATTGTGATTACAGGGGTCATGGAGCACTGTGATGACAATTGTTTAGAACATTGTGAAGACTGGGATCATGGAGCATAGTGATGAAAGGGGCCATGGAGCATTGTGATGACAGGCGTCATGGGACAATGTGTTGACAGTGGTCATGGAGCATTGTTAGAAAGGGAACATGGAGCAATTTGATTTCAGGGGCCATGAAAAATTGTGAATACATAGGCCATGGAGTATTCAGATGAATGTGGTCAAGGATCATTGTGACGACAAGTGTCCTGGAATATTGTGATGACACAGTTCATGGAGCATTGCGATGACAAGGGCCATGGAGAAATGTGAATACAGGTGTCATGGGGCTTTGTGATGACAGTAGTCATCTAGAATTGTGAAGAAAGATATCATGGAGCACTGGGATGACAGGGGCCATGGAGCATTGTGATGACAGGGGTCATGGGGCATTGTGATGACACGGCCATGGAACATTATGATGACAATAATTCTGGAGCATTGTGATAAAAAGGGCATGGACCATTGTGATTAGAGGGGCCAAGGAGCATTCTGATGACAACGGCATGGAGCATTGTGACGACAATTGTTCTAGAACATTGTGAAGACAGGGATCATGGAGCATAGTGATGAAAGGGGCCATGGAGCATTGTGATGACAGGCGTCATGGGACAATGTGTTGTCAGTGGTCATGGAGCATTGTTAGAAAGGGAATACGGAGCAATTTGATTTCAGGGGCCATGAAAAATTGTGAATACATAGGCCATGGTGTATTCATATGAATGTGGTCAAGGATCATTGTGACAAAAAGTGTCCAGGAATATTGTGATGACACGGTTCATGGAGCATTGCGATGAAAAGGGCTATGGCGAAATGTGATGAGAGTGGTCATCTAGAATTGTGAAGAATGATATCATGGAGCCCTGGGATGATAGGGGCCATGGAGCATTGTGATGACAGGGGTCCTGGGGCATTGTGATGACACGGCCATGGAACATTATGATGACAAGAATTCTGGAGCTTTGTGATAAAAAGGGCATGGACCATTGTGATTAGAGGGGCCAAGGAGCATTCTGATGACAACGGCATGGAGCATTGTGATCACAATGTCATCGAGCATTGTGATGACAGTGGTCATGAAGCATTGTGATGAATGTGGTGATGGATCATTGTGATGGCAAGTGTCGTGGAGTATTGTGATGACAGGGGTCATAGAGCATTTTGATGACACGGTTATGTAATATGGTGATGACCAGAATTCTGTAGCACTGTGATGAAAAGGGAATGGAGCATTGTGATTACAGGTGTCATGGAGCATTGTGATGACAATTGTTCTAGAACATTGTGAAGACAGGGATCATGGAGCATAGTGATGAAAAGAGCCATGGAGCTTTGTGATGACAGGCGTCATGGGACAATGTGTTGACACTGTCATGGAACATTGTTAGAAAGGGAACATGGAGCATTTTGATTTCAGGGGCCATGAAAAATTGTGAATACATAGGCCATGGAGTATTCAGATGAATGTGGTCAAGGATCATTGTGACGACAAGTGTCCTGGAATATTGTGATGACACGGTTCATGGAGCATTGCGATGACAAGGGCCATGGCGAAATGTGAAGACAGGTGTCATGGGGCATTGTGATGACAGTGGTCATCTAGAATTGTGAAGAAAGATATCATGGAGCACTGGGATGACAGGGGCCATGGAACATTGTGATGACAGGGGTCATGGGGCATTGTGATGACACGGCCATGGAACATTATGATGACAAGAATTCTGGAGCATTGTGATAAATAGGGCATGGACCATTGTGATTAGAGGGGCCAAGGAGCATTCTGATGACAACGGCATGGAGCATTGTGATGACAAGGGTCATCGAGCATTGTGATGACAGTGGTCATGAAGCATTGTGATGAATGTGGTCATGGATCATTGTGATGAAAAGTGTCGTGGGGCATTGTGATGACAGGGGTCATAGAGCATTGTGATGACACGGTTATGGAATATTGTGATGACCAGAATTCTGTAGCACTGTGATGAAAAGGGAATGGAGCATTGTGATTACAGGGGTCATGGAGCATTGTGATGAAAATTGTTCTAGAACATTGTGATGACAGGGATCATGTAGCATAGTGATGAAAGGGGCCATGAAGCATTGTGATGACAGGCGTTATGGGGCATTGTGATGACACGGCCATGGAACATTATGATGACAATAATTCTGGAGCAATGTGATAAAAAGGGCATGGACCATTGTGATTAGAGGGGCCAAGGAGCATTCTGATGACAACGGCATGGAGCATTGTGATGACAAGGGTCATCGAGCATTGTGATGACAGTGGTCATGAATCATTGTGATGAATGTGGTCATGGATCATTGTGATGACAAGTGTCGTGGAGCATTGTGATGACAGGGGTCATAGAGCATTGTGATGACACGGTTATGGAATATTGTGATGACCAGAATTCTGTAGCACTGTGATGAAAAGGGAATGGAGCACTGTGATTACAGGAGTCATGGAGCATTGTGATGACAATTGTTCTAGAACATTGTGATGACAGGGATCATGGAGCATAGGGATGAAAGGGGCCATGGAGCATTGTGATGACAGGCGTCATGGGACATTGTGTTGACAGTGGTCATGGAGCATTGTTAGAAATGGAACATGGAGCAATTTGATTTCAGGGGCCATGAAAAATTGTGAATACATAGGCCATGGAGTATTCAGATGAATGTGGTCAAGGATCATTGTGACGAAAAGTGTCCTGGAATATTGTAATGACACGGTTCATGGAGCATTGCGATGACAAGGGCCATGGCGAAATGTGAAGACAGGTGTCATAGGGCATTGTGAAGACAGTGGTCATCTATAATTGTGAAGAAAGATATCATGGCGCACTGGGATGACAGGGGCCATGGAGCATTGTGATGACAGGCTCATGGGACATTGTGTTGATAGTGGTCATGGAGAATTGTTAGAAAGTGAACATGGAGCAATTTAATTTCAGGGGTCATGAAAAATTGTGAATACATAGCCCATGGAGTATTCAGATGAATGTGGTCATGGATCATTGTGATGACAAGTGTCGTGGAGCATTGTGATGACAGGGGTCATAGAGCATTGTGATGACACGGTTATGTAATATTGTGATGACCAGAATTCTGTAGCACTGTGATGAAAAGGGAATGGAGCATTGTGATTACAGGGGTCATGGAGCATTGTAATGACAATTGTTCTAGAACATTGTGAAGACAGGGATTATGGAGCATAGTGATGAAAGGGGCCATGGAGCATTGTGATGACAGGCGTCATGGGACAATGAGTTGTCAGTGGTCATGGAGCATTGTTAGAAAGGGAACATGGAGCTATTTGATTTCAGGGGCCATGAAAAATTGTGAATACATAGGCCATGGAGTATTCAGATGAATGTGGTCAAGGATCATTGTGACAAAAAGTGTCCTGGAATATTGTGATGACACGGTTCATGGAGCATTGCGATGACAAGGGCCATGGCGAAATGTGAAGACAGGTGTCATGGGGCATTGTGATGACACTGGTCAACTAGAATTGTGAAGAAAGGTACCATGGAGCACTGGGATGCAGGGGCCATGGAGCATTGTGATGACAGGGGTCATGGGGCATTGTGATGACACGGCCATGGAACATTATGATGACAAGAATTCTGGAGCATTGTGATAAAAAGGGCATGGACCATTGTGATTAGAGGGGCCAAGGAGCATTCTGATGACAACGTCATGGAGCATTGTGATGACAAGGGTCATCGAGCATTGTGATGACAGTGGTCATGAAGCATTGTGATGAATGTGGTCATGGAACATTGTGATGACAAGTGTCGTGGAGCATTGTGATGACAGGGGTCATAGAGCATTGTGATGACACGGTTATGGAATATTGTGAAGACCAGAAATTTTTAGCACAGTGATGAAAATGGAATGGAGCATTGTGATTACAGGGGTCATGGAGCATTGTGATGACAATTCTTCTAGAATATTGTGAAGACAAGGATCATGGAGCATAGTGATGAAAGGGGCCATGGAGCATTGTGATGACAGGCGTCATGGGACAATGTGTTGACAGTGGTCATTGAGCATTGTTAGAAACGGAACATGGATCAATTTGATTTCAGGGGCCATGAAAAATTGTGAATACATAGGCCATGGATTAATCAGATGAATGTGGTCAAGGATCATTGTGACAAAAAGCGTCCTGGAATATTGTGATGACACGGTTCATGGAGCATTGCGATGACAAGGTCCATGGCGAAATGTGACGACAGGTGTATTGGGGCATTGTGATGAGAGTGGTCATCTAGAATTGTGAAGAAAGATATCATGGAGCACTGGGATGACAGGGGCCATGGAGCATTGTGATGACAGGGGTCATGGGGCATGGTGATGACACGGACATGGAACATTATGATGACAATAATTCTGGAGCATTGTGATAAAAAGGGAATGGACCATTGTGATTAGAGGGGCCAAGGAGCATTCTGATGACAACGACATGTTGCATTGTGATGACAAGGGTCATCGAGCATTGTGATGACAGTGGTCATGAAGCATTGTGATGAATGGGGTCATGGATCATTGTGATGACAAGTGTCGTGGAGCATTGTGATGACAGGTTTCATAGAATATTGTGATGACACGGTTATGGAATATTGTGAAGACCAGAATTCTGTAGCACTGTGATGAAAAAGGAATGGAGCATTGTGATTACAGGGGTCATGGAGCATTGTGATGACAATTGTTCTAGAACATTGTGAAGACAGGGATCATGGAGCATAGTGATGAAAGGGGCCATGGAGCATTGTGATGACAGGTGTCATGGGACAATGTGTTGACAATGGTCAAGGAGCATTGTTAGAAAGGGAACATGGAGCAATTTGATTTCAGGGGCCATGAAAAATTGTGAATACATAGGCCAAAGAGTATTCAGATGAATGTGGTCAAGGATCATTGTGACAAAAAGTGTCCTGGAATATTGTGATGACACGGTTTATGGAGCATTGCGATGACAAGGGCCATGGCGAAATGTGAAGACAGGTGTCATGGGGCATTGTGATGACAGTGGTCATCTAGAATTGTGAAGAAAGATATCATGGAGCACTGGGATGACAGAGGCCATGGAGCATTGTGATGACAGGGGTCATGGGGAATTGTGATGACACGGCCATGGAACATTATGATGACAAGAGTTCTGGAGTATTGTGATAAAAAGGGCATGGACCATTGTGATTAGAGGGGCCAAGGAGCATTCTGATGACAACGTCATGGAGCATTGTGATGACAAGGGTCATCGAGCATTGTGATGACAGTGGTCATGAAGCATTGTGATGAATGGGGTCATGGATCATTGTGATGAAAAGTGTCGTGGAGCATTGTGATGACAGGTGTCATAGAGCATTGTGATGACACGGTTATGGAATATTGTGAAGACCAGAATTCTGTAGCACTGTGATGAAAAGGGAATGGAACATTGTGATTACAGGGGTCATGGAGCATTGTGATGACAATTGTTCTAGAACATTGTGAAGACAGGGATCATGGAGCATAGTGATGAAAGGGGCCATGGAGCATTTTAATGACAGGCGTCATGGGACATTGTGTTGACAGTGGTCATGGAGAATTGTGAGAAAGTGAACATGGAGCAATTTAATTTCAGGGGTCATGAAAAATTGTGAATACATAGCCCATGGAGTATTCAGATGAATGTGGTCATGGATCATTGTGATGACAAGTGTCGTGGAGCATTGTGATGACAGGGGTCATAGAGCATTGTAATGACACGGTTATGTAATATTGTGATGACCAGAATTCTGTAGCACTGTGATGAAAAGGGAATGGAGCATTGTGATTACAGGGGTCATGGAGCATTGTGATGACAATTGTTCTAGAACATTGTGAAGACAGGGATTATGGAGCATAGTGATGAAAGGAGCCATGGAGCATTGTGATGACAGGCGTCATGGGACAATGAGTTGTCAGTGGTCATGGAGCATTGTTAGAAAGGGAACATGGAGCTATTTGATTTCAGGGGCCATGAAAAATTGTGAATACATAGGCCATGGAGTATTCAGATGAATGTGGTCAAGGATCATTGTGACAAAAAGTGTCCTGGAATATTGTGATGACACGGTTCATGGAGCATTGCGATGACAAGGGCCATGGCGAAATGTGAAGACAGGTGTCATGGGGCATTGTGATGACACTGGTCAACTAGAATTGTGAAGAAAGGTACCATGGAGCACTGGGATGCAGGGGCCATGGAGCATTGTGATGACAGGGGTCATGGGGCATTGTGATGACACGGCCATGGAACATTATGATGACAAGAATTCTGGAGCATTGTGATAAAAAGGGCATGGACCATTGTGATTAGAGGGGCCAAGGAGCATTCTGATGACAACGTCATGGAGCATTGTGATGACAAGGGTCATCGAGCATTGTGATGACAGTGGTCATGAAGCATTGTGATGAATTTGGTCATGGAACATTGTGATGACAAGTGTCGTGGAGCATTGTGATGACAGGGGTCATAGAGCATTGTGATGACATGGTTATGTAATATTGTGATGACCAGAATTCTGTAGCACTGTGATGAAAAGGGAATGGAGCATTGTGATTACAGGGGTCATGGAGCACTGTGATGACAATTGTTTAGAACATTGTGAAGACTGGGATCATGGAGCATAGTGATGAAAGGGGCCATGGAGCATTGTGATGACAGGCGTCATGGGACAATGTGTTGACAGTGGTCATGGAGCATTGTTAGAAAGGGAACATGGAGCAATTTGATTTCAGGGGCCATGAAAAATTGTGAATACATAGGCCATGGAGTATTCAGATGAATGTGGTCAAGGATCATTGTGACGACAAGTGTCCTGGAATATTGTGATGACACAGTTCATGGAGCATTGCGATGACAAGGGCCATGGAGAAATGTGAATACAGGTGTCATGGGGCTTTGTGATGACAGTAGTCATCTAGAATTGTGAAGAAAGATATCATGGAGCACTGGGATGACAGGGGCCATGGAGCATTGTGATGACAGGGGTCATGGGGCATTGTGATGACACGGCCATGGAACATTATGATGACAATAATTCTGGAGCATTGTGATAAAAAGGGCATGGACCATTGTGATTAGAGGGGCCAAGGAGCATTCTGATGACAACGGCATGGAGCATTGTGACGACAATTGTTCTAGAACATTGTGAAGACAGGGATCATGGAGCATAGTGATGAAAGGGGCCATGGAGCATTGTGATGACAGGCGTCATGGGACAATGTGTTGTCAGTGGTCATGGAGCATTGTTAGAAAGGGAATACGGAGCAATTTGATTTCAGGGGCCATGAAAAATTGTGAATACATAGGCCATGGTGTATTCATATGAATGTGGTCAAGGATCATTGTGACAAAAAGTGTCCAGGAATATTGTGATGACACGGTTCATGGAGCATTGCGATGAAAAGGGCTATGGCGAAATGTGATGAGAGTGGTCATCTAGAATTGTGAAGAATGATATCATGGAGCCCTGGGATGATAGGGGCCATGGAGCATTGTGATGACAGGGGTCCTGGGGCATTGTGATGACACGGCCATGGAACATTATGATGACAAGAATTCTGGAGCTTTGTGATAAAAAGGGCATGGACCATTGTGATTAGAGGGGCCAAGGAGCATTCTGATGACAACGGCATGGAGCATTGTGATCACAATGTCATCGAGCATTGTGATGACAGTGGTCATGAAGCATTGTGATGAATGTGGTGATGGATCATTGTGATGGCAAGTGTCGTGGAGTATTGTGATGACAGGGGTCATAGAGCATTTTGATGACACGGTTATGTAATATGGTGATGACCAGAATTCTGTAGCACTGTGATGAAAAGGGAATGGAGCATTGTGATTACAGGTGTCATGGAGCATTGTGATGACAATTGTTCTAGAACATTGTGAAGACAGGGATCATGGAGCATAGTGATGAAAAGAGCCATGGAGCTTTGTGATGACAGGCGTCATGGGACAATGTGTTGACACTGTCATGGAACATTGTTAGAAAGGGAACATGGAGCATTTTGATTTCAGGGGCCATGAAAAATTGTGAATACATAGGCCATGGAGTATTCAGATGAATGTGGTCAAGGATCATTGTGACGACAAGTGTCCTGGAATATTGTGATGACACGGTTCATGGAGCATTGCGATGACAAGGGCCATGGCGAAATGTGAAGACAGGTGTCATGGGGCATTGTGATGACAGTGGTCATCTAGAATTGTGAAGAAAGATATCATGGAGCACTGGGATGACAGGGGCCATGGAACATTGTGATGACAGGGGTCATGGGGCATTGTGATGACACGGCCATGGAACATTATGATGACATGAATTCTGGAGCATTGTGATAAATAGGGCATGGACCATTGTGATTAGAGGGGCCAAGGAGCATTCTGATGACAACGGCATGGAGCATTGTGATGACAAGGGTCATCGAGCATTGTGATGACAGTGGTCATGAAGCATTGTGATGAATGTGGTCATGGATCATTGTGATGAAAAGTGTCGTGGGGCATTGTGATGACAGGGGTCATAGAGCATTGTGATGACACGGTTATGGAATATTGTGATGACCAGAATTCTGTAGCACTGTGATGAAAAGGGAATGGAGCATTGTGATTACAGGGGTCATGGAGCATTGTGATGAAAATTGTTCTAGAACATTGTGATGACAGGGATCATGTAGCATAGTGATGAAAGGGGCCATGAAGCATTGTGATGACAGGCGTTATGGGGCATTGTGATGACACGGCCATGGAACATTATGATGACAATAATTCTGGAGCAATGTGATAAAAAGGGCATGGACCATTGTGATTAGAGGGGCCAAGGAGCATTCTGATGACAACGGCATGGAGCATTGTGATGACAAGGGTCATCGAGCATTGTGATGACAGTGGTCATGAATCATTGTGATGAATGTGGTCATGGATCATTGTGATGACAAGTGTCGTGGAGCATTGTGATGACAGGGGTCATAGAGCATTGTGATGACACGGTTATGGAATATTGTGATGACCAGAATTCTGTAGCACTGTGATGAAAAGGGAATGGAGCACTGTGATTACAGGAGTCATGGAGCATTGTGATGACAATTGTTCTAGAACATTGTGATGACAGGGATCATGGAGCATAGGGATGAAAGGGGCCATGGAGCATTGTGATGACAGGCGTCATGGGACATTGTGTTGACAGTGGTCATGGAGCATTGTTAGAAATGGAACATGGAGCAATTTGATTTCAGGGGCCATGAAAAATTGTGAATACATAGGCCATGGAGTATTCAGATGAATGTGGTCAAGGATCATTGTGACGAAAAGTGTCCTGGAATATTGTAATGACACGGTTCATGGAGCATTGCGATGACAAGGGCCATGGCGAAATGTGAAGACAGGTGTCATAGGGCATTGTGAAGACAGTGGTCATCTATAATTGTGAAGAAAGATATCATGGCGCACTGGGATGACAGGGGCCATGGAGCATTGTGATGACAGGCTCATGGGACATTGTGTTGATAGTGGTCATGGAGAATTGTTAGAAAGTGAACATGGAGCAATTTAATTTCAGGGGTCATGAAAAATTGTGAATACATAGCCCATGGAGTATTCAGATGAATGTGGTCATGGATCATTGTGATGACAAGTGTCGTGGAGCATTGTGATGACAGGGGTCATAGAGCATTGTGATGACACGGTTATGTAATATTGTGATGACCAGAATTCTGTAGCACTGTGATGAAAAGGGAATGGAGCATTGTGATTACAGGGGTCATGGAGCATTGTAATGACAATTGTTCTAGAACATTGTGAAGACAGGGATTATGGAGCATAGTGATGAAAGGGGCCATGGAGCATTGTGATGACAGGCGTCATGGGACAATGAGTTGTCAGTGGTCATGGAGCATTGTTAGAAAGGGAACATGGAGCTATTTGATTTCAGGGGCCATGAAAAATTGTGAATACATAGGCCATGGAGTATTCAGATGAATGTGGTCAAGGATCATTGTGACAAAAAGTGTCCTGGAATATTGTGATGACACGGTTCATGGAGCATTGCGATGACAAGGGCCATGGCGAAATGTGAAGACAGGTGTCATGGGGCATTGTGATGACACTGGTCAACTAGAATTGTGAAGAAAGGTACCATGGAGCACTGGGATGCAGGGGCCATGGAGCATTGTGATGACAGGGGTCATGGGGCATTGTGATGACACGGCCATGGAACATTATGATGACAAGAATTCTGGAGCATTGTGATAAAAAGGGCATGGACCATTGTGATTAGAGGGGCCAAGGAGCATTCTGATGACAACGTCATGGAGCATTGTGATGACAAGGGTCATCGAGCATTGTGATGACAGTGGTCATGAAGCATTGTGATGAATGTGGTCATGGAACATTGTGATGACAAGTGTCGTGGAGCATTGTGATGACAGGGGTCATAGAGCATTGTGATGACACGGTTATGGAATATTGTGAAGACCAGAAATTTTTAGCACAGTGATGAAAATGGAATGGAGCATTGTGATTACAGGGGTCATGGAGCATTGTGATGACAATTCTTCTAGAATATTGTGAAGACAAGGATCATGGAGCATAGTGATGAAAGGGGCCATGGAGCATTGTGATGACAGGCGTCATGGGACAATGTGTTGACAGTGGTCATTGAGCATTGTTAGAAACGGAACATGGATCAATTTGATTTCAGGGGCCATGAAAAATTGTGAATACATAGGCCATGGATTAATCAGATGAATGTGGTCAAGGATCATTGTGACAAAAAGCGTCCTGGAATATTGTGATGACACGGTTCATGGAGCATTGCGATGACAAGGTCCATGGCGAAATGTGACGACAGGTGTATTGGGGCATTGTGATGACAGTGGTCATCTAGAATTGTGAAGAAAGATATCATGGAGCACTGGGATGACAGGGGCCATGGAGCATTGTGATGACAGGGGTCATGGGGCATGGTGATGACACGGACATGGAACATTATGATGACAATAATTCTGGAGCATTGTGATAAAAAGGGAATGGACCATTGTGATTAGAGGGGCCAAGGAGCATTCTGATGACAACGGCATGGAGCATTGTGATGACAAGGGTCATCGAGCATTGTGATGACAGTGGTCATGAAGCATTGTGATGAATGGGGTCATGGATCATTGTGATGACAAGTGTCGTGGAGCATTGTGATGACAGGTTTCATAGAATATTGTGATGACACGGTTATGGAATATTGTGAAGACCAGAATTCTGTAGCACTGTGATGAAAAAGGAATGGAGCATTGTGATTACAGGGGTCATGGAGCATTGTGATGACAATTGTTCTAGAACATTGTGAAGACAGGGATCATGGAGCATAGTGATGAAAGGGGCCATGGAGCATTGTGATGACAGGTGTCATGGGACAATGTGTTGACAATGGTCAAGGAGCATTGTTAGAAAGGGAACATGGAGCAATTTGATTTCAGGGGCCATGAAAAATTGTGAATACATAGGCCAAAGAGTATTCAGATGAATGTGGTCAAGGATCATTGTGACAAAAAGTGTCCTGGAATATTGTGATGACACGGTTTATGGAGCATTGCGATGACAAGGGCCATGGCGAAATGTGAAGACAGGTGTCATGGGGCATTGTGATGACAGTGGTCATCTAGAATTGTGAAGAAAGATATCATGGAGCACTGGGATGACAGAGGCCATGGAGCATTGTGATGACAGGGGTCATGGGGAATTGTGATGACACGGCCATGGAACATTATGATGACAAGAGTTCTGGAGTATTGTGATAAAAAGGGCATGGACCATTGTGATTAGAGGGGCCAAGGAGCATTCTGATGACAACGTCATGGAGCATTGTGATGACAAGGGTCATCGAGCATTGTGATGACAGTGGTCATGAAGCATTGTGATGAATGGGGTCATGGATCATTGTGATGAAAAGTGTCGTGGAGCATTGTGATGACAGGTGTCATAGAGCATTGTGATGACACGGTTATGGAATATTGTGAAGACCAGAATTCTGTAGCACTGTGATGAAAAGGGAATGGAACATTGTGATTACAGGGGTCATGGAGCATTGTGATGACAATTGTTCTAGAACATTGTGAAGACAGGGATCATGGAGCATAGTGATGAAAGGGGCCATGGAGCATTTTAATGACAGGCGTCATGGGACATTGTGTTGACAGTGGTCATGGAGAATTGTGAGAAAGTGAACATGGAGCAATTTAATTTCAGGGGTCATGAAAAATTGTGAATACATAGCCCATGGAGTATTCAGATGAATGTGGTCATGGATCATTGTGATGACAAGTGTCGTGGAGCATTGTGATGACAGGGGTCATAGAGCATTGTAATGACACGGTTATGTAATATTGTGATGACCAGAATTCTGTAGCACTGTGATGAAAAGGGAATGGAGCATTGTGATTACAGGGGTCATGGAGCATTGTGATGACAATTGTTCTAGAACATTGTGAAGACAGGGATTATGGAGCATAGTGATGAAAGGAGCCATGGAGCATTGTGATGACAGGCGTCATGGGACAATGAGTTGTCAGTGGTCATGGAGCATTGTTAGAAAGGGAACATGGAGCTATTTGATTTCAGGGGCCATGAAAAATTGTGAATACATAGGCCATGGAGTATTCAGATGAATGTGGTCAAGGATCATTGTGACAAAAAGTGTCCTGGAATATTGTGATGACACGGTTCATGGAGCATTGCGATGACAAGGGCCATGGCGAAATGTGAAGACAGGTGTCATGGGGCATTGTGATGACACTGGTCAACTAGAATTGTGAAGAAAGGTACCATGGAGCACTGGGATGCAGGGGCCATGGAGCATTGTGATGACAGGGGTCATGGGGCATTGTGATGACACGGCCATGGAACATTATGATGACAAGAATTCTGGAGCATTGTGATAAAAAGGGCATGGACCATTGTGATTAGAGGGGCCAAGGAGCATTCTGATGACAACGTCATGGAGCATTGTGATGACAAGGGTCATCGAGCATTGTGATGACAGTGGTCATGAAGCATTGTGATGAATTTGGTCATGGAACATTGTGATGACAAGTGTCGTGGAGCATTGTGATGACAGGGGTCATAGAGCATTGTGATGACATGGTTATGTAATATTGTGATGACCAGAATTCTGTAGCACTGTGATGAAAAGGGAATGGAGCATTGTGATTACAGGGGTCATGGAGCACTGTGATGACAATTGTTTAGAACATTGTGAAGACTGGGATCATGGAGCATAGTGATGAAAGGGGCCATGGAGCATTGTGATGACAGGCGTCATGGGACAATGTGTTGACAGTGGTCATGGAGCATTGTTAGAAAGGGAACATGGAGCAATTTGATTTCAGGGGCCATGAAAAATTGTGAATACATAGGCCATGGAGTATTCAGATGAATGTGGTCAAGGATCATTGTGACGACAAGTGTCCTGGAATATTGTGATGACACAGTTCATGGAGCATTGCGATGACAAGGGCCATGGAGAAATGTGAATACAGGTGTCATGGGGCTTTGTGATGACAGTAGTCATCTAGAATTGTGAAGAAAGATATCATGGAGCACTGGGATGACAGGGGCCATGGAGCATTGTGATGACAGGGGTCATGGGGCATTGTGATGACACGGCCATGGAACATTATGATGACAATAATTCTGGAGCATTGTGATAAAAAGGGCATGGACCATTGTGATTAGAGGGGCCAAGGAGCATTCTGATGACAACGGCATGGAGCATTGTGACGACAATTGTTCTAGAACATTGTGAAGACAGGGATCATGGAGCATAGTGATGAAAGGGGCCATGGAGCATTGTGATGACAGGCGTCATGGGACAATGTGTTGTCAGTGGTCATGGAGCATTGTTAGAAAGGGAATACGGAGCAATTTGATTTCA
The DNA here is from genome assembly GCF_028021215.1 of Eschrichtius robustus. Lineage (NCBI taxonomy): Eukaryota > Metazoa > Chordata > Mammalia > Artiodactyla > Eschrichtiidae > Eschrichtius > Eschrichtius robustus. The sequence goes on from NW_027175412.1 coordinate 2,568,316, forward strand.
GGGGCCATGAAAAATTGTGAATACATAGGCCATGGTGTATTCATATGAATGTGGTCAAGGATCATTGTGACAAAAAGTGTCCAGGAATATTGTGATGACACGGTTCATGGAGCATTGCGATGAAAAGGGCTATGGCGAAATGTGATGAGAGTGGTCATCTAGAATTGTGAAGAATGATATCATGGAGCCCTGGGATGATAGGGGCCATGGAGCATTGTGATGACAGGGGTCCTGGGGCATTGTGATGACACGGCCATGGAACATTATGATGACAAGAATTCTGGAGCTTTGTGATAAAAAGGGCATGGACCATTGTGATTAGAGGGGCCAAGGAGCATTCTGATGACAACGGCATGGAGCATTGTGATCACAATGTCATCGAGCATTGTGATGACAGTGGTCATGAAGCATTGTGATGAATGTGGTGATGGATCATTGTGATGGCAAGTGTCGTGGAGTATTGTGATGACAGGGGTCATAGAGCATTTTGATGACACGGTTATGTAATATGGTGATGACCAGAATTCTGTAGCACTGTGATGAAAAGGGAATGGAGCATTGTGATTACAGGTGTCATGGAGCATTGTGATGACAATTGTTCTAGAACATTGTGAAGACAGGGATCATGGAGCATAGTGATGAAAAGAGCCATGGAGCTTTGTGATGACAGGCGTCATGGGACAATGTGTTGACACTGTCATGGAACATTGTTAGAAAGGGAACATGGAGCATTTTGATTTCAGGGGCCATGAAAAATTGTGAATACATAGGCCATGGAGTATTCAGATGAATGTGGTCAAGGATCATTGTGACGACAAGTGTCCTGGAATATTGTGATGACACGGTTCATGGAGCATTGCGATGACAAGGGCCATGGCGAAATGTGAAGACAGGTGTCATGGGGCATTGTGATGACAGTGGTCATCTAGAATTGTGAAGAAAGATATCATGGAGCACTGGGATGACAGGGGCCATGGAACATTGTGATGACAGGGGTCATGGGGCATTGTGATGACACGGCCATGGAACATTATGATGACATGAATTCTGGAGCATTGTGATAAATAGGGCATGGACCATTGTGATTAGAGGGGCCAAGGAGCATTCTGATGACAACGGCATGGAGCATTGTGATGACAAGGGTCATCGAGCATTGTGATGACAGTGGTCATGAAGCATTGTGATGAATGTGGTCATGGATCATTGTGATGAAAAGTGTCGTGGGGCATTGTGATGACAGGGGTCATAGAGCATTGTGATGACACGGTTATGGAATATTGTGATGACCAGAATTCTGTAGCACTGTGATGAAAAGGGAATGGAGCATTGTGATTACAGGGGTCATGGAGCATTGTGATGAAAATTGTTCTAGAACATTGTGATGACAGGGATCATGTAGCATAGTGATGAAAGGGGCCATGAAGCATTGTGATGACAGGCGTTATGGGGCATTGTGATGACACGGCCATGGAACATTATGATGACAATAATTCTGGAGCAATGTGATAAAAAGGGCATGGACCATTGTGATTAGAGGGGCCAAGGAGCATTCTGATGACAACGGCATGGAGCATTGTGATGACAAGGGTCATCGAGCATTGTGATGACAGTGGTCATGAATCATTGTGATGAATGTGGTCATGGATCATTGTGATGACAAGTGTCGTGGAGCATTGTGATGACAGGGGTCATAGAGCATTGTGATGACACGGTTATGGAATATTGTGATGACCAGAATTCTGTAGCACTGTGATGAAAAGGGAATGGAGCACTGTGATTACAGGAGTCATGGAGCATTGTGATGACAATTGTTCTAGAACATTGTGATGACAGGGATCATGGAGCATAGGGATGAAAGGGGCCATGGAGCATTGTGATGACAGGCGTCATGGGACATTGTGTTGACAGTGGTCATGGAGCATTGTTAGAAATGGAACATGGAGCAATTTGATTTCAGGGGCCATGAAAAATTGTGAATACATAGGCCATGGAGTATTCAGATGAATGTGGTCAAGGATCATTGTGACGAAAAGTGTCCTGGAATATTGTAATGACACGGTTCATGGAGCATTGCGATGACAAGGGCCATGGCGAAATGTGAAGACAGGTGTCATAGGGCATTGTGAAGACAGTGGTCATCTATAATTGTGAAGAAAGATATCATGGCGCACTGGGATGACAGGGGCCATGGAGCATTGTGATGACAGGCTCATGGGACATTGTGTTGATAGTGGTCATGGAGAATTGTTAGAAAGTGAACATGGAGCAATTTAATTTCAGGGGTCATGAAAAATTGTGAATACATAGCCCATGGAGTATTCAGATGAATGTGGTCATGGATCATTGTGATGACAAGTGTCGTGGAGCATTGTGATGACAGGGGTCATAGAGCATTGTGATGACACGGTTATGTAATATTGTGATGACCAGAATTCTGTAGCACTGTGATGAAAAGGGAATGGAGCATTGTGATTACAGGGGTCATGGAGCATTGTAATGACAATTGTTCTAGAACATTGTGAAGACAGGGATTATGGAGCATAGTGATGAAAGGGGCCATGGAGCATTGTGATGACAGGCGTCATGGGACAATGAGTTGTCAGTGGTCATGGAGCATTGTTAGAAAGGGAACATGGAGCTATTTGATTTCAGGGGCCATGAAAAATTGTGAATACATAGGCCATGGAGTATTCAGATGAATGTGGTCAAGGATCATTGTGACAAAAAGTGTCCTGGAATATTGTGATGACACGGTTCATGGAGCATTGCGATGACAAGGGCCATGGCGAAATGTGAAGACAGGTGTCATGGGGCATTGTGATGACACTGGTCAACTAGAATTGTGAAGAAAGGTACCATGGAGCACTGGGATGCAGGGGCCATGGAGCATTGTGATGACAGGGGTCATGGGGCATTGTGATGACACGGCCATGGAACATTATGATGACAAGAATTCTGGAGCATTGTGATAAAAAGGGCATGGACCATTGTGATTAGAGGGGCCAAGGAGCATTCTGATGACAACGTCATGGAGCATTGTGATGACAAGGGTCATCGAGCATTGTGATGACAGTGGTCATGAAGCATTGTGATGAATGTGGTCATGGAACATTGTGATGACAAGTGTCGTGGAGCATTGTGATGACAGGGGTCATAGAGCATTGTGATGACACGGTTATGGAATATTGTGAAGACCAGAAATTTTTAGCACAGTGATGAAAATGGAATGGAGCATTGTGATTACAGGGGTCATGGAGCATTGTGATGACAATTCTTCTAGAATATTGTGAAGACAAGGATCATGGAGCATAGTGATGAAAGGGGCCATGGAGCATTGTGATGACAGGCGTCATGGGACAATGTGTTGACAGTGGTCATTGAGCATTGTTAGAAACGGAACATGGATCAATTTGATTTCAGGGGCCATGAAAAATTGTGAATACATAGGCCATGGATTAATCAGATGAATGTGGTCAAGGATCATTGTGACAAAAAGCGTCCTGGAATATTGTGATGACACGGTTCATGGAGCATTGCGATGACAAGGTCCATGGCGAAATGTGACGACAGGTGTATTGGGGCATTGTGATGACAGTGGTCATCTAGAATTGTGAAGAAAGATATCATGGAGCACTGGGATGACAGGGGCCATGGAGCATTGTGATGACAGGGGTCATGGGGCATGGTGATGACACGGACATGGAACATTATGATGACAATAATTCTGGAGCATTGTGATAAAAAGGGAATGGACCATTGTGATTAGAGGGGCCAAGGAGCATTCTGATGACAACGGCATGGAGCATTGTGATGACAAGGGTCATCGAGCATTGTGATGACAGTGGTCATGAAGCATTGTGATGAATGGGGTCATGGATCATTGTGATGACAAGTGTCGTGGAGCATTGTGATGACAGGTTTCATAGAATATTGTGATGACACGGTTATGGAATATTGTGAAGACCAGAATTCTGTAGCACTGTGATGAAAAAGGAATGGAGCATTGTGATTACAGGGGTCATGGAGCATTGTGATGACAATTGTTCTAGAACATTGTGAAGACAGGGATCATGGAGCATAGTGATGAAAGGGGCCATGGAGCATTGTGATGACAGGTGTCATGGGACAATGTGTTGACAATGGTCAAGGAGCATTGTTAGAAAGGGAACATGGAGCAATTTGATTTCAGGGGCCATGAAAAATTGTGAATACATAGGCCAAAGAGTATTCAGATGAATGTGGTCAAGGATCATTGTGACAAAAAGTGTCCTGGAATATTGTGATGACACGGTTTATGGAGCATTGCGATGACAAGGGCCATGGCGAAATGTGAAGACAGGTGTCATGGGGCATTGTGATGACAGTGGTCATCTAGAATTGTGAAGAAAGATATCATGGAGCACTGGGATGACAGAGGCCATGGAGCATTGTGATGACAGGGGTCATGGGGAATTGTGATGACACGGCCATGGAACATTATGATGACAAGAGTTCTGGAGTATTGTGATAAAAAGGGCATGGACCATTGTGATTAGAGGGGCCAAGGAGCATTCTGATGACAACGTCATGGAGCATTGTGATGACAAGGGTCATCGAGCATTGTGATGACAGTGGTCATGAAGCATTGTGATGAATGGGGTCATGGATA